>NC_073626.1:144168981-144853481 GCF_029407905.1 Bubalus kerabau
CTCCGGCGGCTGCCGGTTCCCAGGCGCGGGTAACACACCCCGCCGGGGTTCACACCCGCCTCGCTGGCCGCGCGCGCAGGCGCAATGCGTCATCAAGCTGCGCCGCACAGGCCGTTCTGACCCCCAGCCTCCACGCAGCAGGGTGGGAGCGAGGGGGAGCACGGAGACCCGGTGTGGCTTTTCCGGGCTACTCTTGCGGTGGGCGTTGGAGTCGGAGCCCCGGGAGGGGAGACTCCGGCGGATGCGGGGTAGTAATCACGATTTTCCCCATGGTTTCCCAAGTGGTTGCAGTGATTTGTTCGAGAGAAGTGAGAGAAGACCAGGATTAAAAGTCCCTGCTGGCAAACAAATCTCTTTCCTGGGCAGCTAAAATGCTCCCTGGGAGGAGTCGATAAGGGCCTCGCTGGCAGCCCCCGCACCCGCAGGGGCGGGGTCGAAGTGAGTGAGGCGTCGTCATGGCAACACCCTCACTCAGACCCCACCCCCACCCCGGAAACTTCACGCCTGGCTCTCCGCCCGGCTTTTGGAGTTCGGGTCCGGCCCTGGGAAGAACTTCTGGCCCCCGCTCCCAGTCCCTCTCCTGTGAGCACCGAAGGGGCGGATGCGCGAGCTTCCAGACTGGGGTTCGCCCCTTCTTGTCTCCAGCAGGTCGGTGTCGGCCCCGCCCCAGAGGTAGCGGCCGCGTTAAGGCAGCGGCTCACACGCCCCTCACCGCTCACCCGGTGGTCCTCTTCCACCCCGAGCCTGGAGTCGGCCCTCATGGCGTTGTGCCCGCCTGGGCTCCCTCGGCGCAAGTGCTGCCTGCGGGAGCCTGGTTCCCCGCAACGCTGCAGCCTTCGGGACCAGCGGGAGGCGGGGGCTCTGCGGGGCCGGACTAGGCTGCCGCCCCCGGGCCAGGTCTCCGCCCGCCTCCGCTTTGGCAGCCTTCGCGTTCCGAGGCTTCGGGGTTGACAGACGCAAGCGTTTAGCCACCAGACCTAATGTTTAGGTTCGGGTATGAGTGAGTGTGTGTTGAAACAGGCAATTCTCAGATTTTCTCCAGTTGCTTACCCTCCGTCCAAAGACGCGCGACATAAAATCTGGGCTTACATAAGTGTTTAAAAATGACAGTTTTCTTCGTTTTGTTTGGTTGGGTTTCTGAGAAAAATAATGGTCACTTTAAATAAAAAACTACAAATGTTTTGAAGCATACACTCAGTTTGCTCAATAGTTAAGAAAGAGCAGATCGGATATGGGGAAAGTTAGGGAATGATCCTGTAGTCCTGTATGGATGGATGTGAGAGCTGGACCATAAAAGAAGGCTGAGCACCAAAGAATTGATGCTTTTGAACTGTGGTGTTAGAGAAGACTCTTGACAGTCCCTTGGACTTCAAGAAGATCAAACCAGTCAGTCCTAAAGTAAATCAATTCATTGAAAGGACTGATGCTGAAGTGGAAGCTCCAATACTTTGGCCACCTTATGACAAGAGCAGATTCATTGGAAAAGACCCTGGGAAAGACTGAGGGCAGAAGGGGGCGACAGAGGATATAATGGTTGGATGGCATCACCGACTCAGTGGACAAGAGTTTGAGGAAATTCCAGGAGATAGTGAAGGACAGGGGAACCTGGCTGTCCATGGGGTCCACATGACTGAGTGACTGAACATCAAGGGAGAGATCCAGAAGGTGAACATATATAAGGGCAGGAAGAGCGACTGGAAGTCTCCGAGTTCGTGGAATAACATCCTCATCCCCTTGTTTTCTCACATGTTGGAGTTTAGCACTAAAATTCATTGCTCTTTCCTAATTTAGGCATAAATGTAGATACTGGCTTTTAGGAAAATTAATGATTGCTACAGCCCTGATCAAAAGAATAATTTTTATTTGTAGCTTAATGTGTAAAATGAGAGCAGTGCTGTTTCTGTAAGTTTTGATGTTAGAGGTGATTTGTATATTAATCCTTCCTTCTTGCAGTTAAACTGCATACTTTTTGAAAAATCCATGTTTATAAAACAAGTTTCATAAGGTAAAATACAGTTTCTGAAATTAAATACAACGTATTTTATTTAGGAAAGCTCTTTTTTATCTGAATCACACAAAGGCCACATGAAATCTATGAAAGGTCCTCATACTCGGTGACTTAACATTGTTCCCTACCAATTGCTGCATATAAGGTAAAGGAAAACATTTTTTTCCCCTGAAATCCAAATAGATAACTCTACATAACCATACAAATTTCGTTCACATAAGATGAACAAACTGCAGCACTTTTGCAGCTGCACATATTATAATAGAGCAAATATGACACTGATGTTTTGGATTATAGCTGTTTTTCCAGCGCTAGTGAACAGGTGAACATTGTTAAAACTCCAGTATTAAGCAGAAGGCCTCTTTAAGATTTTGTATCAGAGGAAACCCATGTTGCTGGTACCCACTGAGACTCCTCCTGAGCCTTCTGAACTGCAGACAGCAACTGGGCACGTGCCTCTTCCAAGTTGTCATTCACAATCACATGGTCAAAAAATTGGCCAAACTGAGTCTCCATTTTTTGGGCTAAATCCTCCATCTCTTGTAGATCTTCATCCTTTAGGAAAAATAGAAAAATACAAATAGCAAACTTAATGAGATGAATAGAAATAATAAGCAGTTATGTTGTTATACTCAGAACTGTATCTGTTTATAAAAACAGGTCATGTAAATGTTCTCCACTCTAAACCACAAAACTTATGTTTCTGTGTTTAGTCTTACTTAATGTCTCCCAGATCAAGTTTTCATAAAGTTGAGTTAATAGTTTGTAGACAACCAATCCTCTCAACTTCCTATTTGGACTTAAATTATCTTATTCTATTATCTAAACACTTGGAGCTCTCAAACCCCATACAACATAAAACCAAAGAAATTTTATCAGTTAAATATAAATAAAAATTAAACATAAATTTCAAATGAACATTAATCTGATAAGAATGACATTATTTTGCAGACACAAATGGCCACGTTGAACATGATGCTATGACATGGGTCTTCAAATGAGGCATTTCTAAATTACTCTTCATGATGACTGACTTCACCTATCAGATCAGATCAGATCAGTCGCTCAGTCGTGTCCAACTCTTTGCGACCCCATGAATCTCAGCACGCCAGGCCTCCCTGTCCATCACCAACTCCCAGAGTTCACTCAGACTCACGTCCATCGAGTCAGTGATGCCATCCAGCCATCTCATCCTCTGTCGTCCCCTTCTCCTCCTGCCCCCAATCCCTCCCAGCATCACAGTCTTGTCCAATGAGTCAACTCTTCGCATGAGGTGGCCAAAGTACTGGAGTTTCAGCTTTAGCATCATTCCTTCCAAAGAAATCCCAGGGCTGATCTCTTTCAGAATGGACTGGTTGGATCTCCTTGCAGTCCAAGGGACTCTCAAGAGTCTTCTCCAACACCACAGTTCAAAAGCATCAATTCTTCGGCGCTCAGCCTTCTTTACAGTCCAACTCTCACATCCATACATGACCACAGGAAAAACCATAGCCTTGACTAGACGAACCTTTGTTGGCAAAGTAATGTCACTGCTTTTGAATATGCTATCTAGGTTGGTCATAACTTTCCTTCCAAGGAGTAAGCGTCTTTTAATTTCATGGCTGCAGTCACCATCTGTAGTGATTTTGGAGCCCAGAAAAATAAAGTCTGACACTGTTTCCACTGTTTCCCCATCTATTTCCCATGAAGTGGTGGGACCGGATGCCATGATCTTCGTTTTCTGAATGTTGAGCTTTAAGCCAACTTTTCACTCTCCACTTTCACTTTCATCAAGAGGCTTTTGAGTTCTTCACTTTCTGCCATAAGGGTGGTGTCATCTGCATATCTGAGGTTATTGATATTTCTCCCGGCAATCTTGATTCCAGCTTGTGTTTCTTCCAGTCCAGCGTTTCTCATGATGTACTCTGCATATATGTTAAATAAACAGGGTGACAATATACAGCCTTGACGAACTCCTTTTCCTATTTGGAACCAGTCTGTTGTTCCATTTCCAGTTCTAACTGTTGCTTCCTGACCTGCATACAAATTTCTCAAGAGGCAGATCAGGTGGTCTGGTATTCCCATCTCTTTCAGAATTTTCCACAGTTTATTGTGATCCACACAGTCAAAGGCTTTGGCATAGTCAATAAAGCAGAAATAGATGTTTTTCTGGAACTCTCTTGCTTTTTCTATGATCCAGCGGATGTTGGCAATTTGGTCTCTGGTTCCTCTGCCTTTTCTAAAACCAGCTTGAATATCAGGAAGTTCACGGTTCACATATTGCTGAAGCCTGGCTTGGAGAATTTTGAGCATTTCTACTGCTGTGAAAACTTCATTTAGTCAAGATCATTTGGCCTTCACTTGGCAGTAATACATTAAATTCATTGCTATTATTTTCTTATTTGTCTACAATAATTAGTACAACTTGTCACAAATACAAATATAAATATGGGCACTGAGATCTTGTGGCAGTACTCCTTTACAAGGTGACCATACACAAGACCTAGAAACAATTTTGTTAACTTTTCAGATTGCCATAAAACCGAGAACAGAATTTAATTAAGACTCAGAGAATATATCCATAGACTCCACTGTTTGAAATGCAAACTGGAGAATCAAACTTCCATATAGTAGCCTTTGAAAAAATAATGAAGATAAAAATAACGAGAGATAAAGGATAATACAAAGATACCTCATGCCCACTTCAGCAACACATATACTAAAATTGGAATGATGTAGAGATTAGCATGGCCCCTACTCAAGGATGACATGCAAATTCATAAAGTAATCCATATATTTATTTTGTTTTACAAGATTAAAAAGTTCTGGAGATCTGCTTCACAATATGAACAGAATTAACATTACTTAACTGTACACTTAAAATGGGTAAGACAGTAAATCTTGTTTTATTTTATATGTTTTTTACCCCACCACATACACACACACACGCATGCATGTGCATGCACACACAAGTGGATATAATGTCTTGATCTAGATGATGGTTACCTGGGTGTATACACACTGTAAAAAATTCTTTGAACTGTACACTTAAGATTTATATGCCTTACTGAATGTGTATTATGACTCAAAATATTTAAAGTATATTTAATTAAAAATATACATATATATATATATGGAAAAATCACTGATTAATCCCACCTGGCCTGGCCCCTCTATTATTACTATAATTATTAATAAACATCTTTTATGTTTAAATATATTTATAAAGAGATCTCATATAATAGATGATATAATCAATTAGAGTATTTTATTTTTTTCAGGTTTACTTTTTTTAATATAAATTTATTTATTTTAATTGGAGGCTAGTTACTTTACAATATCGAAGTGGTTTTGCCATACATTGACATGAATCCACCACGGAGGTACATGTGTTCCCCATCCTGAACCCCCCTCCCACCTCCCTCCCCATCCCATCCCTCAGGGTCATCCCAGTGCACCACCCCCAAGCACCCTGTCTCATTCATCGAACCTGGACTGGTGATCCATTTCACATATGATAACATATATATTTCAATGCCATTCTCCCAATCATCCCACGCTTGCCCTCTCCCACAGAGTCCAAAAGACCGTTCTATACATCTGTGTCTCTTTTGCTGTCTCGTATATAGGGTTATCGTTACCATCTTTCTAAATTCCATATATATGTGTCACTATACTGTATTGGTGTTTTCCTTTCTGGCTTACTCCACTCTGCATAATAGGCTCCAGTTTCATCCACCTCATTAGAACTGATTCAAATGTATTCTTTTTAATGGCTGAGTAATACTCCATTGTGTATATGTACCACAGCTTTCTTATCCATTCATCTGCTGATGGACATCTAGGTTGCTTCCATGTCCTGGCTATTATAAACAGTGCTGCGATGAACATTGGGGTACATGTGTCTCAATTCTGGTTTCCTAGGTGTGTATGCCCAGCAGTGGGATTGCTGGGTCATATGGCAGTTCTATTTCCAGTTTTTTAAGGAAAATTGTTCCACACTGTCCTCACTGTTCTCCATAGTGGCTGTACTAGTTTGCATTCCCACCAACAGTGTAAGAGGGTTCGCTTTTCTCCACACCCTCTCCAGCATTTATTGCTTGTAGACTTTTGGATAGCAGCCATTCTGACTGGTGTGAAATGGTACCTCATTGTAATTTTGATTTGCATTTCTCTGATAATGAGTAATGTTGACCATCTTTTCATGTGTTAGCCATCTGTATGTACTTTAAAGTAAATTCAAATACTTTTCAAAATAAATAGTCCATTTTAAGTACACACACGCAATTTCTATGTGGTTTTGCAAATTGTGACTTGAGGGCCTTTTAAAGCTAGACCCAAAAAGAGAAGAAAAATAAGAGTAGTTATTAAACTTTATTTTAATATCTATAAGTGATATTCAATAAGGATAGTTCATAAGGGTAGTAATCATTAGAAACAAAAATTACATTCCTTAACATAGGGATACTGTGGAATAATACAGTAATTTTTTTGACTGGGGAAAAAAAAATGATATACTCATCTATCTCTTCTGTATCTTACCTTGAACTTCATGTCCACAAAGTAGTCTGTAATAATCTTAGCATTTTTCCGAGATCGCTTCATACAACTCATGTTAGATGGCTTTATAAATATGACATAGGGCTTCAGTTCTTGGGTTCGAGCCACTTGAATACCCTACACAGAAAAATTAAATGCACATTTAAAACAGAAGTCCTTACATGTATATGTATGGCTGAGTGCCTTCGTTGTCCATCTGCAACTACCACAACATTGTAGCTCTACCCCAATACAAAATAAGAAGTAAAGTTTGGGAAAAACAATAATGAAGAAAAAAATGAGAAAAAAAGAAGCCCTAGTAGCTGAAATATCTCAAGAGAATATTAAATTGAGGATCTAAAAACATAAGTCCTAATTTTCTAGAGTCAACATAAATGTTCTCAAAATTTCTAAGACCAGAAATTAGCAGTTATTTTTAGCCAGAGTATATTCTCATGTGCTCCCAAGTCCTCAACTCTAAAAAACATTTTAATAATTAAGAGATGGAGTTCTGGAATCAAAATTAAGTTGAAATCCTGGCTCTTCCTCTTACCAGCCATGACACCCTTATTGAAACCTGAGAATAGGATTCTACACCTGATCTCATGGGCAAAAGACAAAGACAGACTCTCAAGGCCAGTCAGCTCCCTCACTTCTCTTTCCCCTTGCCATCGTCCCATAACAGATAATACTGACATCTTCATGCTGACCACAGCTTCAACCCAAGCGAGAACAACGCTCTCATCCTCTGATTAGCATACAAGGTAATATTTTTACATGACTTCAGAAAACATGGAGTTGGTGATGGACAGGGAGGCCTGGCGTGCTGCGATTCATGGGGTCACAAAGAGTCGGATACGACTGAGCAACTGAACTGAACTGAACTGACAGAAAACATAAACACAAGGTTTATAAAAATTTTGACAACACATTGTATGTTCTGTATCTCACTTTAACTCACTCACTCCTGCTCTATTCCACACATGGTCTCAGGGAGACAGCTATTCATATGATAACATAGGAACCTCATCTCCTTGCATAAAGCAACATTTTATTCCCTCCACAAGAAGTTACCTTGATGCCTTTGTAATCAAAGGCAAAGCAAGATTCTCAGTTTTGTTTTGTTTTTTTTTAAAAG
Source organism: Bubalus kerabau (assembly GCF_029407905.1). Taxonomy (NCBI): domain Eukaryota; kingdom Metazoa; phylum Chordata; class Mammalia; order Artiodactyla; family Bovidae; genus Bubalus; species Bubalus kerabau. The sequence continues at coordinate 144,176,646 of NC_073626.1, forward strand.
ATCCTCAGTTTTCTTTATGGCTGTCTGCTCATTTCTGGGGGTTTTTTGCTTTGGTTTTTTGTTTGTTTTTTTAAATTTTTTATTTTATTTTCTGTTGTTGCTGTTTTTTTTTTTTTTTTTTTTTGGCAGGGCGGGGGAGGGGGGGGCAGGTCTGAGAAACTAGATTTTTTTTCCCTCCAACTAAAAGGACAAGATAATGACAATTGATTTTTCAAGTAAGATCCTGGTCCTTATATATGGGAAGTAGTCTTATCCTAACAGAATAAAGTGTCTCAACTACAGCTTAAAGCATGTGCAAAAAATGGATGGCATGCATTCATTACTCTGGGGAGATGGGAAATATTCCACCACAGACCTACCTGAGGCTCTAGGTCCATAACACAGATCTTTCCATCATCAAGGACTGCTTGAACCGCATCCACACTGGTGCCATACAAGTGGCCTTTGTACTCACCATACTCGAGCATTCTGCAAGGGTGAGATAAAGAAAACAAGAGCTGTTTGTAGAGGTAAAATATTATTAGCAATAACATACAGATAAATTCCAACAGAAGAGAGTAAAATATGTGGATCTTGATTAATGAATTAGTGGATATTCAACAGGAAAAAATATATATTAGGAGATCTAAGACTTAACTACTCCAAATTCTCTAAAATTTGCAACTCAGTTCAGCTCCTTCTCCAAACTCAATGAGTTAGTGTACTAGTAAATCAATATACATTTTCTTAATTTTTCAGAATAAAAAAAATGTATCCCAGAAGTTTTGGACAAAGCATGAAAATAAGAGATCTATTTTAAGTATAAAACAATGAGAGGGGAGAATCAGATTCTGAACGTCTAGCTTACCTGTGACTGTACATGAGGCTTTCAAATGTTTCCTTTGACACATAGTGATACTCACGACCATCCATTTCATAACTCTTTTTGGAACGAGTAGTATCTGTCAAAATAGTGAATTTTTAAAATATCTTAGAATCTACAAAATGTTTGGACTTATTACCCATACACATTTGGATAAAGATGATCAAAATAAATTAATACATAAGCAGATAGATAAAATGCTAGAACAAAAAAGGGAGCCTGATTGGTGATAAGAAAGTAGAAGTTCCCATATCAAAATGAGCTAATCATAAACCTTTGTTAAGTGTTTGTGGTGTAGACTAGACCAGAATGTATCATATTTAAACCAAGATAAAGAGGCTCTAAAGGAACTCTTGCTGTTACTTCAGGACAGGAAGTGGTAAGTTATGTGTGAGCCCTATGGTGCCTAAAGGGCTTCCCAGGTGGCTCAATGGTAAAGAATCCACCTGCAATGCAGGAGACACAGGAGACATGGGCTCAGTCCCTGAGTTGGGAAGATCCCCTGGAAGAGGAAATGTCAACCTACTCCAGTATTCTTGACTGGAATATCCCATGGACAGAAAAGCCTGGTGGGCCATTGTCCATGGGGTCACAGAGAGTTAGACATGACTTAGTGACTGAGCACTAAGGTAACTAAAGGCCCTCAGGTAGCAAAACCAGCAATATCTTATGTTTAGATAATGCATCTCCCAAGATCTCATTTCATCCTTCATATTCCTAGCTAGGTGAAATGCTGTTATCTGTAGTTTACTGATAAGTAACTAAAGATTTTAGAGAGTAACTAACTTGCTCATGTGAATAAAATTAATGAAAAACAAAGTTGTAAACAAGCACCTAGGTGTCCTGACTCCCAAACTAATCTCTTCTACCACAGCAGATTCTGTCAGATTTGAAATAAAGCCCCTGACACTCTGTAGTCTTGCTCAAATGCATTAACATCTAAGTAAGCTGGTGATCAGTTTTAGGGATCTCCAGAAAGAAAAGATTGGTAGAGTCTAGATTCAATCTGATTCTTTGATACAACCACTTTGTTCATAGATCTTCAACCTAAATAGTACCTAGTATAGAACAAGGAGTTCACTGACTACCTAAAAGTGATTCTTGTCTGCTTACCCATTTATTCAACTAACATATACTGAGTGCCTATATTCCAGCTATCATGTGAATTTCTTAGAACACAAAGATGAATAAGACATGGTTCCAGCTCTGTGACCTGTATAAATTATAAAGCTGCTAGTCCCCTAACCTGCATTACAATAAATTCTCCTTATTCATAAAAATTTTGTATTTACATTTGATAAAGTTTAAAGATGAAATAGATCAACATCTGATGATACCAACACATGGAAATGACCAAAAAGGAACTTGAAATAGACCCTAAATGATAAAAGGAGCTCCCAACGTTTCAAGATACAATACTTTGGCCACCTGATGCGAAGAACTGACTCATTTGAAAAGACCCTGATTCTGGGAAAGATTGAAGGCAGGAAGAGAAGGGGACAACAGGATGAGATGGTTGGATGGCATCACCGACTCAATGGATGTCAATCTGAGTAAACTCTGGGAGTTGGCAATGGACAAGGAGGCCTGGCATGCTGCAGTCCATTGGGTTGCAAAGAGTCGGACACGACTGAGCGACTGAACTGAATTAACTGAACATTTCAAGAAGCTCAAAAAGCAAAATTTTTTTCTTTATTCAAGCCTCTCTTTAGATCCTCAGAGTTCCTATAGTTATGCTACCCTTCTATACCTTTGTATTGAAAAAAAATCTAGTTCTCAGGTGATAGAAAATTATGTTACTATCAGCCTAAGATCAGCCCTTCTCCTTGGCTTCTATCCTACTATGTTATATATGGTAGGCTAAGGTCTGCGAATTGGTGCATGACTTGAGGCGTTCATTCTGAGCTTAAAACTGTTCACTCAATTTAAAGAGCAAAATATGGGCAACATATTCCCATTTTGAATGATGGTTATCCAGACAACATACAATTCTACATTTTGTGGGCATTTTATTTTTATCCAGATTATTGTAAGTGGTGATTTCTTTATTAGTTTTTGCTTTGTAGTGCCCATTCTTACATAGGTAAACAGTACTTGGAAAGCACAACCTATGGGATGTGATCATAAAACAAGTTCATTTGTTTGGCCCTGGATAGAATTCTCAAATTCGTCTGATTACTCTTAGGTTTGTTTGTTTGTTTTTTAAGAAAGGTTCAATATCATTTATGCCTGAAACTCAGTCTCAATAATTAAAACTCTGTTTCCATGTAATACTCAAAATTATGAACTTTATATATATTTCAGGCTTCTTCTCCCCACAGCTGGCTCAGACTTGCTACACCAAGGGAAGCCTGACATCAGAGAAGTCAGAAATCAGGAAAGGGAGCTTGATTCTCTTCTCTTCCCTTTCATTGCATTCCTACTGCTCCTCCTCCAGTTTTATAACTCTCCAAGCTTAAGTGCAGAGAGAGAGGAGGAACAAGCAAGGCAGGAAAACTCTTACTTAATTGATGCTGATGCTGGCTTCTCATGGCTCTTTTTAGACTTGCTGCTGCTGCTGCTAAGTCACTTCAGTCGTGTCCGACTCTGTGCGACCCCATAGACGGCAGCCCACCAGGCTCCCCCGTCCCTGGGATTCTCCAGGCAAGAACACTGGAGTGGGTTGCCATTTCCTTCTCCAATGCATGAAAGTGAAAAGCCAAAGTCAAGTCGCTCAGTCTTGTCCGACTCTTTGCGACCCCATGGACTGCAGCCTACCAGGCTCCTCTGCCCGTGGAATTTTCCAGGCAAGAGTACTGGAGTGGGGTGCCACTGCCTTCTCCCCTTTTAGACTTAGCAGATGTTTAAATCTGGCTCTTAATCTCCCAGAGGATTCATTGGACTATTTTGCAAAGCCTACCCCTCTACCACCACTACTGGGTATCTCAAATCCATCTCTATTCCACCTAATCATTTGTGACTTCTTCCACACCCTCAGGTACCCGGGGCTTCATGTTTGATCTTCCTCTTGGGCAGGAACCAAGACAACCCCAGGCAGACTTTCTTCCACATTATCCACCCAGATCTGGTCTTTGGGGAAAAAAAAAAAATCACAACTCTTTTGCAGTGATAGACTCTAAAATGGCAGCTACCTGCCCCAAACAGCCTTTGGCCACTCTTCTAAACTCTCATGCTTTAGATATTTCAGATATAATTCTGATTCCAGTCTTCTGTGTCTCCCAAATAGCACGAAACACATATTAGGCTCTTTAAGTGGTTTTCCTAACTTCTTCTCTCTTGCCCTGAGGTAAAGGGGAAGCACCCACATCCACATGCTCCTTCACCTTGGATGGTATAATAGTTATTGTTCTTGTTCAGTCTCTAAGTTGTGTCCAACTCTTTGAGACCCCATGAACTGCAGCACACCAGGCTTGCCTGTGTATAGTTGATTTAAAATTATATGTGCATATATTATGGAGAAGGCAATGGCACCCCACTCCAGTACTTTTGCCTGGAAAATCCTATGGACGGAGAAGCCTGGTAGGCTGCAGTCCATGGGGTCGCTAAGAGTCGTACAAGACTGAGCGACTTGACTTTCACTTTTCACTTTCATGCATTGGAGAAGGAAATGGCAACCCACTCCAGTGTTCTTGCCTGGAGAATCCCAGGGACGGCGGAGCCTGGTGGGCTGCCGTCTATGGGGTCGCACAGAGTCAGACACGACTGAAGTGAATTAGCAGCAGCAGCAGTGCATATATCAAAATAAAAAATATGATAAAGCATTCAAAGAGCCAAGCACACTGCCAGGAGGATTGTAAATATTGAATGAATGCTAGCCATTACTATTAAATATTTAGTTTTCCTAAAAGGTTATGTATATGATTGCTAAGCAATGGAAAAAAGGAGTCATTTTTCAAAAGCCTAGCTAGCTAGCTACATGCTAGTAAGTCAATTTCCTCTATTAAAATAAGTTTAGTTAGAAATGCTGAGGACTATCTGTGTCTTACATTCTTACAACAAAGATGGTATAACATAGTTGAGATCAGTACATCTGAAGATCTTTTTGCATCTGTAAAAAGAAAATCTTACTCCAGTATGAACCGCTATGAAAGATAAAGTAAACGTACGTGGCACGGCACTTTGAAAACGGTTAGGATTAAGTTCAATAAGTTGTCTTCTCAGTTCATTTACTCCAACACCAGAAGGTCCTAAACAAAACATCACATATGGAAATTATTAGAAGTGGATAAGCAGAGGTATGTGGTAAAACCATCACTTTGATCCTTTCCCTGAAGACACTTGAAAGCACATGTTTTTGCAGGGAAAATAACATAACTTCCATTCTCATGAATTGAAATAACTCCGGAAAATTCTTGGGAATTTCCCTGATGGAGTAACCCACACTTCTCCACCTGATGACCTGTGGAGTAACCCCCACTTCAGAAAAGAAGTAGGGAATTGCAGGAACGTGGCACCCCGGAACACTTTGCCTAATGTTGGCTACTCTGAGAAGTCTCTAGCCTCGTGTCAGATCATTTGAGACACGCTGCCTTTCCTCTTCCCATGAAGTTCCTATTACAGCACAACCCAGAAACCAGCTTCCACAATGATAGAATGCAGGGACACATCCCTGACCACAAGTGGAGAAGTCAACACCCCCGTGTGCAAGTGAAGGCAGGGCTGGCTTCCTGGGCAGAGAACTGTGCAAGCCACAAGCCCACGCTTAGCTGCTGCACTTGGCTTGATGCTCTTCTTTTGCCACACATATAGTCTTCATTTTTGAATAAGGGGCTTTTGGATTTTTATTTTGCTGTGTCCTGAAAATTCTGTAGCTGGTCCTGGCTGTGAGGTATGTTGTTCTGCTTCAAAGGGGCCTGCCTTCACCACAACTGGAATACACAGAGAAGATGGCAGTAAGAGTAAGTTACTACTACTGAAGGCAGGAGGAGAAGGGGACCACAGAGAAAGAGATGGTTGGATGGCATCACTGATTCAATGGACATGAGTTTGAGCAAGCTCCAGGAGATGGTGAAAGACAGGGAAACCCAGCGTGCTGCAGTCCATGGGGTCACAAAGAGGTGGACACAACTGAGTGACTGAACAACTCCTACGGCAGGGACCAGCTTTGTAGACATCTGGGTCACAACGCAGGTCATCCCAGTGCTATATCTGCCCTGTTCTTTAGCAACAAAGATACAGCCCAGAAGCTTTTTAGAAACTCTCCTAAAGGAGACAGTTACACACTTCTTAGGGAAATGGATCTTAAGCATTTTTATTCCTAATACAGACTAATGATGTGGGGGGGTGGGGGTGGGAAACATCTCATCCATGCTTCTAAAAGAAATTCTAAACAGGACGAAAAAAAATCTTAAGTTATAACCTCATCATATCACACCTTGTTGTTACACAGATTCATATACACCTTGACATACCACATTCAACTGTAGACATTAAAAGTATAATTAATAACGTTTTATTTATAAACACACATTAAAAAACGGTTTTGTCTTTTTAAAAAAAAAAATATGCAGGCTCACAGAGTCCTACTTTTACTACTACGCCCAATGCAAGACTACTGATGGCAGGGGAACCTTGCCGCGGATGGGGAGACTGCCCTCGGGACATACCCACGAGCACGATGAGGCGGTGCTTGTCGGTGGGGCGTCGCTGGTATCTCACCACTTCCTCGTACGGGGCGCCCACCGCGCCTGCGCAGCTGCTGGCGCTGCACCCCTGGGCGCGCAGCTGGCTTCGATGGGCCCTGCGGCGGCACAAGCGCATGCTGCGGCGGAAACCCGCTGCCAGGGTGGAAACGGAGGGACAGTGAGATCCAGGGCAGGGGAACTCGCTTCCTGCGTCTGGCCCGGAGAAACAGGCGGCGACTGTGATTCGAAAGAGTTCATTTTATTTTTTCATGTGGGATCTTAGTTCTGCTCGGAGAAGGCAATGGCACCCCACTCCAGTACTCTTGCCTGGAAAATCCCATGGATGGAGAAGCCTGGTAGGCTGCAGTCCATGGGGTCGCTAGAGTCGGACACAACTAAGCGACTTCACTTTCACTTTTCACTTTCATGCACTGGAGAAGGAAATGGCAACCCACTCCAGTGTTCTTGCCTGGAGAGTCCCAGGGACGGGGAAGCCTGGTGGGCTGCCGTCTATGGGGTCACACAGAGTCGGACACGACTGAAGCGACTTAGCAGTAGCAGTAGCAGTTAGTTCTCCGAGCAGGGATGGAACACATGACCCCCTACAGGGGAAGGGCAGAGTCTTAACCGAGGGACCTCCAGGGAAGTCCCTGACAGAGTTGACTAGGTGTGTCTGAAGGTAGAAGATAGGAAGCAATAGAAAGGCTACTGGATGCTTGGGGCTAGTGCACTGGGACGAGGGAGGGAGGGAGGGGAGGGAGGAGGGAGGAGGGTTCAGGATGGGGAACACATGTATACCTGTGGCGGATTCATTTTGATATTTGGCAAAACTAATACAATTATGTAAAGTTTAAAAATAAAATAAAATTAAAAGCCAAAAAAAAAAAAAAAAAAAAAAGAAAGGCTGCAAGGTCTGGAAAGCAGAATGTTGGTCACTAGGCCTGGTTGCATATTGGAATCATCTGGGAGCTTTTAAAATTAAAAAATGGGGCCACTGACTAATTAAAAAAAAAAACAAAAAACAGAGAAAATAGTTTGAGAACACCCATCAGCAAAAGAAGCTTTCAGAAGAGTCAGGCTTATCCATTATGGTATGAATATAACTTAGCAAGTGACAAAGAGCCACCTGTTATTAATCATTACCTACCAATATAGAACTTCTGACCATAGCCAACAAATTCCTCCTTGTCTGGAACACAGCAAATGGCAGGAACAGAATATGTGAAGGAGAAAGAGAAGTTTACTTAGAAGAGGTACATGAAATAAATCTTTAAATAAATAAATCTTTAAATCTTCAAGCGACACTATTTCAGTAGATGGCAGCACAGCTGAATTTGTCCTTGGCAGCTTATTGAAAACTGTCCTAAGCACTTTCCATTTTATCACATGCACTAAACTATATAGAGACATGCTCCAGAAATTTAGCTACACACTGCATATATTCTGTCTAGTATAGTTGGAACAAAAATCTATTATAGGCTTCTTTAAAATTATAAGAAATACTGAGTCATAGTGAAAACATATATTTGGGTATACATTTTTAAATGTCCCCAAGGAAAACTGATTTTTTAAAAAAGAAACATATAAACTGGTTTTGGCTTTAACTCCTAGATATGGCGTTCTGTAGACCCGATAATTAATTTCTTTGTTAGAAATGGGTTGTTATTTTTTCCCTTATGAAATGATTCATTCTGTAGAAAATTAGTATTTGCTTTATAGATGCAAATTCTTTCTGACTCTGAGAGACAAAAGAGTGGAAAACTGTGCCTAGTAGTAACATCTAGAGCTAGTTTAAACTTCTGTCTCTGCTTCCACTGGGGTCTCAGAAAAATTATCGAAAACTATGGGGAAAAATGTTATAAAACTGTCATTTGAAGTTACTTCTTACTAACATATTCCTTTTCACTTATACAACTCTGTTCTGATCATTGAAATAATATAGAAAGAGCATTTATGCATAGAATGAAATGACATAGATCTTTCTTAACTTTTGTGTTTAAACACACATTTTAAAATATAAAGAAAACACACAAGTATCAATTCCATCTTCTGGTAAGAAAGCACATTTTTCTAACTGAAAATTGGCAATAAGTTTAAAATAAAATGTTTACTTAGGGATATAGTCATAAGACTACTTTCATTGTTCATTTAAATATATTTTCTATGACATTGAATGTCTCATCATTGATTTCATTCTTAAAATATCATATCTTAAAACACTTCCAGTGAAGTATTCATGTTGAGGCATGTTTGAAAGATCTCAAACAGCTCTATTTGGTGTACCAAGGACATAAAAATGAATAGTTACCTTCTGAAAGTTCCTCTGCATATTTCGGTAAGTTAAGAAACAGACATGAAAAAGTTAAGCCTTTGAGGAGATCAAGTTGGCAAACTGAAGACAAATAACAAACAAATGACACAAATAAGGCATTCGTGTTACCCTTAGAGAGAGTTGTAAGCTGGGCAAGATGAACAGCACACAAACTAGACTCAGAAACTCACTGGACCTGTGTCTGCTGCCCAGCAGACTCTAACTTCCTGAAAGCTGCTTATCTCAACTCTCCTCAAAGGCCCTCTATCCATGCAGACTTCCCTCTACCCGGCTGGCACAGATGGGGATTGAAAGAGAGAAATTATAGGAAGTCAACTAATGTGAGCCTTCTCTCCCTGTCTCTGCCAGAGGCCATCTGCCTGCAACCCTGTGATGTGGAGGAAGTAGTGGAAGGGACACTGGCAGCCTTGAACCACACCATCCTCATTCTTTACCCATCCCAGGCCCAGTTACATATTCCACCTCCAGTTGGCCCCTTGAAGATAGGTGTAACTAAACACAGAGCATATTCTTTTCTTTGTTTTCTAGATGTCTTGAAACATCTATCATCCCTGTTTTTGTTTGTTTTTTTTTGGCAGGGGAGAGAGAGAGAGAGTGTGTGTGTGTATGTAAACTGAATTCCTAATTAGACTATACCATCCAGAGGTATTCAAAGAGGTCACATGATACTACATTCAGAGACAAGTTGGGGACAAAACTTAAGAAACTTAACTGCCCATTAAGTGCTCAAGGAACAGAATTAAGCATCTTAGAAAAAAATGCCAGCCTCGAGCCAATTGTTCCTTAATTGAGCTCCTAAGTGAGGAGGATTCAGAATGTACTTGAGAGTTCTCATGCTTTCAACCAAGAGGAGTCCAGAAGGAGTGCCCTACCGTAACTAAGGGCAGCTGCACGCTTTCCTCTGCAGTTCTATCAGAGAACAAACTGCTGACTGCCCCTATATTTCTTTGTAATAATGCTGGCTAACCCTCATGCACTTATGTTCTAAGCATGTTTTATATATATAATTTTTCCCACTTTAGACATGGGGCACCTGAAGGATAAACTGTGGAAAATTCTTAAAGAGATGGGAATACCAGATCACCTTACCTGTCTCTTGAGAAACCTATAATGTGGGTCAAGAAGCAACAGTTAGAACCAGACATGGAACAATGGACTGGTTCAAAACTGGGAAAGGAGTATGTCAAAGCTGTATATTGTCACCCTGCTTATTTAACTTATATGCAGAGTACATCATGTGAAATGCTGGGCTGGATGAATCACAAGCTGGGATCAAGATTGCTGGGAGAAATATCAACAACCTCAGATATATAGATGTTACCACTCTAATGCCAGAAAATGAAAAACTAAAGAGTTTCTTGATGAGGGTGAAAGTGGAGAGTGAAAAACTAGCTTAGAACTCAACATTTAAAAAACTAAGATCATGGCATCCAGTCCCATCACTTCATGGCAAATAGAAAGGGAAAAAGTGTAAGCAGTGACAGATTTTATTTTCTTGGGCTCCAAAATCACTGCAGACAGTAACTACAACCATGAAATTAAAAGATACTTGCTCCTTGGAAGAAAAATTATTACCAACCTAGACAGCATATTAAAAAGCAGAGACATTACTTTACTGACAAAGGTCCATCTAGTCAAAACTATGGTTTTTCAGTAGTCATGGTACAGATGTGAGAGTTGGACCATAAAGAAGGCTGAGCGCCAAAGAATTAATGCTTTTGAGCCTTGGTATTGGAGAAGACTCTTGAGAGTCCCTTGGATTGAAAGGAGATCAAATCAATTAATCCTAAAGGAAATCAGTCCTGAATATCCATTGGAAGGACTGTTGCCAAAGCTGAAACTCCAATACTTTGGCCACTTGATGTGAAGAGCCGACTCATTAGAAAAGACCTTGATGCCTGGAAAGATGGAAGGCAAAAGGAGAAGACGGCAACAGAGGATGAGATAGTTAGATGGCATCACCAACTCAATGGACATGAATCTGAGCAAACTTTGGGAGATAGTGGAGGACAGAGGAGCTTGACATGCTACAGTCCATGGGGTCGCAAAGAGTTGGACATGACTTAGCTACTGAACAATAACAACAATAACCTGAAGGGCAGAGAGGTTAAGTGACAGAGGAGCCCCCCAGTTAGCGAGTAATGGGCCAGAATTCATGCTTGGACATTCTGCCTCCAGTCCATGGCTTTGACCACTGCAACACTGCCTTTCCTTTCACAGATGTCTCAAGTACCTCTAAGCCTCAGCTGCAACTTTGGCATGCAGAGTGTCTCCAGCAAAATGACCAGTTGAACAGAACAAAGAAGGATGACTATAATCCAGAGGAATTAAGCATTAAACCAATCCCAAACACTGAACCAAGTGTAGATCATTAAATCACCCCAATAGGCCAATTATCTAATTGAAAACAGGAAATTTAGAAAGAATATAAATGGTAAATAATTTCGGAGAATTTAGGTGAGTAGTTTCCCAGCTCCATCTGCCTCAATGCTATCTCTTTTATAACTAATATATATACAGCAATCTCTCTACTCTTATAAAGTGAAATCCATAGATATAATCTAACACATATAACTTTTAAAAACCAGTGCAATGCTCTGCATGCGTGTGTGCTGTCGCTTCAGCCATGTCCAACTCTCTGAGATCCTAAGGACTATAACCTGCCAGGCTCCTCTGTCCGTGGGATTCTCCAGGCAAGAATACTGGAGTGGGTTGTGCAATGCTCTAACTGGAATATAAAGAAAGTAAAAGGAAGTGATTTATATTTTAAAAGTCTGTATTTTAAAAAAGTATATATTTCAAAATATAAATCTTTGGGAATGACTTCTCTATTAGACAAGAGAAACTATTAGATGCCTATACCTACCTATATTGAGGGCTTTCCTAATGGCTCAGTTGGTAAAGAATCCGCCTGCAATGCAGGAGACCCAGGTTCGATCCCTGGGTAGGGAAGATCCCCTGCAGAAGGAAATGGCAACCCACTCCGGTACTCTTATGATGCTTATACCTACCTATACTGAAGAAGCCTGGCTTTAAAGGAAGTAAGAAGATCAGAAAATAGTCCTAATATGAAGTAGAGAAAAATAGAGGAGCAAAGTAACAAGTGGACATTAGAAAAAAAAACATGTTCTGATAAATAGTAACAGATTAGATTTATTTGTGTATATGGGAAAGGGGGAACTTGACATAAATGAAGTAGATGTAATGTATGCCAAAGTAATTATAGACTGATGAAGTGAAGAAAATGAGACATCATAAACTAGAAGAGGTGAGTAAGGTTAACACGCTCCCAAAGGTTGCCAATGCCTAAATACTCTGTGGGATTTATTTTTTTTTTACTAACAAGGTCAACAGTACTTTGAGGACCAGATACTGGATGAAACCATGTGTCATCAATAATGACAATAACATGTTAAAGAAAAAGAAAAGAATTGATTTAGTATAAATACCTCACTTTCCAGTTTATTTTCTATCAGTATAGATTAGACAGAATGTGTGGAATAAATTATTCAACACTTTCAAAATAAATGTCTTTATTCTGTTTAAATATTTGTCTCCATAGTGACACTCTTCTAAACCAATGAGCTTTTCATGTTACATCTTGTGAAACCTTACATCACTATTGTGTATTAAAGAATTACTTACTCAGATTTGTAATGAGTTTTGTCCATTCAGGAGTTGGTGTAGGATGGTCTCACACTCGGCAGCTCAACTGGCATCCCCAACTCCCAGCAGTTGAAGGCCAGTAGTGCCCCCCAATCAATATGAAAACCAAAACAGTGCTCCCAGAGGGTTCCAAAATGTCCCTAATGAACAGCGCCTCTTACGGTGAAGTTTACAATATCTCACAACCATACCGTTGATGTATTTATTCACATTCCTAAAAAGTGTTTAACGTATACCAAAATTTGGATAACACATTTATAAACCAGTACCAAATATTCACGTCTTACTTACCAGATTCAAATGTTTCTTCATCTGTCATTTTTCCATGAGGCAAAACAAAAGTGTAGTTATGTTACTATTCATAGTAAGTCTATAGTTCAACAGTCTAATTCCCTGACCCTATGTTTCTGCACACACAACACTTTTAAAATGCTTTTCCTAAACCAAGGCCAACTCAGGGGTGTGTCTGTGGCAATAAAGCTTTAAATGAGATATATAAGCAGCTGGGCTGTGATGACAAGAAGGGATACAAGCAGGAGCTTAAAATAAATAAAATCATAAAATAGAAAAGGATAAATAAGATTAAAAAGAGACTCAGAGGGAAGGGAAAGGTGGAGTGTCATGGTAAACTCCAGTATCTGGTTGGATGTTATACAGCTTTGCTGCTAGAGGCTTGCCTGAAGCTTTGGAGGTCCATAAGCAAAGGGAGCAGGATGAGGGGAAGAAGTATACAAATAGCTTGACAGGTTAGGGTTGTTTAGGTGACTGAAAAATACCTGAGATAAAGCAAATGCCTCATCAGTTAAAATGATTATTGTTAGTGTTTTAAAGAGACATTAAGCATTAAGAAGCTAGAATTTATATGCAGAGCAATTTGAAATATATAGCAATATTACTAATACATCCTTGAATCTGGTGATGATACATCTATGGTCTACTCATGTATGAAATTGTTTATAATAGAAAATATTGGACATAATTCAAATGTCTACCAGTAAGTGATTATATAAATGCACAACAACTTACCTAATCAATAAGCTTTTTAAAAATTATGAGGAGGCTCTTTATGTATTATGATGGAATCATCTCCAAAGATACAATTTTAAGTAAAAAAAAACAGGAACAGAACAGTGTATATAGCATACCATCAAAGAGTACATGCATTTGTCTTTTAAAAAGAGGTGAGAATGAGGTGTGTGGGAGAGGAGGAAAAAACATACATCATTGCACAGAATATGTCTGGAGGGATGCCAAAGAAACAGAGCATTTATTGCCTCAAGAAAGAAAACTCAGTAGGGAAACAGGAAGAGGGAGGGAATTTTACTGAATATACTTTCCTAGTTTTTTGAACTTGAAAGATGTGACTGATTAACCTAATAAAAACTTTTCATTAAAATTATAGAAAGGAAATGAATATTACTGCTAGTTAACTCACCCAGGATGTGTACTTGGTAGAATAAATATAATGTCAACATTATTCTGTAGTTGTTCTGGGAAATATATGTAAATCTTTGAAATACTCAGTATTTAAACATTTCATGTCATTCTTTAATTTCTAAAACTAGATTAACCTGTAAAGCCAAGACACATTCACTTATCAGACTAAAGACTCTCCATTTAGTCTTCCAACAAAATCCTAGTGATTCTTGAGTCAATCTTAGTTTTGCCACTAAATTTGAAACATCTTTTCCCAATTTCCAAAAAGTGTAAGGATAGAAATGTGAAAAGTTTTAATATATCACTCAGAAATTTGGAACCCATGACTATTGATCTGTACTGGAATCTACCAGAAGATGATATCAAACAATAACTGGATATTTTGCTTTTTAAAATTTTGATATCTCAGTATTCCATAGTATTTCACAAAGAGCATGTGGATTCTAGATATTTCTCCTGAATGTTACTGAATGTAACACTAGAGCATTACTGTGTGTTTCTGTGATCGTTTCCAAAAAGTGCTTTCTAGAACACTTTCTAAAAGGTTGGTCTGGAGCATGGAGACATCCTTCCAGCTGTGCTTCCCTTCTGAGTGTCAGAACCACAGGAAAATGCTGGGGTGGGGACTTATTTTACACATTTCTTCCAGAGAAAAAGGTCCACAGGTCCTTTGACTGACTCTGCTTCAGAAAATCTATAGTTGAGCTGCTTTGTATCTCTCCTAGTAGTAAATCTATCAAGAAATGCTACCTGCTTCCACACATTTCTCATCAATCTTCATGTCATCATCTATAAAAGAGCATAGACAGGGAAAAAATGAAATTAAAATGTGTTACTATCACAACAAAAATCCCCTGCTAAGTCACCTCACTTCAGTTGTGTCCAACTCTGTGCGACCCCATAGACACAAGCCCACCAGGCTCCCGCGTCCCTGGGATTCTCCATGCAAGAACACTGGAGTGGGTTGCCATTTCCTTCTCCAATGCAGGAAAGTGAAAAGTGAAAGTGAAGTCATTCAGTCGTGTCCGATCCTCAGCGACCCCATGGACTGCAGCCTACCAGGCTCCTCTGTCCATGGGATTTTCCAGGCAAGAGTACTGGAGTGGGTTGCCATTGCCTTCTCTGCAAAAATCCCCTATGTATAGGCTTATGGCAGTGAAACTCAGACCACCGTATATCATGTTATTCTTACAGCAATCACTCACTCGGACAGATAAAAAGGACTCTATTGTACTAGATGAAAATATATGTTATGGGAGGCTACAGGACATCACATGGTTAAAATTATAAAAGCATAGGCTTTTGTATGCTGGATAAATGATTTTACCTCTAAGCCTCCATTTTCTATCTATAAATGAGGGTAGTAACAATACATACTGAGTAGGATAAGATTGAGATAATGCAGGAAAAGCTCATACACATGGTAAGTGCTCAATAAGATTAACTATTTTTACCTTTAATTGGGATATATATATGTGAATAAAAGAATATAACTTTCAAAATTGTTCAACTCAAAACTCTTTACAATATAACCCAAACCCTGCATATGTTTTCTTTTGACTGACATCTTTTTCTAAATTAGGATATTATTGATTAGTACACTATTAGGCACACAGAAAGAGCTTATTAAACAGCTGAATTGAAGTGAATTAAGAAAGCTACAGGAATTTTCTAGGTGGCTTTGGAAATGAAGATTTTTCCCCACAAATATTGTTTCCTACCTTCTTCCATAGAAATTGCTGGGTACAGATGATTGAAGCGGGGGGGAAAGAGAGAATGCACAATATTTTATGCTATAATTTATCAGATGAATTTACCTACATTAATAAAAGTGAAGTGCCAAAATTATTCTCTAAAAATTTAGTGGAGACTTAGTAACAAAATGCTAAATGAATATCCTATAGAAACCAATACATTCGTGAGCCTTGCTGGAAACGGAATCTGTTTGCTTCTGGCAAATCCTATTCCCTTCTATCCTAATAAACTCTGCAAGAGTTGCATTCTACTCATTTTGAATTAAGGCACTTATTATTGATTCATTATATTTTTAGAACTCAAACCTTGAATGAAAAGAAGAAAGAGAAAGGAAGAGAGAAAGAGGAAGAAAAGATGGAAGGAAGAGGGAGAAAGGAGGGAGGGAAACAGATGACAACTAGAGTGCATTTTCAGTAAATAACTCTTTAGTAACTGTCTATACACTAACATATGCTTGGAATTTTTCAATAACTCTTGAGTAATAAAGTTGTGTACACCTTCTGAATCAGTATCTTTACCTGAGATTTTTTTTTCCTATAGTAACTTACAAGCAGAACAGAACTATATGAAATAATATTTCATTTTGATATTTCATATTTAGAAATATTTATTTGTAACATCATCTCCAAAAACTAAAAAGAAATGACTTGATAGTTCAGATAGTGCTGTCCTCCATCAAAAACATCTCTGCGAGAAATGATCCCTTAAGCCAGTGGGCTCCATACCTGGGGTTCTTGGACTCAGAAATATGTGAGGATAATAATACAGAGCTGCAAACTCTTTTCAAGATGGACTTTGCAAAAGTCTAACAGAAGTGGCACATAGCCTGTGCAAGCAAATTAAATGTGAACAAGTGGTCCTACTGGTTACCAGATACTGATTAAAGCTGAGTTAGAATTTTCATATGCCTTTGATAAACAAAACAGGAAAATGAGTTAAAGAAGTCCTTCAATCTGGTTTGGTAAACAAACTTTTTTTCAAAGCACAGGGGAAATAACTAGAATATCACCATGAAGATGATATCATGACAAATGTTTCTGATAAAATGTTACATTAGAGAAAAAAGATGAAGGGTAGTATTGCAGCTGTTACTATAATCATGTCAAATACGGTTCCATAACTGGAAGGTAGTATGAAAATATTGCCAGTGTAAAGGAATTCTAAGAATTTATTTCCCAAAAAATGTCTTTATAGTTGTCATGTTTTCAAGAGAAAAAAAAATAGGAATTTTTGGCTTAGAGAACTGAGAAATAAAGTGGGTGAGAACTCTCTATGGGCAAGTCTATGTCTATGCCCCTCTCCCTCCTCGGGGTGCCTCTTCCCCTTCTGTAACTGCTGCCAGGGAGCATATCGGAAGGGCCTTGATCAGTAGGTTCTAGCTGCACTCTACAAGCTAACATCCCTCATTAAGGCAGTAAGTCGTTCACAAGTGTTTGCCACCATGGATGCCATTGTTGACCCATTGCCATCTGAAAATACTGTGTAGTGAACAAACTACACTCATTGAATAGTAATTCAGCCCCACGTTTATTTGTCAAAGGCACACGCACTATGCCACCACGCAGCCTTGCTTGCCAGTAGATGTGCAATGCATGGACTAGCCATAGACACCTCAGGGGACTTCAAGCTGGGCAGTGAACCCAGAAAGTGTGACAACACAAGGACATTTGCACTTTCCCAAACTGAAAACTGAAAAGTCTTCTAAATCCCAAGGAATGAATGTTTATGGTAGGATTTCAGATGGCTGCCAGGAGGCCATATGGGGCATGGGGACGTTTAAAGATCCTCCCTTGGGCAGGAAGCCAGTCCTGGAAGAGACGGAGCTGGCTTCCCCATGAGGCAAACGCTGGATTTGAGGTGTCAGCATACTCACAGATGGTGGATCTGAGGTGTTTGTAAGGCTGGTATGGCTGAGACCACCAGAACTCCCGTTGCTTCCTGTGCAAAAACAAATACACTGTGAGAAAAAAATAGAACCCAGGTTAACCCAGGTGAGACAGACCCAGGACAAAAAGTTTTCTAGAATTCTGTTGCCTCCAACCAAGTGAACAAGATTCCACCTCCAAAGTGTCAGTTGCTCAGTTAAGTCCGACTCTTTGCGACCCCATGGACTGTATAACCCGCCAGGCTCCTCTGTCCATGGAATTCTCCAGACAAGAATACTGGAGTGGATAGTCATTCCCTTCTCCAGGGGACCTTCCTGACCCAGGGGTCGAACCTAGGTCTCTTGCATTGCAGGCAGACTCTTCACCATCTGAGCCACCAGGGAAGCCTCCACACACATTGTCAAATACGTTCTCCAAATGTACAGTCTTTCTTATTTTGTCCTGCCTCATGGTATCTTCTCAGAGCCAAACCGATTTAGAGTTAACACCCAGCCCATGACCCTAGTTCATATGCCCAGGGCTTCAGTGCATGAGCCCTGGCACCCCCATCTCTGGTGTGGTAGCCCGCTCCAGCAGGTCTCAGAATATTCACCACATGTTCTGGTTTCCCTCCCAAGCTGTGAGGCTCTCCATAGTCCCTTTAGAGCCACATGAATTTCAACTCCTTCTGTTGCCCTTTATTTGTGCACTGATCCAATAAGCCTGTCATTTCTGTGTGCTCCTTGCAAGACCCCCACCAGAGCCTCCACACCACTCCCTGCTCTGAGACCATGAGGACTAATCTCATTAGGCCTTTATCCCTGGTGTGTGTCCTCAGCCCCCAAATTCGGGTCATTCTTTATCCTCTGCACTTTAATCCCTGTTCCATCTACCACCCACCGCTCCCTGACACCCTTTCACACACCCTCTGGAACTGGTAGCAAACCTTTAGTGAAGTCTCTCACAACACTTTACCTTCTTGGAGCTTCCCTGGTGGCTCAGATGGTAAAGAATCTGCCTGCAGTGCAGGAGACCTGGGTTCAATCCCTAGGTCAGGAAGATTCCCTGGAGAAGGGAATGACAACCCACTCCAGTATTCTTACCTGGAGAATTCCATGGACAGAGGAGCCTGGCAGGCTACAGTTCATGGGGTCTCAAAGAGTCAGACACGACTGAGTGACTAATATTTGCACTTTCACTTTTCACCTTCTTGCCCTAACTAAACCCAGGTCCCCCGGAGGTCCCTGCTCCCCTTTCCTCTCTTGCTCCCAGGCGTGTGTGGGTAAACCAGCCCAGACTCGAGGGGGAGGGGTATCCTGATGCGCAGCTTAGCTGACTTCGGTCGTGTCAACATTCCCACTGTGACTGATTTCCAGCTGCCACCCCTGACGTCACTGACCATGAGGAAGGGTGCACATGGGCTCTGAGGGCCGGCTCTAGCATACCACGAGGCCCTCAGCCCACAGGGCCTGGAGGTGGGGGGTCTCTGCCCTGCCATCTCCAGACCATTCTCCCTCTTCCCTAGAAGAGGCTCTCACTTTGAATACCCTCCTCCTGACTCTTCTATAAGCCATTCTCAGATGATTCCTGCTCACTCCCATGCTCTTAACACTGCTCCATCATAATTCATGATGATTTTTATTTGGCACATTAATGCCTCTTCCAACACCCTGGCCTCTTGGTTCCTTGATCTCCTCTCTTCCAATGGCCTTAGCTACTGCCTCCCACTGTCATCCCCTAGACCTTTCAGTTCCAAAAACTACAGTCTCCATAATTTCAATTTCTAGCATCCTTTTCTTCTACCAGCAACTTCTGTCTTCCCACTCCAATAATCTATCAACCTCTTTGGAACCTATAATCCACTGACCTGACTTCCTTTCCACTGATCCTACACTGTCACCTCCCTCCTTAACATAAATGTCATGATCCTTCATAAAAGACACTCTCTTCTCCCTCTCTTGATTTACTGCTAGGTCTGACTCTCTGTCTAGTCTGGACCTGTCCTCCCAGGAAGCTGACCAAATTTATATAAATTTAACTGTAAATTTATGAACTTGAAGCCTAAGTGGGCCCTTAATGCTGATGATACTGTATTTACTCAATCAATTTCTCTCCAGTTCTCATAGAAACTTTTCAAGCTTTCTCCTCTTTCCTTCCCAAAACCTCCACCCACTTTTCTCTCAGCCATGACATTGGTTGAGATGAAAATAAGAGCAGATGGAAGAGACTTTCCATAAGCTTGCACCATATCCCTCATTCTCAGCTGTGCCCACACTGCATTCTCTACTGCTGGGATTACTGTGGGTAAACTGTTCAGAATCCTGTACAAGGCCAACCCCTCTACTTATAGACTTCATCACCTCTCCATCTGCCTCCTCAAGGACTGATAACAGCAGCAGTTCTCTCCTCTTTCTCCTGTATCAGGAAAGTTTCGCTCTCACTGGATTTCCCCCATTAGCATTATCTACTCCACCTAAAAACTCTTTCATACCACTCTACTTTCTCCTCTAGCTATTTCTCCACTGCTCTGCTCTGCCTTATTCAAAATGTTGCAAAGACTTTTCCATGATCAGTTGTCAATGTCTTCAAAGACTCAGATTTTGGCCCACCCCTCCACTGAAATTGCTTTTATCAAGATCACCAAGGACCTCCTTTGCTAAATCCAGTGGTCAATTCTCAGTCTCCACAACAGTGGTGAACATAGTTGATCAGCACACTCTACCATCATGATTTTCATCCTGTCTCATTGGCGATTCCTTTTCAGTCTCTTTTGCTGGCTCCATTTTCTTCTTTGTGATCTCTTAACATTGGCTGAGTCTTGTGCCTCTTATTCTATCTTCTTTCTATCTCTAATCACTTCCCTGGACCTCAGTAGCACCAAGGCGATGGTGATGAGTTGAAATTCGGTAACTGAGCTTTCAACTCAGCCTCGAAAGGTTAATAGAGGGAGTCAGAACTACCTAAAACTTTAGTTTCCCAAGTAACTATTCTCTCTTTTCAAGTTGATATGATTATCCTGGTCCCTTTGGTACTTAAGATGTTTAGAGCATATTGACAAGTTGACATTTGGATTTACAGACCAGTATGTGTTCATCTATCTGCTTGTCTCTCCTCTCATCTTAACTACAGTAACACTGCTTATCTCCCTTAATTGCAAAAACATGAGAAATGTTTTATTTCCTGATGACTCAGTCTTGGGTCCAGGAATGATGACTTTTCTTACCTCTTCAGAAGTTGGTTAGAAGGGATTAGCCCAGCACAGGTATCAAGGTCAGAGATTTTCCGGGCCTGCCACCAGAGAGCATCATTCTGGTCCACAATCTGGAGGATGTCTCCTTTCTGGAAAGGCAGCCCGGCATCCATGCAAGGGATGGTGGGGTCCTCCTGGGGCCAGTACTCGATCATGGCACGAACATACACCTGATGGAAGGCACACAATGACATCATCAGAAGAATCCTTACCCCCAGGTTGTTAAGACTTAAAATCATCTCTCTCACTCTTCTACCTACTGGTGCTATCTTTCCTCTCCATCTTCACCAAGAAGAAGAAATCCCTTCTTGAACTGAGTCTAAGAGCCATGAAAAAAAAAAAAAGTGACTTTGGGAATAAAATCTTTTAGCTCTGAGAAGTCTCTGCTCAAATGTTCACCATTCCTGATGTTACTTCTTAACTTCTCAATACCCCCATCTTCTCTTACTGTGTCCATTTACTGATTTGCGTCTCATGTCATCAGTGTTGAAAAATATGCAATACAATATTGAACAAATGATCAACACATTACAGAGGATAGTAGTAAAATATAAAGTTTTTGGTTTGTTTTTTTTTTTGCTGTTATTGTGGAGGATTTACTGTGTGTGGGTAAAGGTTTTTACTGTGGGTAAAGGTTTTTATTGTGTGGGTATGAAGGTTCAGTTAATTCTTACCGTCTTCTGGCTGTTAACAGGAGGGTCAGAAACTGGAACCACCTTGAACATGATTGTGCCACGAGACATGGCCTAGAAAATGCCAGAGGAGAGAATGGCAAATCTCAGACTTTACTGGGTTATTAGAATTTGGCAGGTGAAAGTTAAAAACAATGTGTGCAGGTCAAATGGTGACATCTCCCACAGGGGCTTTTACAAGGGCTCAACAGCTAAATATCACCACCCAGAAATGGACATTAGAAGAACTATAGCTTCACTTCTGTCCTGCTGTGTGGGGTCCAGGGTCCTGAGGCTGGACTCTCCTAGTACCCTCCACCTGGCTCTCATCAGGACACCACACTCAGCAAGCTCTTTTTCCCCCAAAGCATGAGGAGGGAAAGGAACTCTTGATCTGACTTTCACTCTTCATGTCTCTGTCAGTAAGTCTTTCCTGAACACTTGTTTCTATATCAGGCAGCCTCATCTGATAGGGAAGAAGATCCCAAGTCTTCTCGGGGGTACTGACAAGCCTCTAAACTAATGGTGGAGGAGATAGAGAACCTCCTAGCTTGATGTGGGAGGTAGGAACACACCTCTCAGCCCCACTGCCCCCAAACACACACCATGACAGACACTGGAGATCCAGAGATGAACAAGAAAGATCTCATTCTCACTCAGGAATCTCATGATCCCACTGTCATGGTAACTCCACAGCTGGTACCAAAAGGACTGTGGTGGACACATGTGTATCTGTGACTGACAGTCCTTTAAGCTCTTTTGGCAGTACATTTTAAACCACAAAGAATCTTGCATAGCAGTTTGCAAAATATTTAGGTACTTAATATACTCCTTACTGGGGGCTTCCCAGGTAGCGCTAGTAGTAAAGAACCTGCCTGCCAATGCAGGGGATGCAAGAGACTCAGGTTCAATCCTTGGGTCGAGAAGATCCCCCGGGAGAAGGAAATGGCAGTCCACTCCAGTATTCTTACCTGGAGAATCCCCATGGACAGGGGAGCCTGGCAGGCTACAGTCCATAGGGTCACACAGAGTCGGACATGACTGAAGTGACTTAGCATGTACACATACTCCTTATTATACCACTTCTCTTCTCAGTCCCTAAGGCACATCTATGAAAATCTAGAGTTCCCACAAGAACCCAGTGTGAGAACCACTAGTACATGTAATATATAATAACCGACCTCAGGCCCACAGTGGGGGTGTGCACGGGGAGAGGTGGGCAGGGCATGACGCTATGGCCATATTGACAGCTGAACGGTGACCCAGGCAATGGTTTGAAGGATGGGAATGAGAACTGAAAAGAAACCAAAAGCTCATATAATCAGGTCATAAATCCCCATCTCAACCACAAGGATTGGCAGGGCCAGCAAAGATGTCCCCCTCCCCATTTGCTGCCCTCTGGGGACTTCTTTTCTACCTCAAAGCTGCCTCAAAGAAACTGCATAAAAATGTTAGGGGAGTAAGGGGTGGTTTGCTCAGGTTCAGCCTCTCCTCCACAGTCTCACTCTGCCCACCCCAGGCTCAGTTTCCAACAGAGCAACGCAGGTGATGAGGACCTGGGCCGTCTTCCTAAGGCTGAAAGAGCAGCTTGGGAAAGGACATCTCCAGCAGGGTCCAGATCAACTGGGGAGAGGGAGTACGTGAGGGGGATGAGATGCATAGAAACAGACAAGTTCTAGGGCCTGGAGAGAGTAGGCTGCCGGGAGGGACTCGAATCCCCCTCCCGGCACACACGCCAGAGGCTGGATGCAACACGGCAGTGAGTCATGGATAAGGCGAGGAGGAGACTTGTTACCAGAATGTGGATCACTTGCTCAGGGTCCAGTCCTTCAACTGAAACTCCATTCACTTCCACCAGTTTGTCCCCGGCGTATAACAGCCCTAGGCAAACCGGAACACAAAACAGAGGGGTGCCAAACAACTCGCAAAAGGGCGGCAGCCATCCCAACACTACTTAACAAACTCACTAACCTAAGATGCTCTGACATCTTAAATTCTACTGTGAAATAATAGTAATAATAAAGCAAACTGGCTAGTTGAATTTACACCACCACCAAAGTACATGAGAATTGCCTTTTTCTACCTTTTCACCAACACTGGGCATTAACTAAAGGTGATACTTTTATTTTTGCTAATCTGATGTTGTAAAATGGAACTGGAACACTGGCAAGAAGATAACACTAAAAATAAAGATGTCTATAATTTCCTTCGCTGTGCAAAAGCTTTTAAGTTTAATTAGGTCTCACTTATTTATTTTTTTTATTTCCATTACTCTAGAAGGTGGGCCACAGAGGATATTGCTGTGATTTATGTCATCAAGTGTTCTACCTATGTTTTCCTCTAAGAGTTTTATAGTTTCTGGTCTTACATTTAGTTCTTTAATCCATTTTGAGTTTATCTTTGTGTATGGTGTGAGGAAGTGTTCTAATTTCACTCTTTTACAGGTATCTGTCCAGTTTTCCCAGCACCACTTAAATTTAAAAAATAAAAATAAAGATGTCACAGTCGTGAGTAAATGTTAAATGAAAAGGAAATGGGGTGGGGGTATTCTTCAAAAGAGAAAGTGTAGAGAAACTTGGGGGTTAAGATTAAGCCTTGAGAATTATGAGGTAAGACAGTGGAGACAAGAAGCATCTTGAAAATTTCTAGAAAGCTATCATCTTCAACAACATCAAATGTGCTAGAGAAGTAAAAATAGAACTGAGGCTGAAGGGAGGGCCAGTGGACTTAGCAACTAGGAAGTCTCTGGGTAATTTCTCTAAGAATGTTGGTGTATGAATTCTACACCAGGTTTCCGGGGTCATGAGCAGTGAGGACAAGGGACAGCAGGTACATAACTGATGGTTTCAGAAGCGCAGCAGTGAAAAGAAGGAAATTCGGTTCCCAGATAGAAAAGGCAAGCAACGACAGTCTGAAGATGTGGAAGAGCTGTGCCTTTAAGAAAGCAGAAGGACCAAGTGGAGAGTGAAAGTTGGCAATATAGAGAGAGGCAGACCTAGCCTTGAACCCTAACTCAAACTGTGAAACCTCAAGCAAGTTAGGTGGTTTATCTTTGTGAGCTTCAGTCTCCTCATCTACACAGTAGCATGATGATGCTTAGCTTGTTAGGTTTATGTGGGAATGTAAAGTGACAGAAAACTAATTTAATGCATAGAATGGAGGGACTTGGTGAGGAAGGGCAACAGGGTTGGTTTCTCTGGAATATTTCTGTCTTCCTTCTTAGTAACAAAGCAGTGGAACTTATTAAAGGCTCGACCTCACATAGGAGACAGGGGTCCCCTGTTTTCCCAGTCACGCTTGCACACCGCTGCTCCAGCTTACCACTCCTCTCGGCCAGCCCACCATGGATGACTCTGGCCACCAGGATGTCCCCTGTCATCTCGTGGCGCTTGATGGTAGCTCCCTGGGAAGAGAGTACAGTGGAACCCATTTTTTACCTAACATGACCACTTTCCTGGGGGCTTCCCTCAATGTCGTTCTGGTCTTTCAAACAAGGGAATTCATACCAACCAGGGTCATGGAAAAGGAATGACAACCCACTCCAGTATTCTTGCCTGGAGAATTCTGTAGACAGAGGCGCCTACAGGCGAGCTACAGTCCATAGGGTCTCAAAGAGTCAGACACGACTGAGTGACTATCACTCACTCACACTCAGGGCCATATGTATACCATGTCATCAAAAAGGAAAGGCCATTTCACTCAGGTCTGCCAGAGTCTCTATTCAACCACATAGACATCAAATAATATTGAGATCCTTCCAGAGATAAACAGAACTTCCACGATTCCAACCTAATCGAAGGAAATATGCTTAGAAAATCATATTAATGCCTTACTTAGCTTCCCCTTAACAGAGGAAAAAACTTAGGCAAATACATTAGAACTAGGTGAAATATATGTACATGTCACAGAGCCAAATAATAAAATAATTTCTTTTTTTCTCATAGCTGTTAAAAAAGAAAAACACTAAGCAGAAATCTTTTCTGGTGAAAACATTACAACCTGTAAAGTGTTTGAAATCACAGGCAAAATTGATTAAAATATATTTTAGCCATTATTATCATGGATTCCCTCATGTTGCCTGAGTGCCTCACACTATAGGTGACCATAGACAAGAATATTGCCCAACAGTTATTTCAAGCTGCCTACCGCACTAAATTTCAAGAATCCTAAGCTGAAGCAGTGATCTCTGCTAGAATCATATGAGGAAAAAGTACAACAGCACTGATTTTGACTGCTTTCCTCTGGCCGACTGAAGAAACAGAACAGACAAGCATTACAAAATTCTGCCGGCAACCATGCTTAGCTGGGAATAGGATTGCTATGATAAAGTCAGAAAGACAGGTAGGTAATCAGCAGATCAGCAGAAAAGGGGAAGCACATAACCCTCACCAAAAGGGAGAATAATTTGTAGCTCAAAGATATCCTTGATTGGATGGGGGAAGTTAATAGTTAAATAAAGAGAAATTATTAGTTTAAATAACACATGCATAAGGAAAACTGCCAGTGATTCTGTGTATGGCCTTTGAAACATTTTGCTTATTTTAAACTAAAGAAAATTTTTATTAAAAAAATATTGTCTAAGTAACTACTAGAGATAACTTAGCTCCCAATTAACCCTGGTGTGATCCTAAATGAAAAGATTTCCTTACCAGGGGCTGCTGGTTCTTCACCAAGCAAACAATCCTCATTGCTTCCTCACTCTCAGGGATGTTGTCTGGCAGTGGGGGAAGAAGGGGCTCAAAGTCCTTCTGAGCTACCGTGTCGTGGGCGCTGAGCAAGGCCTGGAAACAGAGAAGGAAAAGGCAAACGAACCTCACGCATAGGATGCACCCACCTAGAAGACGCTGACTCAGTACTGTGTGAGACACACGATGACAACCAAAACGTGCATGCCAGGCACAGTTCTAAGTGTTTTATGTGGATTAACTCAATCGTCACAGTAACTCTGAGGCAGGTGTACATATATTTTTAACTGTTAAAATTTATTTTTATATAATTTTAAAGTTTACTTTCCATTTTCAGTTATTACAAAATACTGGCTGTATTCGGTGTTTGTACAGTACATCCCTGTAGCCTGTCTTACACACAGTAGTTCATACTTCCCACTCCCTCGCTCCTGTACTGGTCCTCCCCACTTGCACTCTACTGGTAGCTCCTAGCTTGTTCTCTGTATCTGTGAGTTTGCTCCTTTCTTGTTATATTAGATTGTTGTATTTTTTAGTTTCCCCATATAAGTGATATCATACAGTATGTCTTTCTCTGTCTGATTTATTTCATTTAGCATAATTCCTTCAAAGTGTCCATCCATGTTGCTGCAAATAGCAAAATCTCATTCATTTTTATGGCTGAATGGTATTCCATTGTGTGTGTGTGTGTGTGTGTGTGTGTGTGTGTGTGTGTGTGTATCACATCGTCTTTATCCATTCGTCTGTTGATAGACACTTACGTTGCTTTCATACCTTGGCAACTGTAAATAGTGCTGCTATGTACATTGGAGTGCATGTATTTTTTTAAAATTAGTGTTTTTGGGGGGTATATACCCAGGAGTGGAATTGCTGAGTCAGACGGTAGCTCTATTTTTAGTTTTATGAAAAACCTCCGTACAGTTTTCCACGGGGGCTGCATTAATTTACCAGGGTTCCCTTTTCTTCACATCCTCATGAGGCAAGTATATTCACTGTCCCCATGTTATAGATAAGAAAACAAGGCACAGAGAGGGTAAGTAACACAAAATTTATTCTTTCATTTCTGATAAAATGTATTCTGTCATGTTCTTTTTTCCTGGAAACCCATGTAATCCATGATGCTCCTGTAGACTTGAACTACAAAATAATTATTGTAATAGTTTCCCCAGGCAAGGTAGAATGAGAGGCAGTAATCAAAACATCTTGCTGGTTTAATTTGTCAATGACACCCAAGATCCCATGTGAAACAGGATGAGAAAAAGCAGTCCCCTGGTTTAGGGTACGATCAAATAGTTCCGGTATGTTAAAATGTAATTTCATGGGGTAGGGAAGTAGTTATTCTACAACTCTGCCTGAGACTGGTGGACAGAACTCTGTTGGAACTCAGAGAAAATTCTGTAGGTTTATCTGGTGAAATAAAACTTTTTGACTCAAAAATTCCATTGCTTCAGATGCAGATATTCTCTTAAAGTTCTAATTTGTTGATAAATTGGTCTCAAAACCTGTAAGGTAGGGTTCTGTTCTGCAATCAAATGTTCTTTATATATCCCCTCATAGAGCTAGTCATTATTTTACTGTTTTTTCCAAATACCTTCATACATTTTATCTCTGAAACTTAAAATATTTCCCAGTTGGAAAGAATGTATGGTGCCTTAACTGTCCCCCAGAATTTTGGAGGAATGGTGGCTTTTCAGGGGGAAAACAAGATGCCGTGAGAAGTCCTGAATGCCTCCATATAAATAGAGCCGGCTTGGCTCCATGACCAATGAGATTAAGTCGCCCATAAGTCACATCTGAGTCCCACATCTTTCGGTATAATCTGTTGGTTACCCACATACAGTAAAAGAACATCTATTCCAAGAGCACATCTTTATTTCTTCTTCCCAACTCTGTCAATGTGCTGGATGGTTATACCTTGTCAATTTTAGCAAGCACTTGCCTTAAAGTGTGGAGCCTGGAGGATCTGTCTTAGCTCTTGGATCTCAGGGGACTTGGGGGTTTCGCATAGTATCTTCACTACCTGGTTGGTGGGAAAACATACATGTGAATTTTTAATAATCTTTATCACCTAGTTAACATCACCCAGGTTGGATAACAGGTATATTGACATGATATTTACCTAAGAAAAGCTGTTACTAAAGCCTTCTTCTTCACCTTTAAAGTCAGGTGAAAGTAGCATTTTTTCTTTATTCACTGAACTTCATTACAGCAGGTAGAATCCAAGACTGGAGATAGATCTAAACCACAGTGCCTTTGTCCTGGCACCTCACAGACTTGGAAGAAGGACTAACTTAATTTTGTAAGATCATATGTGCCAAGGCAGCGTCCCTCAGTGCCACTAAAGTGACTGTTTGCTCATGTGAATGCTTTATGGGCAAGTTAAGGTATCTGAGTTCTCCAGGACAGGCTCAGTTACTTGGAAAACCAAGTAGCTTTAATCCCATGGGATGTTTCATTTTTCAACTAAAAAAATGAAATGGTAATTTGTATTTTAAAGCTTTTATTTGATTAGTAATTTTAATGTTTGTGGCAAAAAAAAGTGTTAGAATAAATTCTGATCCCTTTGCTTTGGTTTAAGTGTAGACCTGGCTTCTGATAGAACATAAGAGCTTTCAAGAATTTAACTCTGTAAATGCTCACCAGTCAAGCAACATCACATCCAGTCAAATGAAAACAAGAGGTTTAGCAAACTTCACCTCCACTCACTAGGGTTACAGCTGAATAAAATCACATGTGTGTGTTTCCCCTGGATAGCTAAGAACAATTTAAGTTGTTGATTACTGGAGTTTCGGCTGTAAGGTTTTATTTTTTTTTTTCTTTTTAAAAGTTTCTATTAATGTGGTTTGGACAATAAATAAAAATAAAATGGATTATATTTATGCATCCAAATATTGGGCTTCCTTGGTGGCTCAGACGGTAAAGAATCCACTTGCAAGGCGGGAGACCTGGGTTTGATCCCTGAGTGGGGAAGGTCCCCTAGAGGAGGGCATGGCAACTCCAGTATTCTTGCCTGGAGAATCCCCATTAACACAGGAGCCAGGTGGGCTATGGTACATGGGGTCACAAAGAGTCGGACCTGGCTGAGAGACTTCCATTTTTAAGCAACTATGTATTGAACATTTACTATGTGTTAGGTATTGTTTTTTGTTTGTTTGTTTTTAAATATGTATGTATTTATTTACTTGGTTGTGCTGGGTCTTAGTTGTAGCACTCGAAATCTTTGATTTTTTTCTGACATGCAGGATCTAGTTCCCTGACCGGAGATCGAACCCTGGTCCCCTGCACTGGGAGGGCAGAGTCTTAGCCACTGGACCACCAGGGAAGTCCCTAGACAGTTTTAAGTGATGCATATACAGCTGTGAATAGGCAGACACAAACCCCCACACTCATAGAATTTAAATTTTTGTTAGGAGCCACAGATAATAAGTAAAATGTGTAAGTAAAAAAAATAGTTTTATTTGATGATGAAAAGAATTAAGAAGAAAAATAAAACAATGAAGGTGGATAGGGAGTGCTATGAGGGGACTGCAATTTTAGATGGGGTGACCAGAGAAAGTCTCTGTGAGAAGCTGACATTTCAGTGGAAACTGGAAGGAGATGAAGAAGCATATCATGTGGATATATAGGCAAGAGCATTACTGATATAGGGAATAGCAAATGCAAAGGGCCTGTGGCAGGAACATGTCTGATTCAAACAACCACAAGTGGTTCATGAGGCTGGAGCAGAGTCAATAAGGGAGAGGGGTAGTAGTTCAGTTCAGTTCAGTCGCTGTCATGTCCGACTCTTTGCAACCCCATGAATCGCAGCACGCCAGGCCTCCCTGTCCATCACCAACTCCCAGAGTTCACCCAAACTCATGTCCATCAAGTCGGTGATGCCGTCCAGCCATCCTATCCTCTGTCGTCCCCTTCTCCTGCCCCCAATCCCTCCCAGCATCACAGTCTTTTCCAATGAGTCAACTCTTCACATGAGGTGGCCAAAGTACTGGAGTTTCAGTTTTAGCATCAGTCCTTCCAAAGAACACCCAGGACTGATCTCCTTTAGAATGGACTGGTTGGATCTCCTTACAGTCCAAGAGACTCTCAAGAGTCTTCTCCAACACCACAGTTCAAAAGCATCAATTCTTTGGCACTCAGCTTTCTTCACAGTCCAACTCTCACATCCATACACGACCACTGGAAAAACCATAGCCTTGACTAGACAGACCTTTGTTGGCAAAGTAATGTCTCTGCTTTTCAATATACTATCTAGGTTGGTCATAACTTTCCTTCCAAGGGGTAAGCGTCTTTTAATTTCATGGCTGCAATCACCATCTTCGGTGATTTTGGAGCCCAAAAAAATAAAGTCTGACACTGTTTCCACTGTTTCCCCATCTATTTCCCATGAAGTGATGGGACCAGATGCCATGATCTTCGTTTTCTGAAGGTTGAGCTTTAAGCCAACTTTTTCACTCTCCTCTTTTACTTTCATCAAGAGGCTCTTTAATTCCTCTTCACTTTCTGCCATAAGGGTGGTGTCATCTGCATATCTGAGGTTATTGATATTTCTCCCGGCAATCTTGATTCCAGCTTGTGCTTCTTCCAGCCCTGCGTTTCACATGATGTACTCTGCACAGAAGTTAAATAAGCAGGGTGACAATATACAGCCTTGACATACTCCTTTTCCTATTTGGAACCAGTCTGTTGTTCCATGTCCAGTTCTAACTGTTGCTTCCTGACCTGCATATAGGTTTCTCAAGAGGCAGGTCAGGTGCTCTAGTATTCCCATCTCTTTCAGAATTTTCCACAGTTTCTTGTGATCCACACAGTCAAAGGCTTTGGCATAGTCAATAAAGCAGAAATAGATGTTTTTCTGGAACTCTCTTGCTTTTTCC
Organism: Bubalus kerabau; assembly: GCF_029407905.1. Taxonomy (NCBI): domain Eukaryota; kingdom Metazoa; phylum Chordata; class Mammalia; order Artiodactyla; family Bovidae; genus Bubalus; species Bubalus kerabau. Next base: position 144,207,667 of record NC_073626.1, read on the forward strand.
ATGATCCAGCGAATGTTGACAATTTGATCTCTGGTTCCTCCACCTTTTCTAAAACCAGCTTGAACATCTGGAAGTTCACGGTTCACATATTGCTGAAGCCTGGCTTGGAGAATTTTGAGCATTACTTTACTAGCGTGCAATTGTGTGGTAGTTTGAGCATTCTTTGGCATTGCCTTTCTTTGGGACTGGAATGAAAACTGACCTTTTCCAGTCCTGTGGCCACTGCTGAGTTTTCCAAATTTGCTGGCATATTGAGTGCAGCACTTTCACAGCATCATCTTTCAGGATTTGAAGTAGCTCAACTGGAATTCCATCACCTCCACTAGCTTTGTTTGTAGTGATGCTTTCTAAGGCCCACTTGACTTCACATTCCAGGATGTCTGGCTCTAGGTCAGTGATCACACCATCGTGATTATCTTGGTCATGCAGATCTTTTTTGTACAGTTCTTCTGTGTATTCTTGCCACCTCTTCTTAATATCTTCTGCTTCTGTTAGGTCCATACCATTTCTGTCCTTTATCGAGCCCATCTTTGCATGAAATGTTCCCTTGATATCTCTAATTTTCTTGAAAAGATCTCTAGTCTTTCCCATTCTGTTGTTTTCCTCTATTTCTTTGCATTGATCACTAAGGAAGGCTTTCTTATCTCTCCTTGCTAGACCATTCAAGCATGACCTAAATCAAATTCCTTATGATTATACAGTGGAAATGAGAAATAGATTTAAGGGACTAGATCTGATAGATAGAGTGCCTGATGAACTATGGACGGAGGTTCGTGACATTGTACAGGAGACAGGGATCAAGACCATCCCCATGGAAAAGAAATGCAAAAAAGCAAAAGGGCTATCTGGGGAGGCCCTACATAAGAGGGTGGTAAGTCAACATTAAAGAGAGGTAATGCTATGTTTGGCTATATAGTAACTTTGATGTTTACTCTGAGATGAGAAGTTGTAGGAAGAGTTTGAGCAGGGAAGTGACACATTTTGACTCATCTTTAATTCAGAATGTCTTAATGGCTGCCATGACAGGAATAGATAGTTAGGGAGCAAGAGTAGAAGGAGACGACCAGGCAGGATGCTACATTGCAATTATCCATGTAAGAGAAAATGATGCTATATTCAGTGACACAGCAGAGGTGGTGTATTTCAACATATTTTGAAACCAGAGCTGAAGGACTGGATGTGGGTATGAGAGAAAGAGAAAGTCAAAGATGATCCCAAAGATGTTGGTTTAAGCACCACAAAAACAAAAATTGTGCTCAGTCATGTCTGACTCTTTGCAACCTCATGGACTACAGACCACTAGGCTCCTCTGTTGACGGAATATTTCCAGGCAGGCATACTGCAGAGTGTTGCATTTCCTACTCCAGAGGATCTTCCCAACCCAGGGATCGAACCCACAAGTTTGTGCCTCCTGCATTAGCAGGAGGCTTCTTTACCACTAGCGCCACCCGGGAAGCCCCATGCAAGAACAAAAATAGACAGAAAAGGCTGGAGCAGGAGTAGCTTTGGGGTGGGGATGATCAGGAGCTCAGTTTGGGACCTGTTAAATTGGAGGGTCCATTAAACAGTAAAATGGGCAGGAGGCAGTGGATGTAAGAGTATAATTTAGCAGAGAAGTCCAGACTAGAGAAGTAAAATTGGAGATCATTAATAGAAAAACATTACCCTGTTTTCATAGCATAACTGAGTCGAATTTTTAGGGAAAAAGAGAAAAATGGACACATTTCTCTAGAAATGTGTTTTGTTTTAATTTGGGGAGGCAGGAGGCCAATTGTCTTTCTTCTTTTAAAGCTCAATTAGAAGCAAGGATTAGATGCATAGTCACCAATTAAACATTTAGAGCATTTAAACTAGCACTATGAGTAAAATGGCATCATGTTAAAATTACTATTCTCTGGATGAAAGAAAGCACCTCACCTCGCAGGATAACACCTGTGCATGGGGTGTGGCAGGAACGAGCTTCTTCTCTTTGAATTCCTGGAGGCTGTCATAAACCTGCAGAGGGGCAGCAAGGAGAGAGTGATGTATTGAGCAAAGGCTTGCCAAGGGGAGAAGCAGCCTGGGCAACAGTGCCAGCAGGTGGGCAGCCTGTGTGCCAACTTTTAATAAGGCTTGTTAGGTTGCCAGAACTTTTTCACCTTATAATTAGAAGCTTGTACCCTTTGACCAACATCTCCCCATTTCCTCCATCCCCCAGCTCCTGGCAACCACTAATCTCTCTGTTTCTATGAGCTCCACATTTTTAGATTCCACATACAAGTGAGATGACATGGTATTTGTCTTTCTCTGACTTATTGCACTTAACATAATGCCTTGAGATCCACCCATGCTGTCCCAAAAAAGGGAGGATTTCCTCCTTTTACAAGTGAATAATATTCCACTGGACATCCCATTTCTGAGGATATTGTAAAATGAAATCATTATCTCAAAAACATATCTGCACCCCATGTTCATTGAGGCTTTATTCGTAATAGTCAAGCGTTTCCCAAGTGGCGCTAGTGGTAAAGAGCTCACCTGCCACTGCAGGAGATATAAGAGACCTGGGTTCAATCCCTGGGTTGGGAAGATCCCCTGGAAAAGGAAATGGCAACCCACTCCAGGATTCTTGCCTGAAGAATCCCATGGATAGAGGAGCCTGGCAGGCTACCGCCCATGGGGTCGCAAAGCGTTGGACATACCTGCGTGACTTAGCAAGTACACAAAAGCCAAAACATGGGGGAAAAGACTCTGTGTCCAGCAATGGATAAAGAAATCGGGCATTTTAAAGCCAGTGCTGTAAGGAGTACTTCTGGGTTCACACTAAATACATTGACACCTCTTTTAAAAGTATTAATATGCACCATAAGGCTGACCACATTTCACACCTAAGCGAAGGAGACACATCCCCCAAAAATAACTTCAAAAGGATCTTTCTTGATAATAACATTTGTTTAGAAGAACAAAATTATAGTCAGATAGTAGACGCTATTGTATAGTGTGAAATGTCAGCCAACTTATAAAAGAGAGCCTCAGAGTAAGAAAAACTTAAGATACCTAAACACAACTATGGACATTTCATTTCCTAATTTATAAAAACAAAGAGGAATGATATTTTAAAGCCTTTTTATTTGTCCTGAGTTGACCTCAAGGAAAAGGGTCGTGGACAGCTGCGTATGGGGTTGCCAATGACCATTTTCAGTGGCTGCTTTGTGACCCTGGGGCCCCTGGAAGACAGGAAGTTGAGGGCAGAAGAGAGGAGCTGCTATATTCTTTTCCACTCAAGTAATTTCCTTCCTGAACTTAGGGCTGTGTAGGTCTTCCTTGAACTTTTTCCCTGTTGAGATTTCCTGCCATGTGACAGGCGACACTGCTGGATGAGCAGGTGCCACTCCCAAGGCCATGGCTTCAGAGCAGTGGCGCGCTCACCTTGAGCAGAGCCTGCAGCCACGGGGAGTGGAGGAGGTCATACAGGAGACACACTCCGTTCACGTCTCGGCTGTAGAACAGGTTCAGCTCCTGTAGCACGAGCCTCAGGAGGTGCGAGATCCCTAGGAACAGGAGAGGGCAGAGATGGGGTGGCAGATGAGGGCGGAAAGAAGGGCAGGTGTAACAGGAAGGACAATTCAGACCATGAGGAGGCTCCAGGGGCTCAAAAGAAGAGGAGTGGACACTGCATTTAAAGCCAAAAGATCTACCTTCTGGCTCTGTTATCACTGTGTATGCTTCAGAAAACCATCCAACTCTCTGGGAACTAGTTCCTTATAGAAAATGAGGGTATGCTTGCTTTGCTATAGAGTTCTTGCTAACATTAGATGAACTAATAGATCACAATAATACAGATGAAAAATTTTATGAGAGCAGTATTGCTTTCCCCTCCCCAGTCCTAACAGCCTCTGGTTTATTCCAAAATTATATAGTTGTTTTCTGGATCCTTCAAACATGCAGTCATCTGTATTTACCCTTTATGAAAATTCTTACTAAAAAACTCTCCCAACAGGCTCTTAGAAAATATTTACTCATGTATGTACCTGCACTGGGTCTTAGTTGCGACACGCACGCAGGCTCTTTCAGTTGCAGCTTGCAGAATCTTTAGCTGCAACATATGAGAGCTCCCCGACCAGGGATCGAACCTAGGCCTCCTGCTTCGGGAGTGAGGAGTCTTAGCCACTGTAGCACCAGGAAAGTCTCTCCCAATAAATAGGCTTTTAATACAAACCTCAGGGTTCCACTATTAAAGGGACTGGACAGATTTTAGCAAATGCTTGTTTTTATAAGTGTTTTCATAGAAATCCTATTTGTTGCCATGGCATTCTGAATGTGAGCAAGTTGCAAAGTTCTAAATAGAAGTAAAACATTGTGGGATAGGAAAAAAAAGAGATTCCTAATCTACTGTATCCATTTCTTTCCTTTCTGCCTTAAAAATTGCTTGGACGTATCACTAATAGATGCAACAGGACACTTCAAAGTGTATAACAAGTTCCATATAGAAATCAGAATAAATCTATCAAAATTTCTGCCCCTAAATTGGATCACATTGTTAGAGTCATATTGAAAGGCCTTTCTGGTCTAGAAAAGGAACTTGGCACCACATACCGTTCTCCGAATTGGTTCCCGTAGAGAGCTTCTCATCCTTCTTGTCTTTTTCATCTGGAAGATCTGATCCTTTGTCTGACTGTATCATCTTCCTTGCCCAAGATTTCAGAGGGGATTCAGAGCTAGGGAACAGATCAACAAACAGCACACAGCTCATTCAGTCACGCTGGCCCCACAGCTCTTAGTACATATAAAGGCATATATTTTCAACTAGCAATAGTCCAACTGAGCAAGTTGGACTCTGTGCTACATACACACCAGGATCCACATCAGATAAAATGGTCCTGAGTCCTGCCCAGTGGTACTTCCTCTCTAAATTAACCACCACCAGCTGTGTGGACGAGAAAACTCACAAAACATTCCTTCTATCCCCTCTTTTTTTATTTTCATTTATTTTTAAATAAATGCTTTGATACTTTATTTTTTAATGTGTTTATTTATTTATTTGGCTGTGCTGGGTCTTAGTTGCAGCATGTGGGATCTAGTTCCTTGACCAGGGATTGAACCTGGATCACCTGCATTGGGAGTGTGGAGTCTTAGCCACTGGACCACCAGGGAAGTCCCTGTTCCCCTCTTTTTTTAAACAAGTGACCAAGTTATATTTGTTTATTTTCCACCTCTTTGCCTTGTTGATTTTACCACCATTCTGAGCTTGGAAGGGGCTTCTCTGGCCTGACTCCATCTAGCCTGTCCATCTGGCCCTGTTCCCTTTCATTGCACCAATGGCACTGGTCACAGTTGCAAGTCATGGATTACTGCTGAAAATGCCATTCGAGTTTATTTTATATATTGCTATAAGTAGGTTTAAAGAAACAGAAACCCCAAACAACAGTGGCTGAACAGAGTAGAAGTTCGTATCTTGCTCGTGTAAGAGTCCAGAGGCAGAGACAACCCAGGGCTGGTAGGGCTGCCCCACTCCTGAAATTGTTAGAGAATAGACTCCTTCCAGCCCACTGCTCTGCCTCCTCAGGATGCAGTGTGATTCTTATCTTCCTGCTCTAAGATGGTGGCTGGAACTCCAGCCATCACGCCTACATTTCAGCCAGCAGGACGAGGATCAAGAAAACAAGGGCAAAGGAGACATGCTCCCTGCTCTTTGAGTTAGTTTGACAGAGAGAAGTTGCCCTACACTATAGGAAATCACTTCAGGCCCTGTAAACTTTCAAATGTCCCATTGGACTCTCATGTTGCTGAGAAAAACAAAACAAAAAACTTATAATTATCTGACCCCAGGTGGTGCGAATGGTAAAGAACCCACCTGCAAATGTAGGAGACATAAGAGACCTGTGTTCAATCGCTGGGTAGGGAAGATCCCCTGGAGAAGGAAATGGCAACCCACTCCAGTATTCTTGCCTGGAGAATCCCATGGACAGAGGAGCCTGGCGGGCTATAGTCCATAGGGTCACAAAGAGTCAGACATGGCTGAAGCGACTTAGCACACACACACCAAAACTCAACTTCTCTTTATGTATAAACACAAAGTATTTTTGCACAGTTTTAATGTACATTGAATTTTCTGGAATGTTACTACCATAACTGAAGAATGAATTTACTTTGTTTTGCTTGGACTTTATCAAGTCCACCATTTCAGAAAAACCATGTCATTGACGGTAAAGCTGCTTACAGTATATAACACACACTGCAACACACCAGGCTGCAGCTGTGTCTGTCTGCCTTCAAAGCCGCTGATTCCCTAGAGAATGCTTTTTTTTTTTTTTTTTTTTTTTAGAGAATTCTTTTACAGATGCAAACATGTTACTTCATTATATGTTTTGGTATAATGATATCCCATTTTATACATTGTAATAGTATCTTACCAGCCACATGTACTTAATTTCTCTTTCTCATTATTACTAGGATTTTGTTTGTTTGTTTGTTTGTTTTATGTAAGTAAGTGCATTAGTTTGGGTTCCCCCAGAATCAAATACCGAGCAAGGATTCTAGTGAGGTGATTTGCTTGGAAAGTGATCCAGAACATTAGTAGGGGAGTGGGGTATTAAGACAGGGCAAGGGGGGAAAGACAGTAAAAGGTGTTATCAAGTAAGAAGCTGCTCTGGGTACTATGGTGCTTAACCCATGGAGAGACAAGGGACAGGAAGTGCGGTTATTCATACCCCAATGCTGCCAGATACTGGTGGAGGGCTTTCCCCAGAAAACATTACTTCTGGGCCTTCCAGCCTGCTTCATGTGTGCATTCGCAGAGTGTGGATGTAGAATGCACCAAAAGGGACAAGGTAGGGCACTGATAGTACTTGTTACAGGAGGATAATACTGAATAAATCGGGACTTTTTAAAAAAGGAGCATTTCACATTAGTTGTTAAGGACGTGGGTATTGAATCGGATGAGGCTGAGAACCACTGTCTAGAATCTAGACAGACTGTGGTGTTGACTCAGGGAGGATGTCTAGGAAAAGACAGATCATCATGTAGTCTCTCAATTCTAAGGCAGCGAGAAGAGCAAAGCAGAAAGCTGTTACGAAATCTTACACATTCTTGCCCAGTCACATTGAAGTTTTCTAGTTTGCTAGATTCTGCCAAAACTTGACATCATAAACTTTTGCCCTGCCCAGCACCACCCACCCTACCCAGCCCCAATTCGGTTTAAATCCTCCCTTGTTCCTGCATTCCAATTTTTGAGCCTCTATTGAATCATTTAGCACAACAGTTGCTTATACGACTCATCTTCCTCCCTGGAGGGGAGCACTACCAAGGTAGCATTTGAAAAGGGAGATGGGGTGTCTGCCAGACAAAATTCAGAGCAAAGAGATGAGTCTAACACCAAGCCATCATACTTGGGCAACTTCTTAAAATGCTTCTCACAAATTGTATGTTCTTGGTGAGGCAGTATGCATTAGACAATGATGCTATGTGTGCATTGCGGGCGAGCCATAGTTCTCCCATATTTAATGCCCAGATGACAGTGTGCCCGACCAGGCCTATCCATGCAGCATATGGGGACACTGGAGACTGTAGACTCCTGAGATGAAACTGTGAGAGAAACTTATAGACAGACTGTGGTTTCTATGTGCGTGTGTGCTAGGTCCCATCAGTCATGTCTGACTCTTTGCAACCCCATGGCCTGTAGGCCACCAGGTTCCTCTGTCCGTGGGATTGTCCAGGCAAGGACACTGAAGGGGTTGCCATGTCCTCCTCCAGGGGATCTTCCTGACCCAGGGGCAAACCTGAGTCTCTTTTGTCTCCTACATTGGCAGGCGGGTTCTTTACCACTAGTGCCACCTGGGAAGCCCAAACATTCTCTGACATTGTTGTTTAGTTGCTAAGTCATGTCTGACTCCTTTGTCACCAGGCTCCTCTGTTCATGGGATTTCCCGGACAAGAATATTGGAGTGGGTTGCCATTTCTTTCTCCAGGCGATCTTCCTGACCCAGGGTTCAAACTCATGTCTCTTGCATTGGCAGGCAGATTCTTTACCACTGAGCCACCTGAGAAGCCTTAATAGAAGGTTTCTATGCTGCTGCTAAGTCACTTCAGTCGTGTCCGACTCTGTGCGACCCCATAGACGGCAGCCCACCAGGCCCCCCTGTCCCTGGGATTCTCCAGGCAAGAACACTGGAGTGGGTTGCCATTTCCTTCTCCAATGCAGGAAAGTGAAAAGTGAAAGTGAAGTCGCTCAGTCGTGTCCGACTCTTAGCAACCCCATGGACTGCAGCCCACCAGGCTCCTCCGTCCATGGGATTTTCCAGGCAAGAGTACTGGAGTGGGGTGCCATTGCCTTCTCTGAGAAGGTTTCTATAGTGAGTTCTAATTATCAAAGTGTGTATGTGCTCAGTCACTCAGTCACATCTGACTCTTGGCAACCCCAAGGACTGCAGTCTGCCAGGCTCCTCTGTCCATGGGATTTTCCCTGCAAGAATATTGACTTCAGCCTCATTCCTGGTCAAAACTTGGATCGGGGCTGATGATCCTTGAGGCAAACAAATGCAATCTTACAGATAAGGAATCTGACACTCAGTGGGGTATTCAGTAGATTTCACAAGTAGTAAGGACAAACGTTTTCCTTTTTTTTTTTTTTCCATATTTAGTCCTGAAACATGGTAGTCCCTGGCAAAAGACTGTAATGTCCTTTCCTTGCCTGCCTTTTTATGACCGTCAGCTGAGACTTAATCTATTTCTGTCTTGAGGACGAGAATTCTTGATTGAGACTGTAGTAGCCGATCATAGGCAATCCTGAGCTAAGTAACACAAGAAGCATGGCCAATTCTTAACTTAGAAGCTGCATTAGTGTTACTGACACCTAAGAAATTTGCCCTAATGTTACTTTAAAAATCAGTATATGTGAACTTTTAAAAATATAGTGATTATTATTAAATGCCACAATCTTTACCCATATTATGCTTATTTTTCAAAACAATGTTTTCTACTAGGCAAAGCTGAAAAAGCACTTGAAACTTAACGATGAGAAACAGCCTGTACAAAAATGGCTGGCTTCCTCTGGGTCAAAAGGCTGTTGACTGGGACTAAGACAAATGTTCAGCTTTACTTAGTCTCCACAGCAATTCATTATTCCATACTTAAGAAAGGGTTTCTCAAAGCAAAACCTGCTCTTTCAAAATCAAAAAATTCTCCATTCAACTAAAGCATTCATGCATCGATGCAACTAAAGCATTCAAATATTACTCACAATTTTTAGCTCTTAAAAATTGACAGAGGGCAGACATTTGTATTAATAGATCTCTTCTGGTAACTGGGGGTCATCTGGCAGGGTCTCTTACCTGCAAGACTGCAAACATGTAACGCTGCTCCTATGCAGAGAAAAGCTTTAGCAGGAAATACCAGTGGGCTATTAGGTGCCAAAGTCACCTTACTGTTCTAGATAAAATCTCAGTGCATCCTCTTTGATCTAATCCATGGAAGCCTAACCCCGCCTCACCACTAAATTACTCTTAAGCCTCCCCTGTTACAAATCTTCCTAAGTGTTCCTAGCACTGGTTTCTTGCACTGGATCTGTAAAGTCCAACATATCATTTTCAAACCTTCGTTTTAGTATTTTCTGATGGCCAGCACATAGTAACCAAAAAAAGATGAATATTTTTGTTGACTATTTCAGGAAAAGACACCCCATGATAGACAATAGCATCTTTATTGAAATCTAAGGAAAAACTGATACTTGAGAGTAAGCTGACTCTCATTTTCTCACATTATGGTGAGGAAAAAAATGGAAGACTCTTCATCCAGTAATAATGAGACTGATACATGATTTCCTTCTGGAAGTTCAGTTCAGTTCAGTCACTCAGTCGTTTCCAACTCTTTGCAACCCCATGGACTGTAGCACGCCAGGTCTCCCTGTCCATTACCAACTGCTATAGCTGCTCAAACTCATGTCCATCGAGTTGGTGATGCCACCCAACCATCATCTCACTTTCAATCTCTCCCAGCATCAGGGTCTTTTCCAAGGAGTCAGTTCTTTGCATTAGGTAGCCAAAATATTGGAGCTTCAGCTTCATCATCAGTCCTTCCAATGAATATTCAGGGCTGATTTCCTTTAGGAGTGACTGGCTTGATCTCATGGCACTCCCGGGGACTCTCAAGAGTCTTCTCCAACACCACAGTTCAAAAACATCAGTTCTTCTGCACTCAGCTTTCTTTATAGTCCAACTCTCACATCCATACTTGACTACTGGAAAAACTATAGCCTTGACTAACTAGATGGACCTTTGTTTGCAAAGTAATGTCTCTGCTTTTTAATATGCTCTCTAGGTTGGTCATAGCTTTTCTTCCAAGGAGCAAGGGTCTTTTAATTTCATGGCTGCAGTCATCATCTGCAGTGATTTTGGAGTCCAAGAAAATAAAGTCTGTCATTGTTTCCATTGTTTCCCCATTTGCCATGAATAGGAATAGGAGTACGTCAAGGCTGTATACTGTCACCCTGCTTATTTAACTTCTATGCAGAGTACATCATGACAAACACTGGACTGGAAGAAACACAAGCTGGAATCAAGATTGCTGGGGGAAATATCAATAACCTCAGATATGCAGATGACACCATCCTTATGGCAGAAAGTGAAGAGGAACTAAAAAGCCTCTTGATGAAAGTGAAAGTGGAGAGTGAAAAAGTTGGCTTAAAGCTCAACATTCAGAAAACGAAGATCATGGCATCTGGTCCCATCACTTCATGGGAACTAGATGGGGAAACAGTGAAAACAGTGTCAGACTTTATTTTTTTGGGCTCCAAAATCACTGCAGATGGTGACTGCAGCCATAAAATTAAAAGACACTTACTCCTTGGAAGGAAAGTTATGACCAACCTAGATAGCATATTCAAAAGCAGAGACATTACTTTGCCAACAAAGGTTCGTCTAGTCAAGGCTATGGTTTTTCCTGTGGTCATGTATGGATGTGAGAGTTGGACTTTGCAGAAGGCTGAGCGCCGAAGAATTGATGCTTTTGAAGTGTGGTGTTGGAGAAGACTCTTGAGAGTCCCTTGGACTGCAAGGAGGTCCAACCAGTCCATTCTGAAGGAGATCAGCCCTGGGATTTCTTTGGAAGGAATGATGCTCAAGCTGAAACTCCAGTACTTTGGTCACCTCGTGCGAAGAGTTGACTCATTGGAAAAGACTCTGATGCTGGGAGGGATTGGGGGCAGGAGGAGGAAGGGACGACAGAGGATGAGATGGCTGGATGGCATCACTGACTCGATGGACGTGAGTCTGGGTGAACTCTGGGAGTTGATGATGGACAGGGAGGCCTGGTGTGCTGTGATTCATGGGGTTGCAAAGAGTCGGACATGACTGAGCAACTCAACTGAACTGAACTGATGGAATCAGATGCCATGATCTTAGTTTTATGAATGTTGACTTCTAAGCCAATTTTTTCACTCTCCTCTTTCACTTTCATCAAGAGGCTCTTTAGTTCTTCTTCAGTTTCTGCCACAAGGGTGGTGTCATCTGCACATCTGAGGTTATTGATATCTCTCCCATATATCTTGATTCCAGCTTGTGCTTCATCCAGCCTAGCATTTTGTATGATGTACTCTGCATGTAAGTTAAATAAGCAGGGTGACTACATACAGCCCTGATGTACTCCTTTCCTGACTTGGAACCAGTCTCTTGTTCCATGTTGAGTTCTAACTGTAGCTTCCTGACCTGCATACAGATTTTTCAGGAGGCAAGTCAGGTGGTCTGGTACTCCCATCTCTTTCAGAATTTTCCAGTTTGTTGTGATCCACACAGTCAAACGCTTTGGCATAGTCAATAAAGTAGATGTTTTTCTGGAACTCTTGCTTTTTCGATAATCCAGCGGATATTGGCAATTTGATCTCTGGTTTCTTTGCCTTTTCTAAATCCAGCTTGAACATCTGGAAGTTCACGGTTCATGTAATGTTGAAGCCTGGCTTGGAGAATTTTGAGCATTACTTTGCTAGCTTGTGAGATGAGTGCAATTGTGCGGTAGTTTGAATATTCTTTGGCATTGCCTTTGGATTGGAATGAAAACTGACCTTTTCCATTCCTGTGGTTACTGCTCAGTTTTCCAAATTTGCTGGCATATTGAGTACAGTGCTTTCACAGCATCATCTTTTAGGATTTGAAATAGCTCAACTGAAATTCCATCACTTCCACTAGCTTTGTTCATAGTGATGCTTCCTAAGGCCCACTTGACTTCAGATTCCAGGTAAGTCATCACAAAGTCATGGTTACCTGGGTCGTGAAGATCTTTTGGATAATTCTTCTGTGTATTCTTGCCACCTCTTCTTAATATCTTCTGCTTCTGTTAGGCCCATACCATTTCTGTCCTTTATTGTGCCCATCTTGGCAAATGTTCCCTTGGTATCTCTAATTTTCTTGAAGAGATGTCTAGTCCTTCCCCTTCTATTGTTTTCCTCTATTTCTTTGCATTGATCACTGAAGAAGGCTCTCTTCTCTCCTAGCTATTCTTTGGAATTCTGCATTCAGATACTTATATCTTTCCTTTTTTCCTTTGCCTTTAGCTTCTCTTCTTTTCTCAGCTATTTGTAAGGCCTCCTCGGACAACTACTTTACCTTTTTGCATTTCTTTTTCATGGGAATGTTCCTGAACACTGCCTCGTGTACAATGTCACAAACCTCTGTCCATAGTTCTTCAGGCAGTCTATTAGATCTATTTCTTTGAATCTATTTGTCACCTCCACTGTATAATCGTTAAGGAATTTGATTTAGGCCACACCTGCATGGTCCAGTGGTTTTCCCTTTCTTCAATTTAAGTTGAATTTGGCCATAAGGAGTTCATGATCTGAGCCAGTCAGCTCCCAGTCTTGTTTTTGCTGACTGTATAGAGCTTCTCCATCTTTGGCTGCAAAGAATATAATCAATCTGATTTCGGTGTTGACCATCTAGTGATGTCCATGTGTAGAGTTGTCTCTTGTGTTATTGGAAGATGGTGTTTGCCATGACCAGTTGTGTTCTCTTGGCAAAACTCTGTTAGCCTTTGACCTGCTTCACTTTGTACTCCAAGGCTAAATTTGCCTATTACTCCAGGTATTTCTTGCCTTCCTACTTTTGCATTCCAGTCCCCTACAATGAAAAGGACATCATTTTTGGGTGTTAGTTCTAGGTCTTGTAGGTCTTCAGAGAACCGTTCAACTCCAGCTTCTTCAGCATTACTGGTTGGGGCACAGACTTGGATTACTGTGAATGGTTTGCCTTGGTAATGAACAGAGATCATTCTGTCGTTTTTGAGAGTGCACCCAAGTACTACATTTCAGATTCTTTTGTTGATTGAGGGCTACTCCATTTTTCTAAGGGATTCTTGCCCACAGTAGTAGATACAATGATCATTTTAGTTAAATTTGCTCATTCCGGTCCATTTTAGTTCACCGATTCCTAGAATGTCGATGTTCACTCTTGCCATCTCCTGTTTGACCACTTCCAATTTACCTTGATTCATGGACCTAACATTCCAGGTTCCTATGCAATATTGTTCTTTACAACATTGGACTTTACTTCCATCACCAGTCATATCCACAACTGGACGTTGTTTTTGCTTCGGCTCTGTCTCTTCATTCTTTCTGGAGTTATTCCTCCACTCTTCTCCAGAACATATTGAGCACCTACTGACTGGGGGAGTTCATCTTTCAGTGTCCTATCTTTTTGCCTTTTCAAACTGTTCATGGAAGGTCCCCTACTAAGTGACTGTTCTGATCCTAACAGTCCATTCTCTATCTCAGGTGGGACCTACCTCTTTTTTGAAATTTTCAGGGAGGTGACAGCAGGAAGAATATTTGGAAGCAGGATGAGAGAGGGTACATACCCCTGGCAGCCAGGCAAAGAGTAAAGACCAAACGGCAGCTGTTAAAGGTTTACCAGCCCTTTCATCCTAAATTAGACAGATGGCATTCTGTTACTGTGTTGTAGATGGAAGCTCAAGCTAGGAATGTGATACATTTGTGACTGCTTGAGCACAGTGTATTTTATCAAAAGCACTTAATTTTATTTAAAATTTGCAACTGTTTTTCTACTTATGAGTAGCCCACTATGAAATAACATCTCTGGCACCTGCACTAGAAAAAAGCACTGGAATTAAGAGTAGGGAAATTTCAGTTTGGAATCCCAGTTCTGATAACAAGAAAATTCCAGCCTCTGCTTGTCTACAAGATCAGGGGGTTAACACCTGCCCCATGGGGCTGTGGGCATATAGCACACACTTGTCAGACCTACGTAAGCTGCTGCATCAAGGCCAGGTATTTCTACTTGCAGGCATTGGCCTGGCGACTTATCCTTGAGGTTTTCCCCTCAAGGGAACTGAAAATTTAATGCTTTCTTCAAAGTATAAATACAGTATGAAGAGTCAAGTAGTGGAATAACTGGCTTTCAAGACTCCCAATAAAAGAATGAATTGTAACTCTTCTCTTAGAATTAAGATAGCCTACTATCATTTGAGAACTTCAGTATAGGTTTCAAGTCTGTCAGTTTCTAGAATTATCCATCTCTCTTCCTCTAAAGAGGTCATTCAGTAAATTTGTCTTTACAAGCGAAATGTGAAATTTGTGTTTATCCCAAAATCAAAACAATTGCTAATGGAAACGTAAATTGCTTAACATAAACTAAACTTTAAGCGTTGGTCTCTTTACAATAATGACAGGTACATCCTGGTAAATGCTCCCTGAGAAGACATTACAACTGGTATGTAATTAACTAATGCCTAATATTTTTAGCCAGAATTTTAAATCCTCCATTTTCCCTTCTCTGAATCTGTTTAGGAAGGGAAAAAATTTAACTTGTAACTATCAAAATATATCTTATTCAAAGAAATAATAGTACCATTTCTCTTAAGACCCTTGTCCTCAGTTTATTAGGGTCAGAAATTGAATTTGTTCTTTGTCAGCAAAGGTGCTCTAAGTTTATGTCTATTCTAAAGAAAGAGAGCTCTAAAACTCCATGGGATCTCTGAGGCCTGTACAAAGAGGCATGGATTACAACGCAGGGGGCAAAGCCCCCACCCACAAATAACTAGACTTGGATTTCTTTTAAATTTTTAGTGGCCCAGTGTCACTTCCTTCACAATCATAAAACAACCTCATAAATATGAATGTCTTTTATTATGAAAATTGCTGTTACATTACAGCCAACATTCCAAAACAGTATTTTAATAAACACTTGTCTTGATTACAAAGTAGAGCAGAAACCATGATCCTTTTTCAAAATCGATTAACATCTGCAGATGTTAACATGAAGGAGGAGGAGGACACTCCGAACGCTCACCCTGGTGTAGAGGAGATGAGATGGGGAAGAGCACCTGTTATCCAGAATAGCTACTAGTGTTATTTGTACAGTGTAAACCAACCACTTACAATAGGACATTTAAAAATGGTGAAAAGCAAAACAATAAAAGGCTGAGGTGTCACAATACTTTTGAGATGGGAAAAGCCAAAGTGAGTTTCCTTTTCCTTCCCCTCTGTGAGTTCAGTGCAAGGTTCAGGGAAGAACCCCAACACTAGGTCAAGGATGGATGCAGTTCTTTGCTTCCATATTTCCCAGTCTCCAGTCCTATTTAAAAAAACAGCTTGCATGTAAAAGCCCTTCAGGCTTTCACAGGTCCTGGAACACAGCGTTTGCACGTGGATGAATGAGGTTCCACAGCAGCTCAGAGTCAGTGTCTGAATTCCAGTGTATCCACTCTGGAACATTGTAAGGAATCCAAGAACACAATTCCTATGTTCTTTCTCATCGGGAGGCAACAGACTCCTATTTGGGTGTGCTCCATGTTTGGGGTCAGGGTGTAGAAGTAGTAAAACTGCACAGAACCTTTCCATCACGAATAAATGCCCTGGTGGAAAAGCTTAGAAAAAGTTAAAATTGCAGTTTAAAAGTTCCTCTTTCCCCTTCCCTCAGCAAAGAAGCATGGTGCACACATGACTGCAAGGAATTTTGGAAGGCATAGTGTGGCTACTATAGTTTCAAGTACAAAGTGTTCCTTGCAAAGGGGTCTGGGGTGACTGTGGGCAAACCAGAAACTCAAAAATATTCATCAACCTCTTTAATGTAAGAAGCCACACTGAGAATTTTATCCTACAAGTTCATGAGCTGGCATACTCTTTACCATAGGAAGGGATAGCCTCGTTTCTCCAACAGCAGATGTATGATAGTTGGGAAACTTAACACAGGCCAGGGACTGGTCTAATCTGATTTCTACCTCCTTTTCCGTCCTCCCTTTCCACCAGTCTTTTATTCTGGGCTCAGAGCTCCAATCACTAGCAAGGCTCAGAAATAACAACCAAAATAATACAACGTCCTAATTTCAACACTGTTCTTTTTTGCTGCTACAGGAAGACACCAGATGGTGCTGAAACACTCTGAATAGATAATCCAGTTGTCAAGCTGTTATGCAGCCTAGTTAAGCTTCTCACGCTGGATCTGATAGTAACATGCCTGAAAGAAAAGTTCAAAACCATTGAAAATTTACTTTAAAAGAAATTACATAAACATAACAATGCACATGGGACTAAGAAAGGAACTCCTTTATGAATACTGAGCGCTCAACAAAATCAGCTGCTTTCATATTTTCCCATTTTCTTCCAGTCCCCCTATCCTATCCCATGTCTACTTTGTCTTGTTATAATTAGTAGAAATAAAACTTTGTAAAATTCTGATTCTAAAACAGACAAAAAAATTTTTTTCAAGCTGTTTTAACATCTGTCATTAAGCAGAAATATCTTAATTTGCTAAGCCACTACTGACTGGACATTTAGAATATGCTGATGATCAGTATAAGGTACACAAACAAGTATAATCAGAATCACCAACGTGTTTGATAAACACACAGGTTGAGATTAAGCATCATTCCAGATCTACTGAGTCAGAGGATTGGATAACTTGCTTTAGTATTTTGAGACTGACCGATTCTACTTTTCTTTAATATAGTGTATATTTTAAAATATTAACAATATGTGCTCTAAAGGCACTTAATGTTTGCATTAAAATTTTATATAAAAGAAGGTGGTTAATGAAAGATTCACAATATGGTAAATGAAGGAGAGATTTTAACAAAATATTAAATAATATCTATACTTTACCTTCAAAGTAGTGAACATTATACCCTGTTCTCCATGCTGAAGATATGGGTCCATTAGATCCTCGATGAGGTGTACCTCAGAGCCTAAATTCCTAATCCTGCCCCAATGAGAAAGAGATATTGAGTTACTTCTGCTTATATGTACATCCTACTTCTGAATCTATTTAAGTCAGAAGAGATTGGTCACCTGGCCCGAAGCACCACATATAAGAAAACAGGGAATAAGTCATCCATGGACCACAGGAAGTCTTCCTGAAGTGATGCCAGGACACTCTGAGAGATCTCTTCAAAAGTCTGCTGGATGACTTTTAGTTTGTCTGATGGGGTAAACGTTGTGCTGTTGTAAACAAACAAACAAAAAAAAACAATTAAAAACTAGAAATAAATGACAAAATATAGCCTATGGTTGTTTTCTTAGTAGAGCCATTTGACATTGTTTGACAATATACTCTAAGGGCTCATGTGCCTTAAGCTAGATCCATCAGGCAAAAGGAGTCACTGGAAGGGATGACCTCTGTAAGCCTATGATTCTTTGAGGAAAGAAGCCTCCAGCTATGAATGGTTCACATGAAAGAATTCACTAAGTCATAGATCACCTCCTTTTACCCACATGGAACCTTATTGTCCTAATACATGCTCTTCTCTGAGTAAGAAGCTTAATTTCCCTTTGGCTAAAGATATGATTATGCAGATAAATATCTGGGTAGGTTCTCCACCACTTCTGAAAATGCAAGGGCCTTGTAGAGTAAAAGGTAACCCAAATGTCTCAAGAGTCTTTCTGATATCCAGGCTGAGTCTGACACCATCTTGGGGGGTTGAGTGTGGGGGGACTAGAGTTTAGGTAAATATAAGATTTCATCAATATCTTAATAAACTAACCACTATTTTGACTTATGTAATTTTCAACAAAGCAGAGATCACCTGATCTGTTGCAGACATTCCACAGCTGAGGCAAAACAAGCATCTTTCGTGGTTGGCAAAACCTGCAAAAAAAAAAAAAGGACTGATAAAAGTCAAAGAAGAAAGCTGTCTTTTGCAGTGACAATAAACATAAACGACACCAATCACAGAATGCGCGTCTTAAGTGAGTAACTTATGCTTGTGTACTATACTATCAAAGTAAAACGGAAATTTTTTTGCTAATCCTCCACACTAAACAAAAGCATATTTGCTAAGGAAACCAAAATCCACTGTACCTTTTTACTCTCTCCAAGGACTGACAAGGTCACTGGCCAAAATTTCCTACAATGGAATCCGTACATTGTTAATATATGTTTGTGTCTTATGGTAGATTAAGCCCCATAAAAACAGTTAATGACTAGATTGACTTTCCTGTCCCCACTTAAATAACTATTTCAGTTACTTAGCTTTTACTACTGAACCAGTCCATTGAAAAAATTTACTTTCCAATTAAGGCTCAATCTCTTTTTTCTAATAGCACAAATCTATAATTATTGGATGCTGGGGTAATCAGCTTTATCATAACACTTCTAGAAAGTATAATTATTGACTGTTTCCTTAGATTATAGGAAACAACGCCCTACAATAAAAAAGGGCACTTCTAAACTTTTAATTAGAAATTGTAGATGGGAAGGGAGGGAGGAAAGAGAAAAGAAGGGAAAGAAGAATGCAAGAGACTGAATACAATTAACTTTCTCTGAAAATGTGAATGTATGTACTTGGCTTTGAAGAACTGCAAAATATCAGTCAGGAAAAACTCAAATTATTTACATATATTCAGAAGAATAATCAGATTTCAAACTCAAATCTAAAGATTCTCAGAAATAAAGATTTTTAAATATCACTATTTTGCTAAAGACAGGCAATAAGTAATAACTGCAAATCATATATTTAATTAAATATCAAAGTACCAAATTCCTGATAATGCTGTTTGCATTTTGAGTTAAAACCACTAGATCCCATTCATAATTACTGTACTGACCTCTGCACCCCAAGGAAGCCCAAAAGAGCAAGGTCTGCCTGCTTATTTAGCCGGAGAACACATTCCCAGTAAACGTCCTCCTCACGATCATTATCCAGGGCATACAGCATGAACAGTGGTGGGTAGAGCCGAGGTAGGAGTACAGGAAGCAGTAACCCAGAACCTGTTACCACATAGCTACAAAACATCACAGGGAGACGGAGAACTCTTAACATTAAAACTGAATATAGAATCAAACATGGAGCTTCATTTTCTAGAAATGGAAAGTAAAGGTGGGAAATTTTGAGTAAAGAACTAGTTCTATTACTTCTTTTATGTAAGGAGTTAACATGAGAAGTTTACCTATGGCCCCAGAGTTTTGTCTTGGGTCACCTGTGAATGCTTTTCATAGGCTCAAAATCTAAATGAAAGCCCACTGTGTTTCCATTTTAAGGCTGACTTCTCTGCTGAACTGGGGCAAAATGATCTACTTTGCTCATCAGCCTTTGTGCCTAGTCATCTGTGGTTACAGCTTCATGGCATTTGGCTAACAGAACTTGAGACCTAAAAGAAACCTCAGAGATCACCTAATCCAACCAAACTATTTTAAAAAGAAGGAAACAGATCTAGAGAAAAGAATTTTCCCTGGGATTCTCTGCGTAAGATCACTTGGTTCCCATCCTCTTTCTTCACCATCTCCACCCAGGTCTACTCACCCTGGCTCTGGTGATTCAGATCTGGAATCTGACTTCCCAGTGCAGAAAGATTTCCTTTCGGTCGGCAGAGGGGCAGAGAGAGGAATTGTGCTGCCCTCTTCAGGAAGCTCAGGAAATAAGAACCTAAGGAAGAATAAAACAATCATTATACAGTTACACCTCTAGAGTGAATAAAAAGAGTAAAAACACATTTCCATTATTTAATCCACTTAAGGACCAATTAAATCAAACTTCATATCAATTATTAATGAAAATGCCAATTCCCTTAAGAGTCTTAACTAATGCTTTTTACATAATAAAATTAACAATGTAGCTAATGAATGTGTATGTGTGCTCAGTCCTGTCCCACTCTTTGCGACCCTATGGACTATAGCCTGCCAGGCTCCTCTGTCCATGGGGTTGTCCGGACAAGAATACTGGAGTAGGTTGCCAATTCCTCCTCCAGGGGATCTGCCCCATCCAGGGATTGAACCTGCGTCTCTTGCATCTCCTATACTGGGAGGCAGGTTCTTTACCACTGCACCACCTGGGAAGCCTGACAAAACATAAATACTCAGGGATAAAACTTCCTATTAGACTTAGTCTTCTCCAGGTTTTAGGTTAGGCTAGGTTTTAGAGACACAACTTTGCCTAGAGATTAACTCCAAGTAAGACTCCTATACGTCATACCAAAATTGGTATTAAAAATTTATTTTTAGCTTTCTATTATACTTAATGAGTAAGAAAGACATAAAGGAAATAAGTTACAATGGCTATGAACACAAAGTAAAAATGTGTTTTCACTAATCTACTAAAGGATCTGTGGCATAAAACCATTTTCCTGATGAATAATTTCTGCAATAAAGGGGAACAATCATGATTACAGCTTTCCTCGCAAAGCTGTAATCTCTAGATTCAGGGTGAAGCCACCCAAGCATGAGTGTAAACTAGTATTTCCACACCCTGCTGACATGAAAAGCTCTCTCACCTCACCAGCTGGAAAATTCGCTTAAGGTAGGACTTAATCTCCTTCACAGCCTCCTGCAGTAGCCGCCGGTTGGCTCCCACACCCACGTATGTCATTCTATACACGGCAACCAGAGTCTCCACGAGCCTGCCCAGCGGGTGCAGAGGAGTGTCGCAGGCCTGAACAGGAAGAGAACCGACGCAGCCAGTCCATGTGCACCAACAGCGGAAACAATCAAAATAAACAATTTCATAACGGATAAACAATTTTCAAAGGGCCAAGAGTCTACCTTTTGGACCAGGAATATTTAAATACTTCAACTTCTCTGAAAGCGTTAATTCTACCCAATATAATGGAGTAGAAATCCTTAATCAAAGAATCCTATTAACATTTTGGAAAAATAGCTTTGGATACTGATAGAGAATAACATCATTAAAAGAAAGGTTCTAAGGGAATTCCCTGGCAGTCCGGTGGTTAAGACTCTGCACTTGCACTGCACAGGTTCAATCTCAGGTCGGAGAATCGAGATCCCACATGCTGTGTGGCCCAGCCAAAGGAAAAAAGAAAAGAAAGACAACATACCTTAAATGTCAAGAAAAATACATGAAATGTTACCTTGCAGAAAACTGAATAATGAGAGTTGAAACAGTCACTGTTCAGTTCCCTTGATTTCTCCTAATACTCCTTCCTGCACCCCTACATCAACGCCTGTCATACTTTAAACTGTGGTCTGATTTCACAGGGTTGGAGAAAGAAGCAAAGACAGCATAACCATGGGGTGAGGGTGGGGTGCCTTCTTTATATAACTTTTAGTTTGCTAATGTTACAAACAGAAAGCCATTTTAAACTCTGACCCTAGATGTCCAGGATCCCCTTGAACATCTACAAAACTTATAAATTTCTACCATCATAATCAGCCAATCTTCAGGTGGAAATGTGCTCTTAGCAGTCAGAGAATGAACAAAAGACATTAAGAAAGCAAAAACAGGATATGAGTAACAATAAGGTGAGTACCTCTGAATGATATACTGTGTTAGCTGTATCATTAATTAACAAAACCAGTATGGTTCCGATTCTCATTTACCTTTATTAAGTATTTCTTAATGTCATCGTATTTCTCCACGGAGAAGGCACCAACATGCTGAGGAATGAATTCCAAACTCTCTAGTGTCTGAGTCTGTGAACGACTTAGTATCTCTGGACTATAAAAAGGGAAAAGAAAGCCTATCATATATTTTAAGAAAGCAAGATAATTTTAAGTGCACATGAAGCTCTATTAAGGATGAAATGGAGCAACCATCACAGTGTTCAGACAAATGTACTTATAACTTGTAACTGTCCTGCATTAGATTTATATGTTATTCAAAATAGCACTTAATGTTACTCCACACAAACCACAATAAATTAATGAAAATGTTGTGCCAATATAAACCCTGGTGTAGAAAAATACTCTAATACTGTTGTAAAATACTGTAATGTAGTATGTGTAATAGCCTCAAGAGAAAACCGGTGACAGACTTGTTAGTGACGATAGAAATGGAATAAAGGGGAGAGGGAGAGCTAAAGAATGAAGGAAAACAAATCAAAGGGCAAAGGGTGAAATGGAAATGAGCTCAAGATGTAAGGGGATAATGCGGACACTACAACAGGTGGTGGGGTACGCACACAGTGGGTAAAGGGAAGCTTCGGATGAAGAGGTTAAGACAAAACACATACCAGTCATCAACTGAAATTTTTCGTATTGCCACTCTATCATTAGATTACAATCAATGAGAAATTAGAAACAGTGCACAATTAACATTGATACTATTTTAATAGTATCAATGAACAAATAAGATCTTTGTGGCAGCAATGTGTTTTACACAAAAGTTCATTCATTCTCACTTCTTGGAAATACCCAACAAAAGTTAACCAAGGTTAACTGGAGGACTCAAGTCTCAGTGTCTTGGCCCAGGGGCTCTATCAAGTGAAGGCTGACCAACTACATCCCATAAGGACACATCCACAGCTTTAATCAATCCTGGGAGTTTCCATTTCTTTCACTGATACAGTAGGAGATAAAAATCATAAACTTCATGAATGAAACACTATAATCAATTCCCATTGATCCCCAATACAGGAAAAAACAAAACCAAACCTTTCTATACTGCAGGGATTAGCAAGTTCTTTAGATTCAAATGCTTATCAGTGCTTGTGGAAGTGACTGGCCAAGTTACATACAGAAATATGAAGAATGGCAGATGGAAAAGAAAAGCAGGAAAAAGAAAAAGGAAGAAAATAAGAAAAAGAAAGAAATGAAAAGTACATCTGTAATTTTTCTTTCAGCACTTCCAAATCATTGTGCCTCTTCCTTTTGGCCACCAAGGTTTCTGACAACAAAGACGCAGCCATTTGAACTGAAATTGCCATATATATGCAATGCATAATTCTTCTGAAACTGCTTTCAAGATTTTTTCTTCCAATTTGAATATGACATGTCTGTGCATGGATATCTGCTTTTTTTCTAGGATGAAGTTTGTTTGGCTTCTTGAATGTGCAGGTTTATGTACTGGGCTTTCACCAAACTTGGGAGTTTTCAATCACTTCTTATTCAAATATTTTTCAGCTCTGCAATTTTTCTCCTTTCCTTCTGGGATTCCAAGGATACAAATATTAGACTCTCAGGTCCTTAGAGCTCTGTTCACTTTTTTTTTTCACACTCTGTTGTTCAGCTTAAATAATTTCTATTAGTCTATTTTCAAGTTTACTGACTCTTCTGCTGTCATTTCCTATCTGCTACTGAGTCCACACAATGATTTTTTAAATTCTGCTTACTGTATTTTTCATTTCAAAAATTTTGATTTGGTTCTTCTTTATATCCTCTATTTCTTTGCAGGTACTTACAATTTTAACATTGCTTCAAGGATATTTATAATTGCTCATCTGAATGTTTTATAATAGCTCCTTTAAAGTTCTTGTAATATAATTCCAAAATCTAGGTTAGGGGGTCATGGATATCTGTTGATTAT
This sequence comes from Bubalus kerabau, assembly GCF_029407905.1. NCBI lineage: Eukaryota > Metazoa > Chordata > Mammalia > Artiodactyla > Bovidae > Bubalus > Bubalus kerabau. The sequence goes on from NC_073626.1 coordinate 144,231,334, forward strand.
CTTCCCCTAAATGAGTTGAGATTTTCATGGTTCTTTGATTGCCAAGTAATTCTAGTTTATTTCCTGGACATTTTGAGTATTAAGCTATGAGATTCTGGGTCCTGTTTATATCCTATTGAGGATGTTAACATCCAAAACATAGTAAACATAGAACTGAAACTGTTGTCTTTACAAGGACCTGCTTATGAAGCTGGCCCTTGGGTGGCACCTGGGAACTAAATCCGCTATACGAATATGAAGCATTTCCTAACATAGGGTATTGTGGCGCTGCCCGTAAACTGTTAACAAAGTGATTTACGGTGAACATGTGCTTCCTTCCGGGACTGTGGGATTTTGGTAGCTGGTAGGCTTAAGATGCCTATGTGACCAGTCCCCATAAAAACCTGGGGCAGTTCATCTCTAACGGGCTTCACTGAGCAGAAATACTGTTTGTGTGGCTGCATTTTACTGCCTGGGGGAGAGTGTGCTGTGTGTGACCCCTCAGAGAAGAGGCAGAGCACGGGAAGCTTGCACATGGATTCCTCCAGACTCGGCTTGTGTCTTCTTCCCTTATGATTGGCTGTGGAGCCTTACTGTGTTGCTGGAACAACTCTTACCTGTGAGTACAACTATATGTTGAGTCATATTATGAGTCCCTCTAGTGAATCACTGAATGTGTAGGTGACCTTAGGAGTCTCTCAAACAGCTGGTATTTTTGTTTCTGCTGTCTGTCTGTGGGCTGTGGTTCCAGTGTTAGCCCAATTCCCATGGACTATGCAGCCCTGTCTGGGTCTGTTCCATGAGTACCACTCAAGTGTCAGTCTGGGACCTAGGTGGACTGCTTAGCTAATTAGAATCAAATCCACACATGAACAGGTATGGGGTGAGTCCAGGAGTTCATACACAACTTATCAGGGTTGCTTTCCAAAGTTCCTCTCTCTCCATGACCTCCCCAGCATTTTCTGATTCCCCCTGTAGGTAAGTCTTTCAGCCTGAAATTACCCACTTCCATAAAGTGGTGGGAGGACAGAGAGAGAAGCCAACATAGCAGTAAGATTTGGCCCTAACTCCTGGACCTGATGATCCATTAAGGGAGAAGAAGGGTCCACACCGTAAGGGTCCTGGCTCCTCCAAGCACTCCTGGCTGCTCCAGCTGGTGCATCGCTGTCCTGCCACAGAAGTGCCTGTAGGCTGAGGCATGAGAAAGTGGAGAAGGAGAGAGAAAACCCAGCGTTCCTCCTCCACTCTTTCTGAGCTCTAGGAGTCTCTGGCATCTTGAGCCAGAAATAGAGCGGTTTTTCTGGATCCCCACACCACAGTGTGCACTTCTAGTTTCAAGTTATACTGAGTTCAAGCTGAGGAACATGGAGGTTAAAAAACTTATAAACTCTCCACTGGTTGGGTGGCACTTTGAATTCAGGTGTTCTCCCCCAATAATCTGCTGACATGTACTCTTCAGAGTTTTGAATAGCTCACCACGTATTCTGCCTACATTTTATATTAATAGTTGAGTTCAGTAGAAGACACAGGGAGGCGTGTTTTATCCATCCTTACCCAGAAGTACATCACTGACTTCTAAATTGTACTTAAAACCTAAATGTGGAAATCCTTAACCTACTCGCTTTAGGTTTCGTCTTCTACCAGCCTCTATGCTGGGCAGGCATCCACGCACCTGTCTCTGTGTTGGCGCCGATTGGTGGTCAGGGCCACAGCAATATTGTCCCACGCTTTCCAAACTTCCCCTTGGCCTGGGTTCTCACAGCCGAGCTGATGCCAACATTCATCAAACACGGCTTTCCACTTCTCATCAGCCGGCACCGCCAGGTTTCCAAGCTTCCTGCTAATAAGGTTATGTCAACCTTTTATTGATCACTTATTTTTGTGCAAATATCCTAAGAAACAGAAACTTTCTAGTAATATACGAACTATAAATACTCCTATGACAAAAGCTGCCGAAGTTGATAGTGGCTCTGTTGTTTAAAGACTGAATAAGAAGTGTAAAGGGATGGTTTTTAGCTACTTAGTGTTTATTAGATACTAAACTGTATGAACTGTTAAGTATGAAGCACATCAGACTTGTCTCCTTTGCTTTCTACATTTCTACAGAATTGATTTTGAAAAACCGATTCCTGCTAAAAAGAGAAGTTTCTGTGCCTTGCATATCTCACAATGAGAACTGTAAAATACATTATGCACTGGGTTCTAAAAATACTCTTTAAGAATAAACATGCTACAGAAAGTATATCATGCTCCCAAGAAAACAAAGAATCTGAGATGCTATCAAAATAAAAAAACAAAGCAGAAGCTGGAATCAGTAAAGGAAAATAAACGTGCCAAAAACCTAGAGAAAGAACACAATACACTTAGAGACCTTGATTTTTCCCCATATATGCAGCGTATACTATTCCACTTATTGTATCTATAGGGCTGATCTTTACTTTTCAAAATCAAGTTGTGCAGGGCTTCCATTTTAAAAGGTTCTCCTTCGATCAATTTGGATACCTAATACCATTAACAGTAAGATTATTCCTGCACACAGAACTTCCGTCAGTTTAAACATTTATGCTCTGAGGCTATAATCGAAGATAAGACTATAGATTTAGCTATCTGTAGCAGTGTCAGTTTACAATTCAGGGTTATACACTACTTACAAAAACAGACTTTAAAAACTTGTTCTGCATTTGAAATATTAACCAGTTTTCACAAAAGCGAGACAACTCAAAATGTTCAATAATTAATCCATAATTAATACTCATTACTCACAAAGCTTTAGGTCGGTCTTTATCACTCTCATACAGACTAGGCTTGAAGTATGTTCCAGTGATTTTGATCCCAGATCCCCATTCTCCACTAAAATAACCTTCAATGTAATCTCCATTTGGCATAGTCAGTGTTCCCTAGGTAATGGTAGAGAAAATGTGGAATTACAAGAAGTACTTCCAGTCTTAAAAATCTAGGTGGGGGGAGGGGGGTAAAAAAAAAAAAGAAAAAGCACTACATGGTTGGCATTTTCACTTTTAACTAGTCCCTAATCCTTAAAAAAAAATGTATGTACATGTATGTGCAAAAAGAGTATATGAAAATAACCCATGGGTTAAAGAAAAAGAAATAACAAGAAAAATTGTTAAAATACATTGAGTTGTAAAAAATGAATACACAACTTATCTAAATTGATGCAATGCTACAAAAGCAGTGCTTAGAGGCAAATTTAAAACTGTAAATGTCTGTATTATTAAAAAAAAAAGACCTGAAATCAATATTCTAAAATTCCACCTCACAAAATTAGAAAAAAGCAAACTAAACCCAAAGCAAGAAGATACTAAATATTAGAGTAAAAATCAATGAGCAAGAAAATAAGAGATAAAAAAACAATGAAACCAAAAGTTGTTTCTTTGAAAAGATACGAAAACTTGACACACATTTAACTGGATTGACTAAGAAACAAAGACCAATACTTAACTAGATTGATCAAGGAAAAGAGAGGACATAAAATTAGAAAATCAACAGAGGATATTAAAATGCAATAAGCTATAAACAAGTAAATTCTTAAAATGTCAAAATATTTGAATATATACATTTCACCAAAGAAGACAGATGAATTCCTAGTAAGTACTTGAAGATATGCTCTATAATGAGATTATTAGTCACTAGGGAAATGTTAATTAAAACCATGAGGTTTCAGTTCACATCCACTAGAATGACAAAGAGGAAAAAAAGAAAATAAAACGTATTGGCAAATGTGTGAAGAAATTAGAATCCTTATACATTGACTATAGGAATGTAAAATGATGCAGCCACTGTGGAAGATAGTTTGGCCATTTCTTAACATGTTAAACATCAATTTTCCATAAACCCAGCAACTGTACTACTAGGTATCCACCTGAGAGAAATGAGAACACGTGTTCACACAGAAGTTTTAAGTGGAAACGGAAAACAGAAACAAACTCAGAGAGAAAACAAACCTGTGGTTTTCAAATAGGAATGGACAGGACATGGACAAATTAGTGGTATGGGATTAACAGACACAAAGTACTATGTACACAGTAGATAAGCAACAAGGATATACTGTGCAGCACAGGGAATTATACCCATTATCTTGCAATAACCTATAATAGGGGCAAAATCTGCAAAAATACTGAGTAGTCATGGTGTACACCTGAAACTAACACAATACTACAGATCAATCATATTTCAATTTAAAAAAGAAGAAAAGAAGTTGTAGTTAACTTCACTATACACAATAGCCTAAAGTTGAAAACAGTCTGAAGTTGAAAATAATCCAATGCCCATCAACTGGTGAAGGGACAAACGAAATGTGGTTTTGGGATGCTGTTCAGCAATAAAAAAGGAATAAAGTATTGCACATGCCACAATATGTAAAAATCTCACAAACATGCTAAGTGTGAGAAGCCACACAAAAGAAAACCCTTGTTGCATGATTCCAATTACATGAAAGGACCTGAAAGGGCAAATCTATAAAGTTCATCAGAGGTCATCTGGGACTGGAAGTAGAACCAGGGAATGACTATAACCGGGCAGGAGATGGTGATGGAAATGATCTCAAACTGGATCATGGTAAGAGATCAGTCCTGGGAGTTCACTGGAAGGACTGATGTTGAAGCTGAAACTCCAATACTTTAGCCACCTGATGCAAGAGCTGACTCATTGGAAAAGACCCTGATGCTGGAAAAGATTGAGGGCAGGAGGAAAAGGGGACGAAAGAGGATGAGATGGTTGGATGGCATCACTGACTCAATGGACATGGGTTTGGGTGGACTCCAGGAGTTGGTGATGGACAGGGAGGCCTGGCGTGCTGCAGTTCATGGGGTCACAAAGAGTCGGACACGACTGAGTGACTGAACTGAACTGAACTGAATGGTTGTACAACTCTGCATACGTACTAAAAAATCACTGAAATGCACACTTGAAACAGGTAAATTTTATTGGAGGTTAGCTTTTTTAAAGATCAAGAAAAAAATCAGTAAAAGATTATTAAGAGAGAGAAAGAAGTTTCCAACCTTTCCACTGAGGGTCCAGTCATCTGAAAATTCCCCTTCATAGATAGTATCATCTTCAGAAAGTAAAACCCCATTTCCCTATGTGAAGAAAAAAAACAAAAATCACAACACATAAAACATAGGGTAACTTAGGGTAACACCTAACTTAGGGTATCTGTAGCCACATCCTCCAAAGCCTTACATAATCTTAAAAAAAAAGATAAGAAAAATTGTATTAGGGAAGGTGGAACATTAATAAAAAGATGACTTAAAAATTAAGGACTAGGAGTTTTTAAAAGTCAATCGTAACTATATGCAAAACATTCCACTCACCATCATTTTATTAAGATGGAAGTTGCCTTCATAGTATAAACCAAACTGGGTAACTACTACACCATTGCCTTGGCATACATCATCTTGCCACAGTCCCATATACTTCTCACCTCTGCAGAGAAACAGAAAAAAAAATTAAAAATAGAAATTAAAAAAAAAAGGAAATGAAATTAAAAAATCAATCATGATAAGGATGAGGTAGGGAAAAAACAATGATCACATGGAAGATAACCAAGCATCACCCCTAGGTTAGTATCTGTCCCATTTCACTAATTAAAGTGTTAATGCTGTCTCCTCCAACATGGGAGAATGTGACTGCAAAACACATCCCACTCTGAGCACTGTCCTCTCAGGAACTGGTGGCTCAGATGATAAAGAATCTGCCTGCAACTCGGGAGATCTGGGTTCAAACCCTGGGTTGGGAAGATCCCCTGGAGAAGGGAATGGCTACCCACTCCTGTATTCTGGCCTGGAGAATTCCACAGACAGAGGAGCATGGTGGGCTACAGTCCATGGGGTTGCAAAGAGTCAGACACAACTGAGTGATTAACACACACATACTACCAGACACAGATCTGTATATATTTTCAGGGCTTCCTTGATAATTATAAAATATTTAATTAATGCCAGAATTCAACTCGAAACAATGTCACTCAAGAGGTGAACTTAAACCTACGCACAATTTTTCTTATCCAAAATTTATTGACTCAAATGGGGTTTATCAAAAAATAAGGCTCATTCTTCCACCTATTCAAACTCAGAGAAATCTTACTAATCTCCACTAAAAAAATCAAATGAGTACAAATTACCTGTTAAATAACCATGGATTTTAGTAACTACAGCAAAAAATTTTCAATCCCACATTATGAGAATAACATGTGTGTGCTAAGTTGCTTCAGTTGTGTCCAACTCTATGTGACCCTATGGACTACAGCTCACCAGGCTCCTCTGTCCAAGGAATTCTCCAGACAAGAATACTGGAGTGGGTTGCTATGCCCTCCTCCAGGGCACGAGATCAAACCCACGTCTCTTACGTCTCCTGCACTCGCAGGCAGGTTCTTTACCACCAGCAATACCTGGGAAGCCCCAACAATAACATGAGGGGGAGATTATATATTCAGTCTAAAAGCAAATCAGGCCAAACCAGATACAGAGGCAAAAGAACTATATTCCTCCCCAAAGTTTAGTTCATTGAATTTAACCAAGTTTGATTCCTGGGTGGCTGGCATGGTAACAAGTCAGAGGCTTGACAGGAACAACTACATAGAAAGGTGTTTAGATACTATTTCATAATCCCAAAAGGGAATTTCCACTGATCTTGCTAACTTTTTATTCCTATTATCTACTGACTGCATTAAAGGTTTCTCTTTGTATAATAGTCAGATTTGGTAGCCCCTTTGAAACATGAAAAGCTTTGTATGGGTAAAGCTTTAAGGAAAATCATACCAATGTTAATTTTTAATGATCCAGATCTTGTATAGAAGTAATCTGTTGTTTGGTTCACAACCGAATGAATAAAATGACACCTGACAACTCTGTTTTCTTATTAAAAATGTTCTCAGTATTGTCCAATTAATACACTTAGCCTTCATAAAATCATCTTTTTTTAGAGATGAATAGGAACCTTATCCTCTCAACTAAACTGTGAGAGTAGAAACAGAATACTGTACCTCGTGATATCATCAAAGACACCATATCCTGCTTTCTTATCCATTACCCACTGGCCAATGAACATACTGGGAGAAGAGGAAGTCAGCTTGCCGCTTCGCAGGAGACCATGACCATGACGCATATTATCTTGAAAACAGCCTTCAAACACTTCACCAGAGGCGTAACTGTGGTTAGAAAGAATGGATAAAGATCACAAGCATACTGAATTCTGATGCTCATTTTTACAAAGTTTAGGAAATTCAAAATTATACTCATGTCTCACTGGTATTTGTTTATTTATATGGCTATTTTTCACCATCAAAAATCTCACTTTTGAATGACTGAGTTTAAGAAGCTGAAGATATTATAGGGGGAATTTTATGCTAACATGGGGGAAAATGTGTCCCTTATGGGAAAATGAAATAATGGGTAATCTCTGGAAGAATGACAGGTTTTATCCATACTACTACTACTACTACTAAGTCGCTTCAGTCGTGTCCAACCCTGTGTGACCCCAGAGACGGCAGCAGCCCACCAGGCTCCCCTGTCCCTGGGATTCTCCAGGCAAGAACACTGGAGTGGGTTGCCATTTCCTTCTCCAATGCATGAAAGTGAAAAGTGAAAGCGAAGTCGCTCAGTCGTGTCCGACTCTTCACGACCCCATGGACTGCAGCCCACCAGGCTCCTCCGTCCATGGGATTTTCCAGGCAAGAGTACTGGAGTGGGGTGCCATTGCCTTCTCCTTATCCATACTAGAGCTATGCAATAAATATCAGATAAATTCACAAGCAAGGTATCTAGGAGATTCTATGAGAAAGTTATGGTTTACAATGATTTTACAGTTTTAAGAACTAATGAATAAGCTAGTATCTTCATCCTGTGATAGATGAGAGGCTGATATTTAAAAGAAGAGTCAACACATTTTCAGTCATTAAGGATAAGTAAAATTTACTGCTTGGAAACAGAAAATTCAGGTTTACATGATTTTTCTTTTAAATTTATTTTTAATTGGAAGATAATGGCTTCACAATATTGTGTTGGCTTCTGCCATACAACAATGTAAACCAGCCCTAAGTATACATACATGTCCTCCCTCTTGAAACTCCTTCCCACCTCCCACCCCATCCCACCCCTCTACGTTGTCATAGAGTACTGCTGTGAGCTCCCTGTGTTAAACAGCAACTTCTCATTAGCAACCAGTCAGCAACCTTTCCAATGCTATTACCTATAGACTCCTTGACCACACATTTTTCCTTCTTTCCAATGGCCCACATAATGGTCTTCTTTGTTCAGTGCTTTGTTTGGGATTCTATATTCTCCGTATCTGCCAAGGAAAATAAAAACATTTTAAGATGCATATATGACATACTCACTTTTGGTATGAATATGTCGGTAAATATAATAAGAACAGAGAAAAGATCTACCTAGAAGAGTAAATGGGTTATTGGTTTACGTGGTTTTCTATTACCTAAGCTATTTGGCAAGTCTTAGAAGAATGGGACATCAACATCATTACAGAGTAATTAGGTGTTTTATCCCAAGTCCAGTGAAAAACAGAAAATCTGTGTCCTAGGCCTATTTTTGCCCCTAATCAGCTGCATCAGCTTGAGTAAGTCTAGGTACCCAGCTCCCTCATCTATGTAACAAGGCAGGTAAATCAAGAGTATCTCGTCTCTTCTCACTCTGAAATTCTATGAAATAGAGATTAAAAGACATCAAAATTATATAAAATTATAAAAATTATAAAATTATATTATCACACACACAAAAATCACCTACCCAATTTATATAATAATCTTTTTATACAGTAAAATAAATTAGTTCTCTAACATGAAACAAAACACTTCATTGCCATATATTTATCACGTAAACACATTTATAGTTTTAGAAAACTTGACTTGTTTATATAAAAATAACATCATCTGAATATCATTAAGATAAATATAATTTAGAAGATTTCCCCTTCAACAGATCACAGAAATTAAAGATGAATTAAAATTACTGAAGGGAAAATTTCCTTTGTGTAAAGGGGGCACTTGAACTCAACAGTCTCAACATCAACATTACCCAAGGTTCTCAGTCCTTACAACTGAGAAATGGATAGAAAAAACAGTCCTATGTCAACAGATAGAAGCTGTGTAATTTAAGGTCATCAGCTGTCAAAGCAAATGATTCATTCTAGGTAAAACAAGGCTGCAGCCTGGATTCCTAGCTCTCTTCATGTTCATACCTGTACATAAGTCCTAATCCATTTCCAAAAACATAAAACAAAATTCTACTGTCTTGAAAATAACTGTGAGCACAAAATAAGGCACTTTAAGACACTTATGTTCACAATGTCCTTACCCATCTTCCAAGCCATTCCTGAACATGCCAGAATACATCTTTCCATCTGGCCACTTCAAAACCCCTCTGGAAATGCATAAGCAAAGAATAATACGTGTCAATTAAAGTTTCTGATAATCAGTACTTTTTCAGTAGTTAGACTACCATCCTGACTCCAGACATAAATCAAATCATGAACATGCTAACCTGCCATGAGGCTTCCCTGAAAGCCAGCGTCCATCATAGGTTGCATCCTTTAGGCGAGGATCCTTGTAGAAAGTGTATTTGGCACTGCGTGAAATTGGTGGTTCCTGCCTCTGAATACTGCTGCCACTTCCATAAGGTGGAAGATCAGACAGCCCCCTCAAAGCCTGATCCACAGCTTGGCTTATAGCCCGGAGCCACTTTGTCTAAGAGCAAAAAGTACATGCCAGTAAGCTTAAGGCAACAACTCATCAAGCATTGCTTTAAATCTTGATAGCTTTCCTTACTGTGGAAATTTCATCTGACTCCTAACACTCTCTTTATTAAGTAATATTGATTGGCTCTTAAAATTGATTGCTTTATGTTTAAAATTCATTGCAAACAAGAACAATTTGTATTTCTTCCTCACTACCATAAGAGACAGAAAACAGTCAGGCCAAAGATGGAAAGAAAATACCCTAAGACTAACCTTTTCCTGGGGTGTTGATGAAATGAGAGTGAACTGCTCCTCGGGTGTAGTTATCTTTAAGCCATTCCTAAAATGTGCACAAGGATAAAGGCCAGTAGGTATGACAACCTGTCATTATAACATCAATCCTCAAATATGAAAAGCAACTTGTTTATTTCAAGAGGATCAGAAGTCAATCAGATGTAAACGCAGTCTTGCCCTGGGTTTGGTTCCCATAGTGGGAAAAGGACACAGTTTCTTTGCTCTGGGTTAAACAATGGGGATGTAAGCAGTGTAGAAGCCCTTCCAACACTCATCATGTTGGCTCTTCATGATCTTCCCACTAGGCCACTTACTATCTATGTGTTGGGATGGTGAGCACTCTTGTACACAATAGGGAGGCCTCTTGAGCTTTCATTTGTCTAAGGAAGCAACCTGGGTAAGTAACACAAGAAGGGAATGAGGTAGGGGGACACTTACACACCACCAGCTTCTTCAGAAAGTGGCTCAGCCCACAGTGTGGCCAAAGGGAAAACATGGTGTGTGGAGAACTGAAACAAAGAATATGGAGACACGTCTGAGAAGGCCGATGTGGGCCCTGAAGTTGCTGCTGCAGAACCCCTTTCAAGTGGTTAAGTCCACCTCAGCCACATCCCCATAACACAGCCAACCCCAGTGGTCTCGCCATGTTTGCAGCTATGGACCCCTTCACACGGCTGACACTCATTTTCAATTTGGAAACTAAAACAGCTCCTGGAAGTCTAGCCTGTGCCACCAAGCAAGCTAAACATTCTCTTCCACTCAAGTGTTTCAGTAAAATCACAACAGTTTGTAAAATAAACTGATGGTACGATTAATTAAATACACATAGTACTGCCCCTTCCATGGCCTCTTTTGAGGTGAGGAATCTAACCTACCTGGGCATGGACTAGGGCATCATTAAAGAGAATGAACCAGTTCACAGAAAACCTCCCAGCGTGCTGCAGGGACAGGGCCCGGTTGCTGCTCTCACACAGCAACCGACGCTCGGGCTTCCGCAAGGAATCCTGGGATTGAAAACAAATACAAAATCAAAGTATCAAAATTATTTTATGCAAGGAGAAAAAGAAAAAAAAATACAAATTACATTTAGGAGAATTTGCTGGTCATAGCTTAGCTTGGTGTTAATAAACTTAAATTCAGATGGGACCCAAACATTTCATAAAAGCAGAGCTCAAAGGAAAATAAAAAAGACAGGAAAGTGGCTCAGCTGGTAAATCTGCCTGCTATGCAGGAAACCCGAGTTCGATTCCAGGGTCAGGGAGATCCCCTAGAGAAGGAAATGGCAACCTACTCCAGTACCTTTGCCTGGAGAATTTCACAGAGGAGCCAGGTAAGCTACAGTCATGGGATTGCAAAGAGTTGGACATGACTATGCTACTAACTTTCACTTTCAGGAACAAACAAACAAAAGAAGAAGAGACATATTCAGAAAAGATTCCCAGCGATGAGGGAAGGTGCTGATACTCAGAACCCCCATGGCTGTGGTCCTTAGATCACCCTTAGAAAAGGGGTCACTACAGCACCATTACCGTAAACAAGTGAGGAGTCAAGAAAATCATGGCAGCTATTACAGCTATGCCTGCTGTCTGTGGGGTAAGGACCACTGGCATGGTTTACCGTCATTTTCCCAGGAAAGGTCTTCCAGAAACTCAGTGTGTATTCTGCTTCCTTCCTTTTCCTGCCGAGATGGAGAGCAAGTGACTCATAACAAGAGCTGGAATCCTGCAGCTTCTGGTATTCTGGAGATGTCTAGAGGCCAATAATTAAGGGGGGGGGGGGGTAACGGATATATAACAATAGTCCAGAATTTGTAGACTCATTGTGGTTTAGATAGGTAGTAATAAATTTAGGGAAGGAAGCCAGCCTAAGAAAAGACATGGTACACTCAAGGGAACTGAGAAAAAAGAAGACTGTCTCCAGAAAATTCTACTACATACAGCTACACATGTATCACATACAAGTACATATGGAATAGGTGAAGAACTCAAGAGGGAAAAGAAACAAACACTGGTAGTTATCAGTAAGGAGAAAAGCAGAGAACTCAGGATAGGAGAGGAATTATCAATGGTTTTGGTCTCAGGATCCCTCTATTTTGCTTCTGTGGGCTATATCTCTTGATATTTATCATATTGGAAAATAAAGTTTAAAAAATTTTAAATCTTTATTAATTCAAATATAACAATTTTTAATGAAAATTAAAATTTTCAAAACAAAAAAATGTTTCATATGAAAAGCAGCACTGTTCCACATTTTTTCAAATCTCTTTATTATGTGAGTTAAAAGATGATGGCCGGATTTTCATATCTGCCACTGCATTTAATCTGTTGAGATTGTTTAGTTCAAACAAATGAAGAAAATCTTGCTTTATACAGTTGGAAATACAGCTGAAATTAGATCAGTTTGGGGTAACACCAAAACCAGACAAAAGAAAAGACCTACAAGACCACGATAGGATCAAATATAAAAAGACCACATAAATTCCTAGATCATTCTGAAGACAACATCTGTCCTAAATGAGGACCCCAAGATATAAAAAATTCTAAACTGTAAGAAACCCTAGAATCATTATGGTTTCTCTAGAGCCCTTCAGAATGGAAACTAAAACAACACATTTCAGTACAAGTTCAAAAATGACTGTCTTAGGATCAGCTTTAATATACACTCATATCCTAGAGTGATGCTAATTATCTAGGACTTCACCTAACTAATTTTATACAGAAAGTGATCTAGTTAACATTTGAGAAAATCCTATAACACTGCTGATTTTTCACAGCATATGTCAAAGTGACCCAAATACCTGGCATTAAGTCTACCATGAATCCAGGCCAGGTGCTAATGCCACACTGCCTTAGAAGGGTGTGTCATTACAGGCAGGGTTTTAAACAGCTCTGTTTAACATGTAACTTGTACTCAGTATGTACTCAAAGTTGGACAACTACTGAATGAGTAGCAAAACTGGGTCTCAGCTTTAGACTGACATAAAATGAATAAAATTAATCTTGTCAAGGCCCTGAAAGGAAATTGAATCCATAGCAAAGAACACTGGATAAACCTACAGTCATACCTTCCTCTTTCATTTCCCTGAAGAAAAATAAATTTAATGGCGTTCCAGATCTTGGGGTAGAATAATTCAAACAAAAAACTATGATCCTTGGCTTCTCAAGTGTCCACAACAGATATATATGTGAGCTTACCACTTCAAAACAAGTAGCAAGTTTTAGCAAAACTTTTGCATAACCATGAAGCCGTCTGATGGGCAAGAAAAACAGAGTATTCAAAATTTCCATCAACTGGGTGTTTTCATCATCCACTTCTGATAAATCTTGCAACAGTTCCTGGTTTTTATTCAGGAAATCACTGAAGGTAGAGACAAAAAGGGATTCAGTTAATCATTTTGACATTGACAATATGCATGATATAAACAGAAGTATTTCACCACATACTACTTTCATCAAAATGTACATTTTTAGGTGCTATGAGAGAAAGTAACAGACTATTAATACAATGAAATAAACATGATGTAATTAAAATAATTTCCCTGCCTATAAATATGGGATTTTTGAGTATGAAAAGTAGTGAATGGTAGCAACAGAAACACTGTAATAGATATGGTGCATCACAGACTTGTGCCTAAAGTTCTAGGAAATGAATCATACATCCCACAGTTACAGGGAATAACAGGAGACAAGCTGACACAGTTACCTGTTAATTTCCAAGTAGGAAGTCACAGCAATAAATGGCAAAACCAACTGTTCTAAACACTTGTGCTAAACATAAATACTGGAAGAAAAACAAAGTTCTTTGCTCTAACAAAATTGGCATGGAATACTAAATACTGCTAATTTCTTTTTTTTCAATTTGTGATCATCTAATAAGAGTTTATTACAAAGGCGTATTAAAAGGTGGCCAGTACTACAATTAACAGCAAACAGTAAAGCAAATTATATGTGTGGATTTTAATGCTGAGATCATTGAAAAAAATTTCAAACTGAAACCAATATTTACTTTTTATATTCAATTATGAAGTGAAGTCACTCAGTCGTGTCCAGCTTTTTGCGACCCCATGGACTATATAGTCCATGGAATTCTCCAGGCCAGAATACTGGAGTGGGTAGCCTTTCCTTTCTCCAGGGGATCTTCCCAACCCAGGGATCAAACCCATGTCTCCTGCATTGCAGGCAGATTCTTTACCAGCTGAGCCACAAGAGAAGCCCATGTGTGTGCTCAGTTGCTCAGTCGTTTCCAACTCTTTATGGCCCCATGGGCTGTAACCCACCAGGCTCCTCTGTCCATGGAATTTTCCAGGCAAGAATACTAGAGTGGGTTGCTCTAGTATTCCAGGGGATCTTCCCGATCCAGAGATCAAACCCACGTCTTTTGAGTGTACTGTATTGGCAGGAGGACTTTTTTATCACTAGCGGCTTCCCAGGCGGCTTCCCAGGTGGCACTAGTGATAAAAAAATCCTCTTGCCAATACTGTAGACTCAAAAGACGTGGGTTTGATCTCTGGATGGGGAAGATCCCCTGGAATAGGAAATGGCAACCCGCTCTAGTATTCTTGCCTGGAAAATTCCATGGACAGAGGAACCTGGCCAGTTACAGCCCATGGGGCCACAAAGAGTTGGAAACGAATGAACAACTGAGCACACACAATATAAGTTCATGATTAAAATTTTACTGCAAATTTTAAGGCTGGTCAGTAACCCATTGAGATTATCCACACCACACTAAAACACTTAAAAGATCTGTAAAGAAGTAAGAGGGCTTCCTTTGTGGCTCAGCTGGTAAACAATCTGCCTGCAGTGCAGAAGACCTGGGTTCGATTCCTGGGTTGGGAAGATCCCCTGGAGAAGGGAAAGGCAGCTCAGATGGTAAAGTGTCTGCCTACAATGCAGGAGGCCTGGGTTCGATCCCTGGGTTGGGAAAATCCCCTGGAGAAGGAAATGGCAACCCACTCCAGTACCCTTGCCTGGAAAATCTCACAGACAGAGGAGCCTGGTAGGCTACAGTCCATGGGGTCACAAAGAGTCGGACACGACTGAGTGACTTCACTTTCACCCACTCCAGTATTCTGGCCTGGAGAACTGCACGGATTGTATAGTCCATGAGTCGGTGGAACAGAATAATAATCATTATCTGCCACTTAATGAACAATAATTATGTGCCAAGTACTGCCCTCACTGCTTTGTAAGCATGATACTGTAACTTTTAGCTACAAGGCTTCAAAAACAAAACAATGTCACACAAGGCTATACAACAAAAATGAGTAATTTTAGAATCCCTTAGAGAACTATGGAATAAAGAGATGTTTAACTCAGAAATTATAAAATATTATCTTGGAAAGATGGAGAAATATGTAATAATTTCCAGGAACCCATAAGTTCAATGGCACAAACTGGACTGCTATATAATGTAATTAAGAGATCTTGGAGAGTATGCTACAGGGAACACGGCCCAGATTTTTGTTTATATTTGGCTTGTTGGATGGTCCTACTTACTCCTCCATGTTCTGCTGGGGAAACTCTCTTAACCCTACATAAGTATTCTGCTTTGACCAGCTCCTGAGAGATGGAGGTGGTACATGGTGAACACATAATCCCTCCGCCCACATTTCTGCTGGATGCCCAGTACTAGACCAGGAATATTCCAACTCTTGTGAACCTTATTATTTTTCTGAACTCACTGAAGTACTTGCCTATAAATTTTCCCAAAAGGAGCCCTAGTATGCTCTCAGAAAACCTGAACTACTCTGTTTAGCATATTTTCTCTTGGGAGTTTTTAATCCAATAAGTGGCAATATTGCTCTTTCTTTATATGATTAGGTTTGCACTTGTTACCCCAAAAATAAACATATTAAAGGTAGAAACAACCCAAGTGTCTGTCAACAGATGAATGGACAATCAAAATGTGGTATATTCCTAAAATGGAATATTATTCAGACACACAATGAGATGAAATTTTGATATACGGTATCAGATGGATGGACTTTGAAAAATCATCCTTAGGGAGATAAGCCAGACACAGAAAGACATCTACTGTATGATTCCACTTATGTGAGGTACCTAGAGCAGGGAAATTCAGAGAGACAGGAAATAGAATAGAGGTTACCAGAGGCTGGTGGAGGAGGGGAAGTCATTTTTAATTGGTACAGAATTTTTGTTGGGGATGATAAAAAGTTTGGTGTGTAGACAGTGGCTTATACAACATGTGAATGTACCTGATGCCACAGAAATTATACCCTTAGGAATGGTTAAAATGATAAATATTATGTATATTTTACTGTAATATTAAAAAAAAAACTTTATGAAGATCAAACTACCAGGCTAGTCTGAGGTGAATGTCTAAGTGATAAACCAGCTGAGTGAGGAAAACGTGGGCAGGGTCACTACCTGCCTGTGGGCCCACTAGTATGTTCTAGAGATTCTCAAATGGTTCTTTTTAAATGAATATCTTAAAATTCTGATCTTGTAAACAGAAGTTTAAAAAGAAGTTATTACTGCCTTTATGTAAAACCATGGGATTCATGAACCACCACTTCAGAAAGGCTGCCCAAATCCAAATTTAACATCTGCTGCCATAGCTCAGAGTCACCCAGAGTTCATTAATTGCTTTCTACCCATCCAGGCTCTAGCAAGAGGCTTTCACTTATGTTATTGTGAACTCGACTCTGAAATACTAGCTCTTCCGAGGCACTCAAAAACACAGACTGCTATAAAACAGGTTCTTTGGTTGTTAGAATAACTGGAAACTATGTATTTGCTTACATGGCAGGTTTAGCAAGAAGCTGGAATCCTCCCATAACCAGGAAATTTGTAATAGATGTGCAATACCTTGAGCAAAAAAGAAAACACACAGATATTAGTGTAAAAGTAAATTTGCTCTTCAGAGTTTTGAACAAGCATCTGGAATAAACACTTCTGGTATCTCATGAGTGAGTTTCACTTCAGAACTTTGTGATGTTAATAATCATGAACTACGTAGGGCATATTATGTGATCATTACAACAATCAGGAGTAAAAGGCCATTTTAGTAAAAATGTTAATAGGAATTTTTTAAACACTTTAAAAAACACTTTAAGCTATGCAGAAGATGCTAGAAGTATCTTTATTAGGTATGTTTTACTTTGGTAATTTAACAAATGTGAGAAAATACGATTTAAGTTGTTGGATTTTAAAAAAATTTTCTCTAATCTTCACTTTAAGTTTTCCAATTAAGTCTTCAGAAATAAACAATAGGGAAGGTAAGAATGTATGTTTAAAAGAGCTTAAGCGAAAAAGTGTTAGAAAGTGTTGGTAAAGTACTGATCTACAGTTAAAGAGGAAGTCATGACATACTGCTTTGCACCACATACATTTCTTCCACACTCCTGGGCCGGCAAATAAAATCAACTGACTTTGACAAAGACGACAAATTCCTACTAAAAACACCCCAAGGTACTGAACACTTAAAAATAGTTACAATGGTAAATTTTATGTGTATTTTACCACAATTATAAATAATTTTTAAAATTCATACACAAATCAAGTTTACCTGCCCAGTCTATATGAATACATTTTAAAAACCCAAGGAATCAAAATAGAAGCATTTCCAAGCATAAGTCCTGAAGTATTACAGCAGAAAAAGAGAAATACACATGAGATCTATACAAGTCAAAACAAAAAATTTATACCAATAAAAGCTGAAACCTTCACACATAAAAAATCTAGTTTAAAAAAGTAAATTCATATCAAATTATGCTACTTTTTATGTCCGAAAGAAGATGAGTTAAAAGACTCTAACGAGGGTAATTCCTCCCAGACAACAGCCAACAGCTTCAAATATACTCAGTTTTGCTTAGATCTGCACATTTATGCCTAAGTCTGTAAGGAAATACACTAAGATTATTAACAATGGCTGTTTCTGATAGAAGGATTATGAGTGACTTTAAAATCAATACTTCAGATCAATAGCATAACCTAATACACATTAAAGTAACACTTAAATTATGCCTCACATCACAATGCCAAAATGAAAATGAAAAATGCAAAAGAAAAAGTGAGAAATACTGACTATTTCAAATACAGTTGGGATATTTTACTTGAAAAACATGAAAAGAACCTTGGATCACTATCCTAGGTTTTATTACAATAAGATCTTTATTTTTAAACCCTCCTTTACACAACAGTGAAAAGCAGGCATTGGAAGAGCTCCATATTTACAATCATTAGTTGATCTTAAAATAATCTGTTTACTTATTTCTTCAAATTTTAGTATAATTTATTTAAGTACAAAATTGTTCTCTAAAGAGCCATCTTTATTATGGTAAATTTTGAAAATTAAGAATACTATCATTCTGCTAGAATGCAGAAGGAAATTTGAGAATGCATTATTTCTTCTTAAAATTTTCCCCTCTTAGAGCAAACTAAAATTGTAGTGACGTGGAGCTATATAGTTGTCTTAAGATTAAAGCACTGCTTTGCAATTTCTATTACCTTATAGAACTCTCCCTAATCTAGTTTCTTCTGATTAAGGAACTGTTCTCCTTGGCAGAATAACCCTGCAGAGACTGAACATGACACGGGACTGGATACTTGCTCTGTATAACTATCCAAGAAGAGACTTGCATGCTTCAGGATGACCAAACTCCTGGCTTCCTTTATCCCCTGAAGGAAGCTGCTCAGTGAGGTTCCATGCTGACCAATTAGGTAACACAGCTTGCTGAATCGGCTTGCCACTTCCTCCAACAGCTGGACTGTATTTGCAGTGCCCAGATTTTCTGGAACAAAACGATGATGATGATGACATAACCTAAAGACTCATTATATAAATACTTTCTTATGATCAAGATAATGAATTTTCCTTTACTAAAAATTCTTAACATGTTGAAATGGACTCTCAACTATGGAACCCAAATACTTTATGGAACCCAAATAATCACAGTGCTTAACATGCAGAGATCAGTGTCCAGTCATTTCAAGAACTTGTTAAAAATATTCATGGGACCCCTACAGATTCTGACTCAGCAGACAAGAGTTTAGACACCAGGATGGATATTTTTTTAAAGCACTTTCCAGGTAATTCCGAAGACCAGACAGTATTTGATAACCACTGTGCAAATCCAACTCTCTTCTCATCTTGAAGTCATCTAAGGCCAAGGGAAAGGAAGTGAAATATCTACCTTTATACAACTGGTTAGTAACAGCCAGGAATTAAACTCACTTCTATAGCTATACCTTTGTCAACATTTCCCACTTTTACACTGACTTCAGCTCTGCTTGCCCCCTGGATAAGCCCTGTTCTTCCATGCAAAGAAAAAGATTCCAAAAAGATTGCCTTTGATTGGGATTAAGACTGACTTAGACTGCCTTGGTTACTCTTAACTTTATAAAAGACATCAGGAGATTACTACTTTTTCCCAGTCCAAAATACCCAATTTGCAGGACTTCTAAGTTAGAAGTGAGGCTGATGAACAGACCACATGAAACCAATATAGAAAACAGGAATCAGAACAGGAAAAGGGTAGGTTTCACTTTCTTTTCAGAGCAATCCAGGAAGCTTCCAGCTTGGACTGCTTCCTATCTCTTGCCAAAGTACTAGGAAGCTGGGCCCACCCACTGGAGGAGTATTTATAGAACAGGAACTCAACATTTAAAAAAGCAAAACATGTTAAAAACAAAAACAAATGCTGACTGTCTCCAGCTTATATAGGGACTGAATTCAGAAAGACTGTAAGTTAGTTGTTTGAAAAATAGATGTTTTCCCATTAAAAACAATGGACTGACCTACACAAGCCAGTCACCCTAATGTGGAAAAGTGATGCATGAACAGGGCACAATTTAAGTACTAGAGTACTGGTCTGAATTCTGTGGCCTCACAGGGGGTCGAGTTCAGGTGAATGAAAGAGAAAAAAGGTCCTTTCCATTTTCTGAGAGTAGGGTCAAACCTACAAAAGCTTTTGACTAGGGGAAGTTAATCTTTAATAGCCCACCCACCCATCTCCATTCTGCATTCCTTTATAACCTCCTGGAGATCCCAGTATTCTATTTCTGGACAGTAGCACCCCATCGAGAACCACTGTAATCTATTTTCTCCATATTATCTCCTTACCTTCAATCCCTGTTGTCACTGATTACAGCTAAGGGATAAGATTTAATCAATTTCTGCTAATGTGGGGGGTCAGATCTTTAACATTCTTACAGTTATTCACATTTTGAGATATTACTTGTAAATCCAAATGAAGTTCTACTTGATAAAATTCTAAGAAGCAGAACAAAGAAAATGAAAATTTGGAGTAGTATATAAGCTATCTTGGGGCTTGCCTGGTGGCCTAGATGGTAAAGAATCTGCCTGCAATGCAGGAGACCGGGTTTGACCTCTGGGACCAGAAGATCCCCTGGAGAAGTGAATGGCAACCCATTCCAGTATTCTTGCCTGGAGAATTCCATGGACAGAGGAGTCCAGCAGGTCCACGGGGGTCTCAAAGAGTCGGACATGACTGAGTGACTAACACTTTCACTTTACACTTTTAAGGTATCTTAGAACTAGTGCAGCTAGAAGTGTTGTTTAGAAGTTTGACTCCTAGGATCAACTTTTCCACAGTTGCTCTGCTTCTCTGCCATGGATCTTATGAAAGCTCCATGTTTCTACTTCCGTAAGTAACAGGAGCTCTGGGGGTGCCAGGACAGGGGAGCTAGGCTACCAGCAAAGAGGAAATGGCTTGTAAGCTGTTGACCACGTAGGCACAAAAGAAGAGACTGGAAAGAAAGGAGCAGAGTACAACTCAAACAAAAAGTTTTCTTTATTTGTGATATAGGAAGAAGAGGTAAAATAAGACTCCTGATAATTGACTGGCTGGTACTTACCTAAACCAAGAAGAGGCCTGAGAATCTGGGACTTGATATCACTTAGTTTTGAATAGAAGCGTCTTTCAGTAGTAGCCAACTCATGGAGACTGGCAATATACCCCATAATGTTTTTGTCCACCAAGGCTAGATAACTGTCTTTTCCTGCTGTCACTCTGCTTATATACCCAAGCTAAAACAGGAGAAGAAAGAGATTAAAGATAAAATCTAATTTACTAGCAGTAATTTGGGCACTAAAGTTAGTTCATAACAGCTGGTGAGAGCCAACAGCTAACTACGCAAGAATTCTGCAGCAAGTTGGTTATTAAATCATTAATAGTTTGAAAGTGGCAATAGTGAAATTTACCAAAAAAAAACAAAACAAAACTGGAAAACATTACAAATCAGAGCTTTTGAGTTTACTTTTTAGGGCTGGTTTACCAGTATACTGTTGTTATATACATATAACGCAATCTATATATAACTATAAACATCTATAGTATTATTTATTGCCACAATACCTTTTATTTCACTTTACACATAGTTAGAACCATAAATACTCTAAATATACAAAGATACAAATGATACAAATATATGTCTCAGGACTTCTTTTTGCATGAAACAGATGAGAGCAGAGACCATCTCTATGCTGTATGTCAAAATATCAAGGATCTAGGAGCTATATTTTAAAAGCACAACAGATATATGGCAAAACCAATACAATACTGTAAAGTAATTAGCCTCCAATTAAAATAAATAAATTTATATTTAAAAAATACATATGCAACAAGCAAAAAAAAAAAGTACAACAGAAAGAGATTTTCTTTAAAAGTGGACTTTGTCATTTATTCATGATAGCACTGAACAAAAATATGTGACGTCTTTGTCACATATCCCTATTAAACTAGGCAACCAAGCTGCAGGCTCAATATACTATTAAGAGCCCATGGTAACTAAAGACACAGATTGAGCCTCATCGCTTTCATCAGCCCATTTCATCCTTTACCTGGACTGTGGAATCTTTAATGAGGAATGTGGAGTCAGGGCCAAGAACTACGAAGAGTCAATTAATATGTCTGGAATAACAGGCTATATACAGGTCAAGAGTCAAATATTGGCCAGTGTTACCTTTAGCAAGAAAGATCTTGCCCTTATATACAGCTACAATTGCATAGTTAGCCAGAAAAACAAAGGATTAAAAAAAAAAAACAATCCATAGGATATATTATTCAGTAAGAATAAGAAACCCAGAATGCACAAGCTTTGAAGGTTAATTTCCTTGCAATGTTGTGAGGAAAAAGAAAACCAGAAACAGACCAATGGTATTAAGTTTAAGAAAAAGAGGTAAGCAGTAGGAAAGCAAATAAATTCAGATCAACAAAGGAAAAATAAGTTAACAGTAGTAAACAAAAGAAAAAGCTAAGAGAAGAGGGGAAGTGATGGAAAACAGCATGGTTGGTGGCCTGTCAGGTCTGCCACAAGCCCACCTCAGGCCCCTGCAATTTTCACTTTCTACTAACAGTTAAAAATCTGTTACTCAATTTCTATTCTGATTCATTTCTGAGGACTCCATTAACACAGTCAGAAAACTTTGCTGCGAAATAAATATTTTCAACATTCCTATATGAGGGTGTTACATCAACAATCATTTATAAAAGCATTTACTTCAACAAATATTTATGAAATATACATAAATAGAGTTATAAATGAGAGAGCCTAAAAATCCCTACTCTAATGAATTTTATAGTTAAGGAGGACAGACAATAAACAAAATAAGTAAACTCTACAGAGGATGAGATGATGATATGCACTGTGGAGAGAAATAAGGCAGGAAAAGGAGATGAGGAGTGAAGGGGGATGGGAAGCGGCTTACAATTTTAAATATATTAGTCAGGGATACTTAATAATAGGCATACATACAAACAGCAACAGAAACAAAATACTTCTCATGTGTTACGGAATGTGGGCCTTAGGATCTAATTCCTGTTCACCTTACTACAGGAGAGGAGGACTGGCATCTTAGTACCACTGTGATTCTCTGGAAGGTTGTCACCTTCTGTCGGGTCCTGCCGGCCACTGTAACATAATCCAGGCTGGAAGTCTTCAGTATCCACTAAAAACAGGGAATAATCCTGGCCTGCAGCCACACTCCAGACTCCATTTTCACTGTTCACCTGCAATGACAGGAAGACATGTCTATCTGAGATGAAGGAATCAGATGCAACTCCAAGTCCATGATAACTAGAACGTTAGGTTACCTGAACAAGTGGAATAAAAGTCACATCTCAGAGGGCAAAACTCACCCAGAAACATACCCAAACAACTGCAGGAGTGAAAAGGAACCCTATTCAGCCAGTAAATGTAGAACTGGATTGTTCTATAAAAAACTGAAAAATTGGAATTCAAAAATAAAAAAACCATACATTTGATATTTTAATTGTTATTTTTGGAAGCTGTCATAGGACTTAGCTTGTACTATAATCAAAGGCCCAAAAACTTCTAGAGCCCTATTCTACAGCTAGGACACACCTTTGTCCATTCATATTCTGCTATGTAAACAAAAATCAATGTAAAAAGAAAACCTAACTAGGCTAAATTCCATTCTGGCCAACTAAACCCATGAGTGCGAAAACTGCTTTCTGACTTGGAACTCACTAATTCTCACATGACTTCACTGTGTCCCAGGATGTTGCAACAGACAGAAACCCCTAGAAGCCCATCTACAAGGATCCCCTAGGCGAATGGTGCTCAACAAGAAGCTTTTGCAGCAGCAGCAGCAATCATCTAGGAACACATGAGAAATGCAAACTCAGGCCACAGAGCCACTGAGGGGAGGGACTAGGCAGTCGGCTTCGAGAAGCTCTCCAGGTGTTTCTGATATATGCAAAAGTTTGAGAACCACTGCCTTAAACCAATGGCTTTAGGTTTCCAGGATTCCAGGTAGTGATTCAGGAGCCACCATGGAAAGGCAGGTGCCCGGGTTCTATCCCCACCCACATCCATCCCTTAACTAAGACAGTCCTACAGTTATCTGTTTTATGTAGGGGATTCAGCACAAGGTTTCATTTGAAGGAAGTGTTCTGCTACGAAAACTACTGCCCCATCCTGCAGACCCAGCTTCAGCCATGACGCGTATAACAATAAAGCAAAAAAATTTCTTATCTTGATATTCCATGTCTAGATCTGGTTCACGTCCTGGGTGATTAGGTGATAGTGTGTATGTTACTATCACGCACATCTCCACTACTTTACAGTTATCCTGTTCAGGCATGACATTATCTTCTCAAATTCAGGTTATCTATAAAATTGACTTCTGCTGGTTTTGCAAAGAATGAATTAAAATTTTTGCAGGAGGAAAGAGTTGTCTTCCTAGTTTCTAATCAAAACTAATTCAGGTCTCACTCTGCCTTGATTTTAATTCACACATTAATTTAAATGACTTCAAAATAATTTTCTCAAATAAAAAACCAAAATAAAACCTTCCCCCAAATAAAGACCAAAATAATGATGTTGCATTTTCAGAGGTACAGGTAAACAGTAATGAAACTAAAACCTTATAACAAACTCTATTCTCTCTTGTCTGACACTAAAATGTTAAATAAAAATTGTATTTGCAGCATCACCATGCTGGATTATAAAACTTTTCTTAGTAGGAATATAAGCATGTTCTAATTTATTCAAATGAACAAAAACAAGAAACAATGATTTACCATATTTTTATCTGTAGTAAAATATCAGAAATTGAATTTGCTGTTCAGTTGCCAAGTCATGTCCAACTCCTCAGGACACATTATTCAAAACTGAATAGCTGACCATTAAAACATTTTATGCTAAAAATATTTAAGATTGGAGCTAGAAATAACAACTGTTCTGTAATGTTTCATTTAAGACTTTCCTTCCCAGTAAAATTAGTTCACTGGAAGGAAAGGTAACAGGTAAAGGTCTTATGTAGTGATGGATGCACAGTGTACACTGAATACATGAATCACTGGAATATATATTAACTGTAGCTCATATGTTGAATCAGGTTCCTGAAACTGAAGTAAACATCCTTTTCTAGTCTCTAATACTCTCAGGGCAGAGAGCATGCATCAGGATGGAGAGGATTCAAACTAGGAACACATGAGCCCCATATCCCATTCTTTTAGGCTATTGGGCTATCATCACGCCTACTCTCTGCCCACAACACATCCGTTCCCCAAACAAACAGATCTCATGTGAGGAGTCAATACTACTGATGAATTCTGTATTTCTGCAGAACGTTGTGACAGAAAAAAAAGGGTGAGAAACGGTCCTCTAAAACTGCACCCACTACATAAACTAAAACCAATTCATACAGCAGTGAAGAAATTATCTATACTTTTAGCTTCCCTATAGAAAACAAAAAGGGTTACAAAAAGGTTTTACTACTGTGTACATAATAACAAAACAAACCATCAAATAACGTTATGTAAAAGTTACACTTAAAAGAAAGTCAAACTTAAGTGAGAAATCGAAGAGTAGGCATTATTCGGTGGTATAAAGCTTAGAAGTCAATCTCACAGTCCAAGAAACATTTGCTTTAAAATAACTTGTTCATTTTTACTTTAAAAAAAAAAAAAAAAAACAAACACAGAACTATGAATACTTAGTGAAGCTAGGAAAAAAAGAAATATTAATACAAACTAACACATCAAAAATGGGGAACATTTTGCCTGAAAACAAGCAGCTTCAGTTTCTTAAAAATTTTAATGTATGTGATAACAAACAGGTTACAAGTATACAATTCTCCTAATTTTATAAAACAAGAATTGGAGAAATATAGTGTTATAACTTAGAATTCTGGAATAAGCTGCTGTAAAAGTTATCAAGGTTACAAAAGTACCTTTGCAAGACGGGGAACTGTTGTTGGAAAATCTGAATGCCCAAGTTGACCAAAGGTGTTGCTCCCCCATGAGTAAACCTATTAGAAAACCACAGGAAACCAGGTAAGAGATGTGACACTGATCTTTGCATGCCAATTCTGAACTTTTATAATAATACATATTTACCAACAGTTACACACAAATTACTTATCCTAGTCTTTCAACTCTTTAGAAAATTCATTTTAACTAACATTTCTCAGGAGTTTATTACCTGCCAGGCCCTGTTCTTAATATACTTTCTGTGTATTAATTAATGTTTCACTATCACACAATCCTTTTTTTTTTTTTAAACATATAAGGGAATTGACCCAGAGAGGTCACAAATTTTCCAGGATTTAATCCCAGGAACTATCCTATACTGCCTCTTATAAAGAAAGTGATTTTTAAAAATAAAGCTAAGTACCATGAAGAAAAAGGAATCACTATTCTTTATTCTGTGGACAGGAGTACAATGGAATGACTAGAAAGCTTTTCATATATGAAGAATCACATATATGAGAAGCATAAAGCACCTATGCACTAATATAGACCAAAAAAAAACAGATTACAGTAACTATGCTTAATGCAAATGATTTTGTTTATTCTGATTATAAAAGCAATTCATGACCACTGTACAAGACTGTGACAATACAAAGAAACAAAAAGAAAGTGAAAACCACTGATGAATCACCCACTCAGAGACAACTCCTACCTTGCTTTAGGAACATACACATATATAATTCCAGAAATTTTATTATCTACTAGATATAATGAATATACAAAATGTAAAGTATAAAGTGGGACTCTACTATCAATGCTGCTTTGTGACCTGATGTTTTTTATGTAATGCTCTGCACACTGACATCTTTCTAGGTCAATAAGTATAGAGCTACAATATAAGTACATGAAACTCCACTGTGGGTGTAGTTTAATCAATTACCTAATGAAATAAGTACATTTATTAATAATTTCTTTTCAATTATTTAATATAAAAATTAACTAAAATTCTTTATATATATATATATAATGTATCTATTTCCTTAGGATAGATTTCTAAGCAAAGAACTTTGGGTCAATGAACATACACATTTTGATTTTTGCTATATACCAACAAACTGTCTTCCAGCAAAGTTCAATTTACATTCCCACCAGCAGTGTGTGTACCTTTTCCCCACATCCTCACCAACACTTAGCATTAAATGCAATCCCTGCTAATATGATAGGTGAGAAAATTTTGTTTTAATTTAAATTTGCTTACTGAGTAGTTGACCATCTTTTGTTGCTGGCTACTTTTATTTTTTCTTCAGTGAATGGACTATAAATGCTGTTAAACAATTTTTCTTTATGGATCAGGTCATATATGTTACAATGTTTTTCCCCATATATTATGTATCTTAAATTTGTTTGTGGGGTTTTTTGGTTTGTGTTTAGGTTTTTGCTATGTTGGACTATTGAATTATTACGTAGACAAACATATATCTTTACTTTTTAATTTCTGGTTTTGATGTCATATCTTATTCTACTCCTAAGATTACTGAAAAAATAAATCACCTAAATTTGTTCTTACACATGTAAAGTTTTATTTTTTAACATCTAGATCTTTACTCCATCCAGAATTAGAATATGTAAAGTTATCTTAGTTTTCTTCTGCAAATAAGAAGCCAGTGGTTCCAAAAGAATTTACTGAACACTCAGTCTTGTTTTTCCACCTAATCTGAAATGCCTACTTTTTAAAATTTTTTTAATTTATTTTTTAATTGAAGGATAATTGCTTTACAGAATTGTGTTGATTGCTGCCAAACACATGTACACCTATGGCTGATTCAGAATGCTGAAATGCCTACTTTTTATCACAGATCAAATTCTCATATATACTTGTGGCTATTTCTAGTCTATAGTGTATTTCTGTTATAATAACCTGTTTGTAGTTTTATAGTATGTTTTATAAGGCTAATGCTTTCTTTTTTCAGAATTTTTGTGGCTCACCTCTTTTGTTTATTCTCCTAGAATAATTTTGGGAATCATTTTATTAAGGTGTAAATATTATATTGGAATATTCTGGGGATTGTACTGAATTTACACTCTACTAATTTAATGATCTAGGAGAAATGGCATTTTTGCAATGTTCAGTCTTCTCATCTAAAAATAAAATTTTTCCCTCTTTATTCCTATTTTCTTTTATAACTTAGAAGAGTTCTTGAATTTGTGTCATGTGGGCTATACACTTTTCCTATTAACAATGTTCCTGTTTCCTTAACACTTGTGTTGTAATTGTGAACAGCTTTTTTTTTTCCTTAAGCATGCTTTCTGCTTTACTTTACATATATAAGAAAGCTGGTAATTTTTATGCTTACTTTGTAACTTACCATCTTCCTGTTTTCTTATTTTTAAGCCTTTCTGATGATTCATCACATTAATAACAAATTATCCTTTTCTTTGCTAATATTTATATTTATTTATATGAGCTATAATAGCTTTTTGGTGAGACTATTATGTCATTTAAAATAAAGTGTTTAGAATCTTTTACTGACTTTTTATAGCAAGATAATGGGGCTGATGAAGAATCATTATATGAATATATTTAAGAGTATGTTTAAAAATCTACCATCCTCAGAAGGATTTGTATATGTGGGCATGGTTTTAAATGATTCTGGAAGTCACTTTCAGGTCTCACAATTTTAAGAAAGAAATGCCTTCTGTTTTCTTAATGTCTTACATAAGTGTTTTCTTCATCAAGAAATAAAAGTTTACCAATACCTTAGAAAACTCTGAGTTCTATTTTTCCATAAAAGCACATTATAAAAAGCTTCTTTGTCAAGCAGACCAGTGTTGAATCCAAACTCTACAGTCACACATGTGACTTTAGCCAAGTTACACGATTTCTCTAAACCTCCCTTTCCTCACCTATAAAATGGAAATAATACAGTGCAATGTAAAACACTGAAAAGATCAAATGAGATATAGGATTGTTGCCTGACATACAGCAGATAAGATTCTCAATAAATGATAGTCTAATCTCATCATGTTGGTCTTTCATGAAATCAAGATCAGCTTTTAACAGTTTGCCTCCTACCTGGGATTTTGCAGTAAGTGCAAGAGAATGGTAACCACCTGCCTCCAGATGGATTACTTCTTTACCGTCCAGACATTTTACACACAATGGTTGAAGCCTTAAAGAAAAACATACACACATACACATAAACTCAAAGTAAGAAGTATTCTCAGCAAGAATCATGGACTTTCTCAAATTATGTTTTCAAGTAAATATTTCCAAAAAAAATTAAAATAAAAATACTGGATTTATATTCAATCTACTCCTAAATATAAGTAATTTTAAATGGTTTTAATTTCATCTTTGTCTGTTAATCACTAATTCACCACCATAATTTGAAATCTATTAAGAATCATAAAACAACTAAATGATTAATATGGCAGAGAGTATACTTTTTAATGAATTAGGTGCTTTCACTCTGCTAAGGAGAAAAGAGACATTTATATTAACTGGTTTAGATAATCATTCTATTTATACACTTTTACAAATATTTATTGCTAATATCAAAAGAATTTCTCTTAGAACAGTTTTTCCATGATATACATGAATAGACATGGTTTAATACAGTGGTTATAGTTATTTTGGCAGCAGCAGATAGACCTCTTTCAGGTTAAGAAAACTGTTGGCTCTTTTTCATAAGTTAAAAATGTGAACCATTCACATGTTCCAGTGACACATAATCTTATCCCAAACACCCCTTTCTGCATTCTAACATGAATAAACATCAAAGAAGAGATGGAAAAATATACCATGGATACTTAAGTCCTTTATTGTCAGGAACAAATTCAAGACTAAGAATGACTGGGGGGAGCAGGTGGTGTTTGTTTTGTTTTTTTATCAGAGTTAATGGTGTATAACAATCTAGAGCTAGAAGGGACCAGATTTCCTCCAGGAGGAAGTGGAGATTTGGAGACCTTCAAGGGGGAGAAGTTATTTGTTTAAACTAATTCCTAACAGTAAACACTGGCAGCACTCACCTGGGCAGAACATCGCCATGCCCCAGCTGTCCTTCCTTCCCTTTCCCCCAGGTCCACACCTCTGTTCTCAGAGAAGGCAGGAGCGCGTCTGCTTCTCCACTGTATGTAGGGGTCAAAACCACTGTTCGAGTTTTTACCCGTGCAGCTTTCCTCAGGAGCCTGGGCGAGACTGAAAACAAACCAGAAATATCATGAGGGAATAGACACATGAAAAGAAAGGTACCCTTTTAATAAACGTTGATTTTCAACAAAATATACTAACATGGTATTTGTGAAGCATATTCTATAGGTCTGCAAAACTGGGGATTAAGTGAGTTTGGTAAATACTGCCTACTACATTCTTCCTTCCCGCCCCTGTGGAGATTCACACACACATCAGCATGCTCAAGGTACAGACAAGTCCTGCAATTAAAAGCCGTGTTTAAATCTGTTTAGCCCTACCCCACTTCCAACCATTTGGCCACAAAATTCTTTTCTGTACATTTTTTATATAGAATAGCTATATGACATCCTATGTAACTGGTATTCTGAAGAACAAGCTTAACAAAATACTGCTGCTGCTAAGTCACTTCAGTCATGTCCGCCTCTGTGCGACCCCATAGAAGGAAGCCCACCAGGCTCCCCCGTCCCTGGGATTCTCCAGGCAAGAACACTGGAGTGGGTTGCCATTTCCTTCTCCAATGCATGAAAGTGAAAAGTGGAAGGGAAGTTGCTCAGTCGTGTCTGACTCAGCGACCCCATGGACTACAGCCTAGCAGGGCTCCTCCTTCCATGGGATTTTCCAGGCAAGAGTACTAGAGTGGGGTGCCATTGCCTTCTCTGAACAAAGTCCTACACTAAGGCTAAAAAATAGTTCTTCCATGTCAAAGCAAAATTAAAAGTAAAGCTTTTCCAAATGAAGGTCTTAAGTTCAAGCATGCTATAAATATTTTAACAAAAGATTTACTTTAGACATAAAGTGTTAAAGTTTTTAAGTGAGAAAATGGTTATAAATCAGAAATACTAAAAAGCTTTTGTATTTTGCCTGCTAACTTTATTTCATAGAGAACTTCATCTTTTACAGTGTTCTAAATTATACCAAAGGCTGTTATAACATTGTGCAAATCTTGTACACCAATCTGGTGACAGACTGTTTTGAAGAAAATCATCAAGTGTCACTAAGTACAGACTCAGTCACTTGATCACTAAGTTGTGGGTCACAAAGAAAGTGATCATCACTGGCTAAGATTACAATCTTTTCTGCTGAGTGTGCCACTAGCTTACACAAGGTTCATAAGCAGAAGCATGTATCATGAAAAAGTGAGGGTCTAAACTTATTTATAAAGCACAGTAATATGTAACTTAAAAAAAATTAATTAATGAAATAAATTTTGATATTTGCATATGTTAGCTTTAATAATTAAGAAAGCAAACTTATTATAACACAATATGTGATATCAGGAGCATCTTGGATTCACCAGAAGTCAGCTCACAAAAGCTAGCTCCTTACCTTGTGACAACAAGCCAGGGAGAGAGAGTCTTCGGCTGCCTCCCTCAGACTCTTCTTCTCTGATATCCACAAGACTTGAACTCTTCTTTCCTTGCATTGACTCCTGCTTAACCTGTTCTTCTCTGCTATCTTTCAGACCTTCTGGGCCTATGGAACTGCTGCCTGCCGGAGCTCCAGGCTCACAAGGGGCTGTATTATAAAAGTTCATAACTTTCTTAAAAGACAAGGCCCCAGCTTCATATGTAGCAGCCACTCTCACACCAACAGCAGATGCACAAGAGACCACAAGGCTGTTGAGGGCTGAAGTGCTTGTGGTTGGTGGGCTGTGAAGATTAGGAATTGCTTCTTCTACAAGAGGCTAAAATATACACACATAAAACAGCATATAAAAATATAATCCCTTATACAACAAGTAATCAATAAAAAGAAAATGTAACATCTATCACTATTCGCAAATATAAGACTGAAACAGGAGGTCTTCATCTCCAACCTAAAGGTATCCCTTCTTGATCATGTATTTAACACATTTATATGGAAAAGAGTACTCAAAATACAGCTCCTTATAAAAAGTACTTCCTTTTGTTTGGGTGGGATTTTATCATGGTATTTAAAAATAAGTCCCAGCTGCTTTATAAAACAAAACACAGTAGAGGGGAGAGGGGAGGGAAGGTATGAAAAACAAAGCCTTTAACATGGGGTAATAGCCCTGGATAGAAGGTTGAAAAAGTGCAAGCTTTACTACTGATCACTACTAGGAAAAATTATACAGATTTCTACTAAAAAATTATGAGAAAAAATTCTATTTTAAGAAAATTCTATTTTAGGCTTTTCCTAAAATATTTTATAGACAGAAATTTATATATGGCATACACAGGCAGAGAAATAAGTTATATCTCTAAATTATCAGCCCCCAAATTATGTTTTGAAGTTTATGTCCTCCTACTATCTAATCAGGAGTTATTTTCCATGACCCAGGCACAAGGTAAACTGAAAGATTACCTTTGCTCTCATTACCATTGAGTAATGTGGTAGGTTAATCATTAAACACTTGGATCCAATGTGCTTAGTGTTATTCACAGCTGGATTAGAAAGCTAACTAAAGTTTTCTGGTATCTTGGTGAAAGATCAGTTAATTACTCTGAGCTGTCAAGCATCACTGCTTACTAAAAAAGATAAGCCTACTAACCCACACAAAAAGCTTTTAGTTTATGAGCACAGGTCACAGTGAAAATTTTGTTTCCTATGCTACCCAAATATCCCAGAGGTGTGGTATGCACACATGTGTGTGTGTGTGTGTGTGTGTGTGTGTGTGTGTATGTGTATAATATTTCTTCATTTGTCCTGAATTGCAAACCAAACCCCCAATTTATTTTTTAACACTGGCTTCTGATTTTCTTACAGGAAATAATGCCTGTTCCCTGCACAGTGTCTGACATGTAGTAGGCACTCAACACATTTTGGTGAATTAAATACTAAATTCAGAAGACTCACTTCTGTGTGAGTCTTTAATTAAAATATCCAACAAAATAAACAAATAGACCATATTAAAAAAGTTAAATACAAAGTGTGTCACTTCCCTGGTAACACAGGTCCCATGATAACGTGTTCAGAAAAGCTAGTGTTGCTACTTCCACCCTCTATTTACAAACGCTCACAGGTGGCGCTAGCTGGTAAAAACCCGCCTGCCAATGCCAATGCAGGAGACTTAAGAAACGCAGGTTCAATTCCTGGGTCGGGAAGATTCCCTGGAGGAGGGCACAGCAACCCACTCCGGTACTTCTTGCCTGGAGAATGCTATGGACAGAGGAGCCTGGCAGGCCATAGTCCATAGGGTCGCAAAGAGTCGGACAGACTGAAGTGATATTAGCATGCATGCACATAACAGAAGCTTAAATAGTATTTACGGGTGACTGACTTAGGGAGTTCTTAGCATCAGGCTCAGGAAAATTAAAAAAAAAACTCTACCTTATATAAACTTTATTGTCTTAATTTGCCCCTCTACTTAATTACATTTAACAATTCATAAAATAAGTAAATAAAACAAAAACACATGCCCAGCAATTCTGACAAAAGATACAATTTTAGTAGTACCAGTCAGTAAAATTCAATAATGAGATATATGCTTCATTACCAAATACTTTGGCTTATTTCATAAATACGTGATATTCTTTCAGTTACATCTGGCCAGAAGAAGAAAAGACTTATCCTAGGCTACATAAATTCCTAAGGGTTAGCTGTATGACTGAGACACTATTTACAAAGATGGATGAGTTACACTTAGCTAAACACACAATGTCAAAACTAGCATAGGTAACCAAAGCTTTAAATGTTTAACCAAATGATTGGGTCCAAAGAAAAGTGCAATTTCAATGATGACAATCTATTGATCAAATAAACAGTAAAAAATAAACTTTTAACTTCAACTTTTAACAAATCAGATGAATGACTTTTGATAAGTCAAAATCTAACTTTTTTATTAGTGTGCACAAGTCCTGTTAAATTATTACTTTCACTTTGTTTAGATTTCCCTTTCTCCAAACAGCTTCTTAACTAAAAAAAAAAAAAAAAAAAATCAAGTATCTACAAGGTTCAGGGAGTAGACTGTGAAATAAAGACTGTTTCTGAAAACAACTCTAAGCCACATTTCTATCCTGAGCCAGTAAACAACAGTAAGGAAGAATCAAGAGGCAAGGTGGTTTCAAAAACCTGAAAACAACGCCAAAGGTAGCTCTTTGAGTCTTAATCACTAAATCGCCAGGGAAGTCCATATGATTAGTTGTTTCTCTTCATATTTATTTTAGAAAAGCAAAAGCCTTCTACTAAGAGTAAAAAACCAAGTATCCTTTAGAAAAATTTGTTTGAAGTAGGGAGACACAGTTTACTATATGGCCCTAGTAAATAGCTTCTCTCCACTTATTACACGTTTTCCAACTAAAAATAGTTTAAACAAGTTGAAAAAAAAAAATTAAAGTCTCCGTCCAATGATGCCCAGTAAGGACCACTGATATAACTGAAAAGAACTCAAATATGTAATGCCTGTCAATTTTAAGTCTGCCCCCAATCAAGGGATCTACCACATAGCAAGCTTCCCTGATAAAGAAGGAACCTGAATAGTGCTACTAGTACAGATCAGAGAATTCTTTGTGAATATACAGTTATGTTAGATCAAACTATTTTGGGAGCCCATCTTAGCCAGGGGGGAAAAGTACTTGGACAAGAAAAATGGGATTTTGCTACTTATAAAACAAGCCCAGAGTAACATCTTGCAACATCATAAAGAGCCAGAATTTGAACAAAAAGAGTAATTTTGAATCAATCCAGGGTTTTTCTTATCTAGGCTTGCATGATGAGATAGAATCATAGTCAAACTAAGAAAATTTTAAATGGTACCAACCCTTAGATATTTAAAGTTTCTCAAGAAAAACTCAGATGGTTCAACTCCAGAAACACCTTTACAAAATTTAGCAGGTACCTGAGATGGCACTGGCTTTTCACCATTCTCGGAGTTTTCTCTTACTGCATGATCCGACAGTTTCTGCACATATTCATTTACTGCCTGAGTGTCAGGGTATGATGGTATACTTCTTGCAGAAGAAACTTCAGTTGTTCCCATGATATCTTGTGGGGAGGAAGTGGTTTGAACACTTGCGGTCTGAACATTTCCAACATTCAGTTCAGTAGCAGCAGGCGGCTCATTCTGCACAAGAGTGTTCTCAAACACTTCTCCCTGGGTGTCAAGGGTTTCAGAGGAGGGGCTGATGGTGGTGCTGGCCTGGATTTCTGCCTGGGATTCTGACAGTGTCACACCTAATGGACAACAGTGGCTGTCTGATATAATCACATGGTCTTCCTTGTCAGTCATCGTAATCAAGAGCTGGCTGCATTGGTTGCATCTTTCTGGCACTGGCTTCAGATCCTGGGAAGGGAGGCATTGGACCAGTGCTAAGCTGTGGAAGGCACCACAAGCAACTTGGAGCACTACTCGCCCAGCAAGGTGTTCCACCTTTTGTGGCTTTGTCACTGGGAAGGTGGTGGTGATGAGACCCAACTGACAACCGGTACCCCATGCCCAGATCTCTCTGCTTAGGGACAATGCCAGAGTGTGCTCCTCACCACATGCCAACTGCAAGATCCTGACCGCTAACAAAGGACTGGTCTCAGAATCAGAAATGCTGACAGGGTTTGGCTCTGGAACATACGGCTGGTTAGCTACCGCACACTGGCCAGAAGAGTTCTCCCCCCACATGTACACCACACCACTGTCTGTGACTGCTCCAGTGTGGAAACTCCCTGTTGCCACGGTAACAACATACTGCCCAACCAGGGCACTCTCCAGAATGGGGTTGCTTGGACAAGTCTCTGCTGGCTCACTTCTCCAGGGGAGAGTCCCAAAGCTGTAGACCTCACCATCTGAGGGTTTAAAAACAAAACAAAACAGAAACAAAAAGTTAGTGAATTAACTAGACAATTTCTCAGCTAACCTTTAGTCCCCTCTAGGTTTAACAAAATAGAATTTCTTTTTTGTTTCCTTTTCTTAATTTTCAAGAGCACAGCTATAGAAATTCTGTTCAAGCATATAGCATTCCATACTTACTAATCTTTTAACAAAGAGCTTCTTTGAACATTCAGAGATATGGTGACAATTTCTACAAATTGCAGGAGACAACTTCAAATGAAGGTGCTCCTCTTATTCAGCCTCATCCTAGCACTGATCATTACTAACGGCTCTCACCGTAGGCTATTACAGAAGTGGATTCCAAGTTCAAATCCAGAACAATGATCAAGATATGATTAGATAAAATAAGCAGAAGACAAAACAGACACATTCGCTAATATCTATAATATTCACTACTAATGTTTAACAGAGCAGTAGATGAATATGCAATGGCATAAAAAATACTAGAGATTCACTTTGGCCAAAACTATGAAATCAGCTTTATATAACACCTCCAGGTTGGACTGAAAGCAGCAATATTAACAATACGTGACTGTCTTCATGTTTTGTACTATACTATGTGTAATTTTTATATATTATATATAATATATATTGTGTACTAGACAGCCTTTCTGAGTTGCATTTAAAAAGCACATCACAACAAAACAAAGTAAAACACAAATGAAGTCATGACTGGTAGCTTTAGACTGAAGGGTAACTGGCCAGCTTTAGAAATAAAAAGGAAGGCACCAGTGAGTTGGAGACATGAATGATGACAACCTATTTATGCTCACGTGTGCTACCAAGTCATAGTTTTACTGCAGGTACTGCAGGAATTTGGGGGCATGTATAAATGATCCATATTAGCTAAAAAATTTAAATGGGACAAAGATTTGGCCATGGATTTTGAAAAGTATTAAACAAAGCCCACTATCTTTTCTTTCCTATATGACCAGGGACCTACCCATTTTTTTTTTAATTAATAAAGAAATGAGTACTATTCTTCCTCCACAAGCAGCGATTTAGTCATTGATGAAAAAAATGCTTTTATCTCTGGCCTATGATACATGGCAGATACAATTATATACTCAAATTAACTCACTACAAGATCTGTGTTAGGAAAAACACAATAGTGGCTAGAAAAAAGATCAGCTTTTGTTAGGGAATTTCTAATTTGCATAGAGTACTGAGAAAATAAGCTCACTGGTTAAGAGCTTTCAAACTTTTCTTCCCAAGTGATATACCTATCACACTTGTTTACCAAATCACACAGTTCACCAAAACTTTCAATTGGTATTATTCACTGGAATAATAGGCTCTCTAGAGAAAACTGCAAGAAATGAATATTTAGACATCATTTAAAAATAGTATCCCACAAAAACAGTGAGTCAATGAGATGTCCTCACTGAATTAGGAGCTAATGGTTAACTTGAATAGAGACAAAGAAGCTTGAAATTTCTAGTATTCAATCAATACCATTTCCTCACTTAGAAAAGAAAGTACTGGAGATCTCTGTGCCATTTCAAGCTACACAGTTGTGTTGAGAGGAGATTTTTTGTTCCTTTGACACTTAAATCAGAATACTGTTTACACATGAACATTATTTACATATTTTTTAAAGTTTTCCCTCAGTTTTCCCAGCCTTTTAGGTTTGATTCTAGATGTTTAAAGATACCATGCTCATGAAGGATTCCTAAACAGCTTACTGAAGGGCTAAAACAATAACAGTAACAGAATTCCATTTATATATGCTTGAGAACTATACATTTTGAAGCCCATAGTGTAGGTACTGAATATAGTTTACATTTTAAAAATAAGGCTTTTTCCAAATTTTGGCCTAATACAGTAATAATGATAATATTATGTATTATCATAACAAAAGTGACAAAATAACAAAGAAGTTAGAAAGAAGTCTATGTTTACCCCATAAACCACCAAGGTCAGCTTTAAGCTTTGTTTCCTAGAATTTGTCTTCCCTTAGTTCCTACAAGGAAAATACCAAAGCATTATTAAATACTTAACAAATGCTTATAGAGCAGAAATTTATAAATTAGTGGAGTTGATGGCAGTCCTGACCCAAATCAAATTTGCCATGACTGTACTGGCAAAATGCCATCAAAATTAAAGGTAGCTCTCTATATAAATTATAGCCTAGGTTTCTGTTACAGATTTATAGACTGCATTATATCCTTATAAGCTGCCATTTATGCCCGAGAAAACCTAAGACAGTATAGCCAAGTGATTTTAAAAGCAGGCTTTGAAATCAGACTCTCTGGGTTCCCATCCTGACTCTGACCCTTTAAATAGCAGTGTGTGCTTGGGAAAACGATTTAACCTCCCTGACCTTCAGCTACCTCATCTGTGAAGTGGGTATAATAACAGCAGCTACCTCATAAGGTGGTTGTCAGGACTCGATGAGATAATACATATGAAGTGCTTAGCACAGTGCCTGGCACATATAATTGCTTAATAGACATTTGCGATTATTAGCATCATTATTTTGATACATTTAATGAACAAAGGTATAGCAACAGGATCTCTGAATACATAATCTTTCAAAAAGTCTAATTTTTCATGTACTTATCACTACAAAAAAATTTAAGCTATAATTCTCCCTTTTATTCTAGCTAGGGAACATCTTAAATTTAAGAACTAATCTGATTTTTGATAAAGGGAGTAAGAACATATTTTGAAAACAAAAAGAAAATAAGCTCCAGCAAAGTCCATTGAGAACCGCGGGCACACAGGAAGCTCAGCTGTTCTTACACACTCAGACACTAGTCAGAGTTTCAGTTAATGCTGGCTAAGCCATTCTCAGCACCTTCAGTCAGAAGCACTCCATGTTTCACTCCAAGGGCAGCGTGAAGAACAGTCTTTCCTCCCCAGCCTGGCAATCTCTCTGGTGTCACAGAAACGGACCCTGCCTGCCACACATGGACCAGGCCTCTTTCTTTGGATCCTTCAGCCTCTGTGGAACTACAAACATCAAGAAAAATAGCTTAATTGTTTCTGTAGTTCAGAACTATACCTCTTGTCCTTAATACTGTCATGAAAATTTATACCTTTTACCAGTACATGGGTGACTGGGTCAGATAGGTTGGCTATTTTATGACTTGGTTATGACACAGAAGCAGATGCAAAACAACTATTTATATGTGACCCTGAGGACAAATCCACAAATTACTTATTTCTATCTAAGAAGCCAACAAAACCTAGGCTATTTTTTGAAGTTTTTTGATTAACATAAAATTTCAAAATTCTAACTTCTCAATACATTAACTCCTTAGCTATTAAAGTTACAACATATCCACCACGGGTGTACATGTGTTCCCCATCACACACACACAAAAATATATAAAGTTACAACATATCCAAAGTTGGAGTCTTATTTTTAAATTTTTTTAATTTGGTAGGAAAAAAAACAACAAATAGATATCTGATGAGAAAGACAGGAGCAGCAGAGATCCTTATTTCACTTTATGCTGAGTTTAAGCTCTATAATTCCTATTTAAATTTTTAAGAGTTAAATTTATAACAGGTAAAATCCTTCATGCTTTACTTACAGTTTAGCCAAAGAATTCTATCCATCTGATGACACTGGCTCAAAAATCATAAAACACACAGCTGTGTAATAATGATCATATCCTAACTGCCTCCCTTTCCAAGAAAAGGCCATATTAACATACTCTGGATTTCCTTTATATAAAGTCTTCCTTTGTGTCGCCACTGATGGGACATTTCTTTTTTCATAATCTTTTTTCTAGAACACTGATGCCAAAATTTTAATGATGTTCAGAAACTTTCTTTGACTTTATTTTGTAATACCTAGGATTTTCTCTATTTGTGCTAAATAATATTCCTGCAAGTTGTAATTGGGCACATCCATGGTTTTATGAAAGGGAAGCCACAAACCTAACTTCTTTTTCAAAATATCATTCATGACAAGTTTTCCAAGAATATAATTATAAATAATAAGGCTACTTTTGAAAAAAACTGAAATTATGTGAGGAAAAAATGGCTTCAAAAGCTTTTCAATGATGAAATGAAGACATCTGTGCCTTTAATAAGAAAGGGACTAGCAAAAAAGTGAACCACTAACAAGCTTTATTGTAATTATCTTTCGCTCTTTGCCAATCAACACAAATGTTGCTATTCCTACTTAATAACCATCAAGAAGAAAATTAAACTGAAGAGAAGCTACACATAAGTGGAACTGTTTGTTGTGTTTTCCTAGAAAGACAGAGGAGAAGGAAAAAATGGTTTTACCTTTTCTTCTTTGAGTCCATCGGTCAGTGGGAGCACTCCATCACCAAATCATTCTCTCCTTGCAAAAGGTAAAGACCTAAACGGCAAAACGAAGGTAAGCACAAAGAGCAGTAAAAGAACCCTTTGCTATTTTATCAGTCAGATTTTTCAAAAAAGGGAAAAAAAAAAAAGGCAGCCTTCCAACAAGTGCACGTTCACTGGGCAATAAATATACAGCAAAACTATTTAAACTATTTCATATCCTGCCTGCCAAAGTTGAATCTCTAGACTGAGCCTGCCCACTAGCTTATAAAAAATGCCTGTTGAACGTCAAATGTAATTTCAAAGTGAGAAAAGACTACCTATGACCTCACTGTACTTTGTCAGGCAACAGACTTTTTTCGTTTATTACCAAGAAGTGGAATCTGAAAACTCAGTGTGTTACATATTCACTACATACACACTGAGGCTACTTTTTAAATGCTTCTGGGACATATGTACACTTAAATACCAATTAAATAAACAAGAAATTCTACAATCTCTCCAGTAATTTATCAGATTGAAGCAGTTTTAATTTACATTTTCCAGCAATGCCCACACACAAAATTACATCATTAGAACAAAGCTCTCCATTTATTGGAACCAGCAGTACTTTCCCCAAATCAATCTTAATTCAAAACCATAATCCCAAGGGCTAGAAGAAAGAAATCTGAATTTTAAAATATCATCTGCCATTTAATAGAAAAGAGTTATAAGAAAATAACAGTACCAATATCATGATCCATCCTTTCAGCAACTCAAAATTTAATAAAGTTAGAGCTAGCAATAGGAACAGGCAGACAGAAACGCTCAATGCATTTCAACTTAGAAATTCACATTTTTAAGGGCCCCAAAGCTCATGAAAATAAGGGCAATGGGGTTTTAGATGTGTGAGTGATAAAAATACTGGGGCCAAATTTATTATTGTCCTGCAAAAGGATATGGCATGATCACAATGCTCTGCAAACAGCCCACACCGGCAGGAGAGATGTAAGATCCATCTGTTTACTCCAGGTTGCCTGTGAATTCTTACTGTTTCCCATCTGTGTATCTGGAGGAAATTACTCTCTACCTAGTGCTTATTTTAGAAAGGTTCTGAATCATTCCAAGTTGGATGAAGGGTACCATGTAAATGAAAGATATATTTGAATAGATTTAGCCGATTCATCAGAAGAGACCCTAATGCTGGGAAAGATTGAAGGTGGGAGGAGAAGGGGACAACAGAGGACGAGATGGATGGATGGCATCATCAACTCAATGGACATGAGTATGAGCAAACTCTGAGATAGTGAAGGACAAAGAAGCCTAGCGTGCTGCAGTCCATAGGGTCGCAAAGAATTGGACACAACTTAGTGACTGAACAACACCACTTAATAAATGATTACTAAGTGGTACTATGCTTTGTGTGTGACAGTAATTAACTTTTAGTAAAAGGCACGACTTGATGGACTCGATGGACGTGAGTTTGAGTGAACTCTGGGAGTTGGTGATGGACAGGGAGGCCTGGCATGCTGCAATTCATGGGGTCCCAAAGAGTCAGACACGACTGAGGGACTGAACTGAACTGAACTCAACAGTTCACAGCATACAGAAAAGTTCTGAGGACAGGTCTAACCTTCACTTACCTATCAGAGATCACAGAGTAAGTGGTCCCTTGATACAAGTAACAATGCCCTGGAAGAAACCAGAGAACTGCTCCGGGAGGGTGCGGCAGTGTAGGAACACACTTAATGCAACTGACTCACTGCCTCTGAGCTGAACTGGCAATCAAAACTGTGGAGAATCTTTTGGTAAAGTGACTGAAGCAGCTGACATATCTTCCCTTTTGGGGTCCTTTTTTTGAATAAAGGGCTTTCTTAAAGTAGGTTACTCCTTATGTGATATGATTTCTCACCAATAATCACTTTTTCAAATCCAAGTGAAATTAAAACTCTACAAACTGTTTTGCAACATTCCTTTGTTACTTTCTATCTATGGTAGGGAAGATAATGATCCCCAAGATGTCCATGTATCCTAATGTCCAGAACCTGGGAGTATATCAGGTTACACAGCAAAGGAGAAGTAAAGCTGCTAACCAGCTGGTTTTAAGTTGGGGAGATGATTCTATTAATAGCTATCCAGGTGGACTCAGTATAATCACAGAGTTCTTAAAAGTGGGAAAGGGAGGTAAAGGAGAGTTCGAGAAAGAGATATGATGATGCAAACAGGGTCAGAGAGCTGCTAAACTGCTGGCTTTGAAGATGGAAGGGAACGCAGGTGGCCTCTAGGAGCTGAAAGGGGCAAGGGAACGGATTCTCTCCTAGAGCCTCCAGAAAAAAACGCTTCCCTGATGACACACTGAAACCTAGAGAGACTTGAGTCTGACTTTTAACCTAAAGAGTTCTAAGATAATAAGTCAGTGTAATTCTGAGCACTAAATTTGTAGGAATGCTATAAGCAGCAACCAAAAGCTAGTATACTACTTCACAGACATCTTTCTTTATCAATATTTATAGATCTAATTTTGTTTTAATGGTGTTTAATATACTTCTAAGAAGATATGCCCACCTGAAATTCAAATATGACAATGACAAAAAAGGAGATGAGTAAGGAAACATAACTAAAAAGGAATATTACAGCTAAATGTGGAAAGCTTATAAAGTTTTACCTCACATACTTAAAATATGTAGCATTTACCTATCCAGTTAACCTAGCATTCTTCCTCAACTATGTACCGAAACAGAAAAATAAAAAATTTGTTTTCCTAATATTTTTATGATCCCCCCCTCTCTGGGAAATCTATAAGACTTGCCTCAACCATTCAAATAGCATTTAAAGTTGCTTATGTTCTTCCTCTGTTTAACATTTTTAATTGTTATAAAACTGCCTAATTATGAGGCTTCTTCTGAGGATATTTCTCCCCAGGTGAGTCAGGATCCCTGCACTCTGCTTTTCTTCTGTTACAGTAACTTTCCCTAACAGCCTTTATTATATTAACTAGCTCTGACCCAGAAGCTGTGTGATATTTACGGAGTCAAATAATGTGGGGTCCTCTTTTACTTCACCTGGCCTTTCCAGACACCAGTGGCATCTGTAAAAGAAGCAAAATAGACTCTGGCATCCCCTCCAACTACTAAGTACTATGAGCCACAGAAGAAAGCTACATTCAGTTTAAATATACCCCTGAACACTTCAAATGATCTCCTTCACCGTGAAATGTAAAGTAATCAAACTCTCAGATGACTCTTTAAAACAAAAAGCAAATCTTGGTTCTTAATGAATTGATTCCATTGTTAGATCCCAATGGACACACAACCTCCTGCTACATTTAACAGAGAGATAAGCTAACTTGTACATGCTGAGGATATGGTTTTAGTACCATGATCTGGAAGTGTCTAAAAAAAAAAAAAAAAAATCTGGTCTAGATGTTCTAATTATCACTAGAAAGAAGAGCTGCAAATTATCTACAGGTCCATGATACCATAACCAGAAATCCAAAGGCCAAAAAACTCTGAAAACTAAAAGTTTTTTTCACTTAAGTCTTCTGGTGGCAAAATTTAATCTGACCTGAACTCACCCAAGAGCAAAACCTGACCGGAACTAACATGAGGCTATTTAGTTTTTACCCTTTTAGTGCACATCTTCATAAGTTCTGTCACAGAAGTATTCATATGATTGTAGGGTGGGATCAAAAGCCCCACAGGAAGTGTTATATATGGCTTATGCATCTTAGTCCAAAGATCAGAAAAACTCAGTTTCAAAACACGTCTTGCCCCAAGGGTTACAAGCAAGGGACTGGGAACCTGTATTCTAAAACTATCATTTTGGTAGGCATCCTCAACTTTTTAATGGCAATGATTTACATCACTCGTTTCAATAGTTTTAAGTCAATTTTACGGTGAACATAGTCACATACAGTGCCCAAATGAGTTTTGTAAGGAATACCCTCCCTGAAAATACTCTCTTGCCTCATCTGAGTGAAGGAAGGAAGCCTGGGCTCTTTAATTTCACACAAGGCTACCCATCTGGTGGAAAGAGGTAAACAAGGTGAGAGGTGCTGTGTCCTAGAACAATCAGGACTTAGTGATGTATTAGATATAAGGGGGAGATAAAGACGGAGGAGGAATAAAAAATGACCTCTGACTTCTGCCTTGAGCAACTGTGTAGTGGTACCATTTACTGAAATGAGGAAAAGTGAGGGGACAGGATTCTGAAGTGGAAGGTCAGATTCTGGTTAGACAAAATTTTTTATATATATAAATTTAAGGTGCCTGTGAGAAATCCAAGAGTACATATCAAGTGAGCAGCTGAATATATGAGTATGGTGTTCAGAAGAAAGGTCTTAACTGTTGACATGAACTTGGGAAACATATGGACAATATCTGAGATCAAGACAATGGATAGTGACAGTGGACACACAAAGAAAGGGAAGGCACAGAATCAAGCTGTAAGATGCCTGGACAGACTGAGCAACAAGCAAGGGCTGAGGTGGGAAGTGGCCTGAGAGGTAGAAGAAACGTGAGTCAGATGTGAGCACACAAAGCAAAGCAGAAAACGTTTCCAGCAGGAAGGACTGATCAGCACAGCTGGGGTCTCAGTTGGGGATTGAAAACCAGATTGGAGCAGGCTGACTGTAAGTGGGAGGTGAGGACACGAAAATAAAGTTGGTGCAAATGATTCTCTTAAAAAAAAAATGTTGAAATGGCAAACAGAAAGGAGCAGTCGCTGGAGAGAAACATG
The DNA here is from genome assembly GCF_029407905.1 of Bubalus kerabau. Lineage (NCBI taxonomy): Eukaryota > Metazoa > Chordata > Mammalia > Artiodactyla > Bovidae > Bubalus > Bubalus kerabau. The sequence continues at coordinate 144,275,971 of NC_073626.1, forward strand.
AAGATCAAGAGTGTATTTTGGGGGAGCAGGGTAAGATGAGAGAGAGCTGAACATGTCTATGTCTGCAGGACGATGACACTGATCCTAGATATAAGGGGGACAAGGACAGAGGGCAAAACCAAAATCCTGGACAAAGTGGGAAAGGATAGCATTCAGAACACCCATGCAGTGGGACTGATCTTTCATAAGAGGAAGGGTCTACATTTCAAGAAGAAACAAAATGGCAGGTATAAACACAGGCAGGATTATAGATTTCATGGTGGGAGGATAAGAGTCCCGCAGGATAGCACCTGTGACTAGGACCTCACTGTATGTGTGCTGTTTTCTAATCTCACACCATTCATTCCATCTCTTCGTTTTATTTTGCCACATTTACATATTTCTGTAAACTGCCTTTTAGGAACAAAGTAGAATATAAATAAACATTTTAAATATGGAACAGAAATATGTCAATGAACTATTATCCCCAATGCAAAGAGAAAATTAAATTCTATGTATTCACATTTAGTAAACTTTATTCTCTGGACAAAGTCCATTTGCCTTAATAATTTAGTCAAAGTTAGTATACTAACTTTAAAATGCTTAAATTTCAACAACTAAAACCATATGTATTTTTCTTACCTACTATACTTCAGGTATGGAACCAATATAAAACTTCCATGGAAGCCCAAAACACCTTATGTTCTATTATATCCCAGCTGCTTAAAACAGTCCTGATATACAACAAGTACTCAATAAATATCTGTAGACAAACTGTGCTGTGCTGTGCTTAGTCGTTCAGTCATGTCCGAATCTTTTCGACCCCATGGACTAGCCTGCCAGGTTCCTCTGTTCATGGAGATTCTCTAGGCAAGAATACTGAAGTGGGTTGCCATGCCCTCCGCAAGGGGATCTTCCCAACCCAGGGATTGAACCCATGTCTCCTACATCTGCACTGGCAGGCAGGTTCCTTACCCCTATCACCACATGGGAGCTGACCACCCCTTAAATCCTGACCCAGAGTTCATGAATTCAGTAAATTAATGCGTATAAATAAAGTCAGCAGGATGGCCTAGAAAGTACTTACTACTTATAATGCTGTTACTAATGGGATAATGCACTTACTAAGTCATTGATTCAAAATATATTACAAACTCTGGGAGGTCAGAAACCATGACTTATTTACTGGTAAGCTCTTGTACCCATAGCTGGCTACACATAAGAGTACCCAGTGGAAGACAACCCTTGTAGCAAGCTGGCTACACCTAAGAGTACCCAGTGGAAGACAACCCTTGATCTTAAGTTCCTGTCCACAGACTTTCAAATGATTAGAAGGTTTCTATGCTTATATATAATTAAAAGTCAGTTTTAGACACAAAAGGGAATCTTCTCATAATAAAAACTCTTATCCATAATTTGCTAATGATCTTCCTAACAAGGAAGATGCTTTTCTTTCATGCCACTTCACAGATGTCAGATAATGCAGGAGAGAACAGTCCCTTTCTCCTTAGAACATGGAGAGTTTTAATGTAATCAGGGACATTAAGGCTTCATAATCTCTTTTTACTTATTTTTATTTTTTTCTGGCCTGCTAATCTCACCCTGGGGGCTTCCCTGGGGGCTCAGTGGTAAAAAATCCACCTGCCCAATGCAGGAGACACAGGTTTGATCCCTGGGTCGGTAAGATCCTCTAGAGATGGAAATGGCAACCCACTCCAGTATCCTTGCCTGGGAAAACCCATGGACAGAGAAGTCTGGCAGGCTGCAGTCCATGGGGTTGTAAAAAAGTCCGACACTACTTAGTTACCAAACAACAACAAATCTTACCCTGAAGCCTATTAAAACTGTATTCTTCTGACTGTTGAGAATCTTCTAAAATGAATATTGCTCATGGGAGGGGGGGAAACATGGTAAAATAAACATCCCACAATACCCACTTAGCTCTTTTTTGCACTCACTGCATACCTCTTTGAAATGCATTTGTTGGAAATACTAAAATTCCAAAGAAACATTCTGATAAATATTATAATTTCAAATTCCCAGGTACTGCAACCATTTATGCCTATTACTTGACAGTGTATAACTTACGATATAATTTTGTATACATATAAATTATTGATTTATATATATTTATATAATTATTTATTCCTTTGCTACTATTCTTTCATTAAAATGGCTGCTTTTTTTAAAAAAGGGCATTACAGAAATACAGTTCAAAGTATGTTGACTTATTTCTTATTTTACCCATCAATAATACCCAGTGCTTAAGGTCAAAAAGGGGCTACACAATAGGGAGTACACATGCCAAAATATACTGTTCTGGAGACATATTTCACTTAAGAGTATTTTGAAAGTGCTAATAACAGGTATCTTGATTAGGCCTGAAAATATTCTTTTTAAACTTGTGAGTTATATTAGGGATCAGCCATTAAATTGACTATTCATAACTCAATCATTTAATACATTATCATCATGTTTACTTATTAATACCTGTAGAAAGAGAATTATTTTGTTTGAGCAATAACTAGGACACTTGTATTCACAGTATAAAACTTAGGATTACTACACTGTAATGAAATTTAACCAGTGCAAACTTGAAAAAAAGTAAATGTTAATGACTATATGATACCTACAGTTATTTTGTATCTGAGTCACTGTCCAAATTCCTTTCAGGATTTTAGGATACAATGCACTCCCCTACACTCTGAAAGTTCACCATCATGTACTTCTCAAGGGTTTCTAGAACTTGAATTCCCCTGCAGCCTCTTAAGGAGGATTACTCCTCATATCCTAAGGAAAGCATTTCTCCTAGGAGCTCAAGTCAAACAGCAAAATAAACTTGAATAAATAATTGGTCTGGCTCCTTTCTTTAGAAAGCTTCACACAGTGGCTATGCAGTGGCACATTCTTTTCCTGCTGCAGGGAGAGAAGCTACAAAGTAAAATAAAGACAGCATATCGGAAGAGAGCCCAATTATAAGCAAAAATTATAAGGTTCTAGTTTCACAAACTATCTTAACCATACACAAGTCTTTAAAAATACAAATCCATGCACCTATCATTCCATTTTATATTTTAACACATTTTCATATCTGCTTCAGCTCTTTTTAAAACAGAAGAAAAAGTTATACAGAGACCTGAAGGAGTTCTGTCCAAACCTTCCTTCTCCAGGGTTACCCACTATTTCTAAAGTTAGTATGTCTTATTTCCATGTATATTCTTGTACGTTTATGTACTTTCACTAGATATACACATAACAATAAACAGTATATGTTATATTGTTTTAAAACTCTACACAGTTGCATAATACTGTGTGTATCTATCCTTTGGCAATTTGTTTTTTTTTTTTACTCAATATTATGTATTTGAGGTGTATCCATGTTGATAAGCAAAGATCTAGTTCACTCATTTTTACCAGGGGTAGTATTTCATTGCATGAATGCTGCTGCTAAGTCACTTCAGTCGTGTCAGACTCTGTACGACCCCATAGATGGCAGCCCACCAGACTCCCCCGTCCCTGGGATTCTCCAGGCAAGAACACTGGAGTGGGTTGCCATTTCCTTCTCCAATGCATGAAAGTGAAAAGTGAACTGAAGCCGCTCAGTCGTGTCCAACCCTCAGCGACCCCATGGACTGCAGCCTTCCAGGCTCCTCCATCCATGGGATTTTCCAGGCAAGAGTACTGGAGTGGGGTGCCATTGCCTTCTCCGTCATTGCATGAATAAACCATAGTTTATCCATTTCCCTACAAAAATACAGCTGGATTGTTCTACTGATTGCTATTTTTTAAGAACTGCTATCATCATCTTTGTTAGATGTTTGCTTAGGAAATTGCCCCAAGTTTAGTTAAGAATTCAGCTCAAAAAAAAAAAAAATTCAGGTTGTGGAAGAAAATAATCCTAGAATGAAAAACCTACCCATATCACAGTGACCCAGTCTTTTTTCCATAGGAGTTGAGAAAGCTACATTTTCTTCAAAACAAAAAACTCTACAATAAGAGTAAGTCTGCAAGAGCCCCCCAAAAGTACTCATTACCTTGCTGATTTGAATATTTGTGCTCTATCCACACGGAGAAGGCAATGGCAACCCACTCCAGTACTCTTGCCTGGAGAATCCCACGGATGGAGGAACCTGATGGGCTACAGTCCATGGGGTCTCGAAGAGTCGGACACGACTGACACGACTTAGCAGCAGCAGCAACAGCTCTATCCACATGGATCAATTAATTCACCTATTTAACCAATTGCTCATCTGTTCTATCAATTGTGCGATATAGGCAAATATCAGGACAAAATGTGATGATAGCACTGTTACATCTACAGAGGAATGGGAGGTAGAGACAGGAAAATAAATGCAGTGCTAAAAAGAATCAAGTCCAAGTTGGCTGATTTAATTTGTGGTTCCCATGCATGTTCTTAAGGACTGATATCCTGTTAAACCTACTGCTTTTATACTGATGACTGATCCTGTTAAACCTACTGCTTTTATACTGATGACTGAATTACCTGGTCATCAATGAAGAGTTAAAAGAAAAAAATGCTAAAAAAATAAAACTAAGTCTACCAGAATTATGTATATCCCTAATACAATCAGAATATGTGGTAGGTTTAATTTCACAAAGTAATTAAAATCCTCACAGCATTCCCCTGAGTGTCTGAGAAAAGGACTCAACCTCACACTTTATTAAAGCAAGGCTTTTTTTACACCAGCTCAAAAATCACCACTCATTACTTCCTTCATAGTTTTTCAACCCACTCCTTACCTAGTCTCATATTAATAAAGAAATACAAAAGGTTTTTACAAGTCAGTCATATTCTTTGGAAATACTTTTAAAATGGACCCAACAATACTACACTAAACCCATGTTTTTCATGAAGAGGTAGAGGATAGTACTCTTTCCATCTAATTATATGAAAAAAATCAGCTTTCAGTGAGGTTCATTCTTATCATACCTTTTGCTTCTTTAACAGTCAAAATGTCCAAAGTAAGTCAATGATGACCTAAATTCTGTCAGGCTGAAATCTGGAGAGAAGGGATTCCAGTTCACATTATACGAATCAATTTTAAAAATAAGGGGCTTACATAATGCTACTCAAATTCTCCCCCTCAAATTACTTGCTTGGCACTTTATTTTCTGCATCATTATCTTTTCAAATTTTAATATTGTGAAACAGCTTTTAACATTTCTCCTTATAACTATGAATCTTACATCTGCCAATACTAGTCAGTTTGCAAACTAAGTAATTAATTTAAACTAGATACGGATTCCATCAGCATTTTCCCCATTAAAAGGCTCTAATGGAACACCAAAGTTACTACAGACCAACTTGAAATTATATTTTCTCTAAATATACCCCTGCATCATAAAACTATCTGGAAACTAACCCTTGATATTAAAAACTATAGCTCTTTTCTAAAAAAAAAAAAAATCAGTTCTCTTTCACATCATTTAGAAAACAGTAAGTCAGTGGGTCATGGTGTAGTGGAAAAGAAAATGACATAAAACGGCTAATATGTATTGAATATTTACATACAGTGCCAAGTTCAGTAAAAAAAGGAAAAAAAATACAATACATGAACCATTACATGTAAAGGTACTGTTATGAAGAAAGTACTTTTATCCCCAGTTTAAAGACAAGGAAATTCAGACAGATGAGTAACTTGCCCAAACTCAAAGATGTAGGTTGATGGGGCTCCAGGTACGCCCAGGTCTAAAGCTTAGGATCTTCACCATTATGCTTGTATTATTAAGATTAAAATACTGTAATCTACTGCAAAAACAAATTTTTCACTCTTTTAAATTCTTAAAGTATTCACTAACTCGGAGGTCAAGTGGCCACTCCAAATCATGCCTATCTATGATAAACTGAAAAGATACGGACCAACAGGTTTGCTGAATTTCAGTACTTGTTCAAAATAAACACACATCACACAATTTTATTTTTTTAAGCCTTTTAAAGAACATTTACAGCCACCAACAAATCCAGAAGGCAACAGATTAAGGATGAGCGTTTGTCGCTGCTGCTATTGTTCAGTCGCCTAGTCGTGTCCAACTCTTTGCGACCCCATGGACTGCAGCACGCCATGCCTCCCTGAACCTCACCATCTCCCGAAATTTGCCCAAGTTCATGTCCATTGCATCGGTGATGCCATGGACAAATGGTGAGCGTGTGTATTCAACAGTTATTTCCTTTTCCATTCTAAACCCAAAAGAAAATAGTGTACTTGGATAAGCCACTTCAGCCAGTGTGTTTTTCCTCTTCCCTCATCAACAAAGCCCTAAGCAATACACCACCACTTTAGCCAAACATACAAAGAGGACCAACACCAGCGTCCCAACACCAGCGTCAGTACCATTTCCTCAAGAAAACCCCTGTGTTATTTTCCTCTTCACTTGTCAAAAGAACTTACCACCCTCTGCTGGATCACTTGACACGCAAAAGGACTAACCTAAACTCCTAATTCTTAATATCACAGTCATTTTCTTTTTCCACGACCGCCTTTTCAAGTCAGCGAAACCCTTGGTCCACTGTCCACCGCGAGCTGCATCCAGGGGCAACCCCTCCCGGGACACTCACCAAGGTTCGCGGCCAGGGACCCGAGTTTATCTGGTCGGCGCCAAGAGTGGGCATTCAATAAATCCTCCGGAATGAATGGCTGGAAGGCAGCGTGGGTGGAGGCGGGAAGGGGGGACGCGAAGAATTTCAGGAGGCTGAGGTCTCTGCAGTGGCGCCCCGTGTGAGGAGGGAGGAACCGGGGCGACTGGGAGAACCTGGGGCCGTTGGGTGCTCCTCCACAGGCAGGCGCAGCGGGGCGGACGCTGGCTTGGGAAGATGGGGGCGCCGTCTCCGCGGATCCCCGCAGAGCGCTCCTGGGCCTCTGCCTGCGCCTCCGCCTTTCTCTCGGACCCCGGCCACCCTCACGCTGGAGGCCCCGGCCGGTCAGCCTTCCGAAGCCACGGGCCAACCCGGGACCCGCGCTCGCTCACCTGACGCTCCACCAGCGGCACCGCGGTCTGCATCCGGCGCGAGCCCCGCAGCTCGGCGGGCCGTGAGATCAGCTGATTCATGGGGGGCGGGGCTTCTCGGCTGGGGCTGGGCGGCTTGCGAGTCTGAAAGCGGGAGGAGATCACCCCCGAAGTAGGTGGGGTCAGATGCCAACGGCGTCTGGTAGGGATCAAAATTACTCAAGGGGCGGTGGGCACCGCGGGTAACGTCCCGGGGGTACTTGCCTCTCCCTTAAGACTAGGCAGAACCACCCCTCCTGAGATGCACTTGGACAGTGACGTAACGTGGCGTCGCCGCAGCCTAACTACCCAAACGCTTCCATGGTAACGGACGACTAGGAGGGTGGTCGGGAGCCGCAGTCATTTTGTTGCTACCTCAAACTGCTGAAGTCCGAAGGGTAAGCGCTACACTTGAAGGCGAAGAGGCTAAAATGTGAAATGTATTCAGACTGCTTTGATGGACTGTACCTACCCCAACGGTAGCCGCTTGCTCCCGCGAGAATGACGTCATCGCCATGCGGCGCGGGTTGGCGCTAGTGTTTATACTGTGTTTATACTGTTATTTATTTAGACTCCAAAGGATGGAGTCTGGTCGGAGGGAATGAGTTGGTCTCTCCTATGATTCCCACTGGGCTCTCGAGTGTATAGTCTTAGTAAAGCCAGTTTGTTTGCCCAGCACACATTTTCACGACCGTCTGCTTCTTGCAGTCACTACCCCACCCCACCTCCCCTCGTGAAGTCACCTCGTGAAGATTTTCCGGAGACGCCACTCTTGGCAGAGAGTGGATGCAAACTTTACGGCTAGGCAGTGTGCCATCGCTGGACCTGCAAATCTGTATTCAGACCATCAGTGAGAGATGTGCAGTCAGGGTCTCACCGTCCTGTGCATAAATGGTCTATTGTGTTCACCAACATCTTCAACTCAGTGACCTCCTTGATCCTCCATCACCTGCAAAACTGTTAGCCTGTAACAATTCAAGCTTGTACACTCTTGCAGCAGTGCTGGAAAAAACATAACCCCGAGGATTCTTACCACTGCAAACCAAGGGTGTCCAATTTCAGTCAGGACTACCATGTGGCAGGGCAACCTTGGTGAGCCCCAAACTGTCCTTAATATATTGCTACTCAGAATTTCTCCTATCTCTGTCCGCTGCTATTCCCAATCGTCACACTCTGCTAAGTTCTTACTGAACTCTACCCACCCACCCTTTCTGATGCAAATTTTAAAAAATAAAAAAAGTTTGCTTCCTACATTTCTGAGGAAAATGAGACCAGTAAGTCAGGAAGCAACAATTAGAACTGGACATGGAACAACAGACTGGTTCCAAATAGGAAAAGGAGTAGGTCAAGGCTGTATATTGTCACCCTGCTTATTTAACTTATATGCAGTGTTCATCCGGAGAAGGCAATGGCACCCCACTCCAGTACTCGTGCCTGGAAAATCCCATGGACGGAGGAGCCTGGAAGGTTGCAGTCCATGGGGTTGCTGGGGGTTGGATATGACTGAGCAACTTCACTTTCACTTTTCACTTTCATGCATTGGAGAAGGAAATGGCAACCCACTCCAGTGTTCTTGCCTTGAGAATCCCAGGGACGGGGGAGCCTGGTGGGCTGCCATCTATGGGGTTGCACAGAGTTGGACACGACTGAGGTGACTTAGCAGCAGCGAAGTTCGTCATGAGAAACGCTGGGCTGGAAGAAGCACAAGCTGGAATCAAGATTGCCGGGAGAAATATCAATAACCTCAGATACACAGATGACACCACCCTTATGGCAGAAAGTGAAGAGGAACTAAAAACCCTCTTGATGAAAATGAAAGAGGAGAGTGAAAAAGTTGGCTTAAAGCTCAACATTCAGAAAACTAAGATCATGGCATCTGGTCCCACCACTTCATGGCAAATAGATGGGGAAACAGTAGAAAGAGTGTCAGACTTTATTTTTGGGGGCTCCAAAACCAGTGCAGATGGTGATTGCAGCCATGAAATTAAAAGACACTTACTCCTTGGAAGGAAAGTTATGTCCAACCTAGACAGCATATTCAAAAGCAAAGACATTACTTTGCCAACAAAGGTCCGTCTAGTCAAGGCTATGGTTTTTCCGGTAGTCATGTATGGATGTGAGAGTTGGACTGTGAAGAAAGCTGAGCACCGAAGAATTGATGTTTTTGAAGACTCTTGAGAGTCCCTTGGACTGCAAGGAGATCCAACCAGTCCATTCTAAAGGAGATCAGTCCTGGGTGTTCATTGAAAGGACTGATGCTGAGGCTGAAACTCCAGTACTTTGGCCACCTCATGCGAATAGTTGACTCATTGGAAAAGACCCTGATGCTGGGAGGGATTGGGGGCAGGAGGAGAAGGGGATGACAGAGGATGAGATGGCTGGATGGCATCACCGACTCAATGGACATGAGTTTGGGTAAACTCCAGGAGTTGGTGATAGACAGGGAAGCCTGGCGTGCTGCGATTCGTGGGGTCACAAAGAGACACAACTAAGCGACTGAACTGAACTGAAGGATGAATTTTCTTAGCTCCCAACTGCTACCTTTACAAAGACTACCTGCAGCCCCAGCCTTCCTTTCCTTCTCTCTCTTTCTCCTTAGAAGTGTTCTGTCCTCTCAAGGTTAATCCCTTCCAATCCCCTTAGAGGCTTGCTCCATTACTTATCGCTTCCCTTTTGTGTATTTTCAATCTCCTTGTCCCTTGTTAGCTTTATTCTTAAGGATATAAGCCTGCTCCTGCATATTCATCTTTTATTTCTTTTTCCTTTGTCCTCTCCTTGTTTACTTTCTGACCCCTCAATCTTCATCCCAATCTGCAATGTCTACTTTTTCAGGAGGTAATGAAATCAGTAATTGCCTTCTAATTTTGAAAGCTAAAGATACAGCCTAAGAATGGAACCATTCTATGCACGCATTTGAAAGAAAGAAAATGTTCTATATGTACTGATGTGGAATGATCTGGAAGTTAGGTTAAGAGAAAAAATGCTAGAGGCTGAATCATGTGAATTGTATTCTACTAATTACATACATTAGAAGAGAGAGAGGATAAATATCCTTGCCTTTGTGTATTCATATTTTAACTCTGAAAGGATGCATTAAGGTGACTGACACTGGGGAGGAGAACTGGGAACAAAGGTAGGGAAAAAATTCACTTTTCACTCTATGCCATTTTGCATTGTTTGAACTTGTAACTTTACAAATGTAGATTAAATATGCTTTTTTAAACTTATTTTTAAAGCTTTTAAATCTGGGGGGAAAAGGAGTATAATTTTCATTCTTATCTTCCTTTCCCTCTTTTCTTAACTTCTGGGACACATTCCTTCTGGGCTATTGGTCCTACTCCTTAGACCTTTCCTTTACCTTTTCAGACTCTTTCATTTGTCCCTTAAATACATGGGCTAAATAAATATTTGTTGTACATGTATTATGTGCCAGGCACTGCTCTAGGCACTAAAGAGACAATGAACAAAACAGATGAGCCCCTCCTCTCATGGAACTTGCACTCTGTGGTGGGGAAGACAGTTTCCAGCAGTAGCAGCCATCAGTTCCTCCCTTCGTGTATACAAATGCCACTCTTGACATCAAGAGATGGAGTCTGTTTCCTCTTCCCCTGAATACGGGCTAGGCTTATGTTTTTTTCCCCAACTAATGTGACAGAAATGAAGATCTGATACTTCTGAATGAAGGCCTTCTAACGAGCTGTATGTTTATTTAGTCCATGTATTTAAAGGACAAGTGAAAGAGTCTGAAAAGGTTAAGGAAAGGTCTAAGAAGTAGGAGGAAAGCCCAGAAGGAATGTATCCCAGAAGTTAAGAAAAGAGGGAAAGGAAGATGAGAGTGAAAATTATTCTCCTATAAATAAGTTTGAAAAAGCATATTTAATCTACATTTGTAAAGTTACAAGTTCAAACAGTGCGATATGGCATAAAGAGAAAATTGAATATTTTCCCTGCCTTTGTTCCCAATTCTTCTCCCCAGTGTCAGTCAGTTTAATGCGGCTGAGTGAGTGACACCAGCCAACGTGAAGGGGAGCATACACAACAGCCCAGTTAAGCCCTGCCTGAGTTTCTGACCCAAGTTTCCAAGAAATAGTAACTAATTGCTTCAAGCTGGTGAGTCTGGGATGGTTGATTACGCCACAATAACTGAAACATATGGGAAGAGTGAGAGATAATAAATAAATACAGCAGTGACTGGGGCTACCAAGAGGCAAAATAGTGGAGTAGCTAAAAGCACAGGCTGGAGCCAAACATCCTGGGTTCAAATCTCAGCTCTTTGGACCTCTGTTTCTTCATCCATAAAACAAGGATAGTGGGACTTCGATGGTGGTCCAGTGGTTAAGAATCTGCCTTGCAATGCAAGGGATACAGGTTCAATCCCTGATCCAGGAAGATCTCATGTGCCCTGGAGCAACTAAACCTGTGGGCCACAACTACTGAGCTTGTGCTCTAGAACCCGAGAGCTGCAACTACGGAGCCCTTGCGCCACTACTGGAGAGTCCGTGCATGCGTGCGTGGCCAGTCATGTCCAGCTCTTTGTGACCCCATGGACTGTGGCTCCTCTGTTCATGGGATTATCCTAGCAAGAAAACTGGAGTGGGTTGCCATGTCCACCTTCAGGGGTTCTTTCCGACCCAGGATTCGAACCTGCATCTCCTGTGTCTCTTGCATTGGGAGGCAGATAGTTTACCACTGAGCCACCTGGGAAGATGTAGGCAGTCCAAGATCTCACATGACTTGCAATGAAGATACTGCATGCTGCAAGACCCATCACAGCCAAGGCAATACATATTTTTTAAAAACAGAAATAGTAAAGTCACTTTTACAGAGTGATAGGATTACATGTAAATTACTTAGAATAGTACCTGGCATATAAATGTTATATAAATGTTGTTATTTTGAACAATAAAGAAAGATAAGGGAATAGACAAGAAAGAGTGCAATTTTGGGTAAGGTGGGCAGGACAAACCTCTTTTTCTATTAATAAGAAGATATCTGAACAGAGATCTAAAAGTAAGTGAAGGCACAAACCATATGAATATCTGACACTCCAGGCAAACCAAACGAGTATTCTCTTAGGCTAGGAGGGCAATGTGGCTGGAGCTGAATAAGAGACTAAAAGTGACTGAATGAGGCTAGAGTTGAATGAGAAGAGGATGAAAGGTAGGAGATAAGCTACTAACTGGTGGCTCAGCTGTAAAGAATCCTCCTGCCAGTGCAAGAGATGCGGGTTCGATCCCTGGGTCGAGAAGATGCCCTGGAGAAAGAAATGGCAACCCACTCCAAAATCCCATGGACAGAGGAGTCTGGTGGGCTAGAGTCCATAGGGTCTGAAAAGAGTTGGACACAACTTAGCAACTAAACAAAAAGATGAGACTATGTAAGAATTTGGGCTCATAGAATTCTCTGAAAATACCTGTGTGAAATCCTGTTCTGCCCATTTTTCCCAGAGCACAGAGTGCCTCATTCCTGATCTCCTCCCTGGACTCCCTTTCAGGGTAGATTGATAAGATCAGGTAAATAATGATCTGAAAGTAGAGGCAGATCCTCTGGGCTGGGGAAAGGAGGGAAAGGACTTCGGGTTTATCTGAATGATAAGAGCAACCACTGTGGCTTTGAGCAGAGAGTGCTGTAATCTGGCTTCTGTTTTAAAGGAAGGACTTCTGCTCTGCATTCATAGTGATCATAGTATCAGATCAGATCAGATCAGTCGCTCAGTTGTGTCCGACTCTTTGTGACCCCATGAATCACAGCACGCCAGGCCTCCCTGTCCATCACCAACTCCCGGAGTTCACTCAGACTCACGTCCATCGAGTCAGTGATGCCATCCAGCCATCTCATCCTCTGTCGTCCCCTTCTCCTCCTGCCCCCAATCCCTCCCAGCATCAGAGTCTTTTCCAATGAGTCAACTCTTCGCATGAGGTGGCCAAAGTACTGGAGTTTCCGCTTTAGTATCATTCCTTCCAAAGAAATCCCAGGGCTGATCTCCTTCAGAATGGACTGGTTGGATCTCCTTACAGTCCAAGGGACTCTCAAGAGTCTTCTCCAACACCACAGTTCAAAAGCATCAATTCTTCGGCGCTCAGCCTTCTTCACAGTCCAACTCTCACATCCATACATGACCACAGGAAAAACCATAGCCTTGACTAGACGAACCTTTGTTGGCAAAGTAATGTCTCTGCTTTTGAATATGCTCTCTAGGTTGGTCATAACTTTCCTTCCAAGGAGTAAGCGTCTTTTAATTTCATGGCTGCAGTCACCATCTGTAGTGATTTTGGAGCCCAGAAAAATAAAGCCTGACACTGTTTCCACTGTTTCCCCATCTATTTCCCATGAAGTGGTGGGACCGGATGCCATGATCTTCATTTTCTGAATGTTGAGCTTTAAGCCAACTTTTTCACTCTCCACTTTCACTTTCATCAAGAGGCTTTTTAGTTCCTCTTCACTGTCTGCCATAAGGGTGGTGTCATCTGCATATCTGAGGTTATTGATATTTCTCCCAGCAATCTTGATTCCAACTTATGTTTCTCCCAGTCCAGCATTTCTCATGATGTACTCTGCATATAAGTTAAATAAACAGGGTGACAATATACAGCCTTGACATACTCCTTTTCCTGTTGGAACCAGTCTGTTGTTCCATGTCCAGTTCTAACTGTTGCTTCCTGATCTGCATACAGATTTCTCAAGAGGCAGGTCAGGTGGTCTGGTATTCCCATCTCTTTCAGAATTTTCCACAGTTTATTGTGATCCACACAGTCAAAGGCTTTGGCATAGTCAATAAAGCAGAAATAGATGTTTTTCTGGAACGGGCTTGCTTTTTCCATGATCCAGCGGATGTTGGCAATTTGATCTCTGGTTCCTCTGCCTTTTCTAAAACCAGCTTGAACATCAGGAAGTTCACGGTTCACATATTGCTGAAGCCTGGCTTGGAGAATTTTGAGCATTAGTAGTTTAAGAGCAGAAGCAGCAAAAGCAGTAAGAGGCTATTGCAACACATAGCCAGTATCCACTAGGCACTGGTTGCAAGACCCCTGTGAGTACCAAAATCTGCAGATACTCAAGTCCCTTATAGAAAATGATGTATTATTTACATATAACCTATACACATCCTCCCATATACTTTAAATCATCTCTAGATTACTTATAATAACTCATACAATGTAAATGTTATGTAAATAGTAGCCTGGCACAGCAAATTAAAGTTTTTATTATTGGGACTTTCTGGATTTTTTTTCCAAATATTTTCAACCTATGGTTGGTTGAATCTATGGATGCAGAGCCCACAGACACAGGAGGATCAAGGCAAACAGTTTTGATATTTTGGCTAGATTGGAGGAGAAGGTGAAAGAAGTTGGATTCCTGATGTATTTTGAAAGTGGAGTCATGAGTATTTGCTCATGGATTAGACATGAGCTTTGAGATAAAAAGAGGAATTAGGGTCTGATTTGGCTTCCCTCATAGCTCAGTTGGTAAAGAATCTGCCTGCAGTGCAGGAGCTGCTGCTGCTGCTGCTGCTAAGTCGCTTCAGTCGTGTCCGACTCTGTGCGACCCCATGGACTGCAGCCTACCAGGCTTCTCTGTCCATGGGATTCTCCAGGCAAGAACACTGGAGTGGGTTGCAGGAGACCCAGGTTCAATTTCTGTGTTGGGAAGATCCCCCAGAGAAGGAAATGGTAACCCACTCCAGTATTCTTCCCTGGAGAATCCCATGGACAGAGGAGCCTGGGAGGCTCCAGACCATGGTGTCTCATGCATCGGACACAATTTAGTGACTAAACCACCACCAAGGTCTGAGTTATTGGTAAAAATGCACTATTGTTTACTGAGATGGAAAAGACTGGAGAAAAGAGTATATATGGGAGTATAGGGAGGAAGAACCAAATATTCTTTTTTTATATATATAGATTATATGGCTTATAAGCATCTGAATGGAAATGCCAGGTAGACAATTGCAGATACAAATCTTGTGTTGGGGAGAAAGGTCATGGCTGGAGATAAAATTTAGGAACCTGTCCAAGGAAAAGATAAGCAGTCTTAGGTCCAAACTCTATCTAGAGACTAAGAAGATAGGGAGAATCTAGCCCAGAATCCTGCGAGTTTCTTTGAAAGGAGAAATAGAAATAAGGCAACAATGTCTAGCACGGAGGGGTTGTAGTCATTGTCCTTGTTCAGTTGCTCAGTCATCTCTGACTATTTGCAACCCCGTGGACTGTAGCACACCAGGCTTCTGTGTCCCCCACTATCTCCTGGTGTTTGCTCAAACACATGTCCATCGAGTTGGTAATGCCATCCAACCATCTCATCCTCTGTCGTCTCCTTCTCCTCCCACCTTCAGTCTTTCCCAGCATCAGGGTCTTTTCCAGTGCGTCAGTACTTTGCATCAGGTGGCCAAAGTATTGGAGTTTCAGCTTCAGCATCAGTCCTTCCAATGAATATTCAGGACTGATTTCCTTTAGGATTGACTAGTTTGAACTCCTTGCTGTCCAAGAGACTCTCAAGAGTCTTCTCCAACACCATAATTTGAAAGCATCAACTCTTCTGCACTCAGCCTTCTTTATGACCCAACTTTCCATCCATACATGTATGGACCCAACATCCATACATGACTACTGGAAAAACCATAGCTTTGACTGTATGGACCTTTGTCAGCAAAGTGATGTCTCTGTTTTTAATACGCTGTCTAAGTTTGTCATGGGGCTTCCCATGTGGCTCAGCAGTAAAGAATCCACCTGTGAAGCAGAAGATGCAGGAGGCCCCAGGTTCAGTCTGTGGGTTGGGAATGAGGGCATGGCAATCCATTCCAGCATTCTTGCCTAGAGAATCCCATGGACAGAAGACTCTGGCAGGCTACAGTCCATAGGGTCACAAAGAGTGGGGCATGACTGAAGCAACTGAGCACGCACGCACTGGGTTCGTCATGCCTTTATTTATATCTATCATAGGTTTTTGTGAGTTTTTGGAAGAGAAAACACATATATAAAGCACTTTGCAAATTGTACATTCTAAAATATATTTTATTGCAATAGTATTTAAATTAGTCCAAATATCATTACCTTCCAGTGGGCATATCACCCACCTCATGAACACACACATTCACGCAGTCATCCATCAATTGCCTCAGGGCAGGTAAACCACTGCCTTCAATCCTTTTGCCCTTTGAGCCCAGAAGGGGCTTATCTTGTATGACTTTTGTTGATGGAAAAATTAATCAATAGTCAATCTAAGAAAGAAATAGAAAATTTTACTTGAGCCAATCTGAGGATTATAACCTGGGAGACAGTCTTTGAGAAAGCTCTGAAGAGTGTTCCACCCATTCAAGTTGAGACAAAGGATTATATTATATACATCAAATGTTGTTGACAGTTTACACAATCCAGATCTACATGTACAAAGTGAGTAGTGGGTCATATATTGTCACATCCCTTGCAATATTTAGAAGGAAGATTATTTCCTAAGGAGTTGTTACCATTAATGAGATTCAGAAGAATCACAGAAGTTCACTCAGACTCACATCTATCGAGTCAGTGATGCCATCCAGCCATCTCATCCTCTGTCGTTCCCCTTCCCCTCCTGCCCCCAATCCCTCCCAGCATCAGAGTCTTTTCCAATGAGTTCACTCTTCGCATGAGGTGGCCAAAGTACTGGAGTTTCAGCTTTAGCATCATTCCTTCCAAAGAAATCCCAGGGCTGATCTCCTTCAGAATGGACTGGTTGGATCTCCTTGCAGTCCAAGGGACTCTCGAGAGTCTTCTCCAACACCACAGTTCAAAAGCATCAATTCTTTGGCGCTCAGCCTTCTTCACAGTCCAACTCTCACATCCATACATGACCACAGGAAAAACCATAGCCTTGACTAGACGAACCTTTGTTGGCAAAGTAATGTCTCTGCTTTTGAATATGCTCTCTAGGTTGGTCATAACTTTCCTTCCAAGGAGTAAGCGTCTTTTAATTTCATGGCTGCAGTCACCATCTGTAGTGATTTTGGAGCCCAGAAAAATAAAGCCTGACACTGTTTCCACTGTTTCCCCATCTATTTCCCATGAAGTGGTGGGACCGGATGCCATGATCTTCGTTTTCTGAATGTTGAGCTTTAAGCCAACTTTTTCACTCTCCACTTTCACTTTCATCAAGAGGCTTTTTAGTTCCTCTTCACTGTCTGCCATAAGGGTGGTGTCATCTGCATATCTGAGGTTATTGATATTTCTCCCGGCAATCTTGATTCCAACTTCTGTTTCTCCCAGTCCAGCATTTCTCATGATGTACTCTGCATATAAGTTAAATAAACAGGGTGACAATATACAGCCTTGACGTACTCCTTTTCCTATTTGGAAACAGTCTGTTGTTCCATGTCCAGTTCTAACTGTTGCTTCCTGACCTGCATACAGATTTCTTAAGAGGCAGATCAGGTGGTCTGGTATTCCCATCTCTTTCAGAATTTTCCACAGTTTATTGTGATCCACACAGTCAAAGGCTTTGGCATAGTCAATAAAGCAGAAATAGATGTTTTTCTGGAACTGTCTTGCTTTTTCCATGATCCAGTGAATGTTGGCAATTTGATCTCTGGTTCCTCTGCCTTTTCTAAAACCAGCTTGAACATCAGGAAGTTCACGGTTCACATATTGCTGAAGCCTGGCTTGGAGAATTTTGAACATTACTTTACTAGCGTGTGAGATGACTGCAATTGTGCAGTAGTTTGAGCATTCTTTGGCATTGTCTTTCTTTGGGATTGGAATGAAAATGGACCTTTTCCAGTCCTGTGTCCACTGCTGAGTTTTCCAAATTTGCTGGCATATTGAGTGCAGCACTTTCACAGCATCATCTTTCAGGATTTGGAATAGCTCAACTGGAATTCCATCACCTCCACTAGCTTTGTTCATAGTGATGCTTTCTAAGGCCCACTTGACTGCACATTTCAGGATGTCTGGCTCTAGGCCAGTGATCACACCATCGTGATTTTCTGGGTCATGAAGATCTTTTTTGTACAATTCTTCTGTGTATTCTTGCCATCTCTTCTTAATATCTTCTGCTTCTGTTAGGTCCATACCATTTCTGTCCTTTATTGAGCTCATCTTTGCATGAAATATTCCTTTGGTATCTCTGATTTTCTTGAAGAGATCCCTAGTCTTTCCCATTCTGTTGTTTTCCTCTATTTCTTTGCATTGTTGGCTGAAGAAGGCTTTCTTATCTCTTCTTGCTATTCTTTGGAACTCTGCATTCAGATGTTTATATCTTTCCTTTTCTCCTTTGCTTTTCGCTTCTCTTCTTTTCAAAGCTATTTGGAAGGCCTCCCCAGACAGCCATTTTGCTTTTTTGCATTTCTTTTCCATGGGAATGGTCTTGATCCCTGTCTGCTGTACAATGTCACGAACCTCATTCCATAGTTCATCAGGCACTCTATCTATCAGATCTAGGCCCTTAAATCTATTTCTCTCTTCCACTGTATAATCATAAGGGATTTGGTTTAGGTCATACCTGAATGGTCTAGTGGTTTTCCCTACTTTCTTCAATTTAAGTCTGAATTTGGCAATAAGGAGTTCATGGTCTGAGCCACAGTCAGCTCCTGGTCTTGTTTTTGCTGACTACAGCATATTCAAAAGCAGAGACATTACTTTGCCAACAAAGGTCCGTCTAGTCAAGGCTATGGTTTTTCCTGTGGTCATGTATGGATGTGAGAGTTGGACTGTGAAGAAAGTTGAGCACCGAAGAATTGATGCTTTTGAACTGTGGTGTTGGAGAAGACTCTTGCGAGTCCCTTGGACTGCAAGGAGATCCAACCAGTCCATTCTGAAGGAGATCAGCCCTGGGATTTCTTTGGAAGGAATGATGCTAAAGCTGAAACTCCAGTACTTTGGCCACCTCATGCGAAGAGTGAACTCATTGGAAAAGACTCTGATGCTGGGAGGGATTGAGGGCAGGAGGGGAAGGGGAACGACAGAGGATGAGATGGCTGGATGGCATCACTGACTCGATAGATGTGAGTCTGAGTGAACTCCGGGAGTTGGTGATGGACAGGGAGACCTGGCATGCTGTGATTCATGGGATAGCAAAGAGTCGGACACGACTGAGTGACTGAACTGAACTGAACTGAAGGAGGTCTGGCTAATACAGAAGCACAATACATAATAAAAGGGATGGAGGAGGGCCAAATGAGCAAAGAGAAATTTTATATTTTAGTTTTTCTCATCTTGCCATCAAATAGGAATTTTATTTTGTCATTTTTAAAGAGAGGAAAGTAGGAGAATCATGCCTCAATTCTTCCCAGTGATCAGAGGACAGGAACAAGAGCCCATGTCAGTCAGGTTAGCTGGCAGAAGAGACAACCACTTATGTCGCTTTCAATGAACTTCACTTCAACAAATTGTTGAATTGCTAGATCTCAAGAAACAATATTACTGAACAATTATTAAGTTTAAGGCACTTGTAGCTAGTCTCTCGGAGTAGGCAATGGCACCCCACTCCAGTACTCTTGCCTGGAAAATCCCATGGACGGAAGAGCCTGGTAGGCTGCAGTTCATGGGGTCGCTCAGAGTTGGACACGACTGAGCGACTTCACTTTCACTTTTCACTTTCATACATTGGAGAAGGAAATGGCAACCCACTCCAGTATTCTTGCCTGGAGAATCCCAGGGACGGGAGAGTCTGGTGGGCTGCCGTCTATGGGGTCGCACAGAGTCAGACGTGACTGAAGCGACTTAGCAGCAGCAGCAGCTAGTCTCTAGAGAATTAAAAAATAAGAAACATTGTCTGGGACCTTAAAATCTAACAAGAGAGACATACGGGCTTGAAAATTAGTGTAACACATGCCATGCTAAAAGAACATATATATAAGTAGATTCAACTCAGGTTTTGCGTTACAGTACTAAATCTGGGATAATATCTAGAAAGATGTGTTTGGATGTGTTTCTTTTTTTCCTTATAGGATCAGTTTCTTTCCAATAGGAAATCTGGGTTTGCTATTGTATTGACCTTTTTTTTTTTTAATGCTTGGGTTTGGGGTATCTGTTCTTTGCCTTACTATCACATTCCCTTCCAGCCACTACCCAGTTTTCTATTCCACTTCACAACAAAACTTCCTGAAGGAGATGTCCCTGCTACCACATCTCCTATTCTTTCTTTAACTCACCCTTGATAAAACCTCTGTCTATTGTTCCACTGAACCTACTCCTGTCAATGTCTACTGAAATAAAAATGCACAACATAAAAGTTGTGAGTTAAGTTTTATTCAGGAACCTTCCTGAGGACAACAACCTGGAAGCCAGCCTCTCAGATAGCTCTGAGGAACTGCTCTGAAGAGGTAAGGGAGGAGCCAGTATATACATATATTAACTTTTTTTTTTTTGGCTAGGAAAAACATGGAATCAAGCATCGAAAGACTACTGCTAACCACAAAGAACAGATATCTGAAGTTAATTATTTTATTTAGTGCTTTTCTATTTATATAGTCATGTATGGGTATGAGAGTTGGACTGTAAAGAAAGCTGAGCGCCAAAGAATTGATGCTTTTGAACCGTGATGTTGGGGAAGACTCTTCAGAGTGCCTTGAACTGCAAGGATATCAAACCAGTCAATTCTAAAGGAAATCAACCCTGAATATTCATTGGAAGGAATGATGCTGAAGCTCCAATACTTTTGGCCATCTGATACAAAAAGTGAACTCATTGGAAAAGACTCTGATGCTGGGAAAGATTGAGAACAGGAGGAGAAGAGGGAGACAGAGGATGAGATTGTTCGATGGCATCACCAACTCAATGGATGTGAGTTTGAGCATACTCCGTAAGATGGTAAAGACAGGGAAGCCTGGCCTGCTGTAGTCCATGGGGTTGCAAGGAGTTGGACATGAATCACATGAAGGAATTGAAGCCCACTGACTTGTCCAAGTGAACCCAACTACTCTAAGTGGCCCGCATCTCCTAATCTAGATCTCCGAACTCCAAGTTCTTTGTTTTGATCCCTACTTCAACTCTTATTGGACCAAAATGTTGAATTTAGAGTTCTGGACTAAGATTAAAAAGTCGGGTTCAAAAAGAGGAGGATAGAGGATGACAGAGAAGAAGTAACAGAGCCAGTGAAGGCCACTATTAGACACTGAGAATAACACTCATGGGAGGGTAGGCTTCAGGGACTTGTCTCAGAGTGGGATCAGCATGAACATAACATAAACCCTGATTTTAGGCTCCCATCCCCTATATGTATGTGAATATGAGTGGGTGTGGTGGTACATTCACACACATTTGTACGCTATTACTTAATATAACTGCCACTTAATAGGAATCTGAAAGTTCACACCCTCGAAAATATACTTTTCAACTTGTTAGGAAAACATTAAAAATAGTGATTAGGATGTTCAGACAATCAGTGATTCAGGAACTCGTCCTTGGAAGAGATGGGAGTCGAGTGGGGAGAATCAAGGAAGCAAGGGAAGGTTTAGAGAGAGAAGATAGAAGCTCAGCCACGATTTGGAGGATGGGCATGAACAGGGGAAGGAAGAATGTGTCAGATGGGAGACACATGAAAGAAGGTCTGTTGCACAGCTACAGGTGTGGCTACAGTAGGGGATGACTGGGAAATCGTGGTGGGTGGAGCAGGATATGAGTCAGGTTGTCTGAAGCCAAACTGAAGAATTTAGACTTGATTTCATAGGTAACTAAGGGTCTATGGCTTCCCTGGTAGCTCAGACAGTAAAGTGTCTGCCTGCAAAGCAGGAGACCGGGGTTCAATCCCTGGATTGGGAAGATCCCCTGGAGAAGGAAATGGCAACCCACTCTGGTACTCTTGCCTGGAAAATTCCATGGACAGAGGAGCCTGGTAGGCTACAGTCCATGGGATCGCACACTACTGAGCGGCTTCAGTTTGTACTTTTGTACTAAGGGTCTATGGAGAATTTTAAAAGTATACCACAGAAACATCTACTGAACTTTCCAAGAAAAGTTGTAGTCTGCGTTTCTTATTTTACTTAACCATTAAAATAGAGGGTGTGTGTGTGTGTGTGTGTGTGTGTGTGTGTTATACCTTTTATTCTTACTGAATTAGATTACATTTCTCTTTCAGGTCTTCCCAGGTGGTGCTAGTGGTAGAGAACCCACCTGCCAATGCAGGAGACATAGGAGATGTGAGTTCGATATCTGGGTCAGGAAGATCCCCCAGATTAGGGCATGGCAACCTACTCCGGTATCCTTGCCTGGAAAATCCTGTGGACAGAGGAACCTGGTGGGCTGCAGTCCACAGGGTATCAAAGAGTCAGGCACGACTGAAGCACCTTAGCATGCACACATTCTCTCCCGGGTTCCATAGCGTAGTTTAAAACAACTTGTGTTTAGCTGCTCAGTCGTATTCGACTCTGTGACCCCCATGGTCTGTAGCCTGCCAGACTCTTCTGTCCTTTGGGGATTCTCCAGGCAAGAATACTGGAGTGGGTTGCCATGCCCTCCTCCGGGGGATCTTCCCCACCCAGGGATCAAACCCACGTCTCTCATACTGCAGGTGGATTCTTTACTGTCTGATCCACCAGGGAAGCCCTAAAACAACCTAGACCTTTGTGATTTGAAATGCATCCTGAGATTCTAAGTAGCTGAGATTTTAAAGGGGCACCCAACTCTCTTTGACGTCTGGGAGCATTTTACTCTATGGCCAAAATTCAAGTAAGAAGATAATGAGTGAAATGAGGAACAAAGTCCTGCTGATGACATACTGTAATTTGGGGGAATGGTTTAAAAAGAAATGCTTCTGCTCATCTCGTACCAAAAATAATCAGTGACTTAAATGACTAACCAGCAGATATAGGTAAGCAGATGCTAAGTTGTTATTTTTAAAATGGAAACACATAGCTGTATGAGACTTGTTGAGACATATATTGATAAATCCCATATTATGATGTAGAAGTATCCTTTAGAACAAGCATAATAAAAAGCTTCCCAGGTGGCACTAGTGGTAAAGAACCCACCTGTACCTAAGAGACAAAGGTTCAATCCCTGAGTTGGGAAGATCTTCTGGAATAGGAAATGGCAATCTACTCCAGTATTCTTGTCTGGAGAATCCCATGGAAAGAGAAGCCTGGAAGGGTATAGCCCTTAGAGTCAAAAAGAGTTAGACAGAACTGATGTGACTTAGCATACACAGCATATTGTAATTTAAAAAGTATTTATATTTAAATGAAATGTTTTTTCTGGATCTGAGTTATTTTTATGTAATATGTGCCTAATAATGTTATACTTTCATTCTTCCCTTATTTCAGTTTCTTGACAAAACCCATTCTACTGATGTATCTTAGTCTTCTGATCTCAAGCTGGGCCCCACAAGTCACTGTTTTTCTTAAAAGTAAAGAGCAGTAGTCTGAGTTAAAGGGCATCCTTTGTTAGTGTGTATTACAAAGTGAAACTTGTAAATTGTTATAAGTATTTAAAGAAAGCATTTAGGGCCCAACATACAAAAAACAACATCTCAAATATTTATTTGCAAGTAAGTTCTTTGAAACTTAGAACTTGGCCTTCTCATAGTCTTAGTGAGGTAAATAATGGATTAGTTCCTGGGCTAATCTACAAATGTTATTTGATTTATGATGTTATTCAAATAATGTGCAGTTGCAATTTACAATGTACCCATAAGCAATACTTCTGCAATGCTTTACAATTTAAAAAATGAGAAAGAAAACCCCTCCATAACGAGTGAATAATTTTTCATGAATGCTGGTACTTAAATAAAGGTGAGTTTTAAGGGTCAAGCATAAAATGTTGGTTGGAAGTTGTGGAGTTCTAGAGCGGGAAGCAGCACCCCTGCCAGCCATATTGGAGCCTGGGCAACAGGAAAAACCTGCACTCTTATACATACATGGATCAAAATATCCTCCCATATCTTATAATCAATTGGAAAAAGTTATTAAAGCCCTATAGTTGGGAAAAACATAGGTAGATGATGGATATATAGATAGATAGATAAATTATAGATATAAAAATTTGCATTGCCAATCTCTTGCATATCCCTGTCAATCAAACCTCATAAACCCACCCAGCCTGTTAGGGTCGGTTTGGCTCCTATAGGAGCCAAATTTGGTTTACTCATTCATAGTAACTGCTAGGCTTATGCATGTAGTAAAGGCAGTTGGAAGATTAAGAAAAGCTTATGAAGTAACTGGCTGAGGAAAAGAAAAAGATTTTTTTAAAGAAGGATGTGTACACTATTGATACTATGCATGAAATAGTAATGAGAGCTACTGTTTAGCTCAAGGAACCCTACTCAGTGCTCTATGGTAACCCTAATGGGAAGGAAATCCAAAAAAGAGGAAACATATGTATACGTATAACTGATTCACTTTGCTGTACAGTAGAAACTAACACATTGTAAAGCAACTGTAAGCCAATAAAAATTAATTAATTTAAAAAAGAGTTCTAAGCCAATAGCAAAAACAAAAAGGATGTGTGTAAATTTGAGAAAGATTACCTGAAGTGGAATCACCTTGGCTGTGAAATGACAAAGTCCAAAGAAAATTGAGGTGAGTGTGTGGTGGAGGAGAGATTGGGGTTGGGGAGGGGCATTCTCTTGAGGAAAAAAGTTTGGAGGGAAGAAATGTCGATTCGACCTGTTTTCCATCCTGGCCACCTAGTGGTGCTGTTGGAACAGGGCTGTTTGCTTTCCAGAATGAAGGACTAGAGGGGATCAGGCATCCTGGGGTGGATGTAGGGAGAGGGAGTCTCAGATTCTGCCACAGAGTTTGTGGGGATCAGAAATTGACCACTCAGGTTTTTGTAAGTTGTGTTTATCTGTATTTACAGATCCACAATATACACATATTTTAAAGTGATAGTAAATTGCAGGAGAGGGTTTCAAGCATTTCTAAAACTACTAATTTTAGTACTGTGGAGGGTACTATGCTTCAACATGAAAAATGATGGGTTTTAAGGCTAGACCATTTTACTCTGACAGAGCAAGAAACTTTAAGGCAGTGTTAAAGAAGGTTATGAGAACATTTTAATCCATTTCACAGAAATTAACAATGATGAGTTATACAAAATTGCCATTATTCTTTAATCACCAGCATGAGCACTTCTGTAGTGGACTAGTTGTTCCGATGGTACATTGAAATTGTGAGGGGCTACTGGGAAGAGATGCAGATGGCTGTGGATGCCATGGGAGGAAGACAGCTCAGCCTCTGCTTTCAAGGATGCATGTTTCCTGTCAGAGGCGATGTTCTTTCACATGATTTAGGGTGCCCTTCTGGACACCAGGAAACATAATTCCCTTCCATGTACAAAAGAACAGTGTGCTGAGTTGATGGACACCCTGTGTGTCAGGGAAAAGGATGCCTGCCACCTGGGTGTTCACTGTGTGGAGATGTAATTAAGAGCATGGATCCCAGAATCAATACCAGTGTGTTTAAATTCTAATTCTGACACTTATACTCTTAAGAAATTTTGAGAAATTCTCAGTTTTCTCATGTAAAATCGGGAGAATGTCTCTGTCACAGAATTAAATGAGATAATGTATATGAAGTGCTTGGTTAGAACAGATTTTAAATAAATTTTAGCCATATTTAGCTATTCCCTTCCCCAGGGGATCTTCCCAACCCAGGGATCAAACCAGGATCTCCTGCACTGCAGGCAGATTCCTTACCATCTGAGCCACCAGGGAAGCCCATGTTAGGTGGCAATGCCTAATAAAAAATGGAGACCAAGAGCAGATGTGGAAAGTCTTTGCTGTGACATTCTTGATCAAGAATGAAAATGGTCAAGTAGATTTAAAATATGGACATCAGAGCTGTTCTTCTTTGATTTAAATCCTGGTTCCACCACAAGCTGGAATCAAGATCGCTGGGAGAAATATCAACAACCTCAGATATGCAGATGACACCACCTTTATGGCAGAAAGCGAAGAACTAAAGAGCCTCTTGATGAAAGTGAAAGAGGAGAGTGAAAAAGTTGGCTTAAAATTCAACATTCAGAAAACTAATTCATGGCATCCGGTCCCATCACTTCATGGCAAATAGATGGAGAAACAGTGGAAACCATGACAGATTTTATTTTGGGGGGCTCCAAAATCACTGCAGATGGTGACTGCAGCCATGAAATTAAAAGACACTTGCTCCTTGGAAGAAAAGCTATGACCAACCTAGACAGCATATTAAAAAGCAGAGACATTACTTTGCCAACAAAGGTCTGTCTAGTCAAAGCTATGGTGTTTCCAGTAGTCATGTAGGGATGTGAGAGTTGGACTTAAAGAAAGCTGAGTGCTTTTGATGCCTTTGAACTGTGGTGTTGGAAAAGACCCTTGAGAGTCCCTTGGACAGCAAGGAGATCCAACCAGTCCATCCTAAAGGAAGTCAGTCCTGAATATTCATTGGAAGGACTGATGCTAAAGGAAACTCCAATACTTTGGCCACCTGATGCAAAGAACTGATTCATTGGAAAAGACCCAGATGCTGGGAAAGATTGAAGGTAGGATGAGAAGGAGATGACAGAGGATGAGATGGTTGGTTGGCATCACCGACTCAATGGACATGAGTTTGAGCTAGCTCCGGGAGTTGGTATTGGACAGGGCCACCTGGCATGCTGCAGTCTGTGAGGTTGCAAAGAGTTGGACGCGACTGAGCGACCGAACTGAACTCCACCACCTTTTCTTGTGTGGCCTTGGTCAAATTAATGCTTCTGACCACAGAATTGTTTATGAGTAAATACAAGTAAACCATGTATCTGTCTTATTATTGTCATTCCCCCCCCCCCCTTTATCCTGAAGACTTAGACTAAATATATGAACAGTTGCCTCATCATGGAACCTGATTATGGTATGAATACAGATCTACTCTTTACAAAAAGAATGTGAAATCACTCCTCTTAAAAATTATAATATTATTGGTGTCCCCCATTTCATTTGGCACTAAATCATCAGTTTAAGTCATTTCTGGAATTTTCCCTTAATAAATCAAGACTCAAGAAATTAAAACAAACAAGCAATCATAACAAAAATTCAAATTTGTTATGCATTAGTTATGCATAACAGGGAAACAGGGAAACAACTAGTCTCTAGAAGGAGAATTTTATTTTTTGCTCATACTGGAAATAGTGTCTTTCTACTTTCCCTTCATCTACAAATATCCCAAGGATTCATGCAGTTTTAGACAAAAGATCCTCTTTAGGTATATCTCTTTAGGTAGCCCACCAGGCTCCCCTGTCCGTGGGATTCTCCAGGCAAGAATACTGAAGTGAGTTGCCATTCCCCTCTCCAGGGGATCTTCCCCATCCAGGGATTGAATCTGGGTCTCCTGTATTGCAGGCAGAGTCTTTACATCTGAGCTACCAGGATAGCCCCGTAGGTAAAAAGTTCAGTGTAACTTGGTAGTTTCATAAGCTAAGCCATCTGTCACAGGAACACCTTATAATTAGATTTTTTTTCCTACTTGTGAAATGTCTCTTAACCTGTCATTGCTTTCAGGTGGTTTTAGAATACGGGTCTGCACATATGGAATTGCTCAGCATTCTTCAGTGTTCTATCTGTAGCTCACCGTTTTGATCCACAACAGGGAAAGCTGGGATGTGAGGAGAACCTGAATGTGAGGCAGAGTTCAATAGTGTCCGAGTCAGGAGCACAGCACAGAATTTAAGTCTAGAAAACTGTAACTGGGGCACTGTGCATTACTGAGCTGAAGTTCCCAAGCTTCAAAGTTGTCTTCTTAAATCAGTAAGAACTTGTTAAATTTGGAAAATGGCCATCTTGTTCCACAAACTTCCTCATTAATTCATCAGTTTTAAAATTTACTCTTTTTTGAAGGAAGTAGAAATAAAATGTAACACTGGGGTTTACACCACCAGCTTCATTATGAAAACTGAGTACGAGGAAACAAATAACACTCTAACAGGCAATGATAGTATGATGTAATTACAGATCACAGATGCATGCAAAGGTGCAAAGGAGACCCAGATGCCATGCACTTGCAGTTCTGCTTGTTGTCAGCAGACAGCACTCTCAGCATATGGAAGGGTCAGGTCAAAGAATTCCAGGAAGAAGGAAGGCAAGAGATTTCAGAATCATACTCTAGCTTGTATTGGGACCGAAGATGATGTCACATGCCTCCTGATTAACAAATTAGAGTTACTTACCTATTACTGATTTATTCTAAATATAACTAATTTAAATATGTGTGTGCACAGTCGCTCAGTTGTACCCGACTCTTTTTGACCCCGTGGACTGTAGCCCACCAAGATCTTCTGTCCATGGAATTTTCCAGACAAGAATACTGGAGTGGGTTGCCATTTCCTGCTCCAGGGGATCGTCCCAACCCAGGGATCAAACCTGAGTCTCTTGCATCTCCTGCATTGGCAGATGGATTCTTTACCACTGCACCACATGGGGAAGCCAGTTTAAATGTGCGCCTAATAATTAATAAAGAATGAGACCAAACAGAGAGATTTTGTGCTTTTTATGCAAATACAATTATCAGTGTGTCCTCATTAAATAAAATCTGGGGAATTTAGTAGTCTTTGAGCTGCTTTTTAAATATTTTCTAGTATTTGTAGTTTAGTAATCTTGGGAAAGGACCTTCTCTGATGGCTCAATAGTGAAGAATCCACCTGCCAATATAGGAAACGCGAGTTCAGTCCCTGGGTGGGGAAGATCCCCTGGAGAAGGAAATAGCAACCCATTCCAGTATTCTTACCTAGGAAATCCCATGTACACCGGGCTCCTCAGCCCAGTGAGCTACAGTCCATAGGGTCACAAAGAGTTGGAAACAACTTAGTGACTAAACCCAAACCTAATCTTGGGAAAGTTAATTAAACTCTCTATGATTCAGTTCCCTCATGACTAAGTGAGAATACTACTGGCACCTGCTCATTGTCAAGGAGTTGGAGGATCAGCCTGGAGTCTGGCATACAGTGAGCACTGATATGGTAACTGTTGTCGTTACTATTACTACTGTACTTTTATCTAAAGCCTCCCCCTACCCCCCACCTTGTTGAAAATAGGCAGGGATATAAGGAAATAAATAATCAAAATGCATGCATTTCATGTGAATGTATTTTCAAAACTGTTATTCTTTTTCTGTCTTGTTTAGAAAATTGTTAAACACACAGAAATGAACCTCCCTATAGCTGTCACTCAGCTTAACCAATGATCAACATTTTTACCAATTTTGGGTTTTTTATCCCCAATATTATTTTTATGAAATATTTCAAAGCAAGGAAATTAAATCATTCCACCTGCAAATACTTGAGTATTCATCTTTAACCATATAATTGTTTTAAAAACATGATCATCATGCAATACTGAAAATGAATTCTTAATGTCAACTAATACCATATTTACATACCCATATTTGTCTCAGAAATGTCATTTTACAGTTGTTAACGGGTTGGGACATGAGGGGAATGGGAAAATGCTGGTCAAAGGGTACAAAGTTTCAGATATGCAGGATATACATTCTGGGGCTCTAATGTACAGCAGGGTGACTATAGTTAACCATAGTATATTGTATACTTGAAATTTGCTAGAAAATGAAGTCACTCAGTCGTGTCCAACTCTTTGCAACCCCACAGACTGTAGACCACCAGGCTCCTCTGTCCATGGAATTCTCCAGGCAAGAATACTGGAGTGGGTTGCCATTTCCTTCTCCAGGGGATGCTCCCAACCCAGGGATTGAACCCAGGTCTCCCATATTGCTGGCAGACGCCTTACCGCCTGAGCCATTTGCTAAGAGTAGATCTTAATTGTTCTCACATACTCAAAAGTTGTGAAGGGATTGATATGTTAATTAGCTTCCTTCTGGTAGACATTTTGCAAAGTATACATATATCAAAACATCACCTTGTATTTCTTAATTACATGCGATTTTTTTTGTCAATTATACCTCAGTAAAGCTGGAGGGAAAATCTGTTTTACAGCTAATTTATTTTTTAAAAAGAAACTGTTTTGCATTTAGTTTATTCAAATCAGGATCCAAATAAGGTATACATATTGCATTAGTTTGTCCTGTCTCTTGACTTTTTCTTTTTTTGCCATTGCTGCTTTAAGAGAAATCAGGTTTACTGACCTTTCTGATTTAGGGATTTGCTTCCTTGTGGCATTATGTAACTTTTCTGTTCTCTGTGTTTTTTGCAATCTGGTTTTAGATGCAGATATTTGATTGGCTTCAGGTTAAATTTTTTTTCCTTAGTCAAAAATACATCACAAGTGATGCTGTGCAATTTCTGTTGTATCATCACATCAGGAGGCACATAATGTCTGGATGTCCTAAATTTAGTGGAGCTAAGATTGATCTGAGGACTCAGATGGTGTCTACCTGACCCTTCATTGCAGAATTCTTTATCAATCTTCCACCTAGGGACTTCCCTGGTGGTCCAGTGGCTAAGACTCCATGCTCCCAAAGCAGGAGGTCCTGGTCAGGGAAGTGGATCCCACATGCCACAGCTAAGAGTTCGCATTCCACAACTAAAGATTCTGCATGCTGCAGCGAAGATCAAAACTCCTGAGTGTGCAACTAAGACCTGGCGTGGCTAAACAAACATTTTAAAAAAATCTTTCACCTAACCATTTTAACATCCGTTAATGATCACTGCTTTGAAGTATTATTGCATTAGGGACTGCATAATAGTGAATTTCTTACTTCTGTCATTTCTCCTGCATTTATTAGTTGGAATTCTTCCATGAAGAAGAATTTCCCCCTCATTAACTACTTGATAACCCTGGAAAAATAATCTGTATAGAAGAGACAAAGAAAGTACTTGATTTTCCCCTTTATTTCTCAATAGCGTGAGTAATGAATTGCTGCACTAGAAACCTCCAAGTGGTCCTTTTTATTTCAAATAACTATAAAGTTATGGATTTTATGTATTTAGTGTGTGCCAATCCTTTGTAGCCATTATTCTTTCTTGGTTTTCAAATCGTCCCCTCTTAAACCAAATGAGACTCTTTCAGGTTGGCTCCTATGTCCTGTTCATGGGGTCGCAAAGAGTCGGACACGACTGAGCAACTGAACTGAACTGAACTGAACATGCTCATAGTTAAATTATCTGAATAATTGCAATAATTATAATTATTCTTGTAAGATTCAGATATCAAATATATGTAAATATTGTTGTGATAAAAGAGATGACTCTTATTTTTTCCTTAATGATCATGTGTGTATGTGTCTTATTTTCCATCTCATTCTAATTAGCACATTATAGTGGTAATGACCTTTAGGATTCTATGAAAGAAAAAAGTTCTGTTCAAAGACTGCAAACTAGCATGAGGTCCTGCCCTGACATGTCACTGTATTAATATATTGATCAGTTCAGTTCAGTCGCTCAGTCCAGTTCAGTTGCTCAGTCGTGTCCGACTCTTTGCAACCCCATGAATTGCAGCATGCCAGGCCTCCCTGTCCACCACCAACTCTCAGAGTTCACTCAAACTCATGTCCATCAAGTCAGTGATGCCATCCAGCCATCTCATCCTCTGTTGTCCCCTTCTCCTCCTGCCCTCAATCCCTCCCAGCATCAGAGTCTTTTCCAATGAGTCAACTCTTTGCATGAGGTGGCCAAAGTACTGGAGTTTCAGCTTCAGCATCATTCCTTCCAAAGAAATCCCAGGGCTGATCTCCTTCAGAATGGACTGGTTGGATCTCCTTGCAGTCCAAGGGACTCTCGAGAGTCTTCTCCAACACCACAGTTCAAAAGCATCAATTCTTCGGTGCTCAGCTTTCTTCACAGTCCAACTCTCACATCCATACATGACCACAGGAAAAACCATAGCCTTGACTAGACAGACCTTTGTTGGCAAAGTAATGTCTCTGCTTTTGAATATGCTATCTAGGTTGGTCATAACTTTCCTTCCAAGTAAGCGTCTTTTAATTTCATGGCTGCAATCACCATCTGCAGTGATTTTGGAGCCCCCCAAAAATAAAGTCTGACACTGTTTCCACTGTTTCCCTATCTATTTCCCATGAAGTGATGGGACTGGATGCCATGATCTTCGTTTTCTGAATGTTGAGCTTTAAGCCAACTTTTTCACTCTCCACTTTTACTTTCATCAAGAGGCTTTTGAGTTCCTCTTCACTTTCTGCCATAAGGGTGGTGTCATCTGCATATCTGAGGGTATTCATATTTCTCCTGGCAATCTTGATTCCAGCTTGTGCTTCTTCCAGCCCAGCATTTCTCATGATGTACTCTGCATAGAAGTTAAATAAGCAGGGTGACAATATACAACCTTGACATACTCCTTTTCCTATTTGGAACCAATCTGTTGTTCCATGTCCAGTTCTAACTGTTGCTTCCTGACCTGCATATAGGTTTCTCAAGAGGCAGGTCAGGTGTTCTGGTATTCCCATCTCTTTCAGAATTTTCCACAGTTTATTGTGATCCACATAGTCAAAGGCTTTGGCATAGTCAATAAAGCAGAAATAGATGTTTTTCTGGAACTCGTAAATGTTAATTACTTTTATGTGGACAGAAGGAGGTCGGGAGAGGGAAGTAGAGAGGGAGAGAAAATATTTCTTGCAAACTCCTGTCTCTCCACTATTGGATAACATTGTTAAGAACAACACAAGTGCTTACTGGATAGTTTTTGAATCAGTGAATGAATGGGTACCCCTCTGGGACTATCAGTTACACTGTTACTTGAAGGCAAAGAGATGGACTAGATATCTTCAGCTCTCTTTCCTTCCTAGGGTTCTGTGGTTTCTTTGACTACTAAAAATTGGTTAGGTTGCAAATCTATTCTGTAGTCTTAAAAACAAAATACCTTCACATAAAAGGCAGGGAGAAAATATTCCTCAACATGTCCAGGAAAATCTAATAAATACCTTCAGTAATATGGATAAGCTATGCAAATTCATTAAAAAGGTGTATACCAGTGGCACTAACTTGTGGCTGGAAGAACTTGAGTTGTGTCAAAGTTTATTCTATCCAACATTAGCTGTCTTGGTGTCCATTGTGCATATATGAAGGCAGGCAGCTGCCTTTCTGAGGTATACTCTCTTGCACGGATCAAGAAAAACTGCTGAAGTCATGAGGCTGCTCCAGACAGAGCCCTCATGTGAGTCATATGAAAGCTCCCGCACTGCTGACCTCTGGCAAAAAAGGGAGTGAACAAGGACAGGAGCAGCAGAGGGAGAGAGGTTCAAGTGCCGGTGTTCTCCTTGAACCTAGAAGATTATGGGTCAAGAGCTGTGTGCAAAGGCTCTGCAGCCTGGATGCAGCTGCCATCGCTGTTGGGAGGGAGGCAACGCACACAGCTGTCAGAGGAGTGCGCCTGTGATGACGGAGGCTGCGATCGAGGTATTCATATCCCAGGAGCATCTCCCTCTACTGATAAACAGAGTTCAGAGGCTCCCTTTCTGTAGCAGGGTCTGCTTTTCCTGCATTAGGACTAAGGCAATAAAAAGAAACTTCTTTTAAAGTCACAAAGAATGTGTGGCTGTTGTTATCAAATTCGGGGATTTTCTTTTAAGCCAAAAGGGGAAAATTACCCTATGCTTTGGGCTGCACGAAATTCACTTGCCTTGCAGTAAAGAAAGTTATTCTCTTGACATCTCTGAAGTACTAAATTAGCGAGCTGAACCTCAAAAAACAAGCTGCGGTATTTGGTATCCTATGGATTAAAAATTTCAGTAATTAGCCCATGGCTATCAGCAATGCTGTACAGGAAAGTTATTCCCCTAAAGAGGTAAATTAAAGGGACAAGAAAAAGAAAAGTCTAGGTTTAACAGAAAAATTGGAACCCATCCATCAGAGAAATTTAGGTTAACCTAAGTGTCTAAAGACAGATTTTTTAGGTAAAGAAAGAATGTTGTGTTTTAGTAGTTGATATCAATATGGGTTTTTTTGTGTTTTAAAGGAACTGATGTTCAAGAAAGGTACATTTTGAAAGTGTGGGAAGCTTAGAAAACATTTGAAGAGTTAACATCAGGCAAATAAAGAAAAAGCGGTTTATGCTAGCCGTTGTCTTGACTTTGCATAAATTTTATTCCTGCACTTTCCTTTTTCTCTAGCTAACAGACCTAAAAGAAGCATCATGTTCCATGACTTCATTTCACCCCAGGGGACTTCAGGCTGTGCATGCCCGGAAGTTCAAGAGTAAAAGGCCACGGAGTAACAGCGATTCTTTTCAGGAAGAGGATCTGAGGCAAGGTTTTCAGTGGGTGAGTGAGCAGCTGATGTTGATCAAGAGGAATTTAATGTGTACTTATCTAGGAAGGCTGGCCCTTTTTCCAAGACAATTACTGAGCAGACCTTCCCAAGCACATTCTGCAACGTTGTCTAATTTCTGTGGGGGGAAAAGTCAGCACTAAAAAAATGCTCTTTTCTTTCCCCCCTCCTCACTCCTCATTCCCCTTATGCAGAGGAAGAGCCTCCCCTTTGGGGCAGCTTCATCTTACTTGAACTTGGAGAAGCTGGGTGAAGGTTCTTATGCTACAGTTTACAAAGGGATTAGCAGGTAAGTGACTCATTAGCTGGGAGAGACTTTACAGATGAGGAGTTCACCCCCAGGATTTGACATTATGAAGCCAGCTGACACATGGTAGAAATTCAGGACCTATGCAAGACCCCACTGTCAATAAGGAACGACATAATGACTGAAGTAGCCTTGAAAGCAGACAGACTTCCCTTGCCCCAATTAAAATCAGCCCACTAAGATGTTTATCAGCTTTTCCTCCTTTTGAGTCAATTCAAATTAAACTTTCTCAATTACTGTCCATCACTTGGTGGGGAGTACAGTGGATAAGGTGTCATATCCTTCCTGAAACACGACAAGGGTTTCAGTAGCACCTTTGAGTTTGCTCCTTCCTTCTTCTACTTTGCCTTCTTAGAAGATACTGAAGTTGGTTTCTACAAAGTAAGACCTAGTACGCAAAGATTGATTTATCCTGGGTTTTCTACACTTGCAAATTACACAAAAATGGCTGGAGAATAAAAAAGACTGTTAATCCAGAAAGTGAGTACCCATTTTGGTTAATAAAAACTATGTTAAACATAGTTTTTTTTATTCTCCAGGCAAGAACGCTGGAGTGGGTTGCCATTTCCTTCTCCAGTGCATGAAAGTGAAAAGTGAAAACGAAGGCACTCAGTCGTGTCTGACTCTTAGTGACCCCATGGACTGCAGCCTACCAGGCTCCGCTGTCCATGGGATTTTCCAGTCAAGAGTACTGGAGTGGGGTGCCATTGCCTTCTCCAGGGTGTTAAACATATTTGACAGAGTCATGAATTTCACTGCTTTTTCAAGGTGGGATAGTCAAGAAGGTCTGATTTCCTTAATTTACGTTACTCCAGTGGAGAAAAATAATGGCTCAAAGTGGTTTAATGTTAATTTTTTAAAATTTAATATAAATACTACAAAACTAAGTATTTATTATGTATCTTAATACTTGTGGTATTGTTTTTACTTGTTAAGGGTGAGTTTGGAGGAGATACCATTTTAAATATTTTATGTAGAAACAAGATTTAACTCACTTCCATAAACTATCTTAGGAACTAAGAATATAAAAAATTTCCTTCAAAATATTCATTCTAGTAACAGAATGAAAAATACACTAGAAATATATACTCTGTCCAAGTTCACAGAGATGTATGTAACAGTATATTAATTGCAGCAAGACTTATAATAGAAAGGGTGAAAGCCTGGTTACCAATATCCATTAATGGAGGACTGGCTAAATTATTACTATATAGTGAAATAGTATGCAAACATCTAGAGTATAACATAGACATATATGAAGAAAAGCAAGTTACAGAACAATATATGATCTCATTTAGGAAAAAAAAGCACTGTTCATGTATAAATTTGTATGTGCTTAGAGGAATCTGGAAAAATCTAAAAGGGACTATTAAAAGTAGCTACTTTTAGTGGTTGAAACTGGAATGGAGGAAGATCACTCAAACTTTTCACTGTATTTCTTACCATAAAAGTGTTACATTCATAATTTAAAACAAGTTAAAACATACCATAAAGATAGATGTCAAGAAAGCATTTTATAAATTCAACATCAATTACTAGTTTTTAAACTCTGAACAAAATAGGAATAGAATGATAATTACCCATCATGATGTAGAGTAATTTCAGATCAACAACTTCTATACTTTTTCTTAGCTCAATACTAGTGACATCACCATTAAGTTAGAGTAGGGCAAGACTGCCCATTATTTTCTATTGTTAAAGATTATCAGAAGCATTCTAGCTAATGCAACAAGGAAAAAAGACTGAATATAATTTTTATGGATTATAGAATTGTCTACTTAAAAAACCCCAAGAGAATCATCTAAGAAACTTGAAATAGTGAGATAGAACGACTAGGTCATCAGTTATAAAATCAAAATATACTTGTTAACAATTGCCTTATGTATTAGCAATAAGCATTTAATGGAAAATATTGTAGGGGAAATTATTCTTAAAGTAGCAACAATAAAAGTCATTAGCATTAAAAAATGGGCAGGATTTATATATAAGATTTACTAAAGGACATAAAAGACTTGCAAAAGCCAGAAAGGCATTCATTCTACTCGTATTTATTAAGCACTTACTATGTTGTTGCTGTTGGTTAGTCACAACTTACCAACTCAACCAACTTACAACTAAATTAGTAAGTCGTGTCCATTTCTTTTGCAACCTCATAGACTGTAGCCTGTCAGGCTCCTCTGTCCATGGGATTACCCAGGCAAGAATACTGAAGTGGGTTGCCATTTCCTTCTCCAGAGAATCTTCCTGACCCAGGGATCAAACCAGCATCTCCTGCATTGGCAGGGTGGATTCTTTACCACTGAGCTACCAGGGAAACCCTACTTACTATGTGCCAGGCACTACTTTAGCCAATAAGGATTCATTGAAGAAAAAAAGTGATAAATACGGAGTGTATGTTCTAGTGATGATGAGAGAGGCAATAAAAAAAACTCTTTGACCAAGTTTGTCAAAGAGTGAAAATGTTGGAAAAGAATAAAACAGGGAAGAAGAAAAGGGAGTGCCGGCATGGGGTGGTGAATTACTATTTTAAACAGAGTGATGAGAGGTGGGCTCACAGAGAAGAGAACACTTGAACAGAGATTCTGACAGAGACATGAACTTTGTGGGTGTGTAGTGGAAGAGGAGGCAGAGGGAACAACAAGCAGCAAACCCCTGAGGCAGGAGCATGCCTGGCATTGGAGGCAGTGGGTGGAAGGACTTGAAGGTAGGAGGAATTGCAGATACAGTAGGGCCATTGTGTAGGATCTTGTAGATCATTCCAGGGACTCTGTAAGGACATTTAGATTAAAAAATCTAGTAATACAAAGATGTTAATGATTCTATAATTTAGAATTTTAATGTATTCTAAATATGTTCAAACGCTACAATAATTAAAATAGTGTAGCATGAGTACAAGAAAAGACAGGTCAAAGAAATATGATTTGTAAAGCCCCAAAGAGTCACAAATCCAAGTATTAGTAAGATCTAATATACAATCACTGTTCATGGGGTTCTCATGATTGTCGGGAGAAATATCAATAACCTCAGATATGCAGATGATACCACCATTATGGCAGAAAGTGAAGAGGAACTAAAGAGCCACTTGATGAAAATGAAAGAGGAGAATGAAAAACTTGGCTTAAAACTCAATGTGTAGAAAATTAAGATCATGGCATCTGGTCCCATCACTTCATGGCAAGTAGATGGAGAAACAGTGGAAACAGTGACAGATTTTATTTTTTTGGACTCCAAAATCACTGCAGATGGTGACTGCAGCCATGAAATTTAAAAGACACTTACTCCTTGGAAGAAAAGCTATGACCAACCTAGACAGCATATTAAAAAGCAGAGACATTACTTTGCCAACAAAGGCCTGTCTAGTCAAAGCTATGGTTTTTCCAGTAGTCATGTAGGGATGTGAGAGTTGAACTATAAAGAAAGCAGAGTGCCAAAGAACTGATGCTTTTAAACTGTGGTTTTGGAGAAGACCCTTGAGAGCCCCTTGGACTGCAAGGAGATCCAACCAGTCCATCCTAAAGGAAGTCAGTCCTGAATATTCACTGGAAGGACTGATGCTGAAGCTGAAACTCCAGTACTTTGGCCACCTGATGTGAAGAACTGACCCACTGAAAAAGACCCTGATGCTGGGAAAGATTGAAGGCAGGAGAAGGGGACGACAGAGGATGAGATGGTTGGATGGCATCACCAACTCGATGGACATGAGTTTGAGCTAGCTCCAGGAGTTGGTGATGGACAGGAAAGCCTGGCATGCTGCAGTCCATGGGGTCACAAAGAGTTGGACATGACTGAGCGACTGAACTGAACTGAGCTGAAAGGAGTTGAAAAAGAAAACATACAAGAACTAGAAGAATAAAAAGGGAAGTCTATATAACTTTTGGACTAGAAAGGTCTGTCTGTACATAACACTGAAGTCAGAACCTGTTAGGGAAGATTGGACATGTTCATGGTGGCCCATCTATCCAAGTACATTCTAGGGACCCCTCAATTCTGAGCTACTTTAATAGAGGTTCACTGAAACAGTTACCATGGTCAAATTGACACAGGTAACCCTAGATCAAAATATAATGTGATCCTTCATCATAGGTGCTCTCAGCATCTTTAAAATGTTGATGTATAGCATGACTGTCTAAAAAAAGATTAAGAAAAATTTTAAAGTATAAAGCATTTTCTAAACATATTTGACTTCCCTGGTGGTTCAGATGGTAAAGAGTCTGCCTGCAATGCAGGAGACCGGAGTTCAATCCCTGGGTCAGGAAGATCCCCTGGAGGAGGAAATGGAAACCCACTCCAATATTCTTGCCTGGAGAATCCCATGGATGGAGGAGCCTGGAGGGCTACAGTTCATGGAGTCACAAAGAGTCGACCATGACTGAGTGACTTCATTTTCACTTTCATATTTGACCAGAAAATTTTTAGCATAGGGGGTGGGGAAAATTTCACAGACCTATTCTCTGAGTAAAGCATTTTGGAAAATACTGAATGTCATAAGAAATTGAAAGTTTAAAATTTCAAAGAAATTGCCGGGGTCCAGCCCCAGCTGATCCAGGGTATTCGAAGGAGAGACGGCATAGGCGAGGGTCAGGAAACAACTGCTTAATTACACATTAATTAAGGATACAAAGAGTAATAGAATGAGGATAGCTCAGTAGGAAAATTCAGTGGAGAAAAGAGGCTGAGTAGCTTGGTTTACGCGGGAGACCAATAAAACTTCAAGACAAGAAGTTTGCACCACTTACGTAGGCCGCAGGCGTCCTTCCGTTCTCCCGAAGGAGAGGAGACACTGAGGCCTCCCCGGTCGGATCTTAGAAGCCCAGGCATAATTAGCAAGCATGGTGGGTTCCGCGCTCCAGATGGAGACTCAGCTAGAATTTGGGAGAGAGAGTGACATGGGGAGACCAAGTTTCAGTGAACAAGGCCCGCACTTATTTTCCAAAGTAGTTTTTATACCTTAAGTTATGCATAGAGGATAATGGGGGAAGGGGTGGAGTCATGCAGCAAGCCAGGCTTTCTTCCTGCAAACTTATCATATGCAAAAGCTTAGGTGATTTGCATCATCTTCTGGCCCGGAGGCCTGTTAACATTTTAAGACCCTTTCTTCAGAAAGCTTATTTTTCTCTAAAGGTGATTGGTCAGGAGCCACCCTCCAAAAGCACTAAAGTTCCATTCCTACAGAGCAAAGGTGTGGTGGGCTATAACAAGAAAAAGAATTAACTCAAGGGTCCCAGGTTACAAACATTAAAGCTACTACTTACACCAATTTTATTAATCAATACACTGCCAGGGACACAGCAGGTAAGGGATATGGAAACTTAGCAGCAAACATTGGCCCAACAAGTGAAAATCCCTTCACCAATACAATTTCTAATCAATCTTTTAACTGCTCAAAGGAATCTGTGTTTAGACAGTTTAGAACATCTCATGCCTCTCACAGTTGGGAGGCTCTGAGCAATCACATGTGGCCGGAAAAACCTATTCAGGCAGGCTAGAGGATTTCCAAAGGAGTTTGTAGGTTGAAACACTGTCACACCCAGGAATTATTAACTGGAGCTGTAAGCCAACTCTTTTTTCAGAGAGAGGTAGTGGGGGACAGCCCCCCGTAAAGTCAGAGGTGTAGGTGAAAGCACAAAGCAGAAAGTAGGCAGACTCTGGTTTTCGGGGTAGATGCTCGAGAATTTCCAGGGGGACTCCTGAGGCTCGATCCCGCCTTTGCGTATGCCGAGCCTCCTTCCTCATGACCTTTGTCATGGGCGGAGTTCCTCACGCTGGCTCCCGGCAGTGATAGAATTCCAGTTGAGCTATTCCAGATCCTGAAAGATGATGCTGTGGAAAGTGCTGCACCCAATATGCAATATGCACTCAATATGCAATATGCCGGCTCCCGGCAGAAATGATAAGGCAAACAAAAGAAATTGGTAAGAGGTATATGCAAAATACCTCCCCCCAAAATGGACAAATCGGTAAACTACAAAAAAACATGAAAGACCAATAAGCTTATAAAAATTCAGTTCCACAAGTAGTTGAAGGAATAGAAATTAAAATGGAATCATCCTTTTCACCTTTGAAAAAGACCAAAACTGAAGATAAAAGCACGCACCTGATAAACAAGCCCCACATTTGTGGAAATATGTCAAAGGGACCCAGAAGCCAACTGAAAAGGCTCCCAAGGAACAAATGTGGAAATTGAGCAACAAAATAAAATAGTATTGGGTTGTAACCCAAAGTGTAAAATGAATACCTATGAGTCCAAAGTGCTATTAATAAGTAGCTTGGTTAATTAATAAATGGGAGAGAAGAGGCAATTTCCAGACAATTTATGTCACTATTCTACCTTCAAGCTGGCAGAGCATAACTTTCTACTCTTTAAGTGTGGGCTACTGAGAGTGACATTCCCCCAAAATACAGTATGGAAAGGGATTAGGGGGAGAATGAATTTACAGTAAAGAAACCTGATAGATATTACCTGAGCCAAGTGATTAAGGCCACATCAAAAGCCATGTATTGTGATGACAGCATGTGCCCTAACACGATGTGACAAAACCAAAACCCACGACCATGGTCTAATCATGAGAAAAACATCAGAAAAATTCCAATAAAGAGGTATGCTACAAAATACTTGACCAGTACTCCTCTAAATTGTCAGTGTCATCAAACAAGGAAAGGCTGGGGAACTGTCACAGCCAAGAGGTGCCTAAAGAGACATGACAACTAAATGCAATGTTTGTCCTAGATGAGGTCATAGAACAGAAAAAGGACATCAGGTAAAATCTAAAGAAATCCTGGTCATCATATTTCAGTACCTAAACATATCAAGTCAACCTGTTGCATACCTTAAATTTACAGGGTTATACGTATATACATTGTATATGAATATACCATGCTATATATCTCAATTTTTGAAAAGACTAAGAGGTAAATTGATTTTCATAAATTTATACATATCTAGAAAGAATAGTTTCTGTGAGAAAGCATTTTGAAATGAAATTGGAAAGTTGGAATGCTATTTTAAAAGGCAATATGCAACAGCAGATGAATTTTTTAAACTTAAAAATCATCTACTGTATAATCATTCCATCACTTTAGCATAGCAATATGCACACGTGCATTTTGTCTTCCACATGCACGTAGATTGTTTAGTCACAAATACGGTGTGCTTGCTGTTATGTACTCTACTTTTCATATTATCATAAACTTTATGGCTTTTTAAAATTTAATTAATTTATTTTTTTAAAAGACCATACTGAGTCTTTGTTGCTGCGTGGGCTTTTCTCAAGCTGCGGTGAGCAGGGGCTATTCTCGAGCTGCAGTGGCCTCTCCTGTTGCAGAGCACAAGCTCTAGGGCATGCGGGCTTCAGTAGTTGCAAGGTGTGGGCTCAGTAGTTGTGGTTCCTAGGTGCTAGAGCACAGGCCCAATAGTTGTGGTGCATGGGCTTAGCTGCTCTGTGGCACATGAGATCTTCCCAGACCCAGGAATCAAACCTGTATCTCCCCCTGTATTGGCAGGCACACTCTTTACCACTGAACCACCAGGGAAGCCTCATGTTTCTTTCTATATGCCTCTGGACCTAACTTTTGTTATGAATGCAAAATACTCTACTATACTGATATACCACAAATTTTTTAG
Source organism: Bubalus kerabau (assembly GCF_029407905.1). Taxonomy (NCBI): domain Eukaryota; kingdom Metazoa; phylum Chordata; class Mammalia; order Artiodactyla; family Bovidae; genus Bubalus; species Bubalus kerabau. The sequence continues at coordinate 144,317,984 of NC_073626.1, forward strand.
CTGTTTCTCTAATGTTGAACGTTTCAGTTATTTCTTTTTTTTTTCCTATTGTAACTAACACAACAAACAATGTCCTTCATTACTTGGAATTATTAAAATCTTTGTTAATTAACATTATTGGGAAAAATCCTGAGTATGATAATCTCATGGCTTTTCGTATGTATGATCATGTTATGGTGGTGGTTGTTAAGTTGTGTTTGACTCTTGCAAGCCCATGGACTGTAGCCTGCCAGGCTCCTCTGTCCATAGGATTCTCCAGACAAGAATACTGGAGTGGGTTGCTATTTCCTTCTCCAGGAGATCTTTTCCACCCAAGAATCGAATCCAGGTCTTCTGTATTGCAGGCATACGCTGCAATACTGAGCTATGAGGGAATCCCATGATCATGTTGAAAAGTGAAAGTTGTTCAGTTGTGTCCGACTCTTTGTGACCCCTTTGGAATTCTCCAGGCCAGAATACTGGAGTGGGTAGCCTTTCCCTTCTCCAGGGGACCTTCCCAACCAACCCAGGGATCAAACTCGGGTGTCCCACATTGCAGGCGGATTTTTAACAAGCTGAGCCACAAAGGAAGCCCAATAATACTGGAGTGGGTATCCTATCCCTCTCCAGTGGATCTTCCCTACCCAGGGTCTCCTGCATTGCAGGTGGATTCTTTACCAACTGAGTTAGTTATACTCTCCCAAATTTTACCATTTACAGTGCAACCCACAAGAAGCAATACAATTTTACTGCAAAAAACCCTAAAGAATTCCTAATAAACTATGGACTTTAGTTAATAATTATGTATCAATATTGCCTCATTAATTCAACAAATGTATGATACTAATATAAGTACGATAACAATAGAAGAAAACGGATGTGAGGTATATAGGAACCTTTTGTACTATCTTCTCAACTTTTCTGTAAATCAAAAACTGTTCTAAAAAATGAAATATTGAAGCAACAACAATGAAAAGCAAGGAATCTGTCTGGTGTCAGTGAGTGGGTGCTAGAATGGCCAGCCTCATGACCAGTTAGTGGTGCGACCACTTTGTGACACAATTTGGGAACATGTGTGCAAAACAATAAAAACTTGTGTGTGGCATACTCTGATTTAGCAATTCTATCTCAACCCTGAAAAAATGACAGAGGCTGTGTGAAAAGACTTATGTGCAAATACAAACAAATATGATTGTCAGGATATTTTTATAATAGTATTTTTAATAGAGACAATATTAAAATATTTGGAACTGGCGAAACACATTGTAGCATATTTATCTGATAAAATGTTATTATTAAATATCACATAATACAAGAATGACTAGAAGTTAAATGGAGAAAAAACTAATAATATGATATAAAACCCACTGTATTAAAAAAAAACAGTATAGTTACACTTGCATTAAAATCATCTCTGTTTTCTGGCATTTAGCTCACATCAGCAAACAGAACCATGAATAACTGGAGAGCAGGAGGCGATGAAGAGAGAGAGAATGGTGGGAATTGGGCAGGTCAGGTAGCACCTAGGATCCGATTGTAAGAATTTGACTTTTATTTAGGATGAGATGTGGAGACAATGTTGGGTTTTGAGCACAAAAGTGACTTGTTTTGACTTTCACTTTAAAAAGATTCCCTGGACTACCGTTGGGAGTAGATAGTAGGGGTACAAACATACAAGCAGAAACGCTGTTAGGAGTTCATTACAATAGTTCAGATGAAAGATAAGGATGGCTCAAATCAGTGCACAATGATAAATAAAAGGAACAATATACATCGGAATATGAGGATGGCTTTGTTGGGTTTGTCTTCTGTGCTTTCCTGAATTCTCCATATTCTCTGTAATGAATATATATCACTTTGGTAAAGAGAAAGCAATGGTTTGATATATACATGTGACTTTTAAAACTTTTTATTTTGAGAAAATTGTACATTTTATATGCTGGAATAAAATTTGAAGGAAAGTTACTTTTGTTAAGCCATCTCTAGTATAAATTGCTACTATGAGGCATGTCGACAAATGTATGCCCTTTCCCCCGACTCTTCCAGGATAAATGGACAACTAGTGGCTTTAAAAGTCATCAGTATGAATGCAGAGGAAGGAGTCCCATTTACAGCCATCCGGGAAGGTAAGAACAGTCGAGTGGACCCAAGAGATGTTTTAAGTTTTTGATTCGATAAAAACACATTCAATCTATCCATTCAGCATCTAGCTTTTATAGAAGTAATGTTGTAATTGCAATTTTATTCTTCACACCAGTTTTCCAAATCATTTTATTACTTCCTCTTGAAGAAATTAGAATTCAAAACTATTATATTAATTGACCCAAACTATGAACTCAGTGAGTATTTACTAAATATCATCTGTGAGCTTGGTCCCATGCTACGTGCTAAGGCCATATCTACATAACCCTAGAAATATCCATACAAAGGAGAAAATTAATATACTTACAAATCCTCAGTAAGCAGCTTACCTGAAAATAAGTTCTTTAGATAGTATTTGAAAAACTCTCTGGAAAAAACATGTATTTTTAGTGTTGTGCCTGTATTTTCTCTGAACCTCAGGTGGTAGAGCAAGTAGATGAGAAGTCTGGTGTCGGTAGGACTTGGGCTTGAATCTTAGAGATCTACAGATTACTAGTGCTGTGACCATGGGTAGATTACTTTTCCTATTTAAGACATCTATTGCAGAAAGAGGATTTGTTTTTCAGTCTCTCAATCATGTCTGCCTCTGTGATCCCAGGGACTGCAGCACGCCAGGCTTGCCTGTCCTTCACCATCTCCCGGAGTTTGCTCAAACTCCTCTCCATTGACTCAGTGATGACATCCAGCCATCTCATCCTCTGTCATCCCCTTCTCCTCCTGCCTTCAATCTTTCCCAGCATCAGGGTCTTTTCCAATGAGTTGACTCTTTCCATCACATGGCCAAAGTATTGGAGCTTCAGCTTCAGCATCAGTCCTTCCAATGAATATTCTGGGTTGATTTCCTTTAGGATTGACTGGTTTGATCTCCAATACCTATTTCTTTGAGTTATTATGAGGGTTAAGTGACAATATGCATAGAAAACACTAATCACAGGGTTCATCTTCAGAGTTCAACATGTTGACAAATATCATTATCTTTTTGCTCCTTTCTTTTGGTGATGTCTCGTTCACTATCAAGATAACTAAAAATTTATAATTTGAAAATCAAGAAGCCAGTACAGTGAAAATAAATCATTAAAATGCAACTTATTAGCCTTCTTACATGAGCCATTTGAAATAAAATGATAATAGAATTACTATCCTTTTCATCAAAAACCCAGAGAAATGGCTCCTCTCTGGTCTTTTTTGTCCCCTTTTAACAACTTCATCTTCCCTTTTTTATGGAGCACATACTGTACACAAAGCATACTGCAGGGTGTTGTGAAAGATGAGAAGAAAGATCTGATCTTTGCTATATATCTTTTCAGTTGTAACAGAGCAGATGGTTCAGGTTGTTAGCAGTGTTATGATGAAGGTAAAAAAGACCTTGTAAACTGAGATGAGAACCAATCAGTCTCAGTATGGCTAATTGAGTCAATAGATTTTGAAGTGAGCTTGGAGGATGGGTCATGCAAACAGGCTTGGGAAAAGCAATTCAGAAAATGAGTTTATAACTGAATTTGATGCCATTTTCAAAAGCCTTCCAGAGCCCCTGGGAAATATGTCATTCTGAATTTCAGTAGAAGGACCAAATGGCTATCTGGTTAGCCAGAGCTTCAACCTGGTAGGATCAGGTGCATTCTGGAGGAAAGCATGTTTTTAAGTGTTTAATATAATGGACACTGTATTTACTGATGGACATATTAGTGGTCCCCATGAAAAGATGATCAGATTTAGAAAAAGAAGTGTGGACAGGCTAAGGAGCATTTCTGAGCATAATAGGCATCCTCAGGCGGCCAGCATCAGGAGTGGGTCTCTAGGCCCAGGTTTGCCCTCTTCTCACAGCGTTTCCTTTGTGAGGTACGCTTGCCTGTTGCTACAGGCCTACCTTGCTCAGATTTTCTCTCCAGCCAAGTGTTTTTTCAGGTTGACACTTGACTTTTAACAGTGAAAACTTTGCCGGTTTTGCTAACAGATGGTTCTCAGCATGGTTCAGAAATGCTGGATCTGCATTGTTCTGTATACTAAGTGTTTCTTTTATTTCTTATTTACTGAGAAATTGCCTCTCCATCACAGGTGTTTGCAATTACATTTACTATTCAACTGTGGACTTTCTTGGTTTGTTTTATGGACTTACCTTACTGAATGCTTTGCTTGTTTAATATGAAAAACCACAAAAGGATTTTTTTGACACACTGGAGGTTGTTAGGCATCCAGTTTCCAACAAAGCATGTTTCTTTTTCCACCAGTGTAAATGCTGGGAGCCCTTGATAGAGGAGCCCTCTCTCTTCAAGAAGACAGAAGGCCTCATTTTAAAACTTTGGCACTGTCCCATTTTTCCTGTAAGAACTTTAAGGATGTGAGGCCAGGGAGACAGGAGGTTAAATGAGAAGGGCTGGAAGGCAAAAGAAGAACAGCTGGAGTTCATTAGTTAAAATCCAGGGTCACTAGCTAAAAAGGCAACCGAAAGCCACGTGCAGAAAAACTAAATGAGCAATGCAGACTTCTCTAAAAAGCCTTGAAGTAGGAATTACTTTTCCTGAACAGTTTGGCTGCTCTAATGGTGTATCAGCCAAAGATTCATTGAGTAGGATTTTACTCCATGTGCAGTCTCTATATGTATCGGTAGAAAGCATGTGGCAATTTATTAATCTGGTCATTTGGAATATTATTTGATTGTAACATGTAATATAATGAAATTAGCAAAAGTATGCACAGTACTAAGGGCAATATACCTTAATACATGTGCCAGATATTTTTCATGTGTTAACCTCTTCCAGTCCTTTGGAGGTAGATATTATTACAATTCCTGTACAGAGCTGTGAGTCAAGCAAAATCTGAGTCAAAATCCATATGGGAGAGTGTGTGGATTTTGACTTCATACACAAACACCTGGCCACCTACTATGGCCAGGTATTTTGCCAGCTGCTATATACACAACAGTGGACACAATAGGCATATTGCCCATCCTTATTCCTTTGCTAGTTAAAAAGATTAACCACCTTCATTGAAACTTACAGAATCTTTCCCAATGGGCTCTATATTTTAAATGTTTGTTTTTGCAACTAGGAGATAGCACTTTCACTGGAATAGGCTAATATGATGTTTTTATATAAGAACATGTTCCCTAGTTTTATTAACCTATGTATCAATGTCTTAATAATGTACATTATTTTAAATATATTTCTATAAAAATAGAAACTGTTTAAAAAGCACTTCCAGGACTTTCAGCCCATTAGCGGGATTCATTAGGAAGCATTCATAAGAAATAATCTTTTTTGAGAACTGGGCACATAATATAATCTTCCCCCCACTTCAATCTTTTTTTTGAACCTTTACGTCAACTCTAGTTGGTAAAGTGTGTTTTTTGTCGTAGTGATTAAGGAGTTTGAACTTCAGAGAGGTTAGATAACTGGTCAGAGGTCACAGAGCTAGTACTCAGAGGCATTACATATCCAAATCCATTCTATTCTATTCTAAAGCCTTTCTACTTTATTACAGTAAAGTTAGAAATCCTTAACTCAAGGATTTTTTCCTTTTGCAAAAGTAAAACTAAAAAATAAAAATAGAAATCTATTTTATGAAACATGTTGTATAAACATTAAGTAAATGCAAGAGAAACATTTTAAAGAAAATATACAATTGTATATTTATCAATTCTGATTCTTTCATATGCTCTATAGCACTATAATTCCAAATCTTTAAGTTAGAAAATGGTTTCAGCTGAGAATCTTTTAATATCATTCTCTAGTAGAAAACATTACAGAGTAATTATTTTCAGTCCATATATAAGAAAAAGCCAAAAATAGACAAAGTCACCTCTACAAGGTGATACAGTGAAGTGTTGTTTCTGTTCACTCAGTCCTGTCCTACTCTTTGTGACCCCACGGACTGCAGCATGCCAGGCCTCCCTGTCCTTCACCATCTCCCGAAGCTTGCTCAAACTCATGTCCATTGAGTCAGTGATGCTTAGTTGCTTAGTCATGACAAACTCTTTGCAACCCCATGGACTATAGCCTTCCAGGCTCCTCTGTCCATGGGGATTCTCCAGGCAAGAATACTGGAGTGGGTTGACATGCCCTCCGCCAGGGGATCTTTCCAACCCAGGGATCGAACCCAGGTCTCCCTAATTGCAGGCAGATTTTTTTACGATCTGAGCCACCAGTTCAGTTAGTTGGGTCACTCAGTCGGGTCTGACTCTTTGAGACCCCATGAATTGCAGCTCGCCAGGCCTCTCTGTCCATCACCAACGCCCGGAGTTCACTCAAACTCAAGTCCATCAAGTTGGTGATGCCATCCAGCCATCTCATCCTCTGTCGTCCCCTTCTCCTCCTGCCCCCAATCCCTCCCAGTATCAGAGTCTTTTCCAGTGAGTCAACTCTTCACATGAGGTGGCCAAAGTACTGGAGTTTCAGCTTTAGCATCAGTCCTTCCAAAGATATCCCAGGACTGATCTCCTTTAGGATGGACTGGTTGGATCTCCTTGCAGTCCAAGGGACTTCAAGAGTCTTCTCCAACACCACACTTCAAAAGCATCACTTCTTCGGTGCTCAGCTTTCCTCACAGTCCAACTCTCACATCCATACATGACTACAGGAAAAACCATAGCCTTGACTAGACGGACCTTTGTTGGCAAAGTAATGTCTCTGCTTTTGAATATGCCACCTAGGTTGGTCATAACTTTCCTTCCAAGGAGTAAGCGTCTTTTAATTTCATGGCTGCAATCACCATCTGCAGTGATTTTGGAGCCCAAAAAAATAAAGTCTGACACTGTTTCCGCTGTTTCCCCATCTATTTCCCATGAGGTGATGGGACCGGATGCCATGATCTTCGTTTTCTGAATGTTGAGCTTTAAACCAACTTTTTCACTCTCCACTTTCACTTTCACCAAGAGGCTTTTTAGTTCCTCTTCACTTTCTGCCATAAGGGTGGTGTCATCTGCATATTTGAGGGTATTCATATTTCTCCTGGCAGTCTTGATTCCAGCTTGTGCTTCTTCCAGCCCAGCATTTCTCATTATGTACTCTGCATAGAAGTTAAATAAGCAGGGGGACAATATACAGCCTTGACGTACTCCTTTTCCTATTTGGAAACAGTCTGTTGTTCCATGTCCAGTTCTAACTGTTGCTTCCTGACCTGCATATAGATTTCTCAAGAGGCAGGTCAGGTGGTCTGGTATTCCCATCTCTTTCAGAATTTTCCACAGTTTATTGTGATCCACACAGTCAAAGGCTTTGGCATAGTCAATAAAGCAGAAATAGATGTTCTTCTGGAACTCTCTTGCTTTTTCCAGATCCAGCGGATGTTGGAAGTTTGATCTCTGGTTCCTCTGCCTTTTATAAAACCAGCTTGAATATCTGGAAGTTCACGGTTCACGTCTTTCTGAAGCCTGGCTTAGAGAATTTTGAGCATTACTTTACTAGCGTGTGAGATGAGTGCAATTGTGCGGTAGTTTGAGCATTCTTTGGCATTGCCTTTCTTTCGGATTGGAATGAAAACTGACCTTTTCCCAGTCCTGTGGCTACTGCTGAGTTTTCCAAATTTGCTGGCATATTGAGTGCAGCACTTTCACAGCATCATCTTCCAGGATTTCAAATAGCTCAACTGGAATTCCATCACCTCCACTAGCTTTGTTCGTAGTGATGCTTTCTAAGGCCCACTTAACTTCACGTTCCAGGATGTCTGGCTCTAGGTGAGTGATCACACCATTGTGATTATCTGGGTCGTGAAGATCTTTTTTGTACAGTTCTTCTGTGTATTCTTGCCATCTCTTCTTAATATCTTCTGCTTCTGTTAGGTCCATACCATTTCTGTCCTTTATCGAGCCCATCTTTCCATGAAATGTTCCCTTGGTATCTCTAATTTTCTTGAAGAGATCTCTAGTCCTTCCCATTCTATTGTTTTCCTCTATTTCTTTGCATTGATCGCTGAGGAAGGCTTTCTTATCTCTTCTTGCTATTCTTTGGAACTCTGCATTCAGATGCTTATATCTTTCCTTTTCTCCTTGGCTCTCCACTTCTCTTCTTTTCACAGCTATTTTTAAGACCTCCCCAGACAGCCATTTTGCTCTTTTGCATTTCTTTTCCATGGGGATGGTCTTGATCCCTGTCTCCTGTACAATGTCATGAACCTCCGTCCATAGTTCATCAGGCACTCTATCTATCAGATCTAGGCCCTTAAATCTATTTCTCACTCCCACTGTATAATCATAAGGAATTTGATTTAGGTCATACCTGAATGGTCTAGTGGTTTTCCCTACTTTCTTCAATTTAAGTCTGAATTTGGTAATAAGGAGTTCATGATCTGAGCCACAGTCAGCTCCCAGTCTTGTTTTTGCTAACTGTATAGAGCTTCTCCATCTTTGGCTGTGAAGTATATGATCAATCTGATTTCAGTGTTGACCATCTGGTTATGTCTATGTGTAGAGTCTTCTCTTGTGTTGTTGGAAGAGGGTGTTTGCTATGACCAGTGTGTTCTTTTGGCAAAACTCTATTAGCCTTTGCCCTGCTTCATTCCATATTCCAAGGCCAAATTTGCCTATTACCCCAGGTGTTTCTTGACTTCCTACTTTTGCATTCCAGTCCCTACAATGAAAAGGACATCTTTTTTGGGTGTTAGTTCTAAAATTTTGGTCTTGTAGGTCTTCATAGAACCGTTCAACTTCAGCTTCTTCAGCGTTACTGGTTGGGGCATAGACTTGGATTAATGTGATATTGAATGGTTTGCCTTGGAAACGAATAGAGATCATTCTGTTGTTTTTGAGATTGCATCCAAGTACTGCATTTCGAACTCTTGTTGACTATGATGGCTACTCCATTTCTTCTAAGGGATTCCTGTCCACAGTGGTAGATATAACCGTCATTTGAGTTTAATTCACCCATTCCAGTCCATTTTATTTCGCTGATTCCTAGAAAGTCAACATTCACTCTTGCCATATCCTGTTCGACCACTTCCAATTTGCATTGATTCATGGACCTAACATTCCAGGTTCCTATGCAATATTGCTCTTTACAGCATCGGACCTTGCTTCTATCACCAGTCACATCCACAACTGGGGATTGTTTATGCTTTGGCTCCATCCCTTCATTCTTTCTGGATTATTTCTCCACTGATCTCCAGTAGCATATTGGGCACCTACCGACCTGGGGAGTTCCTTTTTCAGTATCCTATCATTTTGCCTTTTCATATTGTTCATGGAGTTCTCAAGGCAAGAATACTGAAGTGGTTTGCCATTCCCTTCTCCAGTGGACCACATTCTGTCAGCCCTCTCCACCATGACCTGCCCATCCTGGGTGGCCCCACGGGCATGGCTTAGTTTCATTGAGTTAGACAAGGCTCTGGTCTATGTGATTAGACTGACTAGTTTTCTGTGATTATGGTTTCAGTGTGTCTGCCCTCTGATGCCCTCTAGCAACACCTACTGTCTTACCTGGGTTTCTCTTACCTTGGACAAGGGGTATCTCCTCACCGCCGCCCCTCCTGACCTTGAACGTGGAGTAGCTCCTCTTGGCCCTCCTGCGCCCGCGCAGCCAGCGCTTCTTGGACGTGAGGTTGCTCCTCTCGGCTGCCGCCCCTGACCTCAGACGTGGGGTAGCTCCTCTCAGCCACGCTTCTTTGAGGCCCATCGCAGCCAGCATTCTTCTGCCACCAGGGAAGCCCAAAAATACTGGAGTGGGTAGCCTATCCTTTCTCTAGGAGATCTTCCCAACCCAGGAATCAAACCAGGGTCTCCGGCATTGCAGGCAGATTCTTTACCAGCTGAGCTACCAGAGAAACCCAGAGGGGCCTTTAGTGACCTAATAATAACCTGTTATTGAAGATACAAGAGCCAGTCCTCAGCCCTTCCCACTCATCCGGGCTCCCCAAGTTTGGCTCTCTCCTCTTTTTAACTTTGAATTTCCTCCTTTCCACAGGTTTTCAATTCTCCCATTGTGAAATGGAAATCCTCTCCACTCTCTGTATTATGCTTCAGCAATCCTTCATTCCATGGTCCTGCCCTCCATCGATCACGTCCACAGGCCCTGCTGACCTCTTGTGGGACTTTGAATTTTAGAGTATGGTCACATCTTGCAAAGTCTTGGTCCAGAAGGCAGAACATCCCTTTCCCTGACCTCCAATGGCCTCTATCTCTCCAGGCTTCCTCTCCTGTAGCTCTGAACCTACAGAGTTGATAAGAGTTGATAAGCTTTCCAGAGAAAGGCATGTTCAAAGTGCTCTGAGTTGACTGGGAAAATGGAATCTTTTTTTTTTTTTTTTTCTAACTTCTCTAGCCTGTAAGAAAAATAAGTTACATAAATGCAATCATTGACTGACCATTTACTAAATAATGAAGTTTTAAAAATAGTTTTAAATATTATTTCACAACAAGTTTTTTCCAGGCTTGAAAAATCAGAATGCTTGATTTGAAATGTTTAAAAAACAAATGGTGCTTGATATTTTTAAAGCAGTACTTTCATGATCAAAGATTTAATTAAATTTTTGTTTAATTTTTCTAGCTTCACTCCTGAAGGGTTTGAAACATGCCAACATTGTGCTGCTGCATGACATAATACACACCAAAGAGACACTGACATTCGTATTTGAATATGTGGTGAGTTGTCCCAGCATTTTACAAAGTGTAAGGGAAAAGCCTGGTGCTTGTATGATGAATCTGTTAATATTTTATGGCATGACAAAACTTTCATAACCATGTGAAAAGCGTCATGGAAATTTTCATTATTGGAAATTTCTCTATTGTTCTTATGCTTTTTTACCCACTATTTTTGTTGCCTTTTTCCCTCTCACCAACAAGAATAAACATTTTGAGTTTGCCTCCTAAATAAAACTTTTGCACTTATTTTTTAATCTAGTTTTAATCACTATGTGAGGAGAGACCAAAATTTTTTTTATTGACAATAATGACATAAACCACAGGGTTTTAAAAAACTCCATACGAGTTTACTAAAGAATAAATCATTTTGTATTTTTGAAAGATAAAAGCCATTCAAATATTAGCAGAAAGAAAGCATAAGGTATGTGTATACAACTTGCTTTTCAGGACACTTGGAGAGTACAGATATCCCCACATCATTGTGTTCAGTGGCAGTCATTTAAAATGAACCTCTCTTGTATGATTTCAATACCTTTAGACCATGAAGTTTTTACACCTTGTTTTACGTTCCTGGATATGTTCCAGTGTCTCCAGTTTACAGTCTATGGAGATTTGAATAGAATTTGTATCCTACTGGTATGTGAAAATTGTATAAATCTTAATTATGTTGAATTGGTTGACAGGGCTTATCAGGCCTACTATATCCTACTGCTTCTCAGTATATTTGTTCTATTAATTTTTGAGTATGATATTGAAAATCCAACTAAAAATCTTAATTTATCTACTTAGAAAAATTATAATATATAGTGGAACTCTATGTAACCTTGTTCTGTATTTTCCAAGTCTCCTGTAAATGTGTTATCATACTTTCATAATTTAAAAAAAATAATAAAAAATAAGTTAAATGAGCCTCTCTTGTGTCAAGAAACAGGGTTCCTTCTAAGAGCAGCTAACTAGAAAGACATGCTGTGTTTGACTTTAACAGTGGTGTCTCAGAAAACTTGGTTGTGTACATTTTGCACGTTATTCTCAAAAATTCTGAACTTTGTAATGCCTCTGAGAGTCAAGTCTGTGGTCTGCTTTGTGACACTGACCAAGCACTACGAACATCACTCTCTCCACTATTTTGTGTAGCACACAGACCTGGCTCAGTATATGTCTCAGCACCCAGGAGGGCTTCATCCTCATAATGTCAGGGTAAGTACTTTGAGGCCTGGGACTCCCCTCTGGCTTGCCCACGGCAGGAGAATTCGGAAACAGACTGCCATCACAAACTGAAAGCCCATGATACTAGGTAAGAAGATGGACACCATTGATATTCTAGAGAAAAGTTTTAAAAAAAAAAATCTGCCCTCAAGATATGGAGCAAAGTCCAGCTGCTTTCTGGGCAAGCTAACCCTGTCAGTCATCACCATCAAGCAAATGTGTCTTTAGAAGTATAATCCAATTAAAAAGAATTGCCTTAAAAGGAAAGAAGTGAAGTTAAGCTATCATAAAATAAATACTTTCTTCATAGCAGACTACTGTGCTCTGTGATAAAGTTCATGTTGCACTTAAAGTTCCCAACTAGAACTAGCAAACTACCTTGATTGATTCTTTATCAGTTATCTTTTTGCCTGTTCTATAAAATCCTATTACGTGCGGGACCAACTTCCATTTTTCTAGTTATTGGAGTAGAAATAATATTAAACTCTTAACTAGCTATAATTCCACATCTGTTATAAATTTTAGAAACCATTTGTATGTCATATTTTTCATTCTCTAAGGTTTTATTGGCATTAATTGATTGGCCCTTAACAGAACCATATGAGATTTGTATATGATGTACCCATTCATTTAACTAATATTTATGTGTTCATTTATTCATTCATTCAAGATATATTTGAGTACTCAGTACCACATTAAATCCTAAGGTTTCAATAATGAAAAAGTTGTGTTTCTTATTTTCAATGAGCTGAAGCCCAGCAAGATATGTGGACTTAGATAGGTAGTGAGAAGCAAGGTGATGAGGGCTATGGCCATGTTAATTAGGACTACTATGAGGACTCATAGTAAGGGGACTCCAGTCATGGAGGCAAGGGGAAAAGAAAGTTTGAAGACAGGGTTTTGAAGAGAATGAAAACATTTAAAAATACTTAGAGGAAACTGAAATAGAAAACTAACTAGGGGGACCAAGAAGGAATGTCTAGCAGTGTGTTAAGGACTCTGATGAGGATAGAATCCATTAAATTATCTGCATGATCATGGGATTTCTTTTTTTATTTTTTTTAATGGCAGCACTTAGTTCAAATAGAGGAACAGAGAAAGTAGAAAGTTGGACTGATTGAGACACTGGGGCTGTGCCAGACATGTTGGGCCACATATTTGGAGACTATCAAGAGAGAGGCTAAAGGGATGGTCAGAGGCTTCTACAGTGAGTCCAATCTGAGGGAAGGAAGTGAAGACAGGCAGGTTACTGATAGCTAGGGAGAGAGCAGAAGAGTCAAGGAACCAGAGGTCTAATTAAATAGAACAGTTGGAGAAAGAGTAACTGTGTGAAAGATAGAACATTTTCAGACTTGAGGGACTCTTGTAGCAAGCACTATGCTAAGTGTTTAGCAGGATAGAAAGATGCAGAAGACATGATTCCTATCCTCAAAGGATGTAGAGCCGAAAACAGGAGGTAAGACATACACACCACCACTATTCCAGGACATTTGTGAATAATATCAAGTAAGAAATAAGACCTAATGTTGTAGATGTGCAAGGAAGTAAAAGATATCTTATCATTTTCAGAGGTTTTGATAAGCCAGACCTTACAAGCTGCAATGCTTTTCAGAGGCTGGAATAGGGGAAGATGCTAGAGGAGGAAGGAATGTTTTCAGCGAAGGTTCAGATCAGGGTAGTAGAGGGTGTGTTCAAGGAAGAAGATCCCAGCGCCACACGGACTGTTGGGGTCAAACGGACTATCATGTTTTTCACTCTCCAAGTGCTAGTCCATTAGTGGGTTATGAAATCAATTGATAATCAGCAACCAGCATTTTTTTAAAAAATGAAATGGAATGGGTGAGAAGGGAATGTGTATCTGCGTGCTAAATCAATTCAGTAATGTCCGACTCTTTGCGACCCAATGGACTGTAGCCACCAGGCTCCTCTGCCGATGGGATTCTCCAGGCAAGAATACTGGCGTGGGTTGTCATGCCCTCCTCAAGCGGATCTTCCTGACCCACAGATCAAACCTGCATCTCTTACGTCTCCTTCGTTGGCAGGCAGGCTCTTTACCACTAGTGCCACCTGGGAAACCCTCTAGAGAAAGGAATAGAAAATATTATAGTATGCAACACTTAGTAAGAACAAGTTTTATTTTGTGCAGATTCTTTTCCATTAGAAACTGTGCTTATATCTATGTATGAATGTGTAAACTGGAAGCATATCTATTTCTTGTTGTGTAATGCAGTATGAAAAAAAACCCTTAAAACACTGGGTTGGTCTAACTTGCTTATTTTGCAGAATTAGAATTCAAGTTTGAAAAGAAATATTTTTCCTGAAGTTATAGAACCAGCTTTTGCCATTGCTCAAAGAGATTCTTGGTTGAGGTTCTTTTCCACTAGTGCCATCCTGAATCTCTGGTCCTGTCGGCCTGAAACAGATACTGTCTTAGTGACATGGAGTACATGAGTCTGGGGGAATAGATTGGGTAGGTGGCTGAGAGCCTTACTTTCTAAGATGTGGACTTTATTTCTTAGACAGTAGAGTCATTAAAAGGGCTTGATTGAAAAAGAATGGCATGATCAGAAGGAAATTTATGTAATTGTGGTCTGTGGGAGAGATTAAAGAGAGGTGACTGGAGTCAAGGATTTCAGTTAGGAGTTTGTCAATGTGGGCTAGCCCAGTGCTTCTCAAGCTTCAGTGAGCACACTAATGACCTGGGGATCTGATTCAGTAAGTCTGATTCAAAGCTCAAGGTTTGTGTTTCTAACATACTCCAAGGTGACACAGATGCTGCTGGTTGAGGACTAAACTTTGAGTGGCAAGGTTCCAGGTAAGAAGTGATAAAGGCCTAAATTAGGACAGTGAAGGTACGAATGGAAAGGACTGTGGAAAACAATGACAGAGAAGGGTTCGGCCAGGACACGGGGACAGCAGTGGTGTAGATGTGAGTTGGTGGTGGAAGAAAGTGGACATATGGGCAATTGATTACTTCACCAGAATTGTTGGGAGAGGGAAGAATCAGCAGTGCTTTTTCTAGCTTTAATTAATTATGTGGATGATGGTGCCATTCACTGAAATAGAGAAATAGGAAAATAGATTCTAGAGGAACACAGAGAGTTAAGTTCTGGCATATTGGGTTTGAGATGTTATGGGATGTCCAGGTGAATGTCAGACTGTATGGGTCCAACAGTTCCGGAAAGAGATCTGAAGTGAAGCTAAAGACTTTCAAATTATCAGAATACAGTTGTTAATTGAAGCAATGTTAGTGGATAAGATGGGTAAGGGGAGCATGTATGGTGATAAGAGAAGGTCAATGATGGAGCCCTAAGGAATATCACCATATTAGATATCAGTAGAGAAAGTGGAGCCTATGGAAAGTACAGTCAGAGAAGTAGGAGAAAAATTAAGAGATTTTGGTACCAAGTGGGGGAAAGAGCATCAGGAAGGAAGACAGAAGCAACAAAGCCAGATCCTGTAAAGTGAAAGATCCATTGGATTTTTGTAGCAAAGGACATTGGTGGGACTTCCCTAGTGGTCCAGTGGCTAAGATTCCAAGCTCTCAGTGCTGGGGGACCAGGTTTGATCCCTTTCAGGGAACTAGATTGTGCATGCTGCAACTAAATTTCAAACATCACAGCAATGGTTGAAGATCCTGCATGCCACAACTATGACCTGGCACAGCCAAAAAAATGAATATTTTAAAAAGACATTGGTGAGCACCGTGAAAACATTATGAATAAAGTGATCGTAGCAGAAACCATTTTGTAGGGGGAGGAATTTCACATTTCAGAGGACAAACAGTTCTATATGATGGTGGGACCCAATGTGTGACCATGGGAGCCAAGGGCTAAAGTGGGTTGGAGAAGCAGATCGTTGGAGCATGGAGGTTGGCTGGACATATTCACGTGAGCACTGATGTCAAGGGAACAACAGCTGTGATCCAGGTGTCCAAGTCTTGAGTGAATGATGGAGAGTGGTAGGAGTTGTGTGGATGACAGTGAGAAGAGGGGTAGAAAAAGATGGCATGAAAATCCAAGGACAAGGGTTTTTACATGAGGGTGGATACACTGGAATCAAGTTGATGAGCACCAGGGTCTGGTCTGAGAAAAGCAGGATCCTGGGGAGTTTGCCTCCTACAGCACAGCTGTGGCTGTGTGGACCTCCATACAGGTCCCATATCAAGGTCCCCAAGCCATTTAAGAATGTTAAAATTTTCTTGAGGCTCCTACTTCAGATGTTTGCTGCTTCTATGAGTCTTTCTCATCACAGTTCTTTCTCTTTCTGGTACTTCAAACATACACACTGTTATTCATTTTTACCATTCACTTTTTATTCATTTGTTATTCATTTTTACCATCACTCAACTGTCAAGGCATAAAAGTCCTATACCAACATATAAACACATTCTTAAATGGTTTGGGGACCTTGATATGGGACCTGCATGGAGCTCACATGGCCACAGCTGTGCCGTGGGAGGCAAACTCTCCAGGATCCTGCTTTGCTCAGACCATGGTGCATATCAACTTGATTCCAATATGTCCAAGTCTTTGTTAGGTCATTACAGGTTCTATAAAAGCATCTCTGAAGTTCCTAGTTTCCAAGATGTGATGGAAAAAGTGAATTTATCTGCACAACTTTGTGTCTTCTATTAGGTCCATGTCCCAGAAATGCTGGGGCTGGCTCTTTCTTTTCAAAATTGCCAGAACATGTTCTCAGTTGGCATAAGTCTTTGTAAACACTAACGTTGGTGTTTGCATTCTCAGTTGCCAGTTGCACTGGAAAATAGCAAAAGACACTTAGAATACTAAGCATTCATTTTTTCCCCTTAGGCTTCTATATTGGTGGGAATCTACTAATGTCTTTGGTTTCTGTGCCTTGTAATCACCAGCAATGTTTTAAAATTTGGATCCAGGATGTATTTTTCCTTTTGCTTCCCCCCCCCCACCTTTTTTTTTTTTTCTTCTCTCTACTATTTTTTCCTTATTCTCTTTCAATTTTTTTCTTGGTCTGATTTATTTTGGTGTCTTTTCCCTCTGAATCTATACTGTATATTTCCCTTGTTTTCACTTTGAACTTAAGACTTTAAAAATATGTTTAAAAAGATAATGGTTCCTGTATTTCCTAACACCATCTAAGGATATACTTCCCAGTCTGGACTCCCTGTGTTCTGTTTTTAAAAGGGTTTTATATCAGAGAGCCTGGAAAACTTAAGCAGTTGTAAACCTTAGAATATCATTTCCAGGTCAACTTTGATCTTGTATGCCAAGTTCATTGGTGGGAAAAAAATTAAATCTTTCACATCTAAATCAATAACTAGTGTTCCAAAGGAAACTTCAAAGTTTCACTTTAGATTTTTAAGGAAGGGTAATTCCTTCAGTATCAAAGAAATGAGATGTCAGGAAAAACCAGAATCCCTTTGTTTAGGACATGGTCTACTTATTTGACTTTCCTTATCTTTTTTTTTTTTTTCCTGTTTGAATGTAAAATCTTCTTTTTTTTTTTTTTTTTTTTTTTGGTCTCTTAAGAGACACTTTTACTATATTCTTTCAGATGACTGGTTTTGATTTAGAGGAGAAATCAACACATAGTGGCTCAAATCTGCTTAGATAAGGTGTTCATTCCTTCCAGCTTTTCATGTTCCAACTTTTGCGGGGCCTGGCATACATCCACCACCAACACGTTCTTCACAGGGACCTGAAACCTCAGAACTTACTCATCAGTCACCTGGGAGAGCTCAAACTGGCTGATTTTGGTAAGTCACCCCCTGAGTCTCTTTCTGGGCTATGAACAATGATGCTTTTGTGTGCACGTGTTTAAAGCATCAATTAGGCCTGGACTTTGAAAAGTGGGGACCAGGGAACATGACATTTTTTGAGGATATCAAACAACCATACAGTAAGAGTGAGGCAAGACACTGAGAGAGACTGATCACTTCTCAGGGTCCCATCAAGCCTCAGTGTAATCAGATCCTAAAATGTGGGCACCCCTATTACCTCACTGCTGTTTTTGATGCAAAGACTTTTGTAGAGTGAATGGTACTTCTTAGGTTTCCCTAAATCTGGGTGGATGTACAAATTCCATCAGACTAGATCAAAGTTATCCCAGGATGGCCAGATAAAGAGGTCACCCCCAGACTCTAGGCTGGACTCTTGCTGGAATGGAGGTTCCAGAACACCTATGTATCTATACAGGTGGGACTGTATGGTGTGTGTATGTGTGTGTGTTCAGTCGCTTAGTCCTGTCCAACTTTTTTGACCCTACGCACTGTACCCTGCCAAGCTTCTCTGTCCATGGAATTCTCCAGGCAAGAATACGGGAGTGGGTTGAATACAGAAGTGGGAGAATACAGAAATGGGAGTCTTCTGCATTGCATGCAGATTCTTTACCACTGAGCCACCAGGTACCTGAGGCTTTTCATTCCCATCAGAGTGATGCAGATTTACCCTGAGTGTCACTGTATCTTTCCACTTCAGCAGTTATCACTGTTTAATTATACATACATACATACTTATATGATGGTTTTGTCTCCTCCACTAGACTATAAGTGTTATGAGGGCAGCCTGGATCCATTTTTGCTTATCATTATATCCCTAGTGCCTGACACCATCACAGGAGCTCAGTAAATTTTTGTTGAAAAACTGGCTCCATATAAGCTGAGAAGACCCTCTTCTCTGTTTGGCAGATGTCAAATGACCCTGCTATAACTGCCGTAAGCATGTAACAGACATTCGTTTATCAAATTCCCTACAAAAGTAAACTCATCTATTGAGATTTCATACGGCTATAGATCATGTGATTCTGTGAGATAAATAGCTAACTGACAAATGTACTGTTTTGCAGAGGAGCGCTTGAGAATGACTCATCTAAGTTCCTGCCAAACTAGCTAATGTGGATTGACAGTCCCTACCCTTTATCTACTAAACTGGGGATTCCTGAACTGCAGAAATGGAGGGTGGTCACGTTAAGTCATGAATTGATCTTCCCTTGCTGTTATAGAAACCTCCAATTACAAAGGTGTAAACATGCTTGAAGCTTAATTTTCTCTCGTATAACATCTGACCTAGGCAGTCAGAGCTTTGTGGAAGCCCCCAGATGTCTTGGTTCATGCTCCTTCTGACACGTGAGCCCCACCAGCCCTAGGTGTTGCCCACTGGCATATTTCAAGATGGCAGCCACCTCCTCCTCACCACAGCCTGGAGAAAGGAGAAAAGGGACCAACACATAACCCCTCCAGGAAGTTCACATGTCACTTTTATTCATATCAAATAGGCAAAAATTTAGTTGCCTTGCAACACTTAGCTGCCAGGAAGGCCACATTTAGCTGCAAAGTAGGCTAAATTTAGAGAAATTAATGCGATGAAGAGGTACACAAGAATCAAGATAGTTGAGTAGTTCTATTAAAAGCACTGAAATTTGTGTATTATTTTTAAAATATTGTTTACTCTGCCAGTTGCACTCTCCTTGGCAGACTGTATCACTGTGCCTCTCCAGGAAGTCTCAGGACAACAAGTTCTGTGCTTTCCCCCTTCGCTCAGGTCTTGCTCGAGCCAAGTCCATTCCCAGCCAGACATATTCTTCAGAAGTTGTGACTCTCTGGTACCGCCCTCCTGATGCCTTGCTGGGAGCCACTGAATATTCCTCTGAACTGGACATATGGTAAGAGCAAGTGCCAAGAAAATGTGAGTCATCCTACCCATGAAGATTGCTTTATTAACTGTGTTACATTTTAGATAATCATTCTAATGACTTCCCAGGTGGCTCAGTGGTAAAGAATCCGTCTGCCAATGCAGGAGATGTAGGAGACCCAAGTTCAATCCCTGGGCTGAGAAGATCCTCTGGAGAAGGAAATGGCAACCCACTCCAGTATTCTTGCCTGGAGAATCCCATGGACAGAGGAGCCTGGCAGGCTACAGTCCATGGAGTTGCAAAGAGTCAGACATGACTGAATGACTGAGTATGCACACACAAACATTCTAATGATGACAATCACATTTGTATACAGAAATATAAAGTACTTTCAATACATATCTCATTTGATTTTTACAATAAGTTTTAACAGTTAAATAAGTTGAGGCTCATAGAGGTCTTACCAAGGCATCTTCTGGATTCTATCCTTTTTTGTCAATGCTCCTTCTTCTAGCTCTTCTCTTAATCCTTTGTCTTTTCCTTTGTCTCCAGGGAAACATACATATGCTCCCAAACCACAGATCTCACACACACACACACACACACACACACACACACCTGCTTGTCTACACATGGCCAAACACAGTTCAGAGCCTGGTAGAAAAAAAACATAAATACCAAGATTCTGTAGACCTGATTTTCATGCCAGTTCTATTTCTAATCAGTTCTTCTGGATTATGTTATCTTCAAAAAACCATGTACCCTCTCTGTGTTTATGTTTCTTTGTTTTTAAAATAAGGGCAATATACTCTTCCCATGAAGGTTAAGGGGGACTGTGGTGTGAATATAAGAAATCAGACAGATGCTGTCAAGTAGAAACACATTGTTGGGGAGGCTCTGGGATTGAAGAGGTGCAGTGGCGAGTGTGGGATATCAGTCACTCAACATCCCAGACCTGCACTGTTACGTTGTCTGCTTCTGATTCCTGGAAATATCCCAGTCATTTGTGTGGTGAATTTACAGTCACAGCCAGCACCTCAAAGGTAACAAAGTATACGGACTTCTTTCAATTCTTTAGACGGTCTTATATACACTGAAGGCCCTGTTTAAAAACACTAAGAAGCTAAACTAAGCTTTTGAATTTCCCAAAGTCTTGAGAAAAGTTGGAGAAAATTTCCTGCAGTGTATCTGGAGTCGTTGATTTCCCGATACCCGGTACCATGTCTCAGAATATCACCTGCTAGTCAAAACCCCCCTGAAACTGTCAGTCCTCACTGCTCCATGCTGTCACTTCAAAGGCTTTCAGCAGGCTCTGGTTTTCTCAGTTTTTAATGATCACTTCCTAGTTGTGCTTCACAGACAGTGAAACTTCTGCTCATCACTTTTAAACTTTGCTTTATTACTGAGCATTTAAAACATTCAAAATACATAAACATATACATCAGTGATTCTTCACCAGGATCAATTTTACTTCCCAGGGACCTTGGCAATGTCTGAGACATTTATTGTCACACTTGGGTAGGGGCGGGGTGCTTCTGGCATCTAGTGGGTAAAGGCCGGGGATGCTACTAAATATCTTACAGTGCACAGGGCAGCCCCCCGCAACAAGGATGTATCCAGCCCCAAATGTTGATAGTGTCAAGATTGAGAAACCTGATGTAGATTGAGAAGCATAATGAAGCGAACTCCATGAACCCACTACCCAACAAAACAACCAGAGCATGGTCAGTATTGCCACATTGGACTTCCCTGGTGGTCGGTGGTTAGGACTTTGCTCTTCCAGTGCGGGAGGTGTGGGTTTGACCTCTGCTCGGGGAGCTAGGATCCCACATGCTGCGTGGCATGGCCAAAAAATATATTTCCACATTCGCTTGTGTCCTTTCTCCATCCACCAGAGCCTGCCCCTCCACCAGAGGGGCTCTACCCTGAATTTTTATTCTTGTTGTCCGTCCCTCACCTTTTTTTAAATAATACTTTTACATTTTTATGTATTTTAAAAATATTATTTTACCTACTTTTGAGTTTTTATAAAAATGGTACTATATTGCTTTTAGTTTTCTGTGATTTGCTTTTTTTAAACTCTGTGTATTTATAGGATTTATCTACTTTGATCTAAGTTACACTTTATTTTCTGTTGATGAACATTTCAGTTATCTAATTTGATGTTTTTGGTTTTGCTATTTTGAATATACTTGGTACTTATATGTAAGGATTTCTCTAGAGTACTTCAAAGTAGATTTGCTGTGTCATGGGGTATATGAATGTTCAACTTCATGAAACAGTGTCCAACTGTTTTCCAAGTGGTTGTAACAATTTATGCATCAGCAGTATATCATAGTCCCTTATCCACATCTGTACTAGCTTTATAAAATCAGATTTCTTAATTTTTGCTAATCTTGTGGGAAGAATGGTAGCATGCTGTGATCAAATGTGCATTTCCCTAATTACTAATGAGGTTGGAAGTCTTTTCATGGATTATTCGTGGGTTTTCTCCTATGAAATACCTCTGTGTGTCTTTCATTTATTTTCTTTTGGTCTCTATATCTCTGACAGTCTCTCCCTTTCTTTCTTTATTGATTTATAGGAGTTCTTATACTCTGAATACTAATCTTTTATCAGTTATGTGTGTTGCAAGAAGCCTCCCCAGCTCCTGGCTTACATTTTCATCTTAATGTTGTCTTTTTAAGCAAGAGTGCTTTGTTTTAATATTACTGACCTTAGCAGTCTTTTCCTTTATGGCTAGTCTTTTTGTTCCTTATTTTAAAAATCCTTCTCTCCCTGAGACCAAAGTGATATTATCTAATACATTCTTTTAAAAGCTGTAGAATTTTTCCTTTCACTTCAAATCTGTAATATATGGGAAATTGACTTTCTCTGTACTAACCAATTGTCTCACCTCAATTTCTTCAGTGATCTGCTTTGCCAAATAGCTCATGTATCAGGTTTCTAAAGAGGCATAGGTCTGTTTCTGGGCTCTCTACTCTGACTGGGGTCAGTTTCTCTGTCTCTGTACCACTGTCCCACTGTATTCATTTCTGTAGCTTTCTAATAATACTTGATTTCTGCTAGGACAAGTCTCACCACCTACTTCATCTTCTTCCTCAGGAGTATCTTGGCTATTTTTCCCCTTTGGTTCTCCATATAAATTTTACTGAATGTAAAAACCCTAGTGGGATTTTCTTTAGAATTACATTGAAATTATAGAACATTTTGAGGATAGTTAACACCTTTATAATACTGTCTTCCAATTTTAAAACAGTATAGTTCTCCATCTGTTTAGTTCATCTTACATATCTAAAGTAAATGTTCTTTTCTTGTAAGTTGATTTCTGTTGTTTATTGTTTCTTTTGGTTCTTGCATATGGTATCTTTTTTCCATGCGTATTTAGTTGATTTTGACAATGATATGCTAATTCTCCTTGGAATTTTATTTGTGGGATTTTTTTTTTTTTTTTTTTTGTGGCCTTGAATAAAGTGTAGTCTGTCAGAGAGGATTTGCATTTGATTCTGCTAGGTACTTTTTTTTTTAATTATTATTGTATTTTACATAAGTGTGGGTCTCCTACTAAGATATTATTTCTTAATACCATTCCCTACTGAAAATAACTATGCCTTTTTGGAGAAGTAGCCAGTACTGGGACTGGGGCAGGAAAAGTTTAAGATGAGCTAGGAACATCCTGTTAGGCCAGAATATTTTCTAATAAAGTGATCAAAAAATGATGGGAATATGTCAAAAGGATGTGGGAAGCAGCTTGAAGAGACTCCCACTGGCCAAAGCCAATACCTTCTGAGCATCCTAATAGATAGTGCAGATAATGTATTTTAACACTGAATAACATAAGAATATATGTCTATATGGAAGATAGACAGATAATAGATGGATAGATTGGATGGCATCACCGATTCAATGGACATGAACTTGGGCAAATTCCAGGAGATGGTGAGGAACAGGGAGGCCTGTCATACTGCAGTCCATGAGGTTGCAAAGAGTTAGACCCGGCTTAGCAACTGAGCAACAACAGGTGGATGGATAGATGGGTGGATGGATGGATGGATGGACCCATAGATACATAGGGAGGGATGCTCCTTTTTACAGTATAATGCCAACTAATAACTGGGGAAGAAATGACAGAATTAGAAAAATCACTATTTTGTAATATATATAGTAGTAATCGGTTCAAATGAGAATCATCAATCCTAAATTAGTGGGGAAGTTTTCATGAGAAATAAAATATTTATTTACATAGTCTCAAAGTACCTCTATACAAATTACTTATAACAAAAGAAAAAATAACAACTTTATATCAGAGGAACTTGGCAAACACCACCTTAACCAAGTGATTAGAGTCAGTATCATTAATAATGGGACTGGCTACAGTCCATAGGGTCACAAAGAGTTGGACATGACTGAGCAACTGAGCATACTGACATCATTTGCCTCCTAATACGAATCAGAGGAGACAGTATCACGAATGTGGTTTTCCTGAAAAAAGAGCATAACCGGAGTCAAATCATGAAGCAGCATCAGATAAACTCATTTTGAGGAACATTCTATGACATAACTATACGGTACTCTTCATTTTATTTTTTAATACTTTTATTTATTTATTTGGTTGCACTGGGTCTTCATTGCTGCTCCTGGGCTTTCTCTAGTTGCAGGGAGCAGGGGCTGCTCTCTAGCTGTGATGTGTGGAGGGTTTGGTTGTGTTGTGTGGCAGGCTTCTCATTGTGGTGGCTTCTCTTGTTGTGGAGCACGCGCTCTAGGGTACATGGCTCAGTAGTTGCAATTCTCGGGCTCTAGAGCACAGGCTCACTATGTGTGGCACACAGGCTGAGTTGCTCCACAGCATGTAGGAGCTTCCCAGACCAGGAATCAAACCTGTGTCTCCTACATTGGCAGATGGATTCTTTATCACTGAATTACCAAGGAAGCCCCTAGACTGTACTCCTTCAAAGAGCTGTAGAGGAAGAAAAAATTTTCTTCTATTCTCTGAGGTTCAGTGGATGGGTCTGTGAAATAAGCTGACAAAAGACAGATGAACAGAAGAAAAGCATACATGTTTTATTTTATGTTAAAAGTTTTATGTGACATGGGGTAAGTGGCTTCATAAAAAGGAGAGAAAATCCCCAAAGAAACAGCTAGACTTGGAGGCTTTTATACCATTCTGACAAAAGATGATATACTCCTCTGTAAAGAGAAGTAACAAGACAAAGGAAAGGGGCTTCTGAACTCTTTAGGGTGATAACTGTGGGAAGGTAAATATGTGTATGGGGAACCCTAGTGGTGGATAAGGATGACTTATCAACAACTGTTTACATACATTCTTCTTGGTGCCATCTCTGCATCTGGTGATAAGGTTTTTCTCCCCTCCGGGGCTGGGAAAGGGGTCATCTTCACAAGGGGATTTTATGTCCTCCTTATGGGCTTCCCTTGTGGCTCAGATGGTTAAGAATCTGCCTGCAATGCCAGAGACCCAGGTTTGATCCCTGGGCTTGGAATATCCCCTGGGAAAGGGAAGAGCAAACCACTGCAGTATTCTTGCCTGGAGAGTTCCATGGACAGAGGAGCCTGGTAGACTACAGTCCATTGTGTCACAAAGAGTCAGACAGGACTGAGCACCTAACACTTTCACACTTTCAGACAGCCCAAGAGAAGCAAAATCTCATCCTGTGTCTGCTTTTTCTCAATTGCCTTCAGCTCATACTAATCCTTATACCCGAATGGCATATTTTTGGGGTGGTATTTTCTGTTCTTGTATAGAGTCAATGTTTGAATAGACAAAAAAAAAAAAAAAAATTAGGGAAATGTTCCAGATTAAAGAGACTAAAGAAGCATGTCTACTAAACATAATGCATGGTCCTAGATTGGATACTGGGGGAGAAGGAGCTAAAGAACCCTCCTGGGACAATCAGTGGAACTTAAATATGGACTGTAGATTGGATAGTGGTATTGAGATCAGTATTAACTTTCCTGATTTTGATAATTGTATTGTTGTTGTGTAAAAGAATGCTTTTGTTCTTAGAAGATACATGTGGAAGTATGTAAGGGTGAAGAACCATGGTATCTGCCACTTACTCTCCACTGCTTCAGAAAAAAATTAGATAATAGATAGATGGATGATAGAAAAAAATGGTAAAACCAAAAAGGCAAAGTGTTGGCAATTGGGAATCTGTTTGAAGTATATAAGACAATTCTTTCTACTGTTTTTGTAACTTTAATTTTGAAATTATTTCAAAATTAAAGGTTAGCAAAAAAAAAAGTTGAGAAAAACCTGGTGTTTCACCAAAGAGAATGAAGCAGCGCTGGCTTTGTTAGAAGCGCTGGCCCAGTACATAGTCAATATTCTCAGTTATTTACTTTGTGTTTGAGAAGGATGTGTATTCCCAAATTGTTGGGTACAGGACTTTACATATGTTCAAAATTTCAAGGTTGTTACTTGTGTTATTCACAATTTCTTTATATAATTTTTGTCTGTTTAAGCTATCAGGGGAAGATATATTGAAGTTGTTGATTTGTCATATTTCTATTCATTTTTCCTTTATTTACTGTGAAGCTATTTTCATCAAGTGAAAATAAATTTAAAACTGTTCATCATTCCCGCATGCACTTTAAATATTACTTTGGAATACTTTTCCTCTTTTGATACAAACCCTTTAAAGCTTTCTTTAGTGTTGGCCTGTTGGTATCAAACTCTGCTTTTGTTTCTTAAGATAAACTCTCATTGTTAAAGGTATCCCATTGCTGGGGATGTAATTCTAGATTGACATTATTTTCTCTCAGAACTTGGAGGATATTTCCCCATTTTGTCTTCCAGTGCTGCTCTTGTGAAGATTGCTTTTAGCCTAATTGTAGGGAAGTTTGCTTTTGGCCTTATTGTCTTTCTCTTTTACAGGTGATCTCCCATTTTCTCTGGATACGATAAAGAATTTTTTTTGCCTTCATTATTATGCAGTTTTCACTATAATGTGTCCAATGTGGACTTCTTTTTACTTACCCTGCTTGGTGTATATTGTGCTTCTTCTAATTATGAATTCATGTTTTCCATCAGCCATTTTCTTTTTAGTGTTGCCTCTATTCCAGTCTGGAGCTCCAATGAAAGATTATCTTTTCTATCATCCTTGGCTCTTATCCTCTCTTTCATATTTTCAGTCCCTTTAACTCTCTGTGCTACTTTTGGGTAATTTCTTCATCTACCAGTTCTTTAAACCCCTCTTAAACTATGTATCCCTTAGTTTTTACTGAATATACTAAAGTGTATGTTATTCCACTGATAAGTGTTTCATTAATTTAATCATGAATAATGATGTGGTGCTCACAGAATAAAAACTCAGTCATAAGTTCAAATTATTGTCATTACTGTTATTAATTTGATGATTGTTGTTTGTCCAGTAAAACTCAAAAAGTAATGTAGAAATAGAATAATCATTATCTTTCAGTATTTACTATAATGGTTTACTCTACATAACTGTTAGATATTACGTGTTTACATTGGGAGG
Source organism: Bubalus kerabau (assembly GCF_029407905.1). Classification (NCBI taxonomy): domain Eukaryota; kingdom Metazoa; phylum Chordata; class Mammalia; order Artiodactyla; family Bovidae; genus Bubalus; species Bubalus kerabau. The sequence goes on from NC_073626.1 coordinate 144,344,987, forward strand.
AGAAGGCAATGGCACCCCACTCCAGTACTCTTGCCTGGAAAATCCCATGGACGGAGGAGCCTGGTAGGCTGCAGTCCATGGGGTTGCTAAGGGTCTGACACGACTGAGCGACTTCACTTTCACTTTTCACTTTCATGCATTGGAGAAGGAAATGGCAACCACTCCAGTGTTCTTGCCTGGAGAATCCCAGGGACGGGGGACCCTGGTGGGCTGCCGTCTATGGGGTCACACAGAGTTGGACACGACTAAAGCGACTTAGCAGGAGCAGCAGCAGCAACATTGGGAATCCTCTTCTCCTATTTTTTTTCTTTTCAGGGTGAGGAAAATGAGCAAGGAAAAGATTTCCAATTCACAATGGAAGAAAAGGCCATGCAACCCCATAGGGTACAAACTGAACGCTTTTGTAAGGAAGCAGGTGACAGTGGTTGAGCATTAGAGCCTTTGTCCTAATGAAACTAATTATAACAAGAGCTTCTCATTCATGATAAACCCTGGGACCAACAGAGTCCATGGCCCAAAGCAAACACTTAAAATATGGAAAATACACCAGTAAAACACATTGGTTATTCCCAGCACTTACAACCAGCATCCTCTAATCTCCCATCATCCTTTCCTCTCTTTCTGATACTTTTTCAGACCTAAAAAGATTTCATTAGCAACTTCAGTGGAAAAAAGAAAAAAAAAACACCTCAATGCTTTAGGATGATTACACTTTTTGTTTTTAATTTTTGTATTGTGTTAAAATATATATAACAAAAATTACGATTTTAACTATTTTCAAATGTACAGTTCAGTGGCATCAAGTACCACCACCTCCACTATCCATATCTCCAGAACTTTTCATCATCCCAGTATGACTCTTTGTACCCATTAAACAATCACTTCTCTTTGCTCCCTCCTCTCAGTCCCTGACAACTCCTATTGTACTTCCTCTCTCTGTGAATTTGACCACTCTAGTACCTCATATAAATGCAATCATACAGTATTTGTCCCTCCATGTCTGGCTTTTTTCACTTAGCATAATATTTTCAAGGTTCATTCATATTATGGTAAACTGGGTTGTAAACAAGAATTTCCTTTGATAGTCAACTCCTCTATTCAAAACTAACTGCAGGCAGATGCTGGATTTAGAACTACAGAAAGTTATCAGTGCCTGAGGGATTCTTTATGGTCAAATCTCTTGCTGCAAACTTCCAAATATAAAGAGTGGCCCAGGGAAAAGCAAATAGAAATATCATGTCACTGCCATATATCAGGCTGCTCTGAATTAACTTCAATAGTGAAAAGTGAAATATTGACTCACTTCTCCCAACAATATTCTTACAGACTCCTTGCATCTCCCCAAACCTAAAACTCCTGAGATGGTTTATTTCTCCAGAGATTGCCTGAAGAATTTGAGGAATCTTTTTCTCTCTTATGGGAAGAATTTGCTCATGCTCAGAATAGAGAAAAGACCAGGAAAAAAGCCAGAAAAAGCAGAAAACATGTTAGCTGTTTCTTCTAACGTGACTGAAGAACCACAGTTGGAGCACAAAAATGACCCAGTGCATCTCTCCCTTCTGGAAGGATTCACTGTTTGATGTCACCAGCTCTTTTTTCCCCTGCGTGTGAAGTTTCCCTTCATCTACATGGGCTGCCCCAAGGGTATCTCCACAGAGCAGAAATCCTCTGAGAAGCCTAAAGATATGTAGGGTAAGAAGAGCCACAGGAATGAAGATTTAAGAACAAAACAGAGGAATAAAAAGAAATAGGAGCTGGCTCCCTATCTGGACATGAACGTTCAGAATACTTAAAATGTTTGCTTTAAGACTAGTCTGGGGTGGACAAAATAGATGATAGCCACACAACTTGCTTAAGAAACAAATAAAAACTATGAAAGTCACACAACTTGTTCACAAAGCAAATTTAAAAAAAAAAACAGTTCTGAGGAATAAATGGAAAAAATAAGAAAGTGAGTTGTACATTTTTTAAAGAACAGTACTTATCTGAAAAAAATCTTTCCTTCTTCAAACTTAAGGTGCACAGACTTATTTTCTTTCCAGTGCACTGATATTTATGATACAAATAGTCCAGCTTCTGAAATACAATTGATTTAGGAATGTTGTGCATCTTGTAAGTATTCTAAGTGCATAAGTGCATCGCACATGCACACACACACACACACACATTCACACACACACACATATATTTTATTAGTCTGCCAGGCTCCTCTGTCCATGGAGTTCTCCAGGCAAGAATACCGGAGTGGGTAGCCATTCCCTTCTCCAAGGGATCTTCCCCACCCAGGGATCAAACCTGGGTCTCCTCATTGTAGGCAGATTCTTTACCAATTGAGCCCCCAGGGAAGCCCTTATAAAAAACCTTAGACTCTAGATTGGTAGGTGAGGAAGGTTTAATCCGTCCCTAAGTGAAACTTAAGAAGAAAGACTCAAGAAAATGTCTATATGGCACCAACCACACAAATGCAGATATAAATGGAATTTCAACCAATATTAGCATTTTATTCTTTTATGCAAACATCTCGTGTTATTTTGTAGTACTTACACAGTAGCCTTAAAGTCCAGCTTTCTCCAGTATATTTTACGTAATTGTGCCCACTGTCCTAGTGGTGTAGAAGATAAAGGACACTAAGAAATTGTGTAATGAAAAGGACTTCCTTTTTGGTTCCTCTCAGCCACCATTATAAAAGGACATAAAAAGGCAACAAGCTCTGTCTTAGCCATGAAAGCCTTTTGAGGGGAGGGAAGGCTCAGTAAACTAGCAATGACTATGGTTTGAACCTCGCTTAGAACACCCTCAAGCCTTCTGGTAATTTGTGAGCTCCTGGGGTTTCTGGAGGTGTTGTGATACTGGATGGAGAGTTGGTTCAAATCTTCAAAAGCCAGTACATTTTCATTTCTATTTTGTGTCAGTTAATAAATAATCACTTGTGTTTTATACCCATAGATACATAAATATATATTTGTGTGTGTGTTTCTTTTTCACTTCAAATTGAAATGGCTTGAGACCTTTCAAGAACACAGAGAAAGCATGAAGGGAAGTGGGTGGAGACCATTTGATGGTGTTCACCATCTCAGTTTTTCAGCTGGCTTGTCTCACAGTTGACATTCCTAGCAACCAGGATGTTTTTAAACCATCTGACAGTTTGCTATTACTTCCATTATTCTCCATGTATTGTTTAATTTACACCTTTTATATCTGTTCTTTAAAGACAAGAAGTAAAAAGAATATGAATATTTAAAAGCAAGCCAGTAAGGAGTCTTAAAATGATAATAAAGAAATAGAGGAAAACAACAGAATAGGAAAGACTAGAGATCTCTTCAAGGAAATTAGAGATACCAAGGGAACATTTCATGCAGAGATGGGCTCAATAAATGACAGAAATGGTATGGACCTAACAGAAGCAGAAGATATTAAGAAGAGGTGGCAAGAATACATAGAAGAACTATACAAAAAAAGATCTTCACGACCCAGATAATCACAATGGTATGATCACTCACCTAGAGCCAGACATCCTGGAACGTGAAGTCAAGTGGGCCTTAGGAAGTATCACTATGAACAAAGCTAGTGGAGGTGAGGGAATTCCAGTTGAGCTATTTCAAATCCTAAATGATGATGCTGTGAAAGTGCTGCACTCAATATGTCAGCAAATGTGGAAAACTCAGCAGTGGCCACAGGACTGGAAAAGGTCAGTTTTCATCCCAATCCCAAAGAAGGCAATGCCAAAGAATGCTCAAACTACCGCACAATTGCACTCATCTCACACGCTAGTAAAGTAATGCTCAAAATTATCCAAGCCAGGCTTCAGCAATATGTAAACCGTGAACTTCCAGATATTCAAGCTGAATTTAGAAAAGGCAGAGGAACCAGAGATCAAATTGCCAACATCTGTTGGATCATCAAGAAAGCAAAAGAGTTTCAGAGAAACATCTATTTCTGCTTTATTGACTATGCCATAGCCTTTGACTGTGTGGATCACAACAAACTGTGGAAAATTCTGAAAGAGATGGGAATACCAGACCACCTGACCTGCCTCTTGTAGGTCAGGAAGCAACAGTTAGAACTGGACATGGAACAACAGACTGGTTCCAAATAGGAAAAGGAGTTCATCAAGGCTGTACATCATCACCCTGCTTATTTAACTTATATGCAGAGTACATCTTGAGCAACGCTGGGCTGGAAGAAGCACAAGCTGGAATCAAGATTGCCAGGAGAAATATCAATAACCTCAGATATGCAGATGACACCACCCTTATGGCAGAAAGTGAAGAAGAACTAAAGAGCCTCTTGATGAAAGTGAAAAAGTTGGCTTAAAGCTCAACATTCAGAAAACGAAGATCATGGCATCCGGTCCCATCACTTCATGGGAAGTAGATGGGGAAACAGTGGAAACAGTGTCAGACTTTATTTTTCTGGGCTCCAAAATCACTGCAGATGGTGATTGCAGCCATGAAATTAAAAGACGCTTACTCCTTGGAAGGAAAGTTATGACCAATCTAGATAGCATATTCAAAAGCAGAGACGTTACTTTGCCAACAAAGGTCCGTCTAGTCAAGGCTATGGTTTTTCCTGTGGTCATGTATGGATGTGAGAGTTGGACTGTGAAGAAAGCTGAGCGCCAAAGAATTGATGCTTTTGAAGTGTGGTGTTGGAGAAGACTCTTGAGAGTCCCTTGGACTGCAAGGAGATCCAACCAGTCCATCCTAAAGGAGATCAGTCCTGGGTGTTCTTTGGAAGGACTGATGTAGCTGAAGCTCCAATACTTTGGCCACCTGATGCGAAGAGCTGACTCATTTGAAAAGACCCTGATGTTGGGAAAGATTGAAGGCACGAGGAAAAGGGGACGACAGAGGATGAGATGGTTAGATGGCATCACTGACTCAATGGACGAGTTTGGGTAAACTCCAAGAGCTGGTGATGGACAGGGAGGCCTGGCGTGCTGTGGTTCACGGGGTCGCAAAGAGTCGGACACGACTAAGTGACTGAACTGAAGTGAACTGAATTCTAAAAATTCACCTCAAGATACTATTCACCAGATTTTTAAGAGACATTCATCTCATCAAAATTCTGTTTTCCTTTTTTGGCCATGTAGAATAGCTTGCAGGATCTTGGTCCTTTACCAGGGATTGAACCCGGGCCCTGACAACAGAAAGGTGGAGTCTTAGCCACTGGACCACCAGGGAACTCCCAAAATGCTTGTATCACACATCAGGATGTCTCTTGTACAGGAGAAATCAGTAAAACACATACAGTGGACATTTTATCCAATTAGTTTTTTTAGCAACTGGGGATAAAGACAACCTGTTGTTTGAGGGGAAGAATAAAAACCTACAAAACTCAGTCTGATACCTCTTATTTATGTGTACACAAAATTCTAAGAATAAGTTAATTGACTATTTTACATGCAAACCAAATATTAAGTCATGAAAATTGTCTCTTGAAATGGTAAGATATAGTTAAATGTGCATACTTTTAAAAATATATATTCTCTCCCCAAACTAGACACAACATAAAAATTATTCTTAAGCTTGTTTATCAAGAAATCTTTCTGCTACACAAAATAAATTAAATAGCATGTGTCTATAGTCAGATGGAAAAGTGAAAATGTATCATGAAAAAGTATTAGTCACTCAGTTGTGTCCAATTCTTTGAGACCCCATGGACTATACAGGGTTCTCTGTGCATAGACTTCTCCAGGCAAGAATATTGGAGTGGATAACTATTCCTTTTTTAAGGAATCTTCCCGAGCCAGAGATCGAACCTGGGTATCTTGAGTTGAAGGCAGATTCTTTACTATATTAATATAAATAATATTAAAAACCATTTAAAATTAATTTCATTATAAACCTTTAATAATATGATGATAATCAGTTCTGAATATTCATTGGATGGACTGATGCTGAAGCTGAAACTCCAATACTTTGTCCACCTGATGCGAAGATCTGACTCACTAGAAAAGACCCTGATGCTGGGAAAGATTGAAGGCAGGAGGAGAAGGGGACGACAGAGGATGAGATGGTTGGATGGCATCACCGACTCAATGAACATGAGTTTGAGTAAGCTCCGGGAGTTGGTGATGGCCAGGGAAGCCTGGCGTGCTGCAGTCCATGGGGTCACAAAGAGTTGGACATGACTGAGCTACTGAACTGAACTGAACTGAGTATGATGATCTATACTAAAATGTTTTACTTAAATTTTCTTCTTTATCATGCTACAGCAAAACATCAAGATGATTAAGGAAGTTTGCAAAATTATGTGTTATGGTGAAAGAGATTTGGAGTCAAAAATCAGAAAGTATTAGACCATGGGAATAATCTCTGTAATCAGTTATTTGAAGTAAGTAAAAGTTGCTCAGTCATGTCCAATCTTTGTGACCCCATGGACTATATAGTCCATGGAATTCTCCAGACCAGAATACTGTAGTGGGTAGCCTTTCCCTTCTCCAGGGGATCTTCCCAACCCAGGGATCGAACCCAGGTCTCATTGGGTTCTGCATTGCAGGCAGATTGTTTAAACAGAGAATGCACATTTTAAAGGACTTCCCAGGTGGTGCTAGTGGTAAAGAACCCATCTGCCAATGAAGGAGACACAGGAGTCGTGGGAGACACAGGAGCTGAGCCACAAGGGAAGCCCCTTGAAGCATTCTCAAAAAAGTTTTGTGAGAGTAAAAATGTGTGTTACCAGCAAAATCTTACTTCTTACTGTTCCGTAGGAATTACCCTCCAGTATGACTAAGCAGGAAAGACCATTTATTTTAAGATGCATGTGCCTGAGTGCTAAGTCGCTTCAGTCATGTCTGACTCTTTGCAACCCTATGGACTGTAGCCCGCCAGGCTCATCTGTCCATGAGATTCTCTAGGCAAGAGTCCTGGAGTGGGTTGGCATGCCCTCTCCAGGAGATCTTGCCAACCCAGGGATCAAACCCATGACTCCTGTGCCTCCTTCATTGGCAGATGGGTTCTTTACCACTAGTACCACCTGGGAAGTCCTTTAAAATGTGCATTCTCTGTTTAAATCAGGATGCATTTCAGTCAGTAACATCTTAGGATAGCCATCAACCTTGTGACTATAGTTACCCTTGTATGTGTGTGGACATCAAACATGTCAGCATCAAAACTTGCTGAATGGGAGTCAGTGACTTTGAAGACAGAAGAGCTTTCTTTCTTTCTTTATTTTTTAACTCTTAGGAAACCAAATGGTTGTGGAGAATAAGTGAATCAGACATATTTAGGAATATTTTTTAACCTGGAATCAAAAGTGTAACTTGTAATTGCAAGGTCAGCCTAGGAGCCCAGCACCAATAACTCTTAGCTCTTTTATTTTAAGAAATAAGGATTATTTTAAGAAATGCTGTATCATCAAAAACTCCTGGACAATACCATCAAAGGACGATATCATGGATATAAACACAGCCATTAAACAATCTTTGTCAAATGCTGAATGTGAGAAAGTTTGACGAGTACCTGAATCAATTTCTTTCATTTAATATTTTTCATTGTACAAGTATGATAGTTGATGAAATAATCTGTCTGATTAAATTTGTAACAGCCCTTCCAATGAGTATAAAAGAGACATTCTGATCATGTCATAGTTTAACTTGTGGGTTTTGGGGTTTTTTTTGGTTTCTTAAAAGTACATACAATAATGATGCTTCTTACAATGATAGCACCTTAGATTCAGTGAAAGAGGGTATTCAGTTTGGAGACTCAGTATTTTCTCCCTCTCTCATAAAATAGATAGTGAATGAGCTTGAATGAACTAAAATGTTTGCTATCTATACTGTGATCCTAAATGCCCAATGCGTTCCATTTTAACAAAAAGCTGCAAGCTGTTCTTATCTTTGTTTAACATAGGGACTTTTTTTGCCAAGACTTTTCATAGTGCATGGCCCGTATTTAATTATCCTTAAAATATTTCTTAAGAGATGAAATGCTAGTAGTTCTGTTTTGCATGTATGGTTTCCTTGAAAGTATCAGGTTGACTCTTATTTCCTTTGTTAGGGGTGCAGGCTGCATCTTTATTGAAATGTTCCAGGGTCAACCATTGTTTCCTGGGGTTTCCAACATCCTTGAACAGCTGGAGAAGATCTGGGAGGTAAGAGAAGAATTCCTCTTAGGAAGAAAAAATATATGCATATAAAACTTTGAACCAAATTTGCCTTAGAAACAAATGAAGCAGTCCATCTGCTTTGAGAAATTAAGCCATATTTTGAGGTTGTGGAAACTGTGGTGTTTGCCAGGGGCTTAAGCACCTAGGGAATGAGTGGTTAGGAACCCCCCCTTTTGTCCCATGGATGCCCTTGAATCCTCCTGCTCCTGATGACTATTATCTTAACATCCCAGGGCAATTTCTGCCATTACTAACCTTCCCTGCAACCCCCAGGTCTAATTCTACCACATATTTGGCCATGGATCTTTGTCAACTGAAGATAAAACACTACATTTTCACAGAGCCCTGATAAAACAAAATGTTAGCTTCCCATGTTAGTGTGAGAGAAATATACTACTTATGCTCCAAAACTAGATTTCTAAGGTGACAGGATGCTTATGTATGTGTGTTTCCACTTCTTTATTCATTTTTTATCCCTCCCTCATTTGCACCATTGGGGCTTCCCTGGTGGCTCAGTGGTAAAGAATCTGCCTGCAATGCAGGAGACTCAGATTCGACCCCTGGGTTGGGAAGATCCCCTTAAGGCTGGCATGGCAACCCACTCCAGTGAGTATTCTAGCCTGGAGAATCCCATGGACAGAGGAGCCTGGCTATAGTCCATAGATAGGGTTGCAAAGAGTCAGACACAACTGAAGCAACTTAGCACGCACATGCACACAGTTGCACATTATGTACTTCATTTTTATGTCCCTTGTAGCTTATATTTTTGGATTTCCCTGGTGGTTCAGTGGTAAAGAATTCGCTTGCAAATGCAGGAGATGACAGTTTGATCCCTGGGTCAGGAAGATCCCCTGGAGAAGAAAATGGCAATCCACTCCAGTATTCTTGTCTGGGAAATCCCAAGGATAGAAGATCCTGGCAGGCTACCATCCATGGGGTCACAAAAGACTTGGACATGACTTAGCGACTAAACAACAATAGTGATAGTCATTTACATATGGCTCTTTTTCTGATGATTTTTAAATTGTGGTTAAATATATAGAGAGAGCATAAAATTTACCATTCTAGCCATTTTTAAGAGTACAGTTCATAACATTAAATACATTCACCTTGCTGTGCAACCATCACCAGCATCCATTTCCAAAACTTTTCATCATCCCCAACAGCAGCTCTGTATCCATTCAACCAGCCCCCCATTTTCCTGCCCCTAGCCACTGGTAACCTCTCATCTACATTCTGTCTGTATGAAATTGCCCATTCTAGGTTTTCATATAAGTGGAATCATACAGTATTTGTCCTTTGTGTCTGGCTTATTTCACTTAGCATAATGTTTTCAAGATCCATCCATATTGTAGCATGTATCAAGTACTTTAAACTGGGATGGGTAGGGTATTCCTTGTATCCTGGATTCTGATTCCTTTAAGTTTGCTTGTTTCAAGCAAGCATCTAGAGCATTCTTGCTAACAGCCTCCCAATCAGGTATCTGGGGAAATAATGCAAAGTGGGATTTTTGTGTGAAGGTAAGGAAACTTATCTTTTCTCAAACTCTTCGTGATTTTGACTTAATGTCATCAAACATTTTGCCTTGCAGGAATAATATAAAATTTCATTTTTGAATTATGTTTCCACTGTGGAGTCCTTCATTTATTAAAAATTTTAAAAAGCTGGGGACTTCCCTGGTGGTCCAGTGGCTAAGACCCTATGCTTCCAATGCAGGGAGCCCAGGTTTGATCCCTGTTCAGGGAATTAGATCTCACATGCCACAACAAAAGATCCATTGTGCTGCAACTGAGACCTGGCACAGCCAAATAAAAATAAATAAATAAATATTTGTAAAACCCCATGTAAAGAACACTTATATCATTTTTTTAAGTTGAATTTTACAACACGAAGGTGAGGATAATCCTTAGGAAACTTTGAGGAAAAGGGAAGAGTTAGTTGCTAGTGTCTGGAGGGTCAATGACTCACATTTATGAAGATATTCGGTGCAAACCAGTCTAGTGCTACAGATTCATGACCCAGAAAACACAGTGTGTTGTGAATGCTAAAATAAAATGTCCTTTGTGAAATTCAGATGTTTTATAGAGATTAATCACTGCCATTAAGCTTTCTTTTGGAAACACGGAGGATATAATGGAGGAACACAGGACAAATTGGGAAACATTCACACACTTAAAAAAATTTCAAGCCAAAAGATTTTTCTTCCTCAAAATTTCCCTGCAAGCACTGTTTATAATAGCCAGGTCATGGAAGCAACCTAGATGTCCATCAGCAGATGAATGGATAAGAAAGCTGTGGTACATATACACAATGGAGTATTACTCAGCCATTAAAAAGAACACATTTGAATCAGTTCTAATGAGGTGGGTGAAACTGGAGCCTATTATACAGAGTGAAGTAAGCCAGAAAGAAAAACACCAATACAGTATACTAACGCATATATATGGAATTTAGAAAGATGGTAACAATAACCCTGTATATGAGATAGCAAAAGAGGCACTGATGTATAGAACAGTCTTTTGGACTCTGTGGGAGAGGGAGAAGGTGGGATGATTTGGGAGAATGGCATTGAAACATGTATAATATCATATATGAAACGAGTCGCCAGTCCAGGATCGATGCACGATACTGGATGCTTGGTGCATTGGGATGACCCAGAGGGATGGTATGGGGAGGGAAGAGGGAGGAGGGTTCAGGATGGGGAACACGTGTATACCTGTGGCAGAATCATGTTGATATATGGCCAAACCAATACAATATTGTAAAGTTAAAAAATAAAGAAAAAAAAAGAAGTTTTAAATTAAAAAAAAAATTTCCCTGCAAAACTGATAAATGCTACTGATAAATGCTACCTTCAAAAATTATCACTGGATTCCATAACATCATCTAAGCTGGAGGTTCAGTTCAGTTCCGTTCAGTTGCTCAGTCGTGTCCGACCCTTTGCGACCCCATGAATCGCAGCACACCAGGCCTCTCTGTCCATCACCAATTCCTGGAGTTCACCCAAACTCATGTGCCTCGAGTCGGTGATGCCATCCAGCCATCTCATCCTCTGTCATCCCCTTCTCCTCCTGTCCCCAATCCCTCCCAGCATCAGAGTCTTTTCCAATGAGTCAACTCTTCGCATGAGGTGGCCAAAGTACTGGAGTTTCAGCTTTAGCATCAGTCCTTCCAAAGAACACCCAGGACTGACCTCCTTTAGAATGGACTGGTTGGATCTCCTGGCAGTCCAAGGGACTCTCAAGAGTTTTCTCCAACACCACAGTTCAAAAGCATCAATTCTTCGGTGCTCAGCTTTCTTCACAGTCCAACTCTCACATCCATACATGACCACAGGAAAAACCATAGCCTTGACTAGACGGACCTTTGTTGACAAAGTAATGTCTCTGCTTTTGAATATGCTATCTAGGTTGGTCATAACTTTCCTTCCAAGGAGTAAGCGTCTTTTAATTTCATGGCTGCAATCACCATCTGCAGTGATTTTCAGATCAGATCAGTCGCTCAGTCATGTCCGACTCTTTGCAACCCCATGAATCGCAGCACGCCAGGCCTCCCTGTCAATAACCAACTCCCGGAGTTCACCCAGACTCATGTCCATCGAGTCAGTGATGCCATCCAGCCATCTCATCCTCTGCCGTCCCCTTCTCCTGCCCCCAATCCCTCCCAGCATCAGAGTCTTTTCCAATGAGTCAACTCTTCGCGTGAGGTGGCCAAAGTACTGGAGTTTCAGCTTTAGCATCATTCCTTCCAAAGAAATCCCAGGGCTGATCTCCTTCAGAATGGACTGGTTGGATCTCCTTGCAGTTCAAGGGACTCTCAAGAGTCTTCTCCAACACCACACTTCAAAAGCATCAATTCTTCGGCGCTCAGCCTTCTTCACAGTCCAACTCTCACATCCATACGTGACCACAGGAAAAACCATAGCCTTGACTAGACGAACCTTTGTTGGCAAAGTAATGTCTCTGCTTTTGAATATGTTATCTAGGTTGGTCATAACTTTCCTTCCAAGGAGTAAGCGTCTTTTAATTTCATGGCTGCAGTCACCATCTGTAGTGATTTTGAAGCCCAGAAAAATAAAGTCTGACACTGTTTCCACTGTTTCCCCATCTATTTCCCATGAAGTGGTGGGACTGGATGCCATGATCTTCGTTTTCTGAATGTTGAGCTTTAAGCCAACTTTTTCACTCTCCACTTTCACTTTCATCAAGAGGCTTTTTAGTTCCTCTTCACTTTCTACCATAAGGGTGGTGTCATCTGCATATCTGAGGTTATTGATATTTCTCCTGGCAATCTTGATTCCAGCTTGTGCTTCTTCCAGTCCAGCGTTTCTCAGGATGTACTCTGCATATAAGTTAAATAAACAGGGTGACAATATACAGCCTTGATGAACTCCTTTTCCTATTTGGAACCAGTCTGTTGTTCCATGTCCAGTTCTAACTGTTGCTTCCTGACCTGCATACAGATTTCTCAAGAGGCAGATCAGGTGTTCTGGTATTCCCATCTCTTGAAGAATTTTCCACAGTTTATTGTGATGCACACAGTCAAAGGCTTTGGCATAGTCAACAAAGCAGAAATAGATGTTTTTCTGGAACTCTCTTGCTTTTTGGAGCCCCAAAAAAATAAAGTCTGACACTGTTTCCACTGTTTCCCCGTGTATTTCCCATGAAGTGATGGGACCAGATGCCATGATCTTAGTTTTCTGAATGTTGAGCTTTCAGCCAACTTTTTCATTCTCCTCTTTCACTTTCATCAAGAGGCTTTTGAGTTCCTCTTCACTGTCTGCCATAAGGGTGGTGTCATCTGCATATCTGAGCTTATTGATATTTCTCCTGGCAATCTTGATTCCAGCCTGTGCTTCTTCCAGTCCAGCGTTTCTCAGGATGTACTCTGCATAGAAGTTAAATAAGCAGAGTGACAATATACAGCCTTGATGAACTCCTTTTCCTATTTGGAACCAGTCTGTTGTTCCATGTCCAGTTCTAACTGTTGCTTCCTGACCTGCATACAGGTTTCTCAAGAGGCAGGTCATGTGGTCTGGTATTCCCATCTCTTTCAGAATTTTCCACAGTTTATTGTGATCCACACAGTCAAAGGCTTTGGCATAGTCAGTAAAGCAGAAATAGACATTTTTCTGAAACTCTCTTGCTTTTTCCATGATCCATTGGATGTTGGCAATTTGATCTCTGGTTCCTCCACCTTTTCTAAAACCAGCTTGAACATCTGGAAGTTCACAGATCACGTATTGCTGAAGCCTGGCTTGGAGAATTTTGAGCATTACTTTACTAGCGTGTGAGATGACTACAATTGTGTGGTAGTTTGAGCATTCTTTGGCATTGCCTTCTTTGGGATTGGAATGAAAACTGACCTTTTCCAGTCCTGTGGCCACTGCTGAGTTTTCCAAATTTGCTGGCATATTAAGTGCAGCACTTTCACAGCATCATCTTCCAGGATTTCAAATAGCTCAACTGGAATTCCATCACCTCCACTAGCTTTGTTCGTAGTGATGCTTTCTAAGGCCCACTTGACTTCACATTCCAGGATGTCTTGCTCTAGGTCAGTGATCACACCATTGTCATTATCTTGGTTGTGAAGATCTTTTTTGTACAGTTCTGTGTATTCTTGCCACCTCTTCTTAATATCTTCTGCTTCTGTTAGGTCCATACCATTTCTGTCCTTTATCGAGCCCATCTCTGCATGAAATGTTCCCTTGGTATCTCTAATTTTCTTGAAGAGATCTCTAGTCTTTCCCATTCTATTGTTTTCCTCTATTTCTTTGCACTGATTGCTGAGGAAAGCTTTCTTATCTCTCCTTGCTATTCTTTGGAACTCTGCATTCAGATGCTAATATCTTTCCTTTTCTCCTTTGCTTTTTGCTTCTCTTCTTTTCACAGCTATTTTTAAGACCTCCCCAGACAGCCATTTTCCTTTTTTGCATTTCTTTTCCATGGGGATGGTCTTGATCCCTGTCTCCTGTACAATGTCATGAACCTCCGTCCATAGTTCATCAGGCACTCTCTCTATCAAATCTAGTCCCTTAGATCTATTTCTCACTTCCACTGTATAACCATAAGGAATTTGATTTAGGTCTAGTGGTTTTCCCTACTTTCTTCAATTTAAGTCTGAATTTGGCAATAAGGATCTGAGCCACAGTCAGCTCCCGGTCTTGTTTTTGTTGACTGTATAGAGCTTCTCCATCATTGGCTGCATAAAATATAATCAATCTGATTTTGGTGTTGACCATCTGGTGATGTCCATATGTAGAGTCTTCTCTTGTGTTGTTGGAAGAGGGTGTCTGCTATGACCAGTGTGTTCTCTTGGCAAAACTCTATTAGCCTTTGCCCTGCTTCATTCCGTACTCCAAGGCCAAATTTGCCTCTTACCCCAGGTGTTTCTTGACTTCCTACTTTTGCATTCCAGTCCCCTATAATGAAAGGGACATCATTTTGGGTGTTAGTTCTAAAAGGTCTTGTAGGTCTTCATAGAACCGTTCAACTTCAGCTTCTTCAGTGTTACTGGTTGGGGCATAGACTTGGATTACTGTGATATTGAATGGTTTGCCTTGGAAATGAACAGAGATCATTTTGTCGTTTTTGAGATTGCATCCAAGTACTCCATTTCAGACTCTTTTGTTGACCAAGATGGCTACTCCATTTCTTCTAAGGGATTCCTGCCCACAGTAGTAGATATAATGGTTATCTGAGTTAAATTCACCCATTCCAGTCCATTTTGGTTTGCTGATTCCTAGAATGTCGACGTTCACTCTTGCCATCTCCTGTTTGACTACTTCCAATTTGCCTTGATTCATGGACCTGACATTCCAGGTTCCTATGTAATATTGCTCTTTACAGCACCGGACCTTGCTTCTATCACCAGTCACATCCACAACTGGGTGTTGTTTTTGCTTTGGCTCCATCCCTTCATTCTTTCTGGAGTTATTTCTCCACTGATCTCCAGTAGCATATTGGGCCCCTACCGACCTGGGGAGTTCCTCTTGCAGTATCCTATCATTTTGCCTTTTCATACTGGAGGTAGCCTAATGTAAATAACAGCTTTTAAGTTGCACATTTGAATTCTAGCCATTTTTCAGCTAAATGAATGTGTGCAAGTTATATAGTCCCTCTGAGCTTCAGTTTCCTCTTCTGTTACATGGGGCTGGTGATAATGATTTTATAACCTTGCTTTGAGAATTTTAAAAGAGCACATGAGTAACAAGCACCATGTGCCCTAAGTGCTTAACAAATGTTTGCTGTCTTTCTCTCTCTCAGAAATTATTTTCGTAGTGATGTTTCAAAGACCAACCAAACGGTTGACAGGCATTTCCTAATATTTAACCTAATTGTTCTATTCTCTCTGTTAGTTTCTTGTCCACATTAGAGGAAGCAGAATTAACCCTGCCTAGATCTGACCCTGTAAAAGTGATCTTTTACACACTTGAAAAGTTTTTCCCATTAATTTAATCAGGAAGCAATATCACTGGGTACTCATTATCTTATAAGATATTACAAAACATTGGAAAAATGGAAAGAATGGAAAAACGCATAATCTGTGCTTTCAACTGTTGTTCGGTCTAGGTGGGGTGATGGGTGGTATATAAGTAAATACATGTAAAACAAACATGAACTATGTATAGATGCAAAAGATGAATGTATAACTAGATAGTTAACAACAATTATAATAGTGAGATAAGGTATGCCATTAGGATATTTGAAAAGTTGTATATAAATTGGTTTTTTAAAACATTACTTCCTATTTTTAAATGATTGTGTTCTTAAAGCAATCATTTTATAGTTCTTTGCATTTAGTGCAGCCCTTAGAAATCATAGAACACAGAGAATGAGTTACGACACTTCCCAGAATCTGATGGTTTTCTAGTTATTGGTTCAGGTTTCCAGGACTGGTCTTGGTGACTGTCCCTGACCATGTGAAGGATGTTTTAGGTATTAATAACTCGGTAAGTGAGAAGTTTGGACTTGTATCTGGACATAAAATACCCAAACATGAGTGATGCAACCAAAGCAAGCACATCTTAACAAATGGGTCCAACAGGTCTTACCCAGGAAGCCATGTTCATGTCGAACATTATGCTTATCACACTGCAATAAATCAGAAGGACTTTATTTTGACATTTATGACAACTCATTACAAATTTAAAACAAGTAAACACATTAGAAATAACACTGGCATGGTGTTAGAGTTGCGAGTTCAGAACTCAGCTCTAACTTGAGGTTAGGAGGTAAAGCAAGCCTCACAACCTAACTTCTTGGGTCTTTAGTGTCTTCTGGTGTATTTGGTTTTCTGACTCCTGAACTTGTGACCTCTTTGAACAAAGTGTTATGAGAATATTGTAGCTCCTATCATTTTTAATCATAACATTCTTCTCTGTTTATTAAGTCTCCCCCTCCTCTACTTCTGAAGTTATTTCTCAAGCTTATAGACTTGCCTAGCTCATTGTTGCACTCCAGTACTCTTGCCTGGAAAATCCCATGGACGGGGGAGCCTGGTAGGCTGCAGTCCATGGGGTCACGTAGAGTCAGACACGACTGATTGACTTCACTTTCAGCAGCAGCAGCAGCTCATTGTTGAGCTTCAGACTGTACTGATCAGGAGATAGTTCCATATTGCTTAGCTGTCCTTACTGGGCACCAGGAGGTCAGATTCATTATGTCTCATTTCCCCCCTTCTTCTGTCCAAGCAGGTAGAGACCCCAGTTTTGTTACCACATCTATAGTTTCATGCTCTGAGAACAAGGAAGAAACATATTCATCAGTGTGTTGTCTATTATACTATTACATCCCAAGTAGTTTGGAAATTCAAACACTACAAATGACTCCTGAATTGTGTTTTACTAAAAATGGTGTACATAGACAAAAAAGGAAAGCTGCTTCAGTCTCTGTGATATTTGATGTAGGGACTAGTGGATATCTCCCAACCTCTAATCACAACTTTTCTTTACATTTATTCTGAGATCTCATTCTTGGGAAGTCTTGAAGCTTTATTTTATCATCTTTCTGAAATACCCCTAGGTGTGTATGTGTGTGTGTATGTTTGCACCTGAATGGCTGTTATCAATTTTTGATCAATTTTTTAGAAATCTAATTCTTTCAATAAATATTTTTAGCAAATAATACCAGATGTAGATCTAAAATCCAAATAAAATAAACTATGCAGACTTTAAAGCCATTAATCAAAATGCCTTCAGTTTCCATTTCAACAAAGGCAGAAAACAACCTCTGCAGCCCACTGTGGTTTCAAACATAGCACTCACTAACTGCCTTTTAAGAGCCTTCAGGGAGAGAGTAAATCAACTATTTTTGGTTTTCAGTTTCCCAGTCAGTGAAGTGGAGATTTAGTAATTTTCTCAAGTGAAAATGAACTCAATAATTTTCAAATAAAAACTGAGCATCAAATTTCCAAATAAAGGATATTGAATTTTTGTTTAAACTTTTAAAATCTCAAAGCTTAAAGCTTTTAGCACAATCTTCTAAAATTGTTGGCATCCATTGTTGGCTTTAATTACACAATAATACCAAGTAGCCAACAATTCTGGTAACTTTTGCCTTAGAGAAAATATGGATGTGGTCATTATTTATTTCCTTTATTGCTTTCTCTTCATTATCTTTGCTTTCTTGTCATTTTCTTGCTAGGCAACAGAGATGTAGGGGTATTTGTGAATCATTCTGCCCACTTGTTTACACACACATCTGTGCAAATACATAAGATGGCAGTTTAGCAAAGAAGAATTAACTCCCCATCCTTTGGCCCTCTCCCACAAAAGAAGAATTAGTCCAGTTGGTTTTTCAAAATGGATTCCAGGATTCTCAGTGTTCCCTCTGGCTCGGGGTAGCCGATAGGAAAAGCTCATGATCCTCTCAGTAGCTTTTCAATTTGTTTAGGGAATGGATCAAAGAAAGAAGCTTCTACTGGGTGGCTTGATTATTATTATTATTATTATTATATGAGGGAAAATGGCACTTTGGTATCTTTTGTTTGAGGACAAGCTTAACAGGTACCACAAAGTATACTTCTCAGCCAGAGTCCTACTCAGCTAACTGGTGGATATTAAGAGGCTTCCAGATTCCTTATCAATTTTTATCAGTCGAGGCTTCCCAGGTGGTGCAATGATAAAGAATCTACCTGCCAGTACAAGAGACACAAGAGACACAGGTTCATTGGTAAGATCACCTGGAGTAGGAAATCAGTCATTGTTGGGCAGTTGATTTCCTGCCATAACAATTGGGCCAGCATCTGTCTCCAGCATTTTACAAATGGATTCACTAGGCTTCTTCTATGAGAGATGCTTGTATTGAGGTATGCTTCGCAGAAGAGCTATATTGTAGTGGTGTATGAAAGCTACTAATGTTTCATTAGTATTTCACAAAAACAATATTATTCTAGCTCCCAACTGATACTGAGCATTTATGATTATCTTAAAAGAATGGTAAGGTTTTGTCTACAAGGGAACTCAAGAGTAACAGAATCATTTAAAATCTGAAGTATTTTGACTTAAATTCTAAAAGATTTTTCTTTTCATAGTAATTAAAAAGTAAAGCTTCAGTTTAGTAATCCAAAGCATAAGTGAGCTCTTTTTCAAGCAATGTTGTTACTATTATGATCCACCAGTTAAAAACCAAACACTATATTCCAAACTGCTGGGCCACAGAGAAAAGAAGCAGATAAGATGAATTCAGTAGAAAAGACTAGAGTTAGGTTTAGAATCATTTTTAGCCAACATTCCGCTGTCTAAAGGTCAGTAATCTGAATCCTTTTTAATTTGAGCACATTGGTGAACAGCTGAATGCCCATGCTGAGGCATAATTTAAACTGTCAAGTGTCTCCTGTTGAGATATATATATATATATATATATACAGAGAGTTATCTGATGTAAGGCAAAGGGACACTTTGCCACTCACGTCTTTCTATATTTCCAACTCCGAAGATAGCATCCCAATGTATGGTGATCATGCACTACATACAGTAGACATACTTCATTTTATTGCACTTTAATTTATTGCACTTTGCAGACATTGCTTTTTTAAAACAAATTGAAGGTTTGCAGCAACACTGTCTTGTCAGATGATGGGTAGCAATTTTTTAGCAAGGAAGCATTTTTAAAATTAAGGTATGTACATTGGTTTTTAAATTAAGGTATGCACATTGTTCTGTTACACACTTAATAGACCATAGTATAGTGTAAACATAACTTTTATATGTACTGGGAAACCAAAAAATTTGTGTGACTCACATTATTACAATATTAGCTTTATTGCCGTGGTCTGGAATTAAACCCAAAATATCTCTGAGGTATACCTGTAGATATTTAGGGATGAGAATATGACTTTAAGTAGGGTTATATGATCTGTATTAGTCAGGGTTCTCCACAGAAACAGAACCAATGGGAGATATGGGGGGTGTGTGTGTGTGTGTGTGTGTGTATACACATGAGCCAAGTCCCATGATATTTTATATATATATATAGTGATTTATCATGGGAATTGGCTCATGTGATTTCATGGAGGCTGAGATATGTCCTCTGCAAGCTGGAAAACCAGGAAAGCTGGTGGTATAAGTCAGTTTAAGAGGACCACTGGTATAAGTCCCAGAATCTGAAGACCAGAGAACAAGGAGCTCCAAAGGCAAGAGAAGATGGATGTCCCAGCTCAAAAAGAGAGATAAAAAATTTGTGCTTCCTCCACTCTTTTGTTCTCTTCAGGCCCTCTACCGATTAGATGATGCCACCCAAATTGGTGAGGGCAGGTCTCTTTATTCCGTCTACTGATTCAAATACTAATCTCTTCCAGAAACACCCTCACAGTCACACTCAGAAATAATGTTTTATCAACTGTCTTGGGCATCCTTTAGTCCAGTCAAGTTGACACACAGGACAATGGAAATATACTGCAATTTTGCCTGGGAAACTACAAATGTTGGAAACACTAAAATTTCTTTCTTGTACACATCAGCTGGCACAATGTGATATACATCCGGTTTTTCCCTGTTCCTCCCCGATGTGTCCTCCATGTCTCCACACCTGCTCCATCCACTTCATCTCTCCCCGCATCTTTGTCTTTATATAGGTGCTGGGAGTCCCTACAGAGGATACCTGGCCTGGAGTTTCCAAGCTACCTAACTACAACCCAGGTAATACTGATTTGAGCTTCCAAAAGCTCTGTGAGTTATCAGTGTAAGAGCACTGGCCACACAGACAAGGTATTTTCCTTTAATTGTTAACAGTGTAGACAGATATTTAGACTCTTATATTCCCTGACTAATCTTTTTATGAGAAAAACATTGAAATAGTAGTTGAGGTTAGATCAGTTTTCCAACTCTGTAAAACACAAGTAACAAGCGGAATAACAATTGGGAATGACTATTACTGTGGACTCCACATCCATTTCCAAACACCCAATGGTTTAAATGGAAAACTCAAAAGAAGGTCTCATTTTTGAGCCCAATGACTATCATTGAGTCTATTTGCTAGATTATTGTACTTCATAAAGTATAAAAAGAAAGCTATAGGGGAAGTAGAGGCTCCCTGGGCCTAGGACAGGCCAGATAAGATGTCTCTAGATTATACAAGAGTTCATCCATTGTCTCTAGACCTAACACTTTGTCATTTTCTGTCCCGTATTTGGCCCTCCAAGACTGGCTCCTGGGGGTGGATTTGGAAGTGTTGCAAGTATTCCAAGGGGGATGTTTTTGAGAAATGGTCCCAAGGACATGCCAGAGAGGTCAGATTACCCAGTTGTCACTTCAAGGACATTGAAACAAAAGAGAGAAGGCAAGCAATGAGCTATAGGATGAAGGACCACATCATGGCCATACCAGAGCTGGACTCTCGCAGGCAGGATTAAAGGGGAGGTAGATATGTATAGTGCGGGAGACCTGGGTTCGATCCCTGGGTTGGGAAGATCCCCTGGAGAAGGTAAAGACTACCCACTCCAGTATTCTGGCCTGGAGAATTCCATGAACTGTATAGTCCATGGGGTCGCAAAAAGTCAGACATGACTGAATGACTTTCACTTTCACTTTCAGATATGTACACAATTAGGGAGAATGTGGCCCAAGTTTGATTTTTCAGTCTTTATATCCTTCCATTGTCCCATAACTAAAAATGGAATTTCCCCAAATTGTTGTATTACTAACTTTGGTATGAGGGGGTTTTTATGAGAGTAAGAAATTGTAAGAAAATTTAAAAGGCAATTTAAGTGGAAAACAAAAGACATAGAAGGCTAATTTTCTTTTTTCCTCCAGCATCTAATACTTTTACTCAAACAGCTATATATAGGGTTCAGTCATCTTGAACTGACTAAGATTATGGAACACCTACAGCAGCTAAAGACCAACTCTAAAATCATTTCAGTTGCTTTGTGAATGATCTATATGCATTGCTAGATGTGGTTTGGATCATTACAAATAGTTTGCCATTTCTAATTAGCACTTGAGAAAAATGTCACTCTCTCACCTCAGGGCTTGTAATGATGCCTTTTCCATTTGGTCTGAGACAGAAAGAAAAAAGACCAAGCTTCTCGTAGAGATGATGGTCCAGTTGACAATAAAGCCTATCTCCAGGTGCTTCAGTTTCTAGGAGAACTGGGTCTCATCTTTTCCCACCCTGCCTGTACCCCTCCCTACCTACTCTGCTCTCCAGGTGAAAATGGGACCCCTCAGCTTCCTAAAGTAGGTGCAGGCAGAAGTTTAGGGTCACAGAAGGGTTGTAGAAAATAATTGGAATGATCTCAACACAAAGCTGCCACGGTGAGCATATGCTATTCCCTCAAACTTGAACTATTTGGGTTTCAGGTTGATTCCAGCAATAAACAGTGATCCTTGGTGAGAACAATAATGAAAGGAACTTGTCCAAAATGCTTTCCTGCCAGGTTCTGTACTAGATAAGATAACTGGGTTCCAATAAACCAGTGAGAAGTATGTTGCATTTTTCATTTTGCTGTCATTTCAAAGTAATATGCAATTTTTTATTTATGAAGAAAATTCTCCAGGCCCAACATTAATAGGGTTCATACTTTGCATTGTTTTTCTAGTAAGGATTCAATTTAATTCAAATAAGTCAAAATTTTTTGAGCACCTACTATCTGCCAGGCATTGTGTTATATGCTGGGCCTGCATAGATGAATTTGGCACATTCTTGGATCTCTAAGAGGTTGGGTTTGTAGTCACTCAACCGCAGTCTTTCACCAGCTCAGTTTATGAGAGGGTGTTCATTTGCAAACCCCACTTCCATGGGCTTGGACAGTGTATAGACCATGGGCCCGGCTAGGCTTATGCAGGGAAGCAAATTGTAACCTTAGTCACAGCCAAGATGTGTAAACTTGAGCTCATAAATCTTAGAAGTCCAGCATATCCTGAGCGTGGGGTCAGTACTATTGATAGCTCAATCATAAGGAGTATGTTTTAAAACAACCACCCACATATGTGTTCCAGGAACACCCCCTTATGTGAATTAAGAAGTCCCTTCAAGCCATACCCCTCCTACCTCCATCCCCAAGCCATTGCTGCTACTTGCAGGCACTTGAGCTCCAGTGGTTAAGGGACCAGAAGAGGGGATGGGAGCCAGATAAACATCACAGAGAACTGTTAACACTATTCTTGATGAGATTTCCATTCCTTTCCTTTTCATTCCATAGGCCCCCAAACTTTGAATTCAGCAGTACAATCACTCTGAGGGAGCTGGAGAGCTCAGAGCCTAGATAGCCATCCAGTGTCCATTTGTGTCCACTCTGCCCTTTCCAGACCTTGTCCGGACTGTGTATGAACAACACAGTTTCTGTTTATACAGGTTTTTTAAAAAACACCTGGTACTGACCCAGCTGGACAGGTTTCTCTGACCAGTTACTTCTTTTCTTGGGGTGCTGATAAGCAGGTTGTCGGTTTTCTCACCATCAATTCAGACTCCCTCATCAGATTAAATCTGGCCGAGGAAAGAGAGGTATATAATTTTATACCCTAGTCTTTCTTTCCTTCTTTCTTTCCTTCCTTCTCTCCCCCACCCCACCCCCCATTTTAAGCAAGCTGGCTGAGAACTCCGTGTCTTCCACTTCAAAGGGCCAGTTGTCTTATTTTGATGTGGGCAGATTGAGAAGTAGGCTTTGAAAAGTAGGCTTTTTTTGTTTAATCTTTTCTCCTGGGATAGCTTTCAGAGCAATATATCCAAGTGTCAGTGAGGGGGTTCTGACGAGCACGGATTCCCAGACTCTCAGCAGGATCATTCTCTAACAGAAATATAAAAGTGAAATATTAAAAACCCTGGAACGTGAACTCCATCTGCAGAGTAGCCAGTGTCTTGCCTTGCTTGCACCATGGGAAAAAAAGATCTCCTTGAAAAAAGAGGGAGGAAGAAAAAAAGTGCTTTGAGTAAGAGGTTTACAGGTTTAGTAGAGCATAGTAACATCCCCTCAAAGAAGTGGGTGTTGCTCCGTGACCCCCCAAAACGCTCCTCCTTTGACTCAGCCGCCAGAACACTCACCCTCCCCAGCAACACACCCCCTTTTCACATGCTAACTGAGGCGCCTGTGATTGGCTGAACAATAAACTGGTCACACTTGCTAAAGGCCTGCCATCTTGCACACAATCAGCCAAGACACATTAATCAAACTGGCGGGAACAGGGGTCTGTGCTGGCCTCCTGCAAGGGGGGAGGGGAGAAGTTCAGTGACCCTTAGTAAGAGTCCACAGGAAGCAATGATAAAGAAGGCATGCTGGAGAAAGTCTAAAAAAGGTTAAAGCCCCAATTGATGCCATGTCTGGGATGCACTGGGTTTTTGACACAGAGGATCCCAGAAGCTTAACGCAAACTGGGTATTGGTCTTGACTGAAGTCTGCCGATGCAGCAGTAGTGTGAAGTTAAAGGGTGGACCCCTATAGACATTCTTACAGAGCTTTCTCAGGCCTCTTAGCTTCCCCTCCGGCTCCCAAGAAAATACCCCTCCCGTTTTTAGCCTCAAGCACTTTGGGCCCAGCTGGACCAAGTAAGAATAAAATGTACGAAAGGGGTAGAGATCCCTGGGTCAGGAAGACCCCTGGAGAAGGAAATGGCAACCCACTCCTATATTCTTGCCTGAAGAATCCCATGGACAGAGGAGCCTGGTGGGCTATAGTCCATGGAGTTGCAAAAGTGTCGGACATGACTTAACAACTAAATAGCAACAGCGAGGAACAGATGAACCTTTCAGGAATAATTAAGAGAAAGTATTGACTGGCAAGGTATTGGTCCTAAATTAAATATTTGGAGGACATTAAAAAGAGTTAATTTTGAGAGGAAAAGAAAAGTTAACATTTGTACTTTCAGTGGTAATATCTTCTGACTTTTCCAAATTCCCTTTAAAAAGTTCTGCCAATGGCAGTATAGAGCCAATAAGATCATACCTTAAAGACCAGTTTGCTAGAGGCTCACATAAGGCTTTTAAGAGAATCAACTAAATATTTAGACATTTCTTAGGTAAAGTAAACGGAGGCCTTACTCCTCTGGACCTTGTCCAGTCTCCATCTCATTAGATGCAAAGATCCTGTGATAAAGAAAAACTTTTTTTCCTGCCCACATGATTGCAGCCCAGTTGTGGTTTTTTAATGTGTCATTGATTGTTTCATCCAACTCCTTTTGCTCCCCTGAAAGGGTCTGTCGTGGCTCTGTTTGCTTCCTTAAACACGGTTTTTGAAAGCGCTCACGCTGTGTGAGCTCAAATCCTAGCATTAATGTACTGCTGGGTTCATTTCACCACGCTCAAAAGCGCCTAGTTTAAATCCCTCTCAATTCCATTTGAGGCACCAGAAGACTTTATCCTTCTCCACTAATGGTTCCAAGTTTACATCTAGATACTGGGGGTCAAGGACAGGAGAGGATTTAGAAATAAC
Organism: Bubalus kerabau; assembly: GCF_029407905.1. Taxonomy (NCBI): domain Eukaryota; kingdom Metazoa; phylum Chordata; class Mammalia; order Artiodactyla; family Bovidae; genus Bubalus; species Bubalus kerabau. Next base: position 144,369,962 of record NC_073626.1, read on the forward strand.
AGTGCATGACATTAGTCAATGCATTTGCCAAATTGGCAATTAGTTCCTGATGTGCGTGCAAAGCATTTTATTCCTGTCTCTTTGATGCCTGTTCCTGTTGAGAAGGGAATAGAATCCACAGAGGCCTTCAAACTTTTAAAGAAATATCTGCTGAAAATCATGCCTGATTTGTGACATGAGCTCAGCTGCAGGGAAGCATCCGGGATTATCCTGGTTCTTTCAGCCCCAGGAAAGAACGCCGCACATGGAAAGACTTTCCACTGGAAGAACTTAGTAGAAATCAAAAGGCAGGAAAGCGGTTCTAAAAGCCCTGCAGGGACCCAGATTCAGATGTCCTATAACGATAGGCAAATGGATCCTGCTGACACCTAGTTATTTTCAGTACATCTGCTTTTTCAGTTTTTGACCACCAGGTGGAAGCAAGAAATAACATGGACGGAATACTGGCATCAGACAGCATGAAAACAGCCATCTAGCCCCACCCTGGGAATGTTTTCTTTTGACCTGAAATCCAGCCTGAGCACTTCACTTCATGTGACACCGCTACAGGACAGAGGATGATTAAAAGTTTAAAATGATCTTTGTCCATGTTGCGGTGACCAAGAGCTACCATGCTTTAGGCTCAGTATGTCTTTGTGTGTTTGCTGTGAACACAGCCTAAGCTGTGTGCATCACATCCACTCGATTCAGTGAACTGTTAGACAAGGGAGTTGCTCAGTGGGCTGAACTAAGGGAAAGGATACTGATAAGAGAGATTTTAATTATCGGCATCAATTTCAGGAGTGGCAGGTCCACGCTCCATCTGGCATCCTCTGGGGGTGCTTGAGGAAGTTATTCTTTTCCAGTTCCCTAATCTGTAAAAGTGAGAAAGATCCTATGATTTAAAATATGTTCCCCCTGGGTTGGGAAGATTCCCTGGAGGAAAGCATGGCAACCTGCTCCAGTATTCTTGCCTGGAGAATCCCCATAAACAGAGGAGCCTGGCAGGCTACAGTCCATGAGGTCGCAAAGAGACAGAGAGACTAAGCACAGCATAGCACAGCATACTGTCTGCTGGGGTCCATGCTGGTCAGAATAGCACTGTTTTACACCTGAGGAAAGAGAAGCTTTCTCCCAGGTCCACCCAGAAGTATTTCCTAGGCTGGGAAATGGGCCAATCCAAAGCCAAACCTTGTTCTCCTTCTACTAACTATGTTATGTCCCTGTCTCATTTTGCAGCCAACATAATGATTTGATATGTGTATGACTGAGCGACTGATCTGATCTGATCTGATGTGTATATATTGCAAAATGATTACCACCATAAGTTTAGTTAACATCCACAATGTCTCACTTTTAGGCAGTGCCCACCAAAAGGTAGTTCCCATCCTTTTTTTTTTTTTTTTTACACAGTGTGGAAGTTCATTCAGCTGCTCAGTGACACGCCAGGGTTTAGACTCAATGACAGGTGTGTGAGAGATGATGCTATGCTGGTTTCTTTCTGTTTGTATGTGTGTTCAGTTGCTCAGTTGTGTCCAACCCTGCGACCCCATGGATTGTAGCTGGCCAGGCTCTTTTATCCATGGGATTCTCCAGGCAAGAATACTGGAGTGGGTTGCCATTTCCTCCTCCAGGGGATCTTCCCAACCCAGGGATCGAACCCACATCTCTTATGTCTCCTGCATTGGGAGGTGGGTTCTTTACCACTAGTGCCACCTAAGAAGCCCCTTCTTTCTGTTTAGCTCCCTTAGAGTTCTTGACTTCCTTCTAGATGTCAGGCACACCTCCTAGGCCAGAACTGATTTGATTTTTGCTTGCTTGGGCTTAAACACTGCCTGAATTCACACTGTAAGAGTTGACCTGAAATTTTCCAACACCTACCTGAGTCAATCTGAGCACCTGTTAAAACTGTCCCTTCTGGTGAAAGCTCTTTTCTCCTCATCCTGAACCACTGTGAGATGCCAGCCCATGCTGTGGCCATACGGCTCTTTCCCTGGAGACCTTTATTATCTTGGTGGGTGTCCAGTAAGGACCGCTACATCACAGACGGCAATCGTGTTGTCATTGTTGGTTTCACCTAAATCTTGATACAGTGGAAAGAGCACTAAAGGTTTCTGCAATGCAAACCTGACCACTTCCAGTGTTTCTAGTATCTTACACTTGCCCCTGTAACTGTCACATAAGAGTAAATAGATATCTGTTAAATGAAATCAATAACCAAAAGTGAGGAAACCTGGCTTCCAGTTCCAACTGTATCCTCTGAACTAATAATCCTTGTTCTGCCTACTTTATCAAGAAAGTACATGTAAGTTCCTATTCACCTTTTTCTGGGTAAAATAACTGTTGTTTACCTGCTAACATGGTTAGCAGAAGGAGAACAAGGTTTGGCAGTGGACTGACCCACTTCCCAACCTAGGAAATGCCTCTGTGTGGACCTGAGAGAAAGCTTCTCTTTCAGTTCAGTTCAGTCACTCAGTCGTGTCTGACTCTTTGCGACCCCATGAATCACAGCACGCCAGGCCTCCCTGTCCATAACCAACTCCCAGAGTTCACCCAGACTCACGTCCATCGAGTCAGTGATGCCATCCAGCCATCTCATCCTCTGTCATCCCCTTCTCCTCCCGCCTCCAATCCCTCCCAGCATCAGAGTCTTTTCCAAAGAGTCAACTCTTCACATGAGGTGGTCAAAGTACTGGAGTTTCAGCTTTAGCATCATTCCTTCCAAAGATATCCCAGGGCTGATCTCCTTCAGAATGGACTGGTTGGATCTCCTTGCAGTCCAAGGGACTCTCAAGAGTCTTCTCCAACACCACACTTCAAAAGCATCAGTTCTTCGGCGCTCAGCCTTCTTCACAGTGCAACTCTCACATCCATGCATGACCACAGGAAAAACCATAGCCTTGACTAGACAGACCTTTGTTGGCAAAGTAATGTCTCTGCTTTTGAATATGCTATCTAGGTTGGACATAACTTTCCTTCCAAGAAGTAAGCGTCTTTTAATTTCATGGCTGCAGTCATCATCTGCAGTGATTTTGGAGCCCAAAAAAATAAAGTCTGACACTGTTTCCACTGTTTCCCCATCTATTTCCCATGAAGTGATGGTACTGGATGCCATGATCTTCATTTTCTCAGGTATAAAACTGTGCTTCTCTGACCAGAATGGACCCCAGAAGACAGTATAAGTTAGTATGAGTTAGGCACTTTACTGTAATATTGAATGGTTTACCTTGGAAAAGACCCAAGATCATTCTGTCATTTTTGAGATTACACCCAAGTACTGCATTTTGGACTCTTTTGTTGACCATGAGGGCTACTCCATTTCTTCTACGGGATTCTTGTCCATAGTAGTAGATAGAATGGTCATCTGAATTAAATTGACCCATTCCCATCCATTTTAGTTCACTGATTCCTAAAATGTCAATGTTCACTCTTGCCATCTCCTGTTTGACCCCTTCCAATTTGCCTTGATACATGGACGTAACATTTCGGGTTCCTATGTAGTACTGTTCTTTTACCACATCGGACTTTACTTTCACCACAAAACCCATCCACAGCTGGGCATTGTTTCTACTTTGGCGTAGCCTTTTCATTCCTCCTGAGAAACCTGTATGCAGGTCAAGAAGCAACAATCAGAACCAGACATGGAGCAACGGACTGGTTCCAAACTGGGAAAGGAGTGCATCAAGGCTGTATATTGTCACTCTGCTTATTTAACTTTATACTGAGTACATCATGTGAAATGCCAGGCTGGATGAAGCACAAGCTGGAATCAAGATTGCCAGGAGAAATATCAATAACCTCAGATATGCAGATGACACCACCCTTATGGCAGAAAGTGAAGAGGAACTAAAAAGCCTTTTGATGAAAGTGAAAGAGGAGAGTGAAAAAGCTGGCTTAAAACTCAACATTCAAAAAACAAAAGTCACAGCATCTGGTTCCATCATTTCATGGCATATAGATGGGGAAACAATGGAAACAGTGACAGATTTTATTTTCTTGGGCTCCAAAATCACTGCAGATGGTGACTGCAGCCATGAAATTAAAAGGCACTTGCTCCTTGGAAGAAAAGCTATGACAAATCTAGACAGCATATTAAAAAGCAGAGACATCACTTTGCCAACAAAGGTCTGTCTAGTTAAGGCTATGGTTTTTCCTATACTCATGTATGGATGTGAGAGTTGAACCATAAAGAAGGCTGAGCATTGAAGAATTGATGCTTTTGAACTGTGGTGTTGGAGAAGACTCTTGCGAGTCCCTTGGACTGCAAGGAGATCCAACCAGTCCATCCTAAAGGAAATCAACCCTGAATGGTCATTGGAAGGACTGATGTTGAAGCTGAAGCTCCAATACTTTGGCCACATGATGTGAAGAGCTAACTCCTTGGAAACGACCCTGATGCTGGGAAAGATTGAAGGCAGGAGGAGAAGGAGACAACAGAGGATGAGATGGTTGGATGGCATCACTGACTCGATGGACATGAGTTTGAGCAAGCTCTGGGAAATGGAGAAGGACAGGGAAGCCTGGTGTGCTGTAGTCCATAAGATCACAAAGAGCTTGACATGACTGAGCAACTGAGCAACAAGGCACTTTACATACATAATTCTACTTGGCTTCACTACAGCCCTATCAGATAGGGGCAGTGCTATCATTTCTACTTTACAGATGAGAGAGCTGAGGCTTGGGGAGGTATGTGTCTTGCCCAGGGTTACCTGGCCAGAGTGACCCAGAATATCCAATCTGTTGGACTCCAAGTTGGTGCTCATAGGTGATTCCAAAAGCAAATATAATTTCCAAGGACAAATATAATTTGGTAATAAAGCAATGCCCTAGGCTGACATTAGCCAATAACATTTTTCCATGTTCATTTTCAAATGATTATGTCCTTTAAACCAGATTGGCTTTTAGAATCTGTGAGCTTGGCAACATGTTTCTGGAGTGTAATGTGAGTGGAACCCCTGCCCTGGGACCCCAAGAGGCAACCCCTCCACCCCTCACTGCAGCTAACGAATCCACGACATTCACGGAGTCTGAACCACCATCAGGCTCATCGCTGTCACACTTCTGGAGTATGGCAAAAGCTCCTGGGAGTTACAATTAACATCTTTATTAACCTGTCCCCCAAATAAGGCAGTGAAATTAGTTTGTATACATGGCCCACTTTGATCTTCATTAATAGTCTCTACATTTATTTTTAGTTTTCTCATCTTTAATTTATTTTATTTCAATAATTAGTTTTTATTGGGGGAACTGGATGATCTCAGAGTAATTAAGACTATGAAAAATTGCAAATGAAAGAAAGCAGGTTAAAAATAATTTTTTTCCAAGCAACATCCTGCTGTGTTTCTTCCCAGTTCAAGAAAAAAGCCTTAAGGTCATAAGTATCTTGGATCTGGTTCAAAACAGGCTCCTTCCCCAGCCCCATAGCCAGTGCCTGGCATTATGGATCTCTGTAAGATATACAGTGGGAATCACAAGTGGGCTGTCTTGAATTACTTTTACATTTTAAAAATAAGGTTTAGTAAATTTATCTCACTTTTTATTTTTTTACCCAAGCATCGATTTTTCATTTGTTCAACAAATATTTATTGAATGCTAGATGCTGGGACTGGGATTCAAAAATAAATAAGACATTGATACCTGCCTTCAAGGCATACAGTCTAGAGGGAGAAACAAATAAATAATAGTGTGGCAAGTATTACTATAGCAGGGTCCCCTGAGGACCTCTAGGAACACTAGGAAAAAATGCCTTGGTTGTCTGGGGAATCTAGGGACTGTTTGGGAGAAAGAGACATACACTGGGTTTCAAGAATCATGAAGTGGGCTTTCTCTACGTGAGCAAGAGGGGAAGGACATTCCAGACAAAGGAACTCAACAGAGGAGTAGGGAAGCAGGTTTACTTAATATAAAAGTAGGTGAATTGCCCAGGGAAGCTAGAATGTTGGCTTTGTGGTGACTACTGCTAGAGATTGGAGCTTCCCAGGTGGCTCATTGGTAAATAATCCACTTGCTAATTCAGGAGACAGGTTTGATCCCTGGGTTGGGAAGATCCCCTGGAGAAGGAAATGGCAACCCACTCCGGTATTCTTACCTTGGAAATCCCACGGACAGAGGAGCCTGGCGGGGCTACAGTTCATGAGGTCACAAGAATCAGACACAACTTAGTGACTAAAACAACAATTGCTGGAGATTAACCTGGAAGGGTAGACAGCAACCAGACTGGAAAATTATTTGTAAACATCCTAAGCATTAGATTTGACTAATAAGCAAAGAGAAGGCATTGGATGGTTGTTTGTAGGGAAGACATATGGCAGGATTTAAATTTTAGAAAAAATTGCTTGGAAGGCTATATGTAGAATTAAATTGGTGGTAGTCAGTATGGCAATGCTCTAGATTCTAGAAGATAAGTAGGAAGTCTCAACCAAAGCAGTGGCAATGGATGAGGAATGTTGGGGCAAATCTAAAAATCAAGAGGGAAGTACAGTCAAGGGGAGACTGTAGCTGACTGGATTTGACCTGTGAAAGAGAAACTGAAATCCAGTGGGTGGGAGAAGGATAGTGCCATTTACTGGCACAGGAAATAAAGTGGGGAAGGAACAGATTGTGGGGAACATAATGAGTAAAAGGTTTGAACATTCTGAGTTTAAGCTGTCTGTGAGACCACCAAGTGGGGATATCTAAAAAGCTATTATAATAGAAAGACAAGCCTGTGGGGACCTCCCTGGTGACCCAGTGTTTAGGACTCCATGTTCTGACTGCTTAGGGCCCGGGTTCTATCCCTGATAGGGGAGCTAAGTTTCCCACAAGCCACTCAGCATAGCAAAAAAAGAAAGAAAGAAAGAAATAGAAGCCTGTGATTATAGGGGTCTAATATAGAAATACAAAATTGGCAGTCATCAGCTTAAAGTGGTATTTAAAACTCCAGGTGTGAATTTAGTTGCCCAAGGGAGAGTGTGTAGAGAAAGACTACAATGGAATTCATGGGAACCAATACTGAAGGATCTGGTAGAGGGGATGGGTTCTTTGAAAGCTGAGAAAGAAGAGCCAGAGGGGCTGGCAAAGACCATGATCCCATGAAAATCATAAATTAGGGGGGTGCACCAACTACCATGTCTGTGCATTTCCAGCACTGAACACAACAGCTACATGTGGGGGCCCGTAAACGTTTGTAGAGACTACAGGGGAAATGATACGTGTTGCCAAATGATGAATCATTAAATACCATAAACACTAAATGGCATGATCAAGCTATAGCTCAAACATCGACTTTGAAGGTGGACAGACATTAAACAGAGCACAGCCTCCAGGAGAGCGGAGACTCCTAACACCTTCTGTCACCTCCACCCTCTCCATCCATGCACCGGGAGCAAAGCCTAGCTTCCCCTTCTGCTATATAGACCATTACCATAGGAACAGGCTTCTGAGGATGGAATATTTTCTTAGAGAATCCACAAAAAGTTTTGATGCACGGTTAGAATAGTGGGTGGGACTTCCCTGGTGGCTCAGACAGTAAAGAATCCACCCCCAATGCTAGAGACCTGGGTCTGATCCCTGTGTTGAGAAGATCCCCTGGGAAAGGAAACGGCTACCCACTCCAGTATTCTGGCCTGGAGAATTCCATGGACAGAGGAACCTGTCAGAGGACCCCTGACAGTCCATGGGTCGCAAGGAGTCAGACACAACTGAGCGACTTTCACTTTCTCTCTCTAGAATAGTGGTAAGCCTCCAATGCAAACTGAAGTGCCAAGTAGCGCCCTGCATGAGAGCACTGACTTTTGGGATCCCAATGATTCTCAAACAGGAATCAAGAGCCTGGTAATGCAAAGCCAAGCTCAGACATCTTGAGCAAAAGACTAAGGCAATTTCTAAGCCAGCCACCTGAGAAAGGAGGGCGAGCAGTTGGGAGGGTGTGAGTGTGTGTATGTGGGCTGAGGCTGAGGGTGAGACAGAAGAGCTACAGACTTTTTGCAAAGCCACTTTAAAGTTCCTGCTGGAGATACCAAAATAAGGCTAACAGCGTTATCAACTATCTAAATATATGGTATCTTAAGAATGCATTGGGTTTGGGAAATTCCAGAGGTGTAGATCAGTAGACCGGGCTGTAAGATAAGTGTAGGGTAATTGTGCTAAGACTATAGTAACTAGAAAATGTTTCACTTTGAGCTAAGGCTCCAAATGGTCATGGTGATATTTTATCAACCAACCAACAAACCTCTATTGACTTGAATCACTTGTGAAATGAGCTTTCTTAAAGGCTTATGAAAAATGCATTATTTTACTGTGGTAGCAACAGTTGGGCCCTCATTTTACTTTTACTCCATTCAGTTGGGAAATTAATTTGTTCAGCTTTTATTTATTTATTTGCCACTTTACTTTTTAATTGAAGGATAATTACTTTACAGAATTTTGTTGTTTTCTGTCAAACATCAATAAGAATCAGCCATAGGTACACCCATGTCCCCTCTCTCTGGAACCTCCTTCCCATCTCTCTCCCCATCCCACCCCTCTAGATTGTCACAGAGCCCCTGTTTGAGTTCCCTGAATCATACAACAAATTCCTATTGGCTATCTATTTTACATATGGTTTGTAAGTTTCCATGTTACTCTCTCCCTATATCTCACTCTCTCCCTCGTCCCCTTCCCCTTGTCCCCCTCCCCCATCCATAGGTCTGTTCTCTTTGTCTATTTCTCCATTGCTACCCTGCTAATAAATTCATCAGTACCATCTTTTTAGATTCCATATATATACATCAGTATACGATATTTATATTTCTCTTTCTGACTTACTTCACTCTGTATAATAGGCTCTAGGTTTGTCCACTTCATTAGAACTGACTCATTACAACTGACTGCATTCATTTTTATGGTTGAGTAATATTCCATTGTGTATATATGTACCACAGCTTCTTTATTCATTCATCTGTTGATGGACATCTAAGTTGCTTCCATGTTCTAGCTGTTGTAAATAGTGCTGCAATGAACATTGAGTTACATGTGTCTTTTTCAATTTTGGTTTCCTCAGGGTATATGCCTAGGAGTGGGATGGCTGGGTAATATGGTAGTTTTATTCCTAGTTTTTCAAGGAATTTCCACACTGTCTTCCATAGTGGCTGTATCAACTTACATTCCCACCAGCAATGCAAGAGTGTTCCCTTTTCTCCACTGTCTCTAGCATTTATTGTTTGTAGACTTTTTGATGATGGCCATTCTGACAGGGGTGAGGTGATATCTCATTATAGTTTTGATTTTCATTTCTTTAATAATAAGCAATGTTAAGCATCTTTTCATTTATTTGTTATCCATCTGTATGTCTTCTTTGGATAAAAGTCTGTTCAGGTCTTTTTCCCACTTTTTGATTGAGTTGTTTGTTTTACTGGTATTGAATTGTATGAGCTTGTATATTTTGGAAATTAATTCTTTGTCAGTTGTTTCCTTTGCTCTTATTTTCTCCCATTCTAAGAGTTGTATTTTCACCTTGTCTATAGTTTCCTTTGCTGTGCAAAAGCTTTTACGTTTAATTAGGTCCCACTTATTTATTTTTGTCTTTATTTTCATTAGTCTAGGAGGTGGGTCATAGAAGATCTTGCTTTGATTTATGTCATTGAGTGTTCCGCTTATGTTTTCTATGAGTTTTATAGTTTCTGGGCTTACATTTAGGTCTTTCATCCATTTTGAGTTTATCTTTGTGTATGGCATTAGAAAATGTTCTAATTTCATTGTTTTGCATGTAGCTGTCCAGTTTTCCCAGCACATTTATTGAAAAGGGTATCTTTGCCCCAATGTATATTCTTTCCTCCTTTGTCAAAAATAAGGTACCCATAGGTGAATGGGTTTATCTCTGGGTTCTCTGTCTTCTTCCATTGGTCTGTATTTCTGTTTTTATGCCAGTACCATACTGTCTTGATGACTATAGCTTTGTAGTATAGTCTGAAGTCAGGAAGGTTGATTCCTCCAGCTCCATTCTTCTTTCTCAAGACTGCTTTGGCTATTTGGAGCCTTTTGTGCTTCAATATGAATTGTGAAATTTTTTGTTCTAGTTTTGTGAAAAATGCCATTGGTAATTTGATAGGAATCACATTGACTCTGTAGATTGCATTTGGTAGTATAGTCATTTTCACAATATTGATTCTTCCTACCCAGGAACATGGAATATTTCTCCATCGGTTTATGTCAACTTTGATTTCTTTCACCAGTGTCTTATAATTTTTTGTATGTAGTTCTTTTTTCTCCTTAGGTAGATTTTTTTCCTAGATATTTGTTGTTGTTGCAGTGGTGAATGGGATTGATTCCTTAATTTCTCTTTCTGATTTTTCATTGTTAGTATATAGGAATGCAAGTGATTTCTGTGTATTGACCTTGTATCCCATGACTGCTGATTTCACTGATTAGCTCTAGTAATTTCATGATAGTTTCTTCAGGGTTTTCTATGTATGGTATCATGTCATCTGCAAACAGTAAGAGTTTACTTCTTTTCCAATCTGGATTCCTTTTATTTCTTTTTCTTCTAATTGTCATAGCTAGGACTTCCAAAACTATGTTGAATAATAGTGGTGAGAGTGGACACCCTTGTCTTGTCCCTGATCTTAGAGGGAATGCTTTTAGTTTTTCACCATTGAGAATAATGTTTGCTGTGGGTTTATCATATCTGGCCTTTACTATGTTGAGGTAGGTTCCATCTATGCCCATTTTTTGAAATGTTTTAATCATAAATGGGTGCTGAATTTTATTGAAGGCTCTTTCTGCATGTATTGAGATGATCATATGGTTTTTATCTTTCAATTTGTTAATATGCTGTATCACATTGATTGATTTGCATATACTGAAGAATTCTTGCATCCCTGGAATAAACCCAGCTTGGTCATGGTGTATGAGCTTTTTAACATGTTGTTGAATTCTGTTTGCTAGAATTTTGTTGAGGATTTTTGCATCTATGTTTATCAGTGATATTGGCCTATAATTTACTTTTTTGTTGTCTTTGCCTGCTTTTGGTATCCGGGTGATTGTGGCCTCGTAGAATGTGTTTGGAAGTGTTCCTTCCTGTGCAATTTTTTGGAAGAATTTCAGAAAAATAGGCATTACCTCTTCTCTAAATGTTTCATAGAATTCCCCTATGAATTCTGAAGCCATCTGGCCCTGGGTTTTTGGGAGATTTTTGATCACAGTTTTGATTTTGTAATTGGCTTGTTCATAATTTCTGTTTCTTCCTTGTTCAGTCTTGGAAGGTTGAACTTTTCTAAGAATCTATCCATTTCCTCTAGGTTGTCTATTTTATTAGCATATGGTTGCTCATAATATTCTCTTATGATCATTTGTATTTCTGCATTGTCTGTTGTAACCTCTCCTTTTTAATTTCTAATTTTGTTGATTTGATTTTTCTCCCTTTTTTTCTTGATGAGTCTGGCTAGTGGTTTGTCAACTTTGTTTATCTTCTCAAAGAAAATGTTCAACTTTCAAACTTGCCTCTTACAATGTACTTTGCTCCTCCTGCCTCAAATTCCAATTGAACTCAAAGGAGAACTCCTTTAAAGAGAACTGCAGAAGGAGAAGATGGAGGAAAGAAAAGTGAAAGTGAAGTCATTCAGCCGTGTCCAACTCTTTGTGACCCCATGGATTGTAGCCCATGGAATTTTCCAAGCAAGAGTACTAGAGTGGGTTGCCATTTCCTTCTCCAGGGGATCTTCCTGACCCAGGGATCAAACCCGGGTCTCCCACATTGTAGGTAGAGGCTTTACCTCTGAGTCACCAGGGAGATGGAGAAGAATCTGATCTAATGATTTACTATCATCTTTGGAAGGAAAAGGATAATAAGCTACCTACAGATCTATGATTTGAGAGGTTATTGAAACCAGAGAAACAGACTTGTCTTGAAATGGCATTGGATAAAATGACTGTTTTCCAGTAGTCATGTATGGATATGAGAGTTGGACTATAAAGAAAGCTGAGTGCCAAAGAATTGATGCTTTTGAGCTGTGGTGTTGGAGAAGACTCTTGAGAGTCCCTTGGACTGCAAGGAGATCTAACCAGTCCATCCTAAAGGAGATCAGTCCGGGTGTTCATTGGAAGGATTGATGTTGAAGCTGAAACTCCAATAATTTGGCCACCTGATGTGAAGAGCTGAGTCATTGGAAAAGACCCTGATGCTGGGAAAGATTGAGGGCAGGAGGAGAAGGGGATGACAGAGGATGAGATGGTTTGATAACATCACCAACTCAATGGACATGAGCTTGGGTAAACTCCAGGAGTTGGTGATGGACAGGGAGGCCTGGCATGCTGTGGTTCATGGGGTCGCAGGGTCGGACATGACTGAGCGACTGAACTGAACTGAAAATGACTGTTTGCGGATCACTCTCTCATTGATCGCTTGCAGTTTAACTACTGGGAAAAATCAATGGGGGCAAGGCAAGGTCACTCAGCAGCAAATTATCTGCATAAGCATGGAGGGCTGGCCACAGACAGGCACAGGACTTGCCTTTATAACAGCAACCTGGCTGACCCTGGACCCCTCAGCCCCTCTTTATGGGCTCACGTAGCTACAGAAGAGATGTGGGAAGAGAGTCAAGCCCAGTCTACACAAGACACAGAACTTTAAGTTCAACGTTGTGTCATAGCCTCCTGGGGCCACTCTTTCAAGTCATCCTCTACTTTTTAGGGGCTGATTTTTCTCTCATAATGCTTCCTTTTTCACATCCTTGAAAAACATGTGAAGTAGGCATCAGACATGATGTTCGGCAATTTTTATGTCCATTGATCAGTTGAATTTTCACAAGCCCACGTAAGGAAATGGGCCTCAGAGAAGTGTGTGGGAGTTGCTGGTGAGTGGTCCACCCTGCCCTCCTTACTAGACCAGTGTCCTCTCCTTCATTTAGTGCTACTCTATAAACATCTGGAGGTCATTAAACATTGTGCATTTGTGTGTGCTAAGTCACTTCAGTTGTGTCCAACATTTTGTGACCCCATACACTGTAGACCACCAGGCTCCTCTGTCCATGGGATTCTCCAGGCAAGAGTACTGGAATGGGTTGCCATGCCCTCCTCCAAGGAATCTTTCCAACCCAGGAATTGAACCTGTGTCTCTTATGTCTTCCGCATTGCAGGTGGGTTCTTATCACTAGTGCCACCTGGGAAGACCCCATTAAATATCATCATAACACAATAATGGACCAATGTGGGCCTCGCCCAGGCTCATTGACGCAGGCTCTGTGGGGTGAAGCTGAGGCTTGCTTTTGGTTAAAAACTCTCCCAGGTGATGCTAGTGTGCTGCTTGGCTTGAGGACCACTGTGTGAGACTAGGTGTCTCTCCAAAATGAAAGGTAGAACCAAGGAGAAAAAGTAAAAGAAATAAGACTGACGTTGATTGAGCACCTACTACAGGCCAAGTGCTTAATCTTGTCTTATCCTTCCAGGCAACTGGAAAAGAGTTCCAACTTTACAGATGAGAAACTTCTGAGTCACTTAACTATAGAGGTGGAGTAATTTCCCCCAAATCCCAGAGCTCAGAAGTGGCAGAAAGAAGATGTGTGAGCCCAGGCTGTGTTCATGTTGCTACACCACAAAGCTAAGGCACACACCTCTGGCCCACACCAAAGACTCAGAAATTAAGCCAGGCTTGTAAGAACTCAAGCTTGGAACACATTAGAATTTCAGTAGACTGAAACAGCAAGTTATGGGTTTCCAAGGAGAACAATAAGGCAGAGATACCTGGGAGGAAAGAGAAAGATGTGATACGCTACATGAGAGAAAGAGGCAGAAAGAAAAGCAGCAAAGGGTAAGGAAATACTTATACTACACTCACTGTTCTAATTCTCACAATAACCCCGTGCAGTAGGAGCTCTAATTGTCTCCTTTCTGCAGATGGGAAAATTGAGACCCAGTGAGCAACACCCTCAAGTCACACAGCTGGTTAAATGGCATGTTGTTGCTCAGTCACCAAGTTGTGTCCAACTCTTTGTGGCCTCATGGACTGCAGCACGCCAGGCTTCCCTGTCCTTCACCATCTCCCGGAGTTTGCTCAAATTCATGTCCATTGAGTCGATGATCTATCCAACCATCTCATCCTCTGTCGTCCCCCTCTCCTTCTGCCCTCAGTCGTTCCCAGCATCAGGGTCTTTCCCAATGAGTCGGCTCTTCACCTCAGGTGGCCAAATTATTAGAACTTCAGCTTTAGTCTCAGTCCTTCAACAAATATTCAGGGTCGATCTCCTTTAGAATTGACTGGTTTGATCTTGTGGCATTAGTGTGGATTCAAAACGCAAGTCAGAGTCCCAACTACATACAGTTTACATTTCCCATCACTTTTCAAAGGAAGAGAAAGAAGGAAAAGCCAAGAGGATTTATTTTGTTTAATGCTGAGGCCAGCACATTCCATTCATTATCTTAATATATCCATAAATTCAACAAATCACTTTGTCCTTGTGAGGTGACCATGACTTCCAACTTGAGGTACAGAAACAGGCTGGCCATAGTGAAAATGTCTTGCTTAAGGTCTCCATGAACCTGAAGCAGCAGTTTCAAACCCATGCTCAACAAGAATACTAAAGCCAGCAATTGTATTAAAAAACTAAATGCCCAAACCCCCAGCACCTAGGGCTCGTCGAAGGGATAAATACAACATGGGAAAGCTTTGAACTGGATTTCACTACACTGATTGCAAATTGAGATATGACTGGTGAGGACATATTTTAATTTTGTTTGGCCAGGGAAAACTATCAATAGGCAGCAGAAAGTGGTTTGGAAATGAAAGTTCTGAATGAATGCCAGGTATTCTGATCTTTACTGGTTATTTGAATTTGGGCACAATCACTCGAGAGAAAGTAAATAACCAGTATAGACAAGGACTTCCCTTAGTGCCCACCTGGGACTGTAAAATGACAGCAGAGTGGCTCACTTTTCTTTGAGTGGGGGAGGTATCCTTGCTTTATAATGTTGTGTTAAGTCTCCACTGTACAATGAACTGAATCAGCTATTTGTGTGCATAGATCTCCATCTTGGACCTCCCTCCTAGCCCCAGCCCCCCACTCCACCCCTCTAGGTCAGCACAGAGCACTGAGCTGAGTTCCTGTGCTATACCGCAGCTTCCCACTAGTGATCTGTTTCACACATGGCAGTGTGCAGAGGTCAAGCTCAGTCTCCCAAGTGGCTCACATTTGATTGTATCTGATCTTGAAAACTCAGCTTAAATCATGTTCTTTGATCATGCCTTTCACTCCCCAACTCTTAACACCATAAAGTCCATCTTTAATTGAACTTCCTTTTGAAGTTACACAGTAATATGTGATTTTTGTTTAAAAATAAATGTAAGAAAATAAGCGTAGAAGTGAATAGGGTAAGCCCCCATAACCGTTATCACAATCAGGTGAGTGGTCTTCCTGGGTTCTTTTCTGTACACTTACAGACACCAATAGGTTGGTATTATCAAAACCATTTTTTGCCCGGCTACATTAGATTCTTTGTTGAATAAACAGTCTTGGTGTATCCCATTCCTATTGGAGTTGGAAGAAGAAAACTTTTAAAACCAAAATGATTACATTTCAGACCCAAGGAAAGTATAAAGCAAAGATATAATTGTGGATGAGAGTTGAAATACTCTTTTCTCAATTTGGAGTCGGAAGTAGGATTGAAGCAGCCCCGGCTTGTGTCATTGCAGCCCCTTTTATCACTTTACACAGAGTAAGCATTTAATAGTATTTCTTGAATGAATACAAAATCGTCTCCTTTTACAGATTTCATTTTGGATTAAACAATGTCAATATATAAAAAAAAATAGAAAACCACGCGTCCACATGTACATGTAGTAAGGAGTGCTCCAATGAAAATTAAAAATCTTATTATCATCCATGTTGGATTATTCAAGCCAGGATTCACTTCTGTACGTGAAGTATACTGTACCTGACAAATAAAATTAGTCCCATTCCTTTTTACCGTTTTTGAGTCTTTGAGACTTCGCCGCCTCACTTGTCACATGAATTTTCTTGGAGGGGAGCACTTTTGTTTTCTCAAATGAATTATAAGCTTGGTAAGAGTGGGGAAGTTTCTCACGATTACCTGTGTGTTCTCCCAGCACTCACACGTGTTCTGCACACACCAGATGTCGAGTATCGTGACTGTATTAGTTTAGTTTGCTAGGAATGCCATAACGAAGTGCCACAAACTGAGTGGCTTAAGCCATGGAAATGTATTGTCTCACACTCTGGAGGCTAGATATGAAGCTGAGGTGTTGTCAGGATTCCTTCCTTCGAGGCTCTAACAAAAGGATTTGTTCAGGCCTCTCTTCTTGGCTTGTAAATGGCTGTCTCCTTCTGTCTCTTCCTTGTCTTTGTCTTCCTCCATACATGTCCATGTCTTTATCCAAAGCTTCCCTTTTTATTTGGACCCTGGTCATATTGAATTAAAGCCCACTCTAATGACCTCATCGTAATTAATTATATCTATAACAATCCTATGTCAAAATAAAGCTCAATTCTGAGGTATTTGAGGCTCGGACTTTGGCATATGAATTTGGGAGAAGGACACAATTCAACCCAGAATAGTGACCATCCACAGAATCATAAAATTTCAGAGGGAGACAAGCCCTTAATGTCATTTAGTTTGCCCATCTGATGACTGGATTCTGTCTTACCCAAAGCCAAGAGGAGCGTTTAGAATTTTAATAGTATTTTTGGCAACAGGATTCTAGGATTGTTTTTGTCTTTTAACATGTCCGTGTATGTTTTTCAGAATGGTTCCCGCTGCCTAAGCCTCTGAGCCTTCAGAATGTCTTCAACAGGTAAGAACCGCCTTGGAAAGCTTACCTTTCAGCAGGGCTGAAGGGACATTTCACTCAGCCTCAGTCCCCTGAACACTCAGCCCCTGAGCACCTTGATCTGGGGGTCCAAACCCCATGAAGATGCCTCTTGAAGAGGCAGCCACCTGTGAGTCTGTTAGTTTTTCTCTATGAACCATTTTACTTTCAGTGAGTTTGGTCATTAAAATTGTTTTGTGCCCCTTAACCATGCCCGAGGCCCTGAGAACGAGGGAGTGTTGGCCTGTAAGAAAACCTCGTGGGTTTATTATTCTTCAACACAGAGAAACCAAATAACATCATTGAGTGGCTATTGGAAGAGGGGGGCAACGTGATTCATGGAGGTCATGCTTTCCCAGGCCCTTTCTACGCAGTCTCAGCTCAGACCAGGGCAGACTTTTATTACCAGCTTTCAACAAATCCCTAGTTTCTTTTGCAAAGTAAAACAGATAATAGAGACATTCCCGGAATAGTTAGCTAACTAAGCTGTGCCAGGCAACCTCAGGGCTAAGAAGAACTCAGTGTTTTCGGACAATGACCAATTACAATAACCAGTATTATTTGATCTGAGAGTAATTAGCCAAGGCTCTGTTCTTTTTGCTTCAGTGAGGAGGCAAAAAGGGCAGTGAGGAAAACATCAGAGACAGGGGAAAGGAGCTCAAATGTCAAAGAAAAACACACTCTCGCAGGTGGGGAGAAGGGAAAGACATCCCAACTGAACGTTTGAATGCTGTTCTTCCCTGAAAATGTGGTAGGGTTTAACCCAGCCAAAGTTTGTTTGATTTTTTTTTTCATAGTTACTGTTCATGTGCTTTAAAAAAGCCTCCATAGAGAGTGAATATCAGAGCACAAAGAGTAAAATAGGTCGGAACACAGAACTGTGGACTAGCAAAGGATCTTTTTTTGGGAGGGACGATTCTCCCCAGGGTATCCCCGCGCTCCACTCTTATTCTCAAACGCACTATATCACCTGAAACTCTCCTGTTTGGAGACAGGTTCCAGGGAACTGCTGTTTATCATTTCATCCAAGAAGCGCAAACTTTCTCTTGCTAGCATAGTCAGGCTCCCCAACCCCTAGCTAGAGAAATCTAGACTTTAGTGCTGTCCTGTGGCTTCCTTCCATTTCACCACTGGCTTCCAAAATAATGGTAGCTCCAAACCTGCAGACCATCTTACTACTCTATGCTGCTGCTCTTGGAACCGTCACATGGCAGGAAAATCGCTGCAAGCCCCCCGAAGTTACCCTACCAGCCCTTCCTTCAAGGTCGAGTGGGACTTGGATTGGCCCAATATCCCTCTGGCTTTTCTGACCGTATGCAACACCTCTGCCTTAGCCCAGCTGCCTTAGCTCAGACTGTCTTTGCTCAGATTCTCAAAGTTAGGAGTAATGTCTAGAGATGTGCTATCTCATACCATAACCACTACCCACATGTGACTATTTCAATTTAAATTATTTAAAATTAGATAAAAAATTGAGTTACTCTACAGATTGATTGTATAGCATGAGAAATTATATCCAATATCTTATAATAAACTAGAATGAAGTAAAATCTTCAAAAGAAAACCCCCCAAACTGAATCACAATGCTATATACCTGAAACAAGTGCAATATTGTAAATCAGTTGTACTTCAATTCAAAAAAACAAAATGAGTTGCTCAGTTGCACTAGCCACATTTGAAGGGCTCACTAGGCACATGTGAATAGTGGTTACCATATGAGATGGGGCAAAAATAGACTATTTCCATCATCATGGAGCAGGTGGAACTGGCAGTAGAAGAACTTGACTGCCAATGCAGGAGACACAAGAGACGTGGGTTCGATCTCTGAGTCAGGAAGATCCCCTGGAGAAGGACATGGCAACCCACTCCAGTATTCTTGCCTAGAGAATCCCATGGACAGAGGAGCCTGGCAGGCTACAGTCCATGGAGTCGCAAAGAGTTGGACATGACTGAAGCTACTTAGTTCATCATCACCGGAAGTTTTGTTAGACAGCACTGGCCTAGATTATCACATGAGAAAACTCTTGGCTTTGAGAAGGGTTTTGTCGTGGAAAGGGGACTAACGTTAGGACGGATGCCCTGGTTTGAGCACATATCCAACTCCACCATCCTATAGTGAAAATGGACTGGCTAAAAATTTTTTTAGACGATTTCCCCTGATTCTCCTTTGAGACTGATACTGAGTCCTACTGATTTGTACCCGCTTACCCACTCCAGACTCCTATTTCATTGACCTGAAAACCTGTGCCTGGGCAGGGCACCCGTGATGGAGAAAATATCCGCCAGCACTTTGGGTTACAATCTCTTAAAGCAGCCTCCACCTCTGGTTCCCTTCTCTCCTAACTGGCCTGGAAATTTGCAAGGACTGGGGGTTTGAAAATTTCTTCTCTGCCTTAAGTCTGTGAAGCAATTACTCTTGAGTTTGAGAGTAAAGTTCTCTGGTTGCAGAAACAGTTTTATGTCATGGGAATCAAATACCTGAGTTTTTATGCAAATCTTATGCAAAAATTAGGCAAATTCCGAGTCAGGGTCAGGGCTTCCAGCATCGCTGCATCCTGGTACCTGGGGAGGAAAGGGTATCTGTTGATGGCTTCAGGTTGGTGTGTACATTCAGCATTAAGAAAGCCCATCTGTTTGTGTTTATTTGGGGAGTTGCATGGCAATGCAACTTAGTTCTGAAAGTCAGGCATTAGTTCTGCAGCTAACTGCCTCTCAGAATCAGCAGTTTTCTGTCTTGGGCTTTCCACTTGTAAACCTGTCTGTGGCCTCTAGAGACGGGTGTACTTGAATGATTGGCACTAGATTAGCAAAGACTTTCAGACTTTGTAAGTAAATAGGAAGCATGAAGACCCACTGGGCTTTCAGGGTCAGACCCTGCCACTCTCCATGGCTTCATAGCAAGCCCGTCTTCTCTTTATCCCAGGCCCACCAGCTGGCCTTTCTTTCTTTCTTTAAAATCCTTGTCTCCGTCTCACCCTGGGGGTCTGCAACACCTGCCCCTCCCCCGCCCCAGATCCTCAGTTCTCAGCCCAAATGCTGCTTCCTCAGGAGAGTCTTCCCTGACCCCCTCCTAAGTCAAGTATCTGGACCTTCTTCACAGTTGTGTTTATGCATCTGTATGACCATTTAATTAGTGTCTGATTCCTCTACTGGATTAAGCTGCCAGAAGAGAGCATTCCTGTATCCCCCAGATCCAACCACCTACATAGTAGTTGCTCAACTAATGGATTTGCTCTACTCCAAATTTATAATTCAGCATAAGGTCAACTTGAGGATTTGTCCTTACTGTAATTTGGGTATTTAATTATCTTTCTTGCTTGTGCTCTATCTCAGGGGAAACCAATAGAGCTTCTTAGAGAAAGCCCTGGGAGCTGAGCTTCAAAAATGCTGTAAACAAGCCTTTTTTCCCACTCAAGTTTCACCTTCCAGGATCTCTTCTCTCCTTCCTCCCATTCCAGAATTCTGTGCTCACCACCGTTGGAGCCTATTTCCAACTGGGCTTTTCTGCTTGCAAGGGGCTGCTGTATCCCTCAAAGAAAGAATCCTTAATTATATATTTCTGTTTCTATAATTACAATTTTCAGGTCTTTTATGTACACAGGGAGGGGGTGGGCTGGGAGCTGAATGATGGAATGCTGAAGTTTTCCCTTCATCTTAGTCACAGGACAGGTAAAGTTTCAGTGTGGGGGCTATTTTTCCATTGCCATCAACTTTACTAGTCCCAGGAAAACTCTATCTATCTGAAATTTTTCTAGCCACCTTCTTTTCTTTACTTTTCTTCTTTCCCCCTTGACTTTTCAGAAACGAGGCCTCTGGAGAAATTCTGTGTCTCTCTCATTTTTCCAGGCTGGGCAGGGCTCCCGAAGCGGAAGATCTGGCCTCCCAAATGCTGAAGGGCTTTCCGAGAGACCGTGTCTCAGCCCAGGAAGCGCTGGTTCACAATTATTTCAGTGTCCTGCCGGCTCAGCTGCACCAGCTTCCAGATGGTGAGTAAAGGAGTGTGTGTGTGTATGTGTGTGGTGGCGGGGGGTGGGGTATACATGGACACACATAAGTCTTGGTGTCTGTTTTCTTGAAGCACTGGAGAATCACAGAATTTGCAACCAGAAACATGCTTAGAGCTGGGAAAAGCAAGACAGGACAAAATCTTGCCCAAGTTTTGTTTGTGGCTTTCTAAAACTCATAAGTTGAGGGTTGAGGTGACATAGGCCTCCTTGTAACCATCCAAACATTTCCCCTATACACACACCTAGAAAGTAGAAGAGATGTAAGTTGCCTTTGAGTTTGCTTTCGCTAGCATCTGCCAGGAAAAGCCAAACCAAAGTTTCTAACAACCCCCTTAGCTCTTTCCGTTGAGTAAGATGATAGGTGACATGGATACATCAGGAGAGGAGAGCTGGGCCTGTCGTGATTGGTAATCTGATGCTGCCCAAGGAAGTGCGGGTGGGGCATGGGGAGAGGGGAGCATCCTCCCAGGCTGGATGCACACGGAAAGCACAAGTTATTCTGAAATCAGCCTTGCTGCCTGGGCATGAAGTCATCCTCCAAATCTGAAAACTGCTGAGGGGTCATGTGGCTGGAGCACTCCTCATGTTTCTCAGAATGTGGCAAGGAAGGGCTGTGCGGAGGTTGTAGGTACTCCAACCATGGCCCTGGCTGTTTGCCTGGGACCCTCCTTAGGTGGGGTTGCTTTCAAAACACCCACCATTCAAGTGAAAACAGTTTTTACAAGTCCTGAGCCAGAGAAAAGAAAGCTAAGGAAGGTTAGCTTTCTGACTGAGAGGAGGGAACTGGAATGGGGTGTGGTCAGGAACTACTGTCCAAGAGGCTCAGACGCAGGGTCTGACTGATGTCTCCAGGATTTGCAGGCACAGCTCCACAGTACCTGGGATGTGATTTTGCATCCATCCAAAGCTTTTAATTTGGGGTTTCTCAAGGTATTTTATTATTAAAGTGAGTCATTTAGAATCTCCAAAAATAACCATAATCATACAATCGGGGTTAATGTCATACTTAACCCTGTAAGAAGAGTCGGTCATCAGTATTTATTAAGTTGCCGTTAAGTGTCGAGAACATATTAAGTGCTAGAACATTTGAGGGAAAAAGGAGGCTTGTCCTTGACCTCAAGGAGCCTATGAAGTGGGAGGAAAAGAGGGTGAGGAAGAGGAAACAGGACACCCTGGTACACATATTAGCACAAATCATATCTAAACAGCTAAAGTCTGTGCATAATCAGCTACAGATGTTCAGAGAATATGTGTGCACTGAAGGCAGTTCTCGGAGGAACCGCTGTAGAATAACTCCAGTAAGACGGATGAGACTGGAGGTGACTCCGGAGAGGAATTTGAAAGGAGGGGAGGGACACGGCTTGGCATATGGGTAGACTAAGAGACATTCCAGGCGACTTAACAATTCTTACTCCCTTCTTGGTACCTCCTCCCAAGCTTTATCCCCATCCCCCACTCCCATCTCAATACCCTCTTCCCAGTCTGAGCCCCAAGATCCCCCCTTCTTAGCTTTCTCCTCTTGAGATTGGGACTTTTCTAACTCCCACTTCATGCAAATATACGCACTGGGGGTGTGCACACACACATTCACACCCCTTCTCTCCACTTAACAACGTATCTCCCATGAGAGATATATATAAATAAATAAATATAAATAAATCCTCCTCCAGGATTTATTATTCTAGGTCCTGAGAACTACTGAGGACCTTCAGAGTTTTCTGGGTACCAGCTTTTCCTTTAGAGTAATTAGCAGGAAACAATCACTGTGCAAACGGGATGTGTTTGTTAGAAACTCGGGTTTTGATTCTTCCTGGTCATCTGAAGCAAAGCCACCAACAGAGGGGCTCCATTGTACGTGTGTGTGCCTGTGTGTGCATACACACACGGGCACAGGAGAGGGACCCATCTGTATTCCTTCTCTGTTCACCCAGCCACAGAGCCCAAATCTACTTTGACACTTTTAGAAAAATGAAAAGATGGAATCTTGCAGGAGCCTGCCTGCGCTAAGGGGGGAGATGAGGAGTGCTCACAGCAGGAGGGAAGTTGACTTTTCTTTATACATATAGGGGTTTTTCCATGCAGAGTTTAAATTATGCCTGATAAAAGGAGTTTCGTGGATGTTTCAGTTCTTTCAAATTCTCCTGGCTTCCTCCCAATTAAATGAGGTTTGTCAAAGCCACAGGGCTCTGCTGCTGCTGCCTCGGCCGACAAGCACTTCCTGCAGCGACATCTCGAATCCCCAAGGGAGAAGATGAAAGGGCCAGCGCCAAGAGACAGGGGAAGGGGGGCAGATTGTGTGTGTGTGTGTGTGTGTGTGTGTGCGTGTGTGTGTGTGCGTGTGTGTGTGTGCGCGTGCTTGTGGGGGTGCAGTGTGCAGAAACAGGTTTAGATACAGATTGACAGATAGGACGTGGACAAGAAGGTGGGGAAAGCACAACTAACTACCAGGGAAACTGGAAAGAAAAACAGAGGAAGAGAAAGCAGCACTGAAGCCAGTTTGGGCACCTTGAGAACAGTGGCCACCACCACGTGTGACATGATGTCACCATGTCTTCTAAGGGTGCCCTCTCTTGGCCTGGCAGTGCCAGTCTATGTTTTCATTGTTCATGGCAATGAGCCTTTATTAAGAGCCTCCTTTGCAGATAGGGTGCACCAAAGGGTCCTCTCAGTTCCCAACCCTCAGGGACCCAGAGTCTCCATCCCAGGGGTGGGCTCCTCCAGGCGTAAGGACTGTGCAAAAGTCAGATATGCTCTTGTGAGTGCTTTGTAAAGAGAGTGTCCCTGCCATAATTATGCAAGAAATTTTGCTCTCTGGTGGCAGTATGGAATCACTTAGTGGGTTATATTTGTATCATTTTATTATTCTGGCTTTATTCCGGTTGCAGGATAACAAAGTTGTCACTTTAAAATATATTCTGTTTCCCCTTTGATCTGGGAGATGCCAGCTCTTATTGTCTGCCCTCTGACGATTTAAGCATGAAGCCTGAGTCTGGGAACTGTGAGAAGAGTGGAAGGACAGCCTACATCCCAGCAAAAGCGTGGCACACGAATCCGCCCCCCAAACGCCAGGGCTGTTCCTATCCATCCATGTGTGTTTCCATGAAGCTGAGAGGTCCCAGATACCACTGTCCCGAGGCTGTGGCAGTAAGCTTATGGCCAGAAGAAATCAATGGGGAAGGAGTCACTTGCCACAAAATCCAGGAATTCTAGGCTTAGTTCCCCTTCGGAGAGCAATCTTAAGTGGAAAAGCGTGATTACTAGAATGGCAAGCATGGGGAAATTTCTGCCAAGCGCTGACATCCTCCCTTATTGACTCTTGAACACCTGAAGAAACATTTGTGGAAGGAGAAATTATTGGTAGTCTCTCTCAAAACACACCCAACAGCAAGCTAATTGCTTTTGCAGATGGCCGGGGAGACGTTGTACCCACACAGCCATCGGCTTATGGCCACACTTGTGGTCCTCACAGCTGAGCCCGCAGTGCAGGACGTCAGCTGGGGCAGCTAGGACCTAAAATTAGGCCCTTGGCAACTCTCTAATCTTAGCTGCAGGTTCAGCTTCTTCGTTTAATTCCCTTTGCCCTCAGCATGAACTTGGGCTCTGGGAAAAGAACGCTGCTTAATGATTTGAAAGTGAGGGGAGTAGAAAATCATTAAGCTGCCCCTTCTAGAAACTGGCTCCACTCAGTTCTTGCCAGGCTTCCAAATGTTACCCTTGGAAAGTTAAAACTAATTTTGGAACGGAGCCATTTGGAACCACAGACACTGATCCAGAAAAGTTGTGTTTTTTTTTTTTTTTTTTATCTCGGGCAGTAAATGCCACGTGATTTAAGAGTCTGGTGCTTAAGCCATGGTCCTTGATCGTCAGAACATCAAAGGCTGTCTCTTTCTGTGGGTTGGTCCCATTTTGCTTTCCAAATCCCAGGCTTGAGCCTCTCCCATTCCTTCCTGGACTAAATCCCCCTTCTCCTTTAAAACAGGTTTCAGCATCTTAAAAAAAATTAAAACTTAAAAGCTTGCAATTGTTTCACAAGTAATTTTGCAAAAACAATTTACCAGAGTCCTTTTTGTCATCACATACTTTGGTACCTGTAGGCATGGCATTGACCTCTACCCTGGAGAAGGAAATGGCAACCCACTCCAGTATTCTTGCCTCGAGAATTCCATGGACAGAGGAGCCTGGCAGACTACAGTCCATGGGGTCTCAAAGAGTCGGACTTGACTGAGAAACTAACACTTCATCACATCACTCTACTATCTATACTCTGGCAATTCATCAGCAAGCCTTATTCATTTTGCCCCCTTAAAATCTGAGAAATTTTTTGTTTTGCTCCAATAAAAGAACTTCCAGCCTTCTTTTAATAATATCTCCTTAATATATTTGAAGGTTCCTCAATATCATATTACAAAGCTGGGTTCCCTTGACCTCTCTCTCCACATACACAAACCCCCAATATAGATTCTGTTTCTTTTACCTTTTAATTATTTTGTTTCATTATTCTATTCTGACCCTATTCCAACTATTCTGCTTATCTCGAGACTATGAACCCACCATAGGCTCAGATTTCTAACAGAGTGGGAGAATTATTTTCCAGTTCATTCATGGAAGATTTGCTGAGGGTCTATTAGATATGAGGGGCTTCTCTGGTGGCTCGGTGGTAAAGAATCCACCTGCTAATACAAGACATGTAAGAGACTCGGGTTCAATCCTTGAGTTGAGAAGATCCCCTGGAGAAGGAAATGGCAACCCACTCTAGTATTCTTGTCTGAAAAATCCCATGGACAGAGGAGCCTGGCAGGTTACAGTCCATGCAGTTGCAAAGAGTCATACAAGACTGAGCGACTAAGCACTTGAAGATTAGATAGGAGATTGAAGGACACAAAAATGAATTAGTCTTAGACTCTGTCCTCAAAGAGCTTACAGTCCTTAAGGAAATGAGACAAGAAGATAAACAGCCATAGACCAAGTGTGAAGTGCTCTGGGAGTTCAAAGGAGGCGAGATTAAACTCCAGCTGTAGGGGCCCAGGATGGGTTGGTGAGGTCTTGAAAGATGATAAAGTGAAAGTCGCTCAGTTGTGTCCAACTCTTTGTGACCTTGTGGACTATACAGTCCATGGAATTCTCTAGGCCAGAATACTGGAGTGGGTAGCCTATCCTTGCTCCAGGGGATCTTCCCAACCCAGGAATCAAACTGGGATCTCCTGTATTGCAGGCAGATTCTTTACCAACTGAGGATCAGGGAAGCCCTGAAAGATGATGGGGAGGAAGGATATCCAGGGAGAGGAAAGTCATCCTCCTCTGAATGCCATCTAATGTCATCCACAGGTGTCTTCTTTGTTAAAATAGTGCAATCCTGACTCATATTCCATCCTAAGTTTTACTCTTTGTCACTGTATGCCTTCTTGCAATGACATTCAATTTAAACATTCTTTAACATGTACTAGAAAAGCTTAGTTTAACTGTTTGTGTGCTAATGATATCAAATCTTACTCTGTTTATTGCTTTTGTTGTCTAGTCTAGTCAAAGTTTAACCAGAATATTTTGTCATTCCACAGGTCAGGGTTTAGAGGCTGGGTTTGGTGGGGAAGGGAGATTCCAAGCCAAGTTTCTCAATCCTATTCTGTTTCTAGGAGTTTGTAATTTAACTCAGACCACTCTGTCTACACCCTTTGGAAAAGACTCTGATGCTGGGAGGGATTGGGGGCAGGAGGAGAAGGGGACAACAGAGGATGAGGTGGCTGGATGGCATCACCGACTCGATGGACATGAGTTTGAGTGAACTCCAGGAGTTGGTGACAGACAGGGAGGCCTGGCGTGCTGCGATTCATGGGGTCGCAAAGAGTCAGACATGACTGAGCAACTGAACTGAACTGACTCTGTCTACTTTTTAAATCCTCCACTAACCAGTACTTAAGAAGCAAGTTAGAAAGTATCCTCTATAACACACTTCTTGACCTTCCATGCTCAGTGTTATCCCCAGCCCATTTTAATACACTAGAATACAAGTTGTTGGGTTGTGATTTGGCTTATGTGTTGTGTAGAGTTGCCTTGGTAGGAGAAGTCTGACTTAACCAAGTTCCTCAGCTCTACCAAGCTCTTAAGTTGGTTAAATTTGTTAGCATCATGAACTGAATCTCCAAATAAAGATAAATGCTTCAGGAAGGAGTTAGAGACCTTTTGACAAGAAAAGGATCTTGGGACTCACTGTTCCATATCTTCATTATATGGATGAGTCCTTAATACCCATAGAAGAAGAATAGTGTCTGCTATTTCTTGGACATCTATGTGTTTTACATAAATTTTCATTCAGTATAGATAGTAACTGGCAAGGATGGAGCTGTTTTCCTAATATTACATATTAAAAAATTGGGGCCAATTACTCAAAGTTATACAGCTAGTAAGTGGGAGAGGCAAGATTTGACTGTAGGTCAGACTCCCAAACCACTCTCTTCCACTCCTCATCCTAGGGAAGATGTCACATGCCCCCAGGTAACATATTTAATATCTCACAACTAAGAGGACTCAATCTTATCTTTAATAAAGACTCAAACCCTTGATCTCTTCCTTAATCTTTAATGTCATCTTGTGTTTGTTAGGGTTTTGTTTTGTTGGGTTTTTATTGCAGGGGGGTGGGGGTGTGGAGTAACACAGTCACCCTTGGGTTTTAAGATTTCTTAATCAGTGGTGGTTATTATTTTTTCCTTACTATTACTTATTCGGAAAAGGCAATGGCACCCTACTCCAGTACTCTTGCCTGGAAAATCCTATGGACGGAGGAGCCTGGTAGGCTGCAGTCCCTGGGGTCGCTAAGAGTCAGACATGACTGAGCGACTTCACTTTCACTTTTCACTTTCATGTATTGGAGAAGGAAATGGCAACCCACTCCAGTGTTCTTGCCTGGAGAATCCCAGGGACGGGGGAGCCTGGTGGGCCTCCGTCTCTGGGGTCGCACAGAGTCGGACACAACTGAAGCAACTTAGCAGCAGCATTACTTATTCAGTTTTGTCAGAAAAATATCAGGAATCAAATGCAACGGAAAACTGGGCAAACATATAAAATAGCAAATTACACAAAGGAAATGAAAAGAGCACCCTAACACATGGGATAAATAGGCAGTCGAACTAGTGATTAAATAAATACAAATAACTCTTAAAGTAGTTATTTTTCACTTCAACTTAATGACTCCCCGTGCTGGGGAGGTTGTAGTAAGATGATTCTCTGCACACGGTGGTTTTAGTTGGGGCAACCTTTGCAAAGCATTTTGCCATACCTACCAGGAGCCATAAAAATAACATTCAACCTTATACTTAGGTTCCTGGAAATCATCCAAAGAAACAATTGAACGGGGGGGGGGGGAGGAACCTAGATGCATAAAAGTGTTCATTGCAGTGTTGTCTATAATTTTTTTTAAATAAAGAAACTAAATATTCAACAGAAGAACTGGTTGGATAGATATTATTATATTGACTCAGCATACAGTACTATGTAACCATTTAAAACGGTAATTCGCAGGAGTGTGGAGTAGTATGGAAATGTTTATGCTAAAAGAAAGTGGGATACAAAATTGCATATTATAACGCACCAGTGAAAATGTATTATGCATATCAACAAAACTGGAATGTAGAGTACAAAAATAAAAATGCTCTTCTAGTTAAAGGGAATGGTGGGTAATTTTTTCCTTTTTTCAGTTTTCTTTCCTGTGGATGTTATATTGCCTTTAGTGTTTAAAGGAATGAGGTAAGACAAATGTACAGGGAGTTCAAGCTCTGAATTGAGAGTTAAAGAACCTAAGTTTTCTTCTTTTCTCCTCCAGCATCACATG
This sequence comes from Bubalus kerabau, assembly GCF_029407905.1. Classification (NCBI taxonomy): domain Eukaryota; kingdom Metazoa; phylum Chordata; class Mammalia; order Artiodactyla; family Bovidae; genus Bubalus; species Bubalus kerabau. The sequence continues at coordinate 144,398,544 of NC_073626.1, forward strand.
TATTATTGGCCTTCATAAATCTCAGTTTCTCAGTCTGCACAATGGGTTAACATTAGTTTCCTGTACCCCATATTAACAGAATGTTTATTTTATACAGCTTTTAACTCACTGAATTCAAGAGTTCAATGTAAATGTGGTCCTGGGAGAATGAGAGGAGGGAGGGAGAGGAAAAGATAAATAGGCACTAATTAATTTTAAAAGGAAAGATCATCTGCTTTAATCGGAAATGCATATGTGCTGTGCCCCTAGTCAGAGTTTTAAGTGCACTCCGTGTTAGTTAGCAACTTCAATTTAAAGTACTGTGTGATCCTTTGGGCTTTGAAGATATGAAGCCTATATACATACACATGAGCTAAAATTACCGCGCAGTCACGGAGGCTGTGTGCACTCTGAATAATTAAATGCACTAAGCAACTCCAGCTGATGGATTGATGATGTGTAAGAGCAGCGCAAAAACCACGTGACAAGGGAAATTACAAGACATTTAGAAATGATGGTTTAATTTCCAAGCTTTCTTTTCTACTTGTGCTTTCTCTTTCAGCCATTACAGGCTAGTAGAAGAGATTTGATTATCTTGTTTCCTGTGAAAGGTTATTTAGCCCCTCAATCCCATTAAGTCACTCTCTGCACTCCAGTGCACTGAGACTCCACCAGGTTATCAGCCCAGGAAGAGTAAATGGAGACACCAGGATCAGATTTCTAAAGGAAGGAAAGTTAAAGCAAAGTTTGAAAGTGGTGACAGGCAACAGCCAGAAGCTTAGAACTCAATTAGACTGAAAGACAGCTATGGCATTATCTCATTCCGAAATGATCTAAATACATAAGAATCTAAAAGTTTTAAATAAACTTGTCCTACTGTCTAGATGACTAAATTTCCCTTCTCAAAAAATTTTTAAACACTCACTTTTGTATTTATTTATTCTAAGTGCAAAGCAGCTTCGATAATTATGCTGTCAGATTCAGTAAGCTAATGAGCAGTCAGCGAATGGAAGGTTTTGCATTTGTGAGATTGCTACAGGAGAACCACTCGGCTGCTTTTTTCCTTCTTTTTTTCTTCCCTCTTGTTTTCTTTTTCTTTTTCTATGAGTTGGGAAGGAGAGTCGGGCAGTCCATGGCCAAATTGGAATCCCTTTGATTAACTGGTTGCTTTCCCAGCACTGTTCTGCCGCATGTGTCCCCCCCACCCCCATCCTCCTTCCCGTCTCCTCCCTCCCTCTCTGTCTTTCTCTTTCTCTCTCTCCCTCCCTCTCTCTCTCTCTGCCTCTCTCTCCCTCCCTGTCTGTCTCTCTCTTCCTCTATCTCCCTCTCTCTCCCTCCCCTCCCTCTTTTTCTGCTCTCTCTCCCCCATCTCCCTCATTGCCGCTGAGGAACTGTTGCTTTTGAGGGACATTTTTCATGTCACTGTCCCCAAGGCAAGAGGATGTATCTCCCTGAGGGAAGCTCCCAAAATGGTCTGGACTTGAGCCAATTTGAGAGTTATCTGTAAAGTTTAATATGCACTGCTTATTTGAACTGTTTATGCTACAACAGGAGCTAAAAAGAAAGTAGAATACAAAAATTGCACATTATAATGTGCCTGGGAAAATACATTATGCATATCAACAAGACTTGATGCCTCCCCTTTCCAGTCTGGCAAATATGTAATTCCAAACCCAAGGAGTCAGGGTTTACCCCAGGCAGCCAAGGCAGAGCAGGCATTGCAAGTTTATTTCTCCCCTTTTGGTGTGAGGAGCTTCCAGCAAACAATATTGATGCGTTTTATGCTTGTGGTGCACCAAAGCTGGAGCTTCTCTTTTTGTGAAATTGTGCAGTATTTAGAGCAACCTGTTTGTGCAGCTTGTGAGCCTTGAAAAAGTGATGCCCAGGTAGAAAGATGTCCTGAGCAGGTTTTATCCACGTGCTTTTGTGACATTGTGGCTGTTGCCCCTGGATATTTTTCTCAGATGGTATCTGTGCTGATGCTACTAGCTAATAACAGTGGCTAGTTAACTAGTTAATAACAGTGGCTACTAGTTATTAAGAATACATGGTGTGGGACTTACTTGGTGGTCCAGTGATTAAGACTCCATGCTTCCACTGCAGGAAGCCCAGGTTTCATCCCTGATCAGGGAGCTAAGGTGCCACAAGCAGCAAGGTATAGCATGTGTATCTTATTTCACTACTCTGGAAACCCCAATAAAAACTATAATAAGGGAATTTAATTGAATTAATTATATATATAAATGGGCTTCCCAAGTGGGCCTAGTGGTAAAGAACCCACCTGCCAATGCAGAAGGACGCAGAAGACATCGGTTCAATCCCTGGGTTAGGAAGACTCCCTGGAGGAGGGCATGGCAACCCACTCCAGTATTCATGTTTGGAGAATCCCGTGGATGGAGGACCCTGGTGGGCTGCATTACTTAGGGTCACAAAGAGTTGGACATGACTGAAGTGACTTAGCATACACACACACACACACACACATATATAGTATCAGAACAACCCAAGATGTTTGGCATGTATTATCTTCTTTAAACTTACAGCAATCTGCCCAGAAGTTTTATTATCCCCATTTTGCAGGTGAGCCCCTTAAAATGTTAACTTTTAGGGAACTTGGCCCATATCTTTAGCATAATAAGCACCCAGGAATAATATCCATTTAACAAACAAACAAATATTACCCATTTAACTCATTTATAAACATGCAAACTGCCAGCATTCTGAGCTAACCAAATGTATAATATACATATATTCTGCCCCCTCCCCATTTTTTAATTTACAAAAGTTGCAGTTTAGAGTCTATTTAAATAGATTGCCAAAGGAATCTAATGTAACAGAAATTTGAAACTTTCCAAAATGTATCTGACCTAGCACCAGTCTCACTGCCTGTTGTCGCTGGGACTCCTCGCCTTGATTTTGGCCCTTGTTGTTAGTGTGTGTGCGCCTCCCAGTTCCACTCCTAGTTTTACCACCTTCAACACCAAGCCTAGTGCCTTACCCAAGTGTTCATTTGGTAACTGTGGATTGAAGTGAATTGAATCGAGCAGAAGGCACTTAACAGCTATTCAGTAAGTGAGTTATCCGTGAGTCAGTATAAGTTATTGGTGGATAAATCCGGCTCACATTTTGACATCTCTTTGGGTGACAAATATTACAACAGACATAAAAAAACACACCGTGAAAGATTCCCAGGAAATAATATGTTGGTGCTTTTCTCTTTTGTTCCCTACAGAGGAATCATTGTTTACAGTTTCAGGAGTGAGGCTGAAGCCAGAAATGTGTGACCTTTTGGCTTCCTACGGGAAAGGTCACCACCCAGCCGGGTTTAGCAAATGCTGGTAAAAAGAAAGGGTGAGATTACCAAGATCTTCCAGGTAAGTGGTTCCAACAGTGTGGGTCCTAGGATGGAACTGAAAGTTATTCACTATCCAGTGAAGACCGGTTCCTGGGTTCAGAGATCTCTGTCCTGTGCCTGGCTCTTCATTCTCACTCTGGGCACAGAGGCCTAAGCTCCACAGGCTGTGAGAGGAGGTGGCATCAGCGTGCATCAGCTCCCCCTCCCAGGGGAGGGACAAGACTCCTAAGATGACCCGTACATGTCATTGTAAGGCCTTGAGCTGGTGCACTGGAATACAGGACTCCATTGGCATGTTGCTGCTGCTGCTGCTGCTGCTGCTGCTAAGTCGCTTCAGTCGTGTCCAACTCTATGCGACCCCATCGACGGCAGCCCAACAGGCTCCTCTTTCCCTGGGATTCTCCAGGCAAGAACACTGGAGTGGGTTGCCATTTCCTTCTCCAGTGCGTGAAAGTGAAGTCGCTCAGTCGTATCCCACTCTTTGCGACCCTATGGACTGTAGCCCATCAGGCTCCTCTGTCCATAAGAGTCTCCAGGCAAGAATACTGGAGTGGGTTGCCATTTCCTCCTCCAGGGCCATTGGCATGTTAAGTTCCCTTAACTATGTAATTCTGTCAGCTGACAAGACAAAAATCAGACGTCAGGGTGACCAGCTGTCCCCATTTGCTCGAGACCAAGGGGTGCCCCAGGATGTGGGATGTTCAGTGCTAAAATTGACACAGTCCTGGATAAGCCAGGATGGTTGGTCACCATAGCGGTGCAAATTACCACCTGGCTTGCCCCCAGGTGCCAGAGAAGGCCTGATTCAGAGTCCAGCCCCACCTAGGAGGTGGTTTTGGAGGATTGTGAAAACCCAGTCATCACCGCTGCAGGCTTTTGCACCACTGGTTACAGAGTGTCCTCTGCAGGGTGCGCTCTGGGAACCACCAGGACCTCATGGTCCTGGGAGACAGGAGCCATCCACAAATGTCACAGACGCGGCTGCTCTCAGGAGTCTCCTCCATCAGCCTAGGGCAGCCCAGGCTTCCAAGGCAATCCTGAGGGAGAAGGGTGCTGTTGAGGTTTTTCCTAAAGCTTCCATACCCTAGAGTTCTGCTGGCAGGCACAGGAAGCCAGGAGGGACAACTCCTAAAGCCACCACAGTCCAGACATTCGTAGATCTTATAAGAGCATTTCCACGGTGAGGAGAGGGGACAGTAATCCAGACAGAGGAGTCAAGGTGAGACCCATGCACAGAGCCAGCCATCCCTGTAGGTGACTCTGGCTATATCCCAGACCACAAACAAGCCTAAGGTTTGACCATACATCAGGCAACTACAGCTTGTCATGCTTCCCAAAAGAACTTTTGGGGTCTAGATGGCAATGACTGGCATGCTCCCTGCACCACCCTCGCCCCAATGTCATTCACATAGCAGGATTCAGTTCTTTGCCAGTTTCTCTGTTAAAGACATATACACATCAAGAATGTCTGCATTTTGGATTTTCTAAGATCATTGTGTTTAGAAATTTGGGGGGATCAGGAAAGTTTAGAATTATAGTTCTTCCTCAGGTATAATTCTGAAGTTTATATTTTGACAATATACAACTGGAATTACAATGGGCAATACAATAATAATAAGGTTATTTTGTGAGTAAAATATTTCTAGAGCAGAGATTTTACTATGTAATTATGCCATTTTTAAACCCACTGGTTATGAGAGTAGGATGTACTTTGGCTACATTCTATAGCATGAAAGATTTGCCCTTGATAAAATTATCAAAGACATTGATGGAAATGGTCTTGGATGGTAGTGCTGCATAAGAATTAATAATTATTTCTATTGAGTTGTTATTCTGTTTTACTAAGCAACCAGAAGGTAGGGAGATTACCCGCCTCTCTGAACTACAGTCAAAGAATTGTTACCTGTAGGTGTAAATTGGTCACAATAGAAAATCAATTAAAAGCAGCATGACAGACGTGATGCCTGTGCCAGCAATTGAGGAAGGGAGAAGGCAGACTGAGTATGCACTGGAGTGATCTGCTGTCCTGAGGGAGTATGCACTGGAGTAATCTGATGTCCCGAGGCCTCTGGTACTAATGTAAGGAGATAAACCCGTAGGAGATGAACCACAATAAGGAAAAGCTGGAGCAATTAAACTGTTTAATAACTGGGTTGGGATGATCAAAATCTGGAAGTGCCAGAGTGAGGGACTAAAAGTGGTTATCACATAGACACTTGGGGCCTGTAAATCTTTTCCACTAAATTGAATTTATGTTAAAATATTCACTTTTCAGGAGATTCAAAATGTAAATTGGGATATTAGGACTTATAACTAGCAGCAATGCCTGAAAATTAAGACTCTGAAAAGATCCTCAAAATGTCAGTTTCAGGTATGGAAAAAATGTACTCTAACATCTACAATAGAGAAATGGGACTAAACTTTACTGGGAACATAACATGTGCCAAGCACTTTACAAATAGTTTCAAAGCTTTGTGTGTTTTGAACAGTTAGGGTGTGGTGAGGTATAACTATAGTTTGTACATTTGGAGATAAATTTTGATTATTTTTAAAGCTTTCTCAGGGAAAGCTTTCTTAGTTCTTATTACCAGGGTAAGATGCTACCTCTGTTCATATCTGTTATCAAGCTTTCTATCAATATCTATGTAATTCCATCAATAACTTTGCAACAATATTGCACAGAATTTCCCCACTCAATCTGTAAGATGTTACTCATGATTTTCATTTTTTTATTCTTTGTTCACTTCCAGGGCTATTTTACTGTTGCTTCAGTTTTAATTTGCTTCAGCTTACTAAGAAGCTACAAATCTAACTCCACACTGGACCAAGGGTTTTATACCATCACCTGTGATGTGGAACATTTTAAATACAATGTCCAAGGCAACAGCGCATAATACTTGAAGAAAAAGCAGTGAACAGTTATCGCTATTGTCATTTGCCTAGAATTTAACAGAGATCGGCTCAAAAATGAGACATAGACAGAAATCATCTGAGAAGAGAACTTCTGGATAATTTCATCCATTTCATTATTTGATAGAGAGATCCCTGGGCCAGAAGGAGAACAGGACAGATGGGGACAACAATTGAAAGACTTTGGAGACAGAGCTCAGGCTTAACAGAGGCCTGTCACTCCTGTGTTCACTTACGATTTTCCCCAACAAAAGGACTTCTGTGGCCAAGGAGAGGATTAGGCTAAAGTTTAAAAAAGCCTCCAGGGAAGGTGGTTTCTTGGATAAAGTTGTCAACAAAATTACTTGCTGAAGACTCTTTGTTATGATTTCCTAGGGGGCGCCTCTTCCTTTGCTAACTGGATTATCAAAACACATGACCACTCCATCCCAGCCAGACTTCAGTAGGAGTTTGGATTGAGATGCTGGTTAGAATTAAATTTCAGGCTGTCCTCTTCTGCTGAACTCTATTGTTTGTGATGATAGCAAGAGTGATGAGGAATCTCAGCTCTGATTTGATGGCAGAGATACGGAATAAAGGCCAAGAGTTCCAAAGTAGTAATTCAAGCCCTACTGCACCATCAGACACACATGCATGTGTGCACACACATAAGCCTCAAATAAAGTGAGAGATCTGTCTCAGCTAACACGTGTTTCATTTTCTACAATAGGTCCTTGGTCCTTCTGAAAGAAGCTAGGAAACTCAAATTACTTCATCTGAGGATCATCTACCCAGGAAATGTAGTAGCCTAGAAACCAAAGACCTCTATATGGCCTTCAGAAGAACAAGGAAGAACTAATTAAGAGAGAATTTAAAAATAGTACCTATGCACTCGAAGTCTGAGATGAAACTACATACAGATAGTCCAGAGAAATCTTCCTTACTGAGTATTCAATTTTAGTAAGGCATTTGGCAAAGCCTGTTCAGATATACCTGAAAGAGGGAACTGTGTGGGCTGGATGATGGGATGTGTGTGCTCAAAGAACAGTGGCCTTGCTGGAGAAAGGCTGGCAGTGGTGTGGTATGAGGTTCAGCCCTGAGTTCTATTCTAGTCAAATGTTTTTATTAATCACTTGAATAAAATCAGAGAAGGCATGCAATTTATTCATACAACTCATTAAAGTAAGTACTGTTGCCATTCATTTATTACTTCCATTTTACAGAAGAAGGAAACTGAGGCTCAGAGAAGTTAACTAACTCCTCCATAGTAGCACACCAGAGTTAAGGTACAGATCTTAGGCCTGGCTCTCTCCAAGGTCTATGATCCTTCTAGTCATCATATACCTATCAAATCTGTAGAACACACAACTCTCGAAGAAGCAGCTGATGTTTAGCATTGGATCATGATTCAAAAGACTGAGATATTGCCAAAAGCTGATGTGTACACTACACATTCGTTCCGGATTTAGAATGATCAAATTCCAGAACACTGACAGCACCAATGCTGCCAGGGATGTGGAGCAACAGGAACTCTAATTATTGGTGGGAATGCAAAATGCTAGAGGCCACTTTAGAAGGCTGTTTGGCAGTTTCTTACAAAACTAACCACACTCTAAGATCCAGCAATCATGCTCCTTGCTATTTACCCAAAGCAGTTGAAAAATTATGTGCACAAAAAACCTGCACACAGATGTTTATAGCAGCTTTATTCCTAATCACCAAACCTTCGAAACAACCAAGATGTTGTTCGGGTTGAGGATCATCTACTCAGGAAATGTAGTAGCCTAGAAACCAAAGACCTCTATATGGCCTTTAGAAGGCCATATGCCGTTCAGTCACAACATATGAATAAACAGACTGTGGTACATTCAGAAAATAGAATATTATTCAACAGTCAAAAGAAATGGAGCTGTCAAGTCATGGAAAGACATGGAAGAAGCTTAAATGAATATTACTAAGTGAAAGAAGCCAATCTGAAAAGGCTACATGGTACATGATTACAACTGACAATCTGAAAAAGGCAAAACTATAGAGACAGGAAAAAGATTGGTGGTTGCCAGGGGTTAGGAGGAAGGGAGTGATGAATAGGCAGAGCACAGAGGATTTTTAGGACCAGGTAACTACATATGACACCATAATGGTGGATACATGTCATTCGTTATAAATTTGTCCAAACCCATAGACTATCACCAAGACTGAATGCTAATGTGAAACGGACTTTAGATGACAATGATGAGTCTGTGTAGGTTCATACAGTGTGACATATGTAGCCTTCTATGGGGGATGTTGATAATGGGGGAGGCTGTGCATGTGTGGGGGCAGAGTGTATACAGGAAATCTGTAACTTCTGTTGCATATTCCTCCAAGCCTAAAGTTGCTCTGAAAAATAAATACTAAAAAAAAAATTTTTTAACAGAAAATATAAAAACCTAATGAACAGCAAGCCAATACATTTCTACCAAATTTCATGGTTTAATTTCTTAAACTTTAGGTTTAAAATGTCAACAAGTTAAATAAAGTTGTGACTTAGTGGATATTGGATACTGGATATTGGCTTAGTGGATATTCATATTTAAAGTATAATATGAATTAATAGTATGTTTGTATGTTTGTGAACTCAGTTGTGTCTGACTCTTTGTGACTGTATGGACTGTAACCCACCAGGCTCCTCTGTCCATGGGATTTTCCAGGCAAGAATACAGGAGTGGGTTGACATTCCTACTCCTGAGGATCTTCCCAACCCAGGAATCAAACCCGTGTCTCCTCTGTCTCCTGCATTGCAGTGGATTCTTTACAACTGCGCCACCTGGGAAGCCCAGTAGTAGGTTTGACTGACCACAAAAATAATGCTAATACTTGTAGGTGATTGGAGAAGGAAATGGCAACCCACTCCAGTACTCTTGCTTGGAAAATCCCATGGACGGAGGATCCTGGTAGGCTACAGTCCATGGGATCACAAAGAGTTGGACACGACTGAGCGACTTCACTTTCAGTTTCACTTTTGTAGGTGATATAAATGAAGGAATAGGATGGTGTCCCAGAGAAGGGAATTAGTCAGATCACATCTAAATTATTGTTTAATTTAACCCTATTCATCACACTTTAAAAAAATATTAATTTGGCTGCTTCAGGTTTTAGTGTGGCACATAGGGTCTTCGTTGCATGATGTGGGACATAGAGTGGTAGGATTTTCATGAGAGTCGGTAATGTTGTCTTCTAACATTTCTTGGTATTTTTCAGTTCAGTTGCTCAGTTGTGTCAGACTCTTTGCGACCCCATGAACCACAGCACGCCAGGCCTCCCTGTCCATCACCAACTCCCAAAGTCCACCCAAACCCATGTCCATTGAGTCGGTGATGCCATCCAACCATCTCATCCTCTGTCATCCCCTTCTCTTCCTGCCCTCAATCTTTCCCAGCATCAGGGTCTTTTCAAATGAGTCAGCTGTTCGCATCAGATGGCCAAAGTATTAGAGTTTCTGCTTTAGCATCAGTCCTTCCAATGAATATTCAGGACTGATTTCGTTTAGGATGGACTGGTTGGATCTCCTTGCTGTCCAAGAGACTCTCAAGAGTCTTCTCCAACACCATAGTTCAAAAGCATCAATTCTTCGGTGCTCAGCTTTCTTCACAGTCCAACTCTCACATCCATACATGACCACTGAAAAAACCATAGCCTTGACTAGACAGAGCTTTGTTAGCAAAGTAATGTCTCTGCGTTTTAATATGCTGTCTAGGTTGGTCATAATGTTCCTTCCAAGGAGTAACCATCTTTTACTTTCATGGTTGCAGTCACCATCTGCAGTGATTTTGGAGCCCAGAAAAATAAAGTCTGACACCATTTCCACTGTTTCCCCATCTATTTGCCATGAAGTGATGGGACCGGATGCCATGATCTTAGTTTTCTGAATGTTGAGCTTTAAGCCAACTTTTTCACTCTCCTCTTTCACTTTCATCAAGAGGCTCTTTAGTTCCTGTTCACTTTCTGCCATAAGGGTGGTGTCATCTGCATATCTGAAGTTATTGATATTTCTCCCAGCAATCTTGATTCCAGCTTGTGCTTAATACCACCTTGGAGTTATTCTCAAAAATTTTTGCCTTTTTTATAACAAAATACCTGGGAACATCCAATAGAGGTTACCTCTGGAAGAAAATAAGTGACTCTGAAAAGTTACATTTCTTAGAACCAAAGTGCTTAGACTTTCCTGAAGGTTATGTTGACTAGCACCTTTTTGTTACTCTCAACGCCTTTCATAAATAAATTCCCAGAGTAGTTTTATTTTAGTTCTCTTATCTAAACCTATTCACATCTTCTCCTTCTAACTCCTCTCCATCCCTAAGTAGGTTCATGGGCACCTGGTAAATGATCTGACATACTAGATAATGAATTCATCCAAGTTTATTAGCATCCTTGTAAACAACTATTTCTTTTGAAAGAATTTTCATTGGGTATTACAAGAAAATCTTGTGGGAGCCCCAAACTGAACTGAAATATAAAACTGAACCATCTATTCATTGATTTATTCCACAAACATCTGGACAGTAGAAATATAAAAATTAAGGTTCCCCCAAGGATCTTGTAGTCAAATGGGACATTAGCTGGAAATCAATACAAGATCTAATGACATTTCAGTCTTCCCCGTCATAAAGGAGATGACAATTAATCTTTGTCTTCAAATAAAAGTTGGCCAGGCAGGCGATTGGGAGTAAGGGTGAAAACAAGAAAGGACAGATGGTTTTGGCTGTAAGGAATAGAAAAACCCCATCCAATGGCTTAATCCATGAGAATATTAGTTCACATAAAAAGTCCAGAAGTATATGGTTCAATGATTGATTAATTGATGGGTCAACAACATTATCAACAATCCAGTTTCCTTCCATCTTTCTTTAATTCATCTTCATGTCCTTTGTTGCCTTAATTCTCAGGCTGGTTCCTATCATGGTTACAAGATGCTGCCACGGTCCCCAGGGATCATATGTAGGTTTGACAATGCCCAGTTGAAGAGAGGGTATCTCTTCCTGTCTGCTTCTTTTTCAAAGAAAGCAGAACCCTCTTCATATCTTACTGATCAAACTGTCACATATCCACTCCTAAACTGCTAGCAACAGAAATGAGATGACAGCTTTAAAATAGTCAGGATTTGCTACTCATCTGAAGCAGCGAATCACCTTTCCTGAGAGGCAAGTTCCTGAATAATCAGTTTTCTTTTAGCTGGAGAGGAGGGGGGAATGGCTGTTGGACAGTCAACCAAAGGAACTGCCGCAGCAACTAATTGGCTGTGGGGTCTAGTGGTACAGGCAGCAGAGGAAGAATGATTGTAAGGCTTCCAGTCTGGGAACCTGGATGACTTGTTATATCATCTTAAGTCAAGCAATTAGTTCAGCAGAAGAGGCTATGCGCTCATTTCTGGACATCTTGAGTTGTAGGTGTGCATCAGATAATTGGAACTGCTGACCTGGGACTAAGGAAATGAAGAGTAGCTACATGTGGTTATCACCTACATGCTGAAGTCCCAAAGATATGAGTACCCCAAAGAACATACACAAAGAGAACACACACAAGGGTGGGAGAAGGAAGAATCTGCAAAAGAGACAGGATATTAATGGCTAGAAACTGGAGGGGCAGGGCAGGCAACTAGAATCATTCTGAGTGACAAGAGTCAAGAAGACTGTTTCAGTCTACAGTTTCTCTGTAGACTGCGGGGCCTACAGAGAAAATGTCAGGAGGGTGTAATCCAAGGCAGTCCATGGATTTTATGGCTACTGGTCAGGGTTACCTCAAAGGGTTGGGGGGCAGTTTCCACAGAATTGTGATCGTAGAAAAATACAATGGATTAAAGAAGGAGTGATAAGAAAGTAGCAGCAGGACATATCTTTTAGAAACTCTGTCATGAAAAGATAAATAAGATGGAGTACTAGGTAGAATACGAAAGCCCTGAGAGGGTCCTTCTTTTTTCTAAGCACAGGAGAGATCTCTGCACTTTATGAAGTGAAGGAAAAAGAAAAAAGTTGGGAGAACCAGTAGCTAGTCTAAATACATAGATGTGCTCCCTCCTTAGGCTTCTGCCTGGCTCCTCTGTCTGGAACTCTTTCCCGCAATTACCCACACAGTCAGTGCTCTTACCAATTTCAAGCCTTTGCCCCAATGCCATCTATTAGTGAAGCCTACACCAGCCACCCTATTCAACACCCAAGCCGCCTGCACACAAATCCCTCTGACCCTGTCCGGTTTTTCTAAAGCAAATTATCACAGGATTTCATACTCTATAATTTATGGTTTACTTATTTATGGTGTTCATTGTTTTTCTGACCACTGCTAAAATGTAAGCTTCATGAGGATAGGAGACTTTGTTTTATTCACTGATGTATTTTGATCACCTTGAATAGTCCCTTGTACATAGTAGGTCCTTGATAAATATCTTTTGCATAAATGAACTCCTCTGCCACTTGTTTAATTGTGACCCCACCCTTCTTTAGCCCATTGACTCTGGGTTTTTTCCTTATATATGACATATTGATGTTTTATATTTATTGTTTACAAGTGACCCTTGAACAACTCAGGGGTTAGGGGCATCAACCCCCCCACACAGTCAAAAATTTGAATAAAACTATAGTCAGTCCTCTATGTTGGTGGTTCCTCCATATCCACGGATTCAACAAACCGCAGATCTTATAGCATTATACTATGGACTACTGAAAAAAAAAAAAAAACAATCTGCATATAAGTGGACCCATGTTCAAACTCAGGCTGTTCAAGGGTTCTCTCTCCCCCTACTAGAAAATGAGTCCTGCAGGAGCAAGGATTTTAATGTTTTGTTCACTGATGTATCACAAGCATCTAGAATTGTGCATGACACATAATCTGTGTTTAATAAATATTTGTGGAATATATAACAAATGAATCAGTGAAGAATCAGAGATTGAAGGAAATGAGATTAAGAACTTACATTTGCCTGGAAGAGGATAAGAAACATGTATCCACTATGACAGGGAAAAAAGAAAAGTGCATGGGTGAAGATTGAGAAAAGACTGAAGACTACTCCATGTGGAGCAGGAGTAAGAGCCAGACTGCTTTTGGATATGGCTGTGTGACCTTGGACAAGTTACTACACTTCTCTGTGCTCTCATTTCCTCCTTTGTAAAATGGGAATAATAATAATGTTTATGTCACAGCGTTGCTCGGGAGGATCCAATGAGTTGATACATTTAAAGTATTTTAAACAGTGCCTGGCAGACAGTAAACACTATAAAAATCAGCTAACTTGTGGTGGTGGTGCTGATCAGGGATGGTGGTTGTGATGGATGTCAGGTTGGTTCCAATCATGGTCATAAGAAAGAGGAAGATAAAAGGACCAGGGAGATGAAAGGTTCAAAGCCATAGGGTTCTAGCTAGCAAGGTGATGCAGGAGGCCAGAAGGACAATAAGAAACCAGGTTAAAGAGGTTTCTCATTCCTCTTCCCTGAAGGTCCAGTGGCTAAGACTCTGAGCTTCTAATGCAGAAGGGCTGGGTTCGATCCCTGATCAGGGAACTAGGTCCTACATGCAGCAACTAAAAGACCCCACATGCTACAGTGAAGACCAGGTGCAGTCAAATACATAAATAACAAATAAATATTGTTTAAAAAGAAATCAAGTAAAAGAGTTAAATTGGGGTCTGGAGTGAAGTTGGGGGAGGAAAGGCCACAACGCCCAGCGCTGGTTGCTGTGGCTGTGGTTCTCTGTGGGAGCCTTGCTAGTTCAAGTTGCAGGCATTCTAAGGAGTGTGTGTGTGTGAGCTGCTCAGCCCTGTCCAACTCTTTGCGACCCCATGGACTGCAGCCCGCTAGGTTCCTCTATGGAATTTTCCAGGCAAGAATATTGGAGTGGGTTGCCATTCCCTTCTCCAGGGGATCTTCCCAACCCAGGGATCGAACCCAGGTCTCCCACGTTGCAGGCAGATTCTTTACCATCTGAACCACCAGGGAAGCCCATAAACAAAGTGCACTTGGGTTTTATTAACCCCCTGCTCTAATAAACATTCAGAAATGAAGATTAGTGTTCTACAATTTGTTTCTCTCCAAATTCCAAATCCTGCAAACTTGTATGAAATAGAATAACAGCACTGATGTGCTTTGCCCTCCCTGAGATTTTTTTTTTTTTTTTGTCTTTTAGGTTTGGAGGTTTTTTGTGATTTATCATATTTAAATAAGGTTTGAGGAGACATCTAGGGGATTCAAGGCAGGAAATGCAAAAGGCCAGGCTGATGGCACTGACAGAACCCACTACAATGGCCACCACGGGCCACGCATCTCTGGAAAAGACAATTCCCCACAAGGGTGGCTGGGGAAGGCAGATAAAAGACGGAAGTTGGGTCATGTGACAGGTGTCACTTGAGTAACGGTACTGGGGCCAGAGATAAAAGCCCGCTCCTCTTGGTCACATGATGCAGCTTCATTACGCTCCCAGCGGGGGGTTAGAGAGTCTGGTTGCCATTTTTACTTATTTATTTATTTGTGTTTTTTCCCCCCTTATTCTGTGATAATGAGAAAATGTTTAAACTCCCATCTCTGTGTTTAAACATTCTCCCTGCTGACAGCAGCGGGATACCCCTTGATCAACTGTCAGATTGGAAAGTGCAATTTCTCTGGAAAGTAAACAGCATGTTAGCTGGTTGGAAATAATTTTCTGTTTATTGGTAGCTGTTAGGCCAGGAGTGATGGAGCTCGGTGACAGCACTTGTCAGGTAAGGAATAAGAAACAAGTTTGGAAATATCTTTAAGGACAGAGCTCTGACAATAGGGCCTTACTATTTTTTGATAGAAATGTACTCTGAAAAAGTTAAATTCATATGGGCAAAAAAAAAAAAACCCAGAAACTTTACCAGTGTTACCAGCTCCTGGAGATCCTTCTGGTAAAATTGACACTGACTCAAAGGAAAACTGGAGGAACACTGGAGTTGAAAAGCATCCTTAGCCATTGCTGCGCTTCCCAGGTGGCGCTAGTGGTAAAGCTCATGCCTGCCAATGCAGGAGACATGAGAGACATGTGTTTGATTCCTGGGTCAAGAAGATCCCCTGGAGAAGGGCATGGCAACCCACTCCAGTAAATCCAACCCACTGAAGAACTGAGGCTCAGCCAAGGGTCCTGGATTCTGCTTGCAAATGAGAGGAAAACATAAAATTACCAATATAATAGAGAAATAAAGGGTTTTGGTGGGTTTTTGTTTTTTTTTTTTTTTTGGCTTTTCACATTCATGTGTGAAGATAAATGCAAAAAAATTGAGGGAGGTGGTTTTAACCTTTGACTTAGGTATATTTAACTACCAGGTTTAATGGGTTTTGCGTAATGTGGATCTTTGTTTTTATACAGTGGTTCCAAAGACATCACCACAGTCTTTTATTAATTAAACATAACCAGAAAAAAGTGGTTCCAGTAGAAGTAGTATATACTCTCAAGCAATACAGAGTCAACAGTTCATAACTATCTTGAATTAGGTTAAATCCGAGGTCCTGATTTGTCCCAGAATTTGCCTCACTTCTTCCAGATAGCTAGAGAAGTATTCCCAGCTGCTGCTTAGTTGCCTTCGCCTAGATCTTCCCAACAAATAAGTCTAGTCCTACACGTCCAATCATCTTCTCTCCCATATCATAAACAGAACAAAAAGGCTTTCTCCGCTCCCATTTTGGTTAGTATCAGTGCCTTACCATTCAGATGGTTGCCAGATCCCCCTCTCCCTGCCTCCAAAATACCTCCCAGTCCTTTTTCTCCTCTCCATCCCGCAGCCTGGCCACAGACCTGTGGTTCTCAGAGTGAGGCCCCTGCACCAGCAGCATTGGCACCACCTGGGAAATGGCTAGAAATGTAAGTTCTCTGGTCTCACCCTAGACCTCCTGAAGCTTGGGGCTGGGGCTCAGCAAGTTCACAAGGCTTCCAGGTGATCCTGATGCACTGAAGTTGGAAAACCACTGCGCTGGAGCAGTTCTCCAGGCCTCCAGTAGTCCCCTAACTGGCCTTCTGGTCACAACTTCTTTCTTCTTTGGAGTAATTCTCCACACCAGTAGTTTTCAGCCTTGGTTGCACATTGGAATCGCCTGGAGAGCTTTTTAAAACTACCGAATACCTGAATCCTACTTCTGGGAATTCTTGCTTAATTGAACTGATGTGCAGCATTTGGCATCAGAATTTTTTTTTTTAAAGCTCCCCATGCTATTCTGATGTGCAGCCAGGACTGATAAACACTGCTCTGCACTGAAGCAAATCAGATGATGTCACCATCCCCCCGGGAAAAGACTCCATCAGTCAAAAGATAAATTCTGAACGGGACCCTTCAACACCACCCCTTCCAACCTATCCATCTGGCTCCTCCATCCTCACGGCTCATTCACTCCCTCCATGCTCAACCAAACATGTTCATCATTCCCCAAATGCCGTGTTCTGTTCAAATCACTAGGCTTTGTATTTTCTGTTTCCTCTGCTTGAAGCATCCCACCTCTTCCTTCTGCCTAATGAATTCTTCCTATTTATCCTTCAAAACTCAGCTCAAAGGTCAACTTCCCTGACTGCTCCAGCCCAGAGTTAGTTGCTGCTCTCTCCTCTGGGATCCCAGAGCACTCGGTTCCGTTTTGGTGTAATCACTAGTCCCATTTTGGTGTAATCACTAGCTGACATTTCTTTTTCTCCTTTACTAAAACCATCTGCACCAGGAGCAGGAGAGAAGATTACTTAGTTTTAAAATTTTACAGACACTGAGAAGATGCACAATAAACATTGATTAAGCGAATGAATTGAAAATAAAATCAACCACATTTGCTGCCTTTCACTGAGATGGAGTTATGGTGTCATTTGGCTCTGCTTTCCAGAATCAGTAAAGCTCATATAGCTCTTCTCACATCTGTGGACGAGGAGTTAACCAGACACAGGTTCTTGACCTTTGTTTTCTAACCTTTAATAATAATACTTTGAAAGTGAGTATGAGGACTCATTGTACAACACCCATCAGATTGCTTGATGCAGAGAAGGCATGAAATAAATTAAAGCGTTTATTATCATAATAAGTAAAACTAACGGAAAAGAAAGTCGAACTGAGCAGCACATCTGTTTACACATCTGTCTCCCCCTTCAGAGCGTGAGCTCCAGACAGGCAGAAACTGTCTTATTTATCTGTGTGTTCCCTGGGGCTGCAAACTCAGTAGGCATTCATTAATTAATTCAGTCCCTCACTCAGCAGCATTTATTAAGCTAATGAATGCAATAAATGGTATTTGGGTTAGAATGATGGCTTGCTGTGTGAGGGCAGAGAAAGACTTATACATCTGCCCATCTTATAGAACAGAATCACAATCTTGGCAGAGGGAAGCTATCTTAGAAATCACTTTAAGGCTCATTATTTACAGATGAGGAAATGGAAATACCACCACAGGGAAGTCATTTTCATTTCAATATTTAACATAGACTTCCTGGGTTACAAATTGGTGCTGACCCTGTAGGAATATGTCTGTATTCATAACAGTTGATGCTCACGGTGACTTGTTGAGTGAGCACTAGGACTAGGACAGCACCTGATTTTCCATGAGGTGAGAAACTGACAGATGGAGAAGAATTTCAGAAGAAAAATCATGGGTGGCACCTCTGAGTATGGTCAGTTCCAGATCATATAGTTGCTCTCTTGGAAAACAAAGCACATTTACTCAATATGCATTTAAGTTTGTGACGCTGACCTTTCAAAAGGCAGGCAGAAAGTCCAGTTTGGGTCATTTGCTGCTAAGTCACTTCAGTCGTGTCCAACTCTGTGCAACCCCATAGATGGCAGCCCACGAGGCTCCTCTGTCCCTGGGATTCTCCAGGCAAGAACACAGGAGTGGGTTGCCATTTCCTTCTCCAATGCATGAAAGTGAAAGTGAAAGTCAAGTCGCTCAGTCATGCCCAACTTAGCGACCCCATGGACTGCAGCCCACCAGGCTCCTCCGTCCATGGGATTTTCCAGGCAAGAGTACTGGAGTGGGGTGCCATTGCCTTCTGCATTGGGTCATTTAACAGGTTCTTATTCAAGCAACAACAAAGAATGGATAAAAGCAATTAGCAGATAGGATCATGTAAATAAGCCTCTTTTTGTAAAAAAAATTAATCACTTCAGTAGAGTGTCCTGGTCTGAGTCACTCCCAAGAGGTCTTGAAAGCCACTTTCAGTTTTCAGGGCAGTCTAGTGTGGAGTTACCTGGGTGAGCTGCCTTGGACTGGCTTGGAAGTCAAGAAGGCTGCTCAGCAGGTACAGACGGACCAACCAGGGCATTGGTCACAGATGTGCGGATGGAAAACCCAGGAGGCCCTTTGTACCAAATACCCAGCACCACTTGGTCTTGGCACCCAGATCTCCTGGAAGCATCTCTGTGCAGGACTCTTCTGGGAGGCCTCCACACCCTCCCTAACCCTTATGTTCAGGCGCGAAAATGAAGCTTAGGCCTTGTATTCGTTTGCTTAGGATGCCCTAACAAAATATCACAGGTTGGGTAGCATAAACATAGGAATTTATTTTCTCAACAGTTCTAGAGGCTAGTAACCCAAGATCAAGGCATCTGCAAGGTTTATTTCTTCTGAGGCCACTCCTTGGCTTCCAGAGGATACCTTCTCACTGTATCCTCAGCCTGTTATCTGTGTCCTAATTCCCTTTGCTTATAAGGACACCAGTTACAGTGGATTAGGACCTACCTACATGACTTCACTTTACCTTAATTACCTCTTCAAAGGTCTTATCTCCGAATACACTTCCTTTCTGACATATTGAGAGTAGGACTTCAACATGTGAATTTGGGGGAGACACAGTTCAGTCCATAATAGGCCTCTTAGCTGCAAGATTGTTTGCTGACTTCTCTCTTGCATAAGATGAATGAATGAATGAAAAAATGAAGACCAGCGGGACAATAAGCTGCAACCAATGCTACGTTTCCTCTGGCCACTCGGGGTTTTTCTTAAGTCACCGTGTGAGAAGGGACTACATGAGGAGGTGGGGGGCAGTTCCAGGCAGGAATGGGGGTGGGCAGCCAGCAGCCCCCTCCACCCCAGATAACAAACTGCTCTCCAGGAACATGTGTTAGGAAAAGTGCTCGATCAGAGTGTCAACTTGTGGGCCGAGAAGGAACACTAAGTGGTTCTGTCTGTCACCTCCTCCGCCTCCACTGGAATTTGGCCACAATCTGATGGAAACACTTTGCCCACTTTCAGGAGAATTTCCCACTATCAGTGAGGCTGTTTTCCATACTTAGGCTATCACCAGAGGCTTTCAGAGCAGCGATACTGCTCTCTCCGTGGAAGGTGTGTGTATCTTGAGGGTAGCCTCCTATTCAGATGAAGAAAATGAAGCTCAGAGAGGATAAGTGACTTGCTTGAGGTCATATAGCTGAAAAAGTATGGAGCTGAACTTTGGTTCCAGGATTGACTTTAGAATCTGTGCTTTTACTCACTAAGATACAATGTCTCTTTGAAGTAATAAACTTTAAGACAAATTCTAGAAGTTACTACTCTCAACTGTGCACAACGTCTTAATGAAATCACTTTGAAAAGTGCCAAATAACCCCCTCAATGAGGCCATTGTTCTTACTCAGAGCCATCTACAATCCTCAGGAGAAAACTAGTCTCATTCAATTATATCAGACTCATCTTTAATCTAAAATGGTATAACTTCATTTGATTAGTCACCTGATTTCCCAGACTTTGATACAAATGAGTTTTGACTGTTGGTAAAAATCAAATCTACTTTTAAAGGATAAGCATTTGCCTCCATCAAGATATTCCAAAGTATGCACTTAAGTGTCTAAAAAGAAATGATCCAGATTGTATTTAACAGTATCTTTGGAATAAGTGATTCATCTTCCAAGGGGACTGTGTTAAAGGAGAGAGTCATGTGGGATGCATATGCTCTGGTATGTTTATTTAAAACATATCTTAGATTTCCTTATATATATTCACAAGTAACTTGCCTGGAAGCCCCAGACATTCAGCTCTGCTAAGGCAGAGGAACCTGATCAGATCATCCAGCCTTTTTCAACTGCATCTTGCCTGGACTTTTAAGCTCTTATTTAGTGGATTATAAATGTGAACAAAAGGGTTCACTAAGGAAACGGACACCATCCTCATACGCACCTTGAACCCACTCTCTGTCCTGCAATGCTGAGCCCTAATAGACGGGGAAACAATGGAAATAGTGACAGATTTTATTTTCTTGGGCTCCAAAATCACTGCAGATGGTGACTGCAGCCATGAAATTAAAAGATGCTTGCTTCTTGGAAGAAAAGCTATGACAAACCTAGATAGCATATTTAAAAAGCAGAGACATTAATTTGCCAACCAAGGTTTGTCTAGTCAAAGCTATGGTTTTTCCAGTAGTCATGTATGGATGTGAGAGGTGGACCATAAAGAAAGCTGAGAGCTGAAGAATGCATGCTTCTGAACGTGGTGCTGGAGAAGACTCTTGAGAGTCCTTGGACTGCAAGGAGATCAAATCAGTCAATCCTAAAGGAAATCAAGCCTGAATATTCATTGGAAGGACTGATGCTGAAGCTGAAGCTCCAATACTTTGGCCACCTGATGCCAAGAGCCGACTCATTAGAAAAGACCCTGATGCTGTTGAAGGTGGTTGAAGGTTGAAGGCAGGAGGAGAAGGGGATGACAGAGGATAAGATAGTTGGATGGCATCACCGACTCAATGGATATGAGTTTGAGCAAACTCCAGGAGATGGTGAAGGACAGGGAAGCCTGGCATGCTGCAGTCCATGGGGTCACAAAGAGTAGGACATGACTAAGTGACTGAACAACAATAAGCCAGAGAAGGCAGTTACTAATAGTAACTAGAGAGTCTTGGGCTCTAAAGACACAAATAAGAGTATTGGAAGTCAGCAATTCTCTCACTGATGGAACTACCCTGAATTTAAATGCCTCCCAATTGCTAGAAATCTGGTGTTGCATTTGATCCCAAACAGTGCTGGTTAAATTTAGACAAGATTTCTTCATGTGGCTGGCCATGTGACAATCAGTTTCATGTCAGACAAAGTGTACCATCCTTCCATAGCCTTTCTCGGCCTCCAACTCTTGATAAGTCAGGATAGCTAACATAGCCCAAAGACATAACTGGGCTTAGCCATTACATCAGACTCTCCTTTCAAATATATTCAAAGCACAACCTTCTAGTTTTTTGCATTGCATAAGTTGGGTACCTTCAAGCTTTTGTCACTTTTAGTTTTGCCTATGCTACTGCCCACTTCCTTCCAAAGCTCCCCCTCTCACCAGACTGTGCTTCCCAGATGTTCGTAACCTTGAAACATCCCAGACGACAAAATGTATACACATTGTAATTGCCCAAGTAAGTCCATCTTGGCTCACTTTGCTCTGCTTCCCATTTGTCTTATCAAGTTAAACAGTAAAACTTTGATTGGTGTGGTAGACAGAATAATGACCCTCTAAAGATGTCCACATCCTAATCCAGGAACCTGTGAATATGTTACATTACATGACAAAGGGGAATTAAAGTTTCGGATGGAATTAAGGTTGCTAATCAGTTGACTTTAAAATAGGGAGATAACCCTGGATTAACCAGGTAGACCTAAATGTTATCCCAAGGTCCTTAAAAGTGTAAGACAGGCAGAAGAGGAGGTCAGAGTGATGTCAAATTTAAGTAGATCCATTACTGCTGGCCCTGAAAATGGAGGAAGAAGGCCAAGAGCCAAGGAACCTGGGCAGCTTCTAGAAACTGGAAAGATCAAGGAGATAGATTCTCCCCTAGAGCCTCTGAAAAGGAACAGAGTCCTGCTGAGACCTTGATTTTAGCCTGGTGAGACCCACTTCAGACTTACAGACTATAGAATTTAAAATAATAAATGTGTGCTGTCTTAAGCCACTAAATTGATGGTGATATGATTTGTTACAGTAGCAATAGGAAACAAATACAGATAACTGAGACCTAAATAACCAGAAAATACAATTTACTATTTTTTTCTGCTTATCACTTTTAAGAGAAACATACAAATCTCAAGAAAAATTTAAATCAACAATGTACTTTCAAGCAAGATCTTAGATTGAGATAGACTCTCAACTGGAAAAGTTGGGGGCCGCAGGTTTCCTGGGGAGAGCGCTCAGCAAGTGCACCTGTAAAAGGGGTAAACTCACAGCAGAAGGAGACACTGACCTGCATCTGAGGCCTTAGCTGATCCGACAGGCAACTCAGGAGCCGGGGCAGCCCTTCAAAATTGTACCAAACTGAGGCAATGGGACTGAATTTTTGTCTCTAGGTCATCCAGCCTGGGAGGGAGTATAACCTTGGGCCAGACAGTGCCTGCTGGCTATGGGCCGTATCCAGCCAGGAACACAACTGTGAATGGTCAGCAGCTGATGTTCCCAGCTGCTAAGGACAGGTGGCCAAACCCTAAGGAGGGGATCTGGGCAGGCATAATAGTATTCACTACCAGCAGTCAATATTTCTAGGGTAGGAGAGATCTATCTGAGCTCTATTCGCATTCCATCCTATCCTGACACAATGGATAAGAACTCTGATTTGTTTGGTGCTTCTTGTGTAGTAGATTGAAGGCAAAAAGAGAAGAGGGCAGCAGAGGATGAGATGGTTACATAGCAGCACCGACTCAATGAACATGAATTTGAGCAACCTCCGGGAGACAGTGAAGGACAGGGGAGCCTGGCATGCTGGAGTCCATGGGGACAGAAAGAATTGGACACAGCCTAGTGAATGAACAACAAAGGTAGCAGATACTATGATTAAGGATCTACACTCATCATCTCTAATCCTAGCCAAGGAACTACTATCAGTTCCATTTCACAGATGAGAACACTAAGGCTCAGAAGCTCAGCCTGGCGACACAGCTTGCCCCAGACCACCCAGCTTGTTGAGTTAAGCAAGGGAGCCATAGGCAACGGAGCCAGGTTTTGACATCAAAGCCAGTCGCCTTAATCCCCAGTCCACCACGGAGTTCAGGGAGCAAAAGAACATGTACAAACATCAGTCTGACACCGCAAGATCCTTGGCCATCAAAGAAAGATAAGATTATAATTGGTAAACTCTGCTTCCTAAATAGGAAAGGGGGCCCAAGACCGATCTATAAGATATTAAATGACTGAAACAAAAAAGAACTTCTGGTGGCCCAGAAAGGTTGAGTAGATCGAGGTTTGTACTACACGCAATAAATCAAAGTTAATTACATTTTTGCTCCACACTGTACATGGTGAATTGGGTCATAATTTTTACGTATGCTTCAGTGTTCACTTTCCAAATGGAAGCTCCTAAGGGAAAAGCCTCGAGACGGTCTACCTTTCCTCATATGGCCCTTAGCACCACGTCAACACGGGACCACACATCATAAATACCATTCGATGATTTTCTTGCCTGACTGCCGAGGCCCAGACCCCATCTAACGGCCTATAATGCAATACCACTCCCTGTAGCGGTCTCCCTGCGGGTTGGGTCTAGAAAATATGGTGTTCTGGAAAATGCTGTAAAAGCTCGCTCTTTAATAAGGAGCCCGGTGTCCCGTGATGGATGCTATAAAGTTTGGACCGGCTGGTGTGTTCATAGCCATGTGGGCCCATTAACAGCGTCTGGTTCTGCAGTAACATACTTCATATCCTGGGAAGGGGAAGGTGGTCACCAGAGAGCAAAAGCGAAAGCATTTATTATAAATAACACTAGGTGACCCTGGAGTAAACACAGCTGTGCCCTCACGGTGTCTTGTCGGGCTGCTCCCTCAACAGATTAAAGAAATCCATGTTTTATGGGGCCATCACTTATTCTGTATATACACCACAGAAGGCGGCTTTTCCATCAGACCTTGCAGGCTGTGTATAAGGTTTCAAACCCTGAAATTGTATGAAGCGGAGAGGCTTCATGAAAAAAACTTATTCTTGCCTGTTTTAATATTTTAAAAGGGGAATGAGGATCAGTTCCTATTTGTTCCTAAATGATTAAATGGCATTTCTGGCTCTGGACAACTTGTAGATGCCCTTCTGATTTCTCAGACTCTTCTCACTCATCTCTTGCCCCTGTCCCAGCACCCTTCCCTGCAGCCTAAGTAGAGTGAGCAGGAGACTTTATCTAGGAGGGGTTGGGGGAATGGGTCTGTCATTCCCCAGCTGTGGGGCTTGGGTGATTCCTTCAACTCACTGAAACTTATTCTTCTCATCCTCAAGTTGGGAGAAGGAACTCTGCTTCCTGGAATTGTGCTTAGTTAGATCAGTTATCCCCAAATTGGAAAGCAGAGTGGGAAGGGAGTAGCAACACAGAGAAAGGCTCTTTAAACTGCTGGGAAGAAATAGAGTCACAGATTAAAAAACAAACTTCTGGTTATGGAGAGAGGAGGGGAGATGGGGAGGATCAATTGGGAGACTGGGATAGACATGTACACACTTCTATATATAAAACAGATAACTAATAAAACCTACTGTATAGCACAAGCAACTCTATAAAAATGCTCTGAAATGACCGATAAGGGGAAAGAAACTGAAAAAAGAGTAGATACATGTATATGTGTAATTGATTCACTTTGTTGTACCACAGAAACTAACACAACACTGTAAAGCAACTATACCCCAATAAACTCCTGGGGAAAAACTTTAAATGTACAATAACGTAAGAGTCTGAGTGAACTCCAGGAGTTGGTGATGGACAGGGAGGCCTGGCGTGCTGCGATTCACGGGGTCGCAAATAGTCGGACACGACTGAGCAACTGAACTGAACTGAACATTACTATATGATTATATACATGTTGCTGCTGCTGCTGCTAAGTCACTTCAGTTGTGTCCGACTCTGTGCGACACCAGAGACGGCAGCCCACCAGGCTCCCCCGTCCCTGGGATTCTCCAGGCAAGAACACTGGAGTGGGTTGCCATTTCCTTCTCCAATGCATGAAAGTGAAAAGTGAAAGTCAAGTCGCTCAGTCGTGTCTGACTCTTAGCGACCCCATGGACTGCAGCCTACCAGGCTCCTCCATCCATGGGATTATCCAGGCAAGAGTACTGGAGTGGGGTGCCATTGCCTTCTCCATATACACGTTAATAAATATAAATATTTATTGGGTTTCCCTGGTGGCTTAGATGGTAAAAAAAAAAAAAAAAAAAAATCTGCCTGCAATGCAGGAAACCCATGTTCAATCCCTGGGTTGGGAATATCCCGAAGAGAAGGGAATGGCTACCCACTCCAGTGTTGTTGCCTGGAGATGAATTTAAAATCACACAAGGGCTATATAGATATTGTGTGTGTGTGTATATATATATATATAATACATATACATGTGTGTGTATAAAACCCTCGAGTGATTTCACATGTATGCAATTAGCACAGCAGTACACACAAAACTTACAACTATACATGCCCTGGGGTTAGCTGCCAGGGGTGCCACACAGCACAGATGTGGCAGAACATTTACACTACCCACTGTGGTGGTGAGTCAATGTCCATATGGGGGTTTTCTCTCAAGTTTCCATTACTTCTCCAACCACTTCCTCCTCACTGGTCAGAATTAGGCCCAGAGAAGCTGGACTGTCTTCTCCACCTTCCACAAACCATGTCAAAAGGAGGAGACATCCTTAACTAGGTGTGTGAAAGTGAAAGTCGCTTCAGATCAGATCAGATCAGATCAGTCACTCAGTCATGTCCAACTCTTTGCGACCCCATGAATCGCAGCATGCCAGGCCTCCCTGTCCATCACCAACTCCCAGAGTTCACTCAGACTCACGTCCATTGAGTCAGTGATGCCATCCAGCCATCTCATCCTCTGTCGTCCCCTTCTCCTCCTGCCCCCAATCCCTCCCAGCATCAGAGTCTTTTCCAATGAGTCAACTCTTCGCATGAGGTAGCCAAAGTACTGGAGTTTCAGCTTTAGCATCATTCCTTCCAAAGAAATCCCAGGGCTCATCTCTGGACTGGTTGGATCTCCTTGCAGTCCAAGGGACTCTCAAGAGTCTTCTCCAACACCACAGCTCAAAACCATCAATTCTTTGGCACTCAGCCTTCTTCACAGTCCAACTCTCACATCCATACATGACCACAGGAAAAACCATAGCCTTGACTAGATGAACCTTTGTTGGCAAAGTAATGTCTCTGCTTTTGAATATGCTATCTAGGTTGGTCATAACTTTCCTTCCAAGGAGTAAGTGCCTTTTAATTTCATGGCTGCAGTCACCATCTGTAGTGATTTTGGAGCCCAGAAAAATAAAGTCTGACACTGTTTCCACTGTTTCCCCATCTATTTCCCATGATGTGATGGGACCGGATGCCATGATCTTCATTTTCTGAATGTTGAGCTTTAAGCCAACTTTTGCACTCTCCACTTTCACTTTCATCAAGAGGCTTTTGAGTTCCTCTTCACTTTCTGCCATAAGGGTGGTGTCATCTGCATATCTGAGGTTATTGATATTTCTCCCGGCAATTGCTTAGTGGTGTTCAACTCTTTGGGACCCCATGGACTATACAGTCCATGGAATTCTCCAGGCCAGAATACTGGAGTGGGTAGCCTTTCCCTTCTCCAGGAGATCTTCCCAACCCAGGAATCAAACCCAGGTCTCTCACATTGCAGGCGGATTCTTTACCAGCTGAGCTACAAGGGAAGCCCAAGAATACTGGAGTGGGTAGCCTATCCGTTCTCCAGGGGATCTTCCTGACCCAGGAATCAACCGGGGTCTCCTGCATTGCAGGCGGATACTTTACCAATTGAGCTATCAGGGTGGGTAATGTGTCTATAATTTCACACAACTGTATTTTTGCAGAAAAAAGTTATCAGAGATCACTGGAACAAAAATGAACTCTCAAAGGTTCTGTTTATGCTTGAATTAGGTTGCCTCTCCTCCATTCCAAAAGAAAAAACCCAGCACATTATCTACTCAGATAATGCACTTTCACTGTCACGAGCTCAGGGCCATCAAGTGTTATCAGTCTGCCTGTGCTCTGAAGGCCCACTCTGTGTCAGACATGCTGCTAAGCCCTGGGATTTCATAAGTCTCCACAACATCACCCCTGCCCTTGATGGGGAGGAGGCAGACAAGTCCATAAAGCATGTGTTAGCGATGAGATCTGTACACAGTTATGGGCACAAGTTGGTTGTCGGGAGATCCAGAGAAGGCTTCGTTTCCTAAGAAGTGAGTTGCATTTTACCAGATAAGGAACAACAGGGTGAATGGAGCAAGGTGTAAAGGACGGGGGAATCTCATCTCTGAAGGCACAAAGGTGTAGAATTGCTCAGGTGGACTGCAGAGCAAGGGTGCGCCATTCTGAATGATGAGAGAACCGAGGGTGTTAGAGAAGGCATCAAGAGATGCCCTGCTGCTGCTGCTGCTGCTTCTAAGTCACTTCAGTCATGTCCGACTCTGTGAAACCCTATAGACAGCAGCCCGCCAGGCTCCCCCGTCCCTGAGATTTTCCAGGCAAGAACACTGGAGTGGGTTGCCATTTCCTTCTCCAATGCATGAAAGTGAAAAGTGAGAGTGAAGTTGCTCAGTTGTGTCCTACTCTTAAAGACCCCATGGACTGCAGCCCACCAGGCTCCTCCATCCATGAGATTTTCCAGGCAAGAGTATTGGAGTGGGGTGCCATTGCTTTCTCCACAGGAGATACCCTACTTTGCTGAGGAAGGGCAGCTTGTTGAGAGCTGCATATGTTCTGACTTTATCTTACGAGCCAAGGAGAGGGGTTAAAGTCTTATAAGGAGGAGACAGGCATGATGTTGGGGGTTAAATATATATATATTTCTTGTTTCTTGTCAGTAAATGAAAGGCACTGGGTATGGATTGGGACCCATTAGTCAAGCCTTAAAAAATCAGAATAGTATCTAGCCATGTTAATTACTGGAAGATCATAGGACATTTTGTAGGACGCTATTCTATTATTGGGCTTTCCTGGTACCTCAGTTGGTAAAGAATCCTCCTGCAATGCAGATGACCCCAATTCCATTCCTGGGTCAGGAAGATCCCCTGGAGAAGAGATAGGTTACCCACTCCAGTATTCTTGGGCTTCCCTTGTGGCTCAGCTGGTGAAGAATCCGCCTGCAATGCGGGAGACCTGGGTTCAGTCCCTGGGTTGGAAAGAACCCCTGGAGAAGGGAAAGGGGTTCTCTCCAGTATTCTGACCAGGAGAATTCCATGGACTGTATAGTCCATGGGGTCGCAAAGAGTCAGACACCAGTGAGCGACTTTCACTTCACTTCATTCTATTATCACTGTTAGGACGCATAAACACATCAACGTACAAACACAATCTTTAACTTGCCACGTGAAGATTTCCTCAAAACTGGAAACTGCTAATTTTATTTTTAAAGTTTTTAATATGACAGCTTTGCTTTTTAACAGCTTTTTTGGATACAATCCACGTACCATACAATCCACTCATTTAAAGGGTACAATTCAATGGCTTTTGGCACATTGACAGTGTTGGGCAACCAACACCACAGTCCATTTTAGTACATTTTCATCACCCCAAAACCTTGTAGCCCTTAACCATCACCCCCAAACCCTCCAGCCCCCTCAACCGTAGGCAACCACTAATCTTTCTTTGTAGATCTATCTATTCTGGATATTTCATATAAATGAAATCACACAGTTTGTGGTGTTTTGTGACTAGCTTCTTTCACTTAGTATGAGGTTTTCAAGGTTCATGCATGTATATACTTAATTCCTTTTTATAGTTGAATAATATTCCATCTATGGATATAGCACATTTTGTATTTATGTATTCATCAGCTGATGGACATTTTGATTGCTTCTACTTTTTAGCTATTATCAACAGTGCTACTATGAACATTCGTGTACAAGTTTTTATGTGGATGTATGTGTCTATTTCTCTTGGGTATATACCTAGGAGTAGAATTGCTGGGTCATGTGGTAACTCTGTATTTAACATTTTGAGGAACTGCCAGACTGTCTTCCAAAGCAGTAGCACCATTTTACATTTCCACCAGCAGTGAATGAGAGCAACCTATTCATTTTAATGCCAAATTCTCATTAACTCCTATAGGAATTCCCTTTGGATAGAAGGACTGGCTCCCAGCCCTCAATGCTGAAGGAAGAAGAAGTATTTGCTGTGGCTGCCTTTGCTTTCAGCCCTGCTTGGAACTTATTTTAGAGTATCCAGGCCACCCTCCTTGGCTTCATGCAGACTCAACCTCTGGGACGGTTAGGATGGAATGCTTATTTTCCTGTTTCTCAGGAGTATTTTGAGGAGGGAAATTCTTTGTGATCCTTGGAATGGAATAGCACAATTTTGTAGAGTCTGTTGGTGGTGGTTGCCACAACAAAAGGAATAGCTATAATACTTAACATTATTGAATGTTAGCCTTGGAAGGGACAGGCAAGAGATCATTTAGGCCAGGCATGGTAAATAAGCTGCAACAATCAGCTCAATTGTAGGCACATGGGATTATGAAGCCTGTCCAGGCTCAGGAGATAGGCTGGGATTGATTAACGATGTCTGCCCTGGTGACAGGAGGGCACCAGTCATGGCACATGTGCTACCTATTTGCTTTCCCTGATTGAAGCCAGCCATAGTACAGCTGAGGCTGCAGCCAAGGTCACACAGCTGGTTAATGACAGAGTCAGGGCAAGAAATCATTTCAACATTTTTTTCCTCTGAGCCATACAGCCCCCAGTTCTGAAACGTGTCTCATAAAGGGACCTGCATAGGGACAGGACCACATCTACCAGTCAGCAGATCGGTTTCCACCCTCCTATGTTCAGACAGTTCTCATCAATGTCTGCAAGAATTATTCCATCAATATGAAAAAGGATATCTATGTGTATAAGTGAGTCACTGCTGCACAGCAGAAATGAACACAACAGAGTAAATCAATTACAATAAAATTTAAAAAAGAATTACTCCAAAACTCAAACTAGTTAATGATTATAAAGGCTTAGTAAATGCTAACTAATAAAGAGGGGCCATTCCCACCTCCCGAACCCCCATATCTCCAGCACTCATGTGGAACGCCCTTTGAAGTCCACAAATTTGATGCATTTGTACACAGGGAGTGTTGAGGGGGATGGGTTTGGACCAAAACAAAGAAGTTAAGCCACTTCTGATTTGAAAGGCAACAATTGTGTGTGCGCTTTCCACTTGAACAAAGAAGCTCCATATTCAGCCCTTATTCAGTAAGGGTCAAGGTGATTCTAAGGGAGAAAAAATGATTTTTTATAGGGAAGAAATGAATATTATCTATAAAAGATAACTTTTTAAAATTCTCAAATCTGTTCATTAGGATGTAAAATATGTCTTTCTCCTTTTCCACTTAATTAATGAATTAAATTAGATACTAACAAAAAATTACATGGAAGAAATCAGAGACCTTTTGTAACTAATTCCTTTTCTTTTTAAATATCATTATATAAAAACAGATATAATACAAAAATGATCTTCCTTCTCCTTCTTGTCCCTCTACCTCTTTTTTCCCTTTTCTTCCCATCATTACTAGAGACCCACCATATGTCCTGCATCCCACCAGAATTCAGGGGAGTGAGCCACAGTCTCTGCACCCGAAGAGCTCAGTCCCACGGGGCCTGTGCTGCTTCCCAACCCAGGATGAGGCAGTAACCAAGTGGTTCCAGGGAAAGGCTCTGGAAGACCAGTAGGTGGTCCATGGGCAGAGATGCAAGAGAAAGCATTCCATGATGAGGATGCACAAAGGCACGGAAGGCTTCCAGAAATGCAAAAAGGTGAAGATGCTAAAGCAGAAGATGTATGTGGAGGAGGGAGGACTTTAGAGGAGGGAAGGTGGCCTCTCCTCTCAGGCTCCTGGAGAGAACCTGGCTCCAAACCCTTTATGTGGAGAAGACTGATTTTTTCATCAAATGGTTGAAATTAAATGCTGAATGCAGGCAGGTGTGTATGGGGGAAAGCGTCTAGAGAGGAGAGAGACTCATGTTTTATTTATCCATTCATTCTTTGATGGACATTTGGATTGTTTTCCCTTTTTTGGCAATTATGAGTAACGCCGCCATGAACATTCACATGCAAGTTTTCAGGGGCCCTGTGTTTTCATTTCCTTAAGTTATAGACGTAGGAGTGGAAATACTGGGTCAAATCAACTCTGTTTGACATTTTGAGACATTGCCAAACTGTTTTCCCAGATATCTTTTAAATCTGAATTTAAAAGATAATTTAAAACTTTCGAAATACATGACTTTCCTCTAAGAATTATATAGCTGTGCTTCTCAAGGATTATGCGCATATTATTGTCAAATGACAAAACTAAAACAAGTTAGTAATGAGTTTGATGTCCTTTATTCAAGGGAAAACAACCCATGCCTTGGAGGAATACAGTGCTCTTCTCAAGGGATTTTGGTCAAGAGTGAGGCTTTAGTCTATTAGAGGCAACAAAGGAGTGACTTGGAAATAGGGCATGACTGGCTGGGAGGTTGGGGGATTTCTTTATAAGGCTCAGGCCTGATTTTCCAGGGTAAGGTGAGCCAGCTGAAGCTGAACTAGGGTTGTGATTGGTGATAGCTTGCCTTGATGGAAAGGTGTTTCCTGTTAAGTGCAGGTTGATTTAGGGTTGAAACTCCTGGCTTGAGCTGGGCCTTGGGTCAGCCTCCATTCTGTGAGTCCAGATCCATGAACTAACTTTATCATTACTTAGGCAGAGTGGGACTTCCCAAGTAGCACTAGGGGTAAAGAATCCGCCTGCTAATGCAGGAGACCTAAGAGACCAGAGATATTAAGAGAAGCAGGTTCGATCTCTGGGCTGGAAAGATCCCCTGGAGGAAGACATAGCAACCCACTCCAGTATTCTTGCCTGGATAATTCCATGGACAGAGGAGACTGGCAGGCTATGGTCCGTAGGGTCACAAAGAGCAGGACACAACTGAAGTGACTTAGCACACATGTATAAGCAGGACATTTAAAAATATTTATTATTTGTTTGGCTGTCTCGAGTCTTAGTTGCGGCATGCGGGATGGGATCTTCATTGGTGGCCCACAGACTCTCTAGCTGTGGCTCACGGGCTCAGTTGCTCTAAGGCATTTGGGATCTTAGTTGCCAGACCAGGAATTGAACCAGTGACCCCTGCATTGCAAGGCAAATTTTTACCTACTGGACCAGTAAGTCCCAAGCAGGGCATCTCTTAGACCTGCAGTTCAAGGCTAGAGCAAATGAGATTCAGGGGGACTAGGACTAAAGAGATCTCCATCCTGCCAGGAGATCACAGGTCAGTGCCTCAGACTCGTGCAGGAGTGGCTTCCTGCCTGCCTGGCTAAAATCTCTTGCTTTTATACAGAAACAATGGCTTTGAGCAATTTTCATATCTCTTAGATCTCCCTTTCCCTGTAACTGACCAAAGTCTATGGGATCAATTGGGGTGAAGGCAAAGCCCTAGAGACTTGTGGGGCTTTTGAATTCTCACAGCAACTCTGTAAACACCAAGTGAAACCCTCATCATGACCAGAAGATCCAAGCAACAGTTCCTTTCCTGGGTCCCAGGAACCCACATTGGGGAAGGCAATGGAATGAACAAAGGGGTCATTGAGCCTGACAGCAACGGGGTAGGGAAGGGCCTAGCCCAAAGAGCTACTCCGAACCATGTGCTCTGGGTCCAGGTGCTTATTTATTCCTCTTTTTATAAAGGAGGAAACTGAGAGCTCGGATGCCCCACAGCACTTAAAAGGCAAGACAGAAGTGAAGACAGAGTGGGTCTGCGTCCCACCTGGGCCACCATCGCTGTGATCTGGGGCCTAGAGGCTGGAACAGGAGCGAGGGCCTGGCATCCACGCCACATCATTCAGGGGCCTTCCAGCACCAGCACCTGATCCAGCCCAGCAGAGCGGCTCTCCCTGCTATTTTGGAAGCAATCATATATTTTTAATGACCTGCAAAATCTCCCTGTGAGAAGGGAGGGAGAGTTGAAATTACAGCCAAGCAATTTGCATTGCGAATAAGTTATCCTGCCTCCTGCTCTCCAAGAATATGCAGAAATAAATGCCTCCTAATGAACCCTGGGGGGCTGAGGCTTTGATATGAATTCTACTGCAGGGGTAGAGAGTTCTAGCCAGACTGAAACTCAGCGTGAAGTTGGAGCAGGAGGGCTGGGGCAGTCCCCTTCAGAGCCAGGGAAAAAGGAAATTGGATTATCTTGCTAGCAGTTGGTGTTTTTCTATCTTTTAGAACCACAGATTAGTGCTCCCCTCCTTCAGATGGTTGGGAGGGTGGGGAGAGATTCCATTTAGCCCTATTTATCCAGCCGGCTGCTCACCTGCTTGTAACCTTTCCACCCTGGCCACTGTCAAGCTCCTTCTAGATTCCCTGGACCTACAGCGACCGGGAGCTCCAAAGCTTTTGCCTTTTCCAGAACTAAAAAAGATCTATTAAACATAGATGGGCTTCCCTGGTGGCTCAGACGGTAAAGAAACTGCCTGCAATGTAGAAGACACAGGTTCCATCCCTGGGTCAGGAAGATCGCCTGGACAAGGGAATGGCTACCCACTCCAGTATTCTTGCCTGGAGAATTCCATGGACACAGGAGCCTGGTGGGCTGCAGTCCATGGGGTCGCAAAGAGTTGGACACAACTGAGTGACTTTCACTTTCTTTTTCATTAATCATAGATAGATGGATGGATGGATAGATAGATGATAAACAATCTTTCTATCTAAAGTCAGGTAGCCTTTAGTTCTAGCTGCCATAGGGAAAACACCAGCTCCCACTCCCAACCCCTCGCCGCCCTCCCAGAGCCCACAGGGTCTGTGTTTATTCCGCACAGTGAAGTGTGTGTGTGTGTGGAGCGGGGACAAGTATGTGCTTGCAGGCCTGAGCTGTGTGGGGGCTGGCCTGTGAGCTGAGTGGTATGGATCTGAGGGCATGTGGATGTGGTATTTGTGTGGGCTTGAGAGATGTGGTAATGATGGTTTGTGTGGACTTGTGAAAGAGAGGAGGTGGGGAGGCCTGTTCACAGCCTCCCTGGGGAGCTGCTGGGGCTGGGCACAAGCCCACGTTGGACAAAGGGAATCCATCTGCAGCAGACCCAGAGCTCCGTGCCTCTCTGCAGCTTCCTTGTCCTCACCTCTCCCCAGGACTGCAAACACATTCGTGATCCAGATTCTCACCCTCCCCTCTGGCCCTGCGGGAGGAGCTTGGAAGCTCAACAAAGGCCCTGAGACCTTGTGCCATGAAACAGGGCCCTTCAGAGGTTAAGAAGTGGGTGCATCCATCAGATAATTTGATTTCAAAGCCCACATCCACTGATCAGAAAGAGTAGACCAGATTCTTCTATCCCTCTACTTATTTCCTCATCTGGGAAAACAGAGATGGTAGAGGACCAACCCTGGTGAGCTGTGGTAAATGCTTTATTGTTCAGTCGCCATGTACTAATAAATATGAGTTATTGGGGTGAATGGGTTGGTACTAATCAGCACTGTAGAATCCTATTATTGCAACCAGTGTTGGGATAAGATGATTTAACCTTCCTTTTTTATTGAATGAAAGATTTGTTCAATTCTGTAGTGCTTTACAATTTTCAAAAGCTTCACACACATGATTTCATATAATGCCATAATAACCCTTTTTTAAATTGTATAATCTCCTATCCCTATATGGCCTCCCCTCCCCCCCAACTGCTGGTGACCATTAGTCTCTTCTCTGTTTCTGTGATTCTGCTTCTTTTTTTTTTTGCTTTATTCACTAGTTTGTTATATTTATCTATCTATCACTATCTACCTATCACTATAGATCTATCAATAGATAAATATATCGATAGAGCGAGCTATCTATACATCTAGCGATCTAAAGATCTATCTATCACTATATGTGATAGATAGTATTTGTCTTTCTCTGACTTATTTCACTTAGCATAATGACCTCCAAGTCTATCCGTGTTGCTGCAAATGGCAAAATTTTGTTCTTTTTTATGGGCAGGTAGTATTCCATCATATATGTGTGTGTGTGTGTGTGTGTGCAAATATATATATGTCATGTCTTCTTTATCCTTTCCTCTGTTGATGGACACTTATGTTGCTTCCATATCTTGGCACTGTAAATAATGCTGCTATGAACACTGGGATACATTTATCTTTTTAAATTAGTGCTTCTATTTTTCAGATATATGCCCAGCAGTATAATTTCTGGGTCATATGGTAGTTCTATTTTTAGTTTTGGGAGAAACCTCCGTACATTTTTCCACAGTGGCTGCACCAGTTCACATTCCTACCAACAGTGTAGAGGAGCCCCCTTTTCTCCATACCTCGTCCACGTTTGTTATTTGTGTCCTTTTTGATGATGGCTATTCTGACAGGTGTAAGGTGATATCTCATTGTATTTCCCTGATGATTAGCGACATTGATCATCTTTTCACATGCAATTTAGCCTTTTTAAGATACTCTGAGGGACAGCAGGCAGAGGTTTGTGGGTTAGGGCCATACCCAAGGACATAAATCACCCTTGTTTTAGGAAAGGTCTGTGCTGGCAAGGGTGTTTTCAGTGTATCCGTGCTGGTGATGGCACAGTGTACATATGTTTCAGGAACTTGTCTACATCAAGATGTCCCTGAAAAAAAGAGGAGCCATTATAGATTAAAAACAAACTTGAGCCATATTAAATCAAATGAACTTGGGAGCATTGATTAGATCCTGATTTAAATGAATCAAGTATTTAAAAATTATGAGACAATCAAGAAAATATGAACGTTGAATGGATATTAGATAATATTAAAAACAGATTGTTATAGAGAACAGACTTATGGACACGGGGGCAGGGGTTGGAAGGAGAAAGTGAAATGAATACAGAGAGTGTATGGAAACATATACACTAACATAGCTAAAATAGAGTGGGAACTTGCTGTATGACTCAGGGCACTCAAACCAGGGCTCTGTGACAACATAGAGGGGTGAAATGGGGAGGGAGGTGGAAGGGACGCTCAAGAAGGGGGGGATATATGTATACCTGTGGCTGATTCATGGTGACGTATGGCAGAAACCAGCACAATATTGTAATTATCTTTCAATTAAAAATAAATGAAGGGAAAAAATAAAAACGTATTGTTAATATTTTTAGATGTGTCCATGGCATTGTGGTTATGTTAAAAGGACAGAGAGTCTTTATCTCTTAGAAAATATACTGAAATGGGTGCAATGATAAAATGTTCGGGATTCAAGTTAAAATAATCTATCTGGAGGTTTGGGAAGCAGGGAGAAGCAAATCAAATAAGATTAGCAAGCTGATGGTTCAAGGGTTTCCACTATACTATTAGATTTTCTCTAATCTCGTGTGTTCAAACATTTCCAAAATTAAAATATTAAGAAGGAAAGAAGAAGCCCTTTCTGGAGTTGCCACTTGGAAGATGGCTTCTGCCCTCCCCCAGTGTCACCAGGACAAGACGATTCAGGCCCTTGACCAACAGGGAGGGACACAGCTGAGCAGGGCTTCCTAAGCCCTATAAATCAACAAGCACAGCTGAAGCCATTTAGTAGGAAGCTTGTTAATAAGAAAAATCTGGTTTAAATGGGTCATTTTATTGGGAAGAGGGAGCAGAAGATGATGGATAACAGGGCCGCCCTGGCAGTGGGGAGGTTTATACTAGTGCCAAGCTCTTTCTCTCAGGTTCCGATTGGATTGCATTAACTCCATCACCACCCTGAACCTTTTCCAGGATGGTGAACCCAAAGTGGGAGCAACAGGAGTAGGGTCTGGGCCTGGAGCGTGTACAGGGGAAGGTACTGTTGGGTGATCAACTTCCTCATAGATGGGGGGGGTGCCTCCCAGGGGTGCTGGGAGTTTTCATATTCTAGAGAAGCCACATCTGGAATCTACCATAGACTCTCATGGACCCAGGGCAGAAAAGTGAAGGAGAAAACAGTCAACTCAAAAGACAAGAAGGTTTTAAGTAGAGCACGTGCTCAGTCACTTCAGCTGTGTCCAACTCTTTGCTATGGACTGTAGCCCACCAGGCTCCTCTGTCGGGATTTTCCAGGCAAGAATACTGGAGTGGGTTGCTGGTCCCTTCTCCAGAGGATCTTCCCAACCCAGGGAACCTGCATCTCCTGCATTGCAGGCAAAGTCTTTACCACTGAGACAGCAGGGAAGCCCATAAGTAGAGTAACCTGAGCCAAAGACAGAAGGAAGGCCTCCTGTAGGAGTGGGACTTTGAAGGGGGATCTTAATGGAAAGAACCCAAGAGGGACCCTGAGAAATAATGTAGCCAAACCCAGGTGAGGACACTTGTGGTTACATTGCACTGGAAAGTGGTTTTGCTGAAAGAGGCCTTGGAGGGTCACATGACTTAGCTTGCTCAGCCCAAGGCCTAAGAGACCTAAGCACCTGAATCCAGGGCTTTTAGGTAGTGACAGGCCGAGGCAAGGGACCCTGGAGGAACCAGGAACTCAGCTTTCTATCCTTTCTGAATTTGCCAGCAACCCAGGGCTGCTGCAAGGGTCAGAGGAAGAGCACTGAATTTGGAGTCAAAACACTCAAGTTCCAGCTTTGCTATTTCCCAGTGGCAAAACTTTGGGAAAGAGGCAAATCGCTTGCATTCCATCAGCCTTAATTTCTCTATTGGCAACAGGATGAATGACATCTGTTTTG
Source organism: Bubalus kerabau (assembly GCF_029407905.1). Classification (NCBI taxonomy): domain Eukaryota; kingdom Metazoa; phylum Chordata; class Mammalia; order Artiodactyla; family Bovidae; genus Bubalus; species Bubalus kerabau. The sequence goes on from NC_073626.1 coordinate 144,436,281, forward strand.
TTGTTCTTTTTTTAACTTTTTATTTTATATTGAGATATAGCCAATTAACAATGTTGTGATAGTTTCAGGTGAGCTTGAAGGCACTCAGCCTTGCATATACATGTATCCATTCTCCCCCAAACTCCCCTCCCATCCAGCCTACCACATAACATTGAGCTGAGTTCCATGACCACACCTGTTTTACAGGTTGCTGAAGACAGTTATTTATGCAGTAAAAAGTGCATAGGATTTGAAGACAAGCTGTGGAGGCTCAAGCGCAGGCCTCACCAACCATGAGCTGTGGGCCTCTGAGGCAGTCAGTGCCTCTGAGGCCCTATTTCCTCATCTGAAAAATGGGAGAAGAATACCAGCTTAACAGGAAGACATGTAGGGGAAATGTAATCAATTTATCACAGTGCCTAGCTCAGGAAAACACTCAATAATATTAGCAATTGGCATTAATAATATACACAAGAACAGAAAAGACGTTAAATGTAGGTAGTCTCTAAGAACGACATAGAGAAAGCACCCTGGTTGAGAGAAGGAGCTCAGATCTTCCCAGACTTCTGGCCATCTCAGCATTGACTTCGGGCACTTTGTTTTATCTTTTCACTAGGAGCACAGGGACCACCTTGTTATAATACAGGCATGCTTCTGCATTGACAGGTAGCAGACCTGGTAGTGTCTATTAGATCAATAAAGTCACTTGATTGATCTAAGATCTTTCTCCACAGGCAGAAATGTACAGAAACTGTAGCCCAGGCATGATCAAGGTTTAAGAGAAGAGATAGGGAGCTTCAAAATTGGGAAAATAAAGGCAGACTATTGTTTTAATCTTGAGATTAACTGGGTGCCTTCAAAAGAAACTTTAACGTGAACAGTGATTTGTAGGTCAAAAATCTTAGCATGAAGCAAAAAAAGAATCTTGTTTGCATTATTCATACTCATGGGTGTGTGTGTGTGTGTATGTGTGCATATATATATATATATCTTTAAATAAGACGTGCAGTCATTTTTCCCAGAGTTTGTACCTTGTGGTTACTAAAGAGACAGTTATGACACTTCCTTTGCTAAATTAAACCACGTCCACTTCACCCACATTTGTTCCTGGCTCTGCCACACAGTAACACCCCTCCGTGTCCTGGCCAGGCCTCTGCCTGGGCTGGTCCCCACCCCTCCCACAGAGCCGGAGGCAAGCCCAGCTGATGGCGGGATGTTTTCCTTCCCGTCTGCCCCACGGTTCCCTGATGGTAGACACCTAGGGTGTGAAAGTGCACACCTCCAAAGTCAGCCTTCTGGTCCAAGAGGCCTCAGGAGGAAGCCAGCAGTCCCTCCATTTCCTGTGGGTGAAGGATTATGTGATGGAAACAGATCGCCCCCCATTCCTCTTCCCAAGTCACACACGCCCAGCCCAGAGCCTGAGTTAGCAAGCAAGTGACATCCAATTAAGGCTGGACTAAGACCCCAGAATTTAAAAATAGGTGTTTGGACTTGCAGGCTTGTTTGTCTCCTTCCTGGTCCATTGCCACACTCTTCTCTGTGGGGAGATACTGAGCTGGGAACAGTCCCTGCATGCACAAAGGGTTACTCCCCTCATGGAGGGAGGCTGGAATTCTACACCCCCACTGGTTTGCTTGTTGCTGTTTTCCTGTTGCTTTTCTTCCATTTTTCTTCTATCTTGAAGGCTCATTAGGAACTCGGTGAGTTAGAAGAGGTTTGTGTCACCAGGCTCTGCACTGCCAGCTGGGCACCAGGCAGGGAATACGCACCCTGTTGACATGGGCCAGCACAGGCCAGGGGGCCTCACAGGCCCGCAGCACTTTTTACATGGAGATGAGCTGCCACTTGGCTCCTTCTGTAACTAATCACCAGTGTTGTTGAAATATTACTACTTCTGTTACAACCACTAATGCCCCAAATGAGGAACAGGCGCTTTAGGGTAACATCAAGTACGGATGGTTACTTCTCACTTGGGAGCTCCCGCCCGCCCAGTGAATATCCAGGGAACCCGTTTGACTTCAGGGCCATGTTGCTGCCTCTGTTGACAGAGTTGGAACAGTGCTGGGATCGGCAGATACAGGATCCCTGTATCCTGTATAAACCCAGGCTGCCCTGAGGAAGGTTTGAGGAGCACAAGATCTAAAAATAAAGAGAGAGAGACATAGGAGGAGGGAGTGCTAAGGGCATGAGCCTTGGAGTTCACCCAGCCTCAGTTTGAGTCTTAGCTTCAGCCTTCATTAGCTGTGAGACCTTGGACCACTACTTTCCCTCTCTGAGCTAGTCGCTTCATCCAAAACACAATAACATCAGGGTTGTTATGAGGGCTCAAAGTAATGTAAGCAGGTGGTGAGCACAGTGCCTGGCACCCAGTAGGGGCTCCATAATGGAAGCCGTTACAGTTACGTTGTGCCGGGTGGCTGATGCCTTTCACAGAGCCCGTCCCCTCCTCCACACACACACACCATGCCTGACACGCCCAGGGTCCCTAGCAAAGTAACTGGCTTATGATTTGTACTTCTCTCCATGCTGACCCCGTATCCAAACCAGATGGAGATTGTAGTCATGCCAACAACCAGCATTTGCGTTTCCCTTCCTGGCTTATGAAGCACACACATCCACATCCCACTTCTCCATTCTCAGAGCTGCCTTGTTGGGTATATGTGCATCCATACTATTTTCAGAAGAGAAAGTGAAGGCTTAGAGAGGGTAAGCGAGGTGCCCAAAGTCACACATTGTACAAATGGCAGACCCAAGACTGAAGTTCAGTGCCCTTTCTGCCACTGCAAACTCCCTGTTGCTCAGCACCCTGCCATGAAAGAAGGAAAACATACACATCCCCTCTCCGAGACAACACTTCCCATCTCTCCAGGGCTGTCTGCTAGGAAATTAACCAATTTACCTGTGACAATGCAGAAGCAGCTGTCAATAGCTTACCCTTCCCAAGGTAAATATTTGTATTTGGATGAGGATCTTCTATTGACTGGAAGAATTGATGCTTTTGAACTGTGGTGTTGGAGAAGACTCTTGAGAGTCCCTTGGACTGCAAGGAGATCCAACCAGTCCATTCTGAAGGAGATCAGCTCTGGGATTTCTTTGGAAGGAATGATGCTAAAGCTGAAACTCCAGTACTTTGGCCACCTCATGTGAAGAGTTGACTCATTGGAAAAGACTCTGATGCTGGGAGGGATTAGAGGCAGGAGGAGAAGGGGATGACAGAGGATGAGATGGCTGGATAGCATCACTGACTCAATGGACGTGAGTCTCAGTGAACTCCGGGAGTTGGTGATGGACAGGGAGGCCTGGTGTGCTGCGATTCATGGGGTCGCAAAGAGTCGGACACGACTGAGCAACTGAACTGAACAGAACACAAAGGAATTACTTTCTGGTCTTATGCTGAGGGAATTAGAATAACCCTCTAGGTGACTGCTTTTCCTTCTCTGTGGAAGACTTGTTACACACGTTGAGGCTATGACCACATGAAATGAAGGGAAGATATCACACAATTATAAAGCTGTCAGCAGGAATTCCCTGGTAGTCCAGGGGTTAGGCCTCCACACTACCCCACTGGGGTTCTGGGTTCAATCCCTAGTCTGGGAATAGCAAGCAGTGTGGCCAAAAAAAAAAAAAAGTTAGTAATCTTTAACTCAATAAAGCATAGCCCAATAATTGGATCACTCTATACTAGATTTAATTCCATCTTCTCCCCCAACTACACTCAGCACTGGGCTCTGGCTGAGTGGCTCTGGCCAAAGAGTACCAGTTTAACCTTTCTGGGCTGAGCTGAGGGAACCGTGAGCTTTTCAATGACATCCACATCTCTGATGTTAACAACACCCTGTGAGGCTGTGTGAGGTAGGTGCTATTTTCCCTTACACAGATAAGGATACAGAGAGGTTCCAAAGGCATGCCTGAGGTGCCCAAGATCCCAGGCTAGCATGCAGTGGTACCCGGACCAGTCCTGCCCTTTCAGAAGGGTGCCTCTTCTACTTCTTCCTGCAGACCTCGTACCTCCTCGGTGTTTGTGAAGTGAAGCAGCCACAAGTTTATTCTCCCACGTTACTTGGCACTGGCCATCTGCAGACGGAACAGTGAATCACGGAGACAAGTAGAACCCATGGAGGCCACCCTGTCCACCACCGCGTTATATCTGGGTGTGGACCCTGGAACTCCACTGTGAGGTGGGTTTGAAGAGGGCATGGAGATAACTCTCTCCCCAAATAGAAGCCATGGGAAGTAAGCCTTAGCTGTCTTGTTAGATAGGGTCGGGGGTTAAGGGAGGTTAGAGGCTGACCTAAGACATACTCTCTAAGAATGTGAAGAGTTAACTGTGTCTGTCATTTTCCTAGGACAAGGCAAGAAGTTGTGGGTTTATGTCATGACGCAAAGAAATAGGGTAGACATTAGAATGGTCTGACCATGAAGACCACTAAAATAGATTCATTCAAAAGAGGAGAGGATGCTGCTTCTTCGGAGATTTGTAGCAAGTTGGCTAGTTGCTGGGTAGGGTAGCATACCCATCATAGAGATGAGGAAACTGAAGTTTAGGATTATTAGATTTCCCTTTGAGCCTTATGGCCAACAACTGCTAGAAGATACCATATAAACAAAAAGCATAACTCACTTATTTTTAATTGAATAATCGTTACTTCTAATTTGGGATGATTTCAACAATGATTCTTCTTGTACTTCTATTTTGGCTCTCTAGGGGCAATTTGAAGTTTCCTGGTAATTTATCATTTTAACCACAGTTTTCCTGAGGCAGTAAGTTTATATGGGAAAAGAGTTTACTCCAAATCTTAAAGTTTTTTCCTACAGTATAATTTACCATCACACTAAACACACATGTCATTATCTCATAAGCTCATAATTGCTGACTCCTCTAACCTTGACATCTCCAGAACAAGTAGTTCTCCTTCAAAGAATATATCATTGTAACACCAGTACAAAATGCAGATGACCCTGCATGACAGAGAAGTTTTGTTTTTTTTTTAATGGAAATAACACCCAACAAAGAGAGAAATAAAAGGTGCTCTGTGACCCTGACTTTATACTTTGTCCTCCATGGATTGGAAGTTCCTGCCCTTCGTAGCACAGATGAGGCTGATCTGCACCCGGAGGGCAGGTGCTCCATAGCCTTTCTGGGAGGTGATGGTTTACACAGATCCAGACACACTCTGGCCCTCCCTCCCTCATTCTTGTGAGACAGCTCCCTGAGGAGCAAGTGGGGAACTAAACTGCCAGCTTGGGGCTGAACCTGTGGCTTGATTTTAACCTGCGCTAACCAGACAGCATGAATGATATAGAAATGAATCGAATCACTGACTGAAACTCTGGTACACAATAGAGCAGCGTCTCCCAACGTTTCTCACAAACAGGCATATAGAAACAATCACGCACCATAACGATAACATGATAATAATCCAGAGAAAGCAGATAAGATTGCTTGCAAGCAATCAGGTGGCTCCTGCCACTCCAGGCCATTCCTGGACCTGCAATGGGTGAAGGACCAATATTTTGTGCCACCTACTGGGAGGCTCTGGAGAGAGCACAGTGGTTAGAGCAGAGTGGTACCAGGTGGGGGACGGCTGTGCAGTTAGATGAGTTGGATTTTTTTTATTGAAATATAGTTGATTTACAATGTTGTGTTAATTACTGCTATACAGCAAAATGACTCAGTTACATAAACATATACATACATTCTTTTCCATATTCTTTTCCATTATGGTTTATCACAGGATATTGAATGTAGTTCCCTGTATTATACAGTAGACCTTATTGTTCATCCATTCTGTATATACCAGTTTGCATCTGCTAACCCCGATCCATCCATCTCCCACTCCCCTCCCCTTGACAACCACAAGTCTATTCTCGATGTCCGTGATTCTGTTTGTTTCATAGATAAACCCATGAATTTGTGGCATATTTTAGATACTACATATAAATAATATCAGATGGTATTTGTCTTTCTCTTTCTGACTTGCTTCACTTAGTATGATACTCTCGAGGTCCATCCATGTTGCTGCAAATGGCATTATATCATTCTTTTTTATGGCTGAGTAGTATTCCATTGTATATATGTATCATATCTTCTTTATCCATTCCTCTGTTGATGGACACTTAAGTTGTTACCACGTCCTGGCTATTGTGAATAGTGCTGCTGTGAAATAAGGATGCATGTATTTTTGAATTATAGTTTTGTCTGGCTATATGCCCAGGAGTGTGATTGCTGGTTCATATGGTAATTCTATTTTTAGTTTTCTGAGATGGGTTAAATGTGAGTCCTGGCTCAGTCACTAATGGTCTTAGGTGAGTTGTTTAATCTCTCCTTGCCTCAGTTTCTTCACAGGTGTAATAGGATGAATAATAGTATGTACTTCATGGGACTATTTTAAGGATCAAATGAGTTAATACATGTAAAGTGCTTAGTAAAATGTCTGGCACAGAGCAAGCAACTGGAGAAATGGCATCTGCTGCTGTTACTGCTGTATTCACTCCACAGTCCAGGGTCTGCTTCCCAGCAAAGAGCAAGCATAAACAGTAACATGCTCCCAATCCAGTTAGAAATCACACTCAGATGATTCATGGTTTTCTCAAAATCTGTACCTCCTTTTTTCTTCTCTATCAGCCCATCTCTAAAATGGCCATAGAAGTCTAAGAGGGAACAGTAAAAGAGGAAAGAAAATGGACTTGGGAGCAGGAAATTCACATCCCAGTCCTGGTTCTCCTGCTGGATAAATCACCTCACCATTCTGGTCCTCAAACTCTTCATGGATCAAGAGATGGTGGTTGACCAGATGACTACAGAGATCTTTCCTGCTCTAAGATGTCATGGAATGCTTTGTGAATTAGAATTGGAGTATGAGGTGTGTGTGCCTGGTCGCTGGTGCCTACATCTGCATCACTGATTTCCAGGACGATTAACACAAAAGGAGTTAATGTTTTCTCTGAGTCGAAACACCCAATACATCCCACCTGCCATAAGAACATATCTTCAACTCACCATTGTTGCCCTCCCAGTAGCTGAATTCTAAATTAGAGGCTTTTATAACTCAAGAATGAATCCGTAAATATGTCTCCTAGGTAACATCTTGTTAGCTTCATTGCTCAAAGCCCTTGAAAATAATAGAACTGCATTTCTTTTTAAAAATAGTAACTCAGACATCTCATTTAGGCCTCCCACCCAATTAGTCTGAATTAGTAAAATGTGTTCATTTCTTTCCAGATGAGAACATTGAATAAAAACATTGGATGAATACATTGTATTCATCCATGAGAAATACATATAAAATGTGATTTCCCAGCACCTAGGATTGTTCTTACCTAGCTCTTATTTTTTTAGAGGTGGTTATAACATGTACATCCTTCTTGCTATTAAAAATTAATATCTCAACCCATATAGTCACTCAGAAATAACAGCCAGAGCAACATCTCAATTTAATCCTGGTCCTGACAAGAACCATCTCCCTCCTGCAGAATTTGAGGAGAATTTTCTCTCCCTTTCTTTTTCCCCATCCTTCTAGAAAGGATGGCTCTCTGAAGCCATTTCTCCGACCACCTGTGTACCAGCTGTACTGCTCCTGCTGAATGTCAGAACATCCCAGCCCAATGAAGAGGGGAGGTGGGGCAGAGCTGTGTGGCCTGAAGGACTTGGCAGAACAAAGCCCCACTAAGCAGGGCCCTGTGTTTTCACTGACATGAATGCCCAGTGAAATGCTCTGGGAAGCCCAGCCCAGGCCTGTGTCAGAAAGACTTTCCTGGAGTTTGAACACATACCACAGGCTCAAAAGACCACCAGTCTCATCCAACCAGTAGAACAGTGTTTTCCAAGCCTTGGAGAGAGCTCAGCCCTGCCGCTCAGGATGGGCTGGTAACCTGAAGTGGAGCCAGGCCAACGACTGGGTATCCTCAGAGACGTCAAGAGGGTGTGGGAGAGCCACAGGGCCGGCAGGGGTGGCACTCATGGACCAGCATCCAGGGGTGGGGAGGAGTAAGATGAATGTGGCCAGGACATTTATTGCCCACTGCCTTTAACAAATGACGATGGTCAGCAGAATGAATTCACCAGCAAAGAAAACACAACTCACAGGGCAGCTACGGAGCCCTTTAAGAAGTGCCTTTTTTCTCCCCTAGTGGTGTGGCCATCACCAAGGCAGAGAGAAGCAGGCCCCCAAGAGTGGCCTGGGTCAACCAGACTTCCCCATGACTTGCTTCCTGTGATAGGCAGAAGGGTGACGCCCAAAGATATCTAGGTCCTAATCCCTGGAACCTGAAAACATCCCCTTACCTGGTGAAAAAGACTCTGCTGATGCAATTGAACTGAGGCTCTTGAGATGGGGAGATTACCCTGAGTTATCTGGGTGGCCCTGAATGTCATCACAAGTGTCCTTAGAGAGGTAGAGGGAGATTTGACTACAGAAGATGAGAGGGTGATACGAGGCCTGAAACAGAGATTGGAGTGACGCTTCTTGAAAATGGAGGAAGGGGACTTCCCCTCCCGTCTAGTAGTTAAGACTGCACAGTCCCACTGCAGGGAGTGCAGGTTCAATCCCTGGTCAGGGAACTAAAATACCACATGCCACATGATAATGGCCAAAAAAATGGAGGAAGGGCTACAGGCTAAGGAGTAAGGCAGCCACTGGAAACCAAAAGGGTAAAGAAGTAGATTCTCCTCTAGAGCCTCCAGGACGGCCCAGCCCTACTAACACCTTGATTTCAACCCAATAAAATTTATTTCCCACTCCTGGCCTCTGGTAAGTACTGTAAGAGTAAAAATTCATTTTGTTTTAAGCCACTAAACGTGTGGCCATTTGTTTCAGCAGCAATAGGAAACTGCAAACGTTCCCAAGAGTAGGGGATGCCCCAGTGGCAGGGCCTTCTTCTATGGCAGAGAAATTCCTGAAAGACAAAAGGAGGGTCAGTGCATTTTTGGGCAGATACACCCCAGCCTAAACACCGTGCCTCTTTGGCCAATGCTGGGAATGCATGGGGCAGGGGTGGAGGAAGAGAACTGGCGTTTATTGAGCACCATATTTAAGCCTCACAGCAGCCTGGTGAGGTAGATGTTAGGACTCCAGGTTCTGGTGAAGAGCACTGAGCTGACATTCTGGTCGTTTGTCCAAGGTCACAGCTCATCAGCTGCAGTTCCCCAGGGAAGTTTGCTCCTACTCCTCCGCCCTGTGTGCCCTTTCCTTAAGGACCCTCCACAGTGAGAGATGGGGGCAGGCAGTTGCTGTGGCTACAGTTCCGAGGAGCTCGTTCATTCATTCATTCACTAAACACTTAGCCAGCACCTCCCAATTGTTAGGTCCTGTGCTGGAGGAAAAGAAGCGACCTTCTGCTGCAGTCCACTTACAAGCTGCTGCTGCTAAGTCGCTTCAGTCGTCTTCGACTCTGTGTGACCCCACAGACGGCAGCCCACCAGGCTCCCCCATCTCTGGGATTCTCCAGGCAAGAACACTGGAGTGGGTTGCCATTTCCTTTTCCAATGCATGAAAATGAAAAATGAAAGTGAAGTTGCTCAGTCATGTCCGACTCTTCGCGACCTCATGGACTGCAGCCTACCAGGCTCCTCCACCCATGGGATTTTCCAGGCAAGAACACTGGAGTGGGGTGCCATTGCCTTCTCCAACTTACAAGCCAGGAGCAGACTTTTACGACACAAGTCGTATTATCATTTCCCTCTGAAAACCCCACGGCCCACCTCAGGCAAGGATGGTTGGCACAAAGGCTCACTCACAGTCCACAAGGAGAGTTCTCTTGTTTTCCCAGGAAGGAGCCAAAACTTGGCCTTGTTGGTGACTTGTCAGAACAAGGAATGCCCCTGTCTTGCACTCAGGGCACCTTCCTGGGGGTGCACATAGGTTTTTACCCCCACCCACCAGGGGTGAGTTCTGACTAATGATCAGTTTAGGGACACAGTCTGTGGCCAGTGGATCACACCTGCTACACTTGATCCAGAGTTCACCTGGACTTATTCTATGACTTTAGGCTCTATGGGAGACCAGTGCAGGGCCTAAGACTTGCAGTTGCATCAACTGCTCCGTCCCTCAGGTGTGGACCCGGAAGGCTCTTCTGAGTTTTGACTGGATGTCTCTCTCTCTTTCGTCCTCTCCCATCAATGGTGCTGACTTTGTGTCCTGTTTGGTCTTCTCTTGTTGGTTGTTTCACATAGGATATTTTCGGTCTCAAATAACAAAATCCAATCCAAACTGTCTCAAATAATCAAGGTATTTTATTGGCTCCATTTAACTGAAAAAGTCTAGCAGTAGGGCTGGTTTCTAGGGAGGCTTGTTCTAGTGCCTCAAGCAATGCAGCCAGGCCATTTGTTTTCTCTCCATTTCTCAGCTTTGTTTCCTCATCAGACTCTTACCCATTTGAAGTTCTCTTCTCATGACCCCCTAGAGTGGCTGGCAGTACCCAAAACTGAGTCTGGTTGGCTCTTATGGGCAGGCTAGGGTGACGTTGCCAACTGGGAGCCAGTCGAGGCCAGGAGAATTGTTATGCACTGATGTTTTAGAGCTGATCACATGCTCCCTATACAGCACTGGGGGAGGAATCATAGCTGAGAAGGGGAGTGTGATTCCCCACAGGAAACTGGGGTTGTCATGAAGAAAGGGAAGAGAAGAATGGATGATACTGGAGATCCAAACCAGAAAAAAAAAAAAATGTCTATGAAATGTCTACAAAACTGATAGGATTTGTTGTTGTTTTGATCTTAAATGAACAAATGTTCTACCCTTCTTAATACTTCCTCAGAGTAAATAATCTTGCGAGGTCTTCCTTAATTTAGTACTTATAATATCACATACTCCATAACACCCCAGTGACCAGATTTCTTTTTCATTAAGGCTACAAGGCTTTTAGATGCCGACTCTTCCCTCTGTGAGCTCTGCATGTCCCCTAAAAGAAGCAGTGCTGAAATATTGCCCTTGATTAATCACAGCCCAATTATCTAGTTTGTGGATTATCAGGGCTCCTCCTTTTTTCTTCCCACATCCTGCCTGCCTTTTAGTCAACCCCCGCTCATTAACAAACCTGCCTGAAAAGATAGGGTAAAAAAAAAAAAAGAAAAGAAATGAAAATGGAACTCTTAATCAGCCAGTTTAGCTTCTTACCAGCCCTGGTAAAAATGTTTGAGGAGGAAGTTGAAAAGAAGTGATGGCATGAGATTTACCTTAAATTTCCAAGATCTGTGATAACTTTGTGAACCCCTTCCACCCCTTTGTGAGCCTCTTCCACCCCTTACCCGATCCTTCTTAGAGATATTGAAAACAGCTGAATTCTCCAGAAAAGGCACATTCCTCAGATACCCAGACATTTCAAACGGCTCCCAAGTATCTCAATAACTTTTTAAAACAAACTTTCTTTTTAAATCAAGATGATTGGTTTCTCGCTCTCTCCTTCACCGGAGTGTAGTTGTTTTACAATGTTGTATTAGCCTCTGCTGTACAGCAAAGTGAATCAGCTATATGTATACATATATCTCCTCTTTTTTTGGATTTTCTTCACATTTACGTCACCACAGAGCACTGAGTAGAGTTCCCTGTGCTATACAGTAGGTTCTCATTAGTTATCTATTTTACATATAGTATCAATAGTGTATATACATAAACCCCAATCTCCCAATTCATCCCACCACTGTCCTTTCCCCCTTGGTATTCATGCATTTACTCTCTGTGTGTGTCTCTATTTCTGCTTTGCAAATAGGTTCATCTATACAATTTTTCTAGATTCCACATATATGCATTAATATATGATATTTGTTTTTCTTTTTCTGATTGGAGGGAAGACCTATTGAAAGGATAAGAGCTCAAATCCACTCCCAGATGGAGAATTCAGACCCCACAGCTCAGTTTCCTAGTGTGTGGAAGTCAATAACACTTGTTTAACCTGGTAACCAAAGTAAAGGGGGTCGGGGGCAAGGTGGAGCTAGCAGGCACCCCTTCCAGCAAACCAGAGACCTTCACTGAGCATCTGATCACTATTTCTACCAGCCACCCTCATCTGGCTGATTCCTCCTAATTCTGGAGGGCTGGATAAGGATTGATGACCGCCTCTGGGTTTTCATGTCTCCTTAGCAAATTCAAACAAAAGAGAAAAGGACATCTATTTTTTAAAGAACATTCTTTCCCAATTATCTAAAAACAAGTCATTTTCCTTTGGACTTATCTTTCTCCTGACCACTCCTGGTGGAACAGACTTCCAATTCGACTACCACTGGAACTGGTAGGAGAGAAGAGCCAAGATTAGAAAGACCGAGCTCCTTCATGTCATCTTGTGAGAGTAACTCAGCGGCTTGAGGTTCAGTAGTGAAACTGAGGGAAATGTGTTCAAGTGTAGTCCACGCATTCCACATTCAGCCTGTAAGTCTGGGTAGACAGTCGGGGTTGGGGGCTTGTCTCAGTCTATTCAGGCTGCTATACAAAATAGACTGATGGTATATACAAAACAGACAGTTGTTTCTCATAGTCCTGGAGGTTGGAAAGTCCAAGATCAAGGTTCCAGCAGATTTGGTGTCTGAGGAGGACCGACACGTCCCTGGTTCATAGATGGCTGCTGGTCTTTTCACTACGTCCTCACATGGTAGAAGGGGACAGGAGTGCGTGGGGGGGGGGGGGGGTCTCTCTCTTTTTTTTAATTAAAGAAAACTTAATTAACAAATTTCTACATTCAACATGGTCATGCCATTTTATAAACATACAAACATTCCATTCAGTCACTCAGTCGTGTCCAACTCTTTGTGACCCCATGGACGGCAACACGCCAGGCCTCCCTGTCCATCACCAACTCCCGGAGTTCACTCAAATTCATGTCCATAGAGTTGGTGATGCCATCCAACCATCTCATCTCTGTCATCCCCTTCTCCTCCCTCCTTCAATCTTTCCCAGCATCAGTGTATTTCAAATGAGTCAGTTCTTCGGGTCAGGTGGCCAAAGTATTAGAGTTTCAGCTTCAGCATCAGTCCTTCCAATGAATATTCAGGACTGATTTCCCTTAGGTTTGACTGGTTGGATCTCCTTGCTGTCCAAGGAACTCTCAAGAGTCTTCTCCAACACCACAGTTTGAAAGCATCAATTCTTTGGTGCTCAGCTTTCTTTATAGTCCAACTCTCACATCCATACATGACTACTGGAAAAACCATAGCTTTGACTAGGCAGAACTTTGTTGGCAAAGTAATGTCTCTGCTTTTTAATATGCTTCCAGGTTGGTCATAACTTTTCTTCCAAGGAGCAAGCCTCTTTTAATTTCACGGCTGCAGTCACCATCTGCAATGATATGGAGTCCAAAAAAATAAAGTCTGACACTGTTTCCACTGTTGCCCCATCTATTTGCTATAAAGTGATGGGACAAGATGCCATGATCTTCATTTTCTGAATGTTGAGTTTTAAGCCAACTTTTTCACTCTCCTCTTTCACTTTCATCAAGAGTCTCTTTAGTTCTTCTTCCCTTTCTGCCATAAGGGTGGTGTCATCTGCATATCTGAGGTTATTGATATTTCTCCCGGCAGTCTTGATTCCAGCTTGTGCTTCTTCCAGTCCAGCGTTTCTCATCATGTACTCTGCATATAAGTTAAATAAGCAGGGTGACAATGTACAGCCTTGACGTACTCCTTTTCCTATTTGGAACTAGTCTGTTGTTCCATGTCCAGTTCTAACTGTTGCTTCCTGACCTGCATACAGATTTCTCAAGAGGCAGGTCATGTGGTCTGGGATTCCCATCTCTTTCAGAATTTTCCACAGTTTGTCGTGATCCACACAGTCAAAGGCTTTGGCATAGTCAATAAAACAGAAATAGACATTTTTATGGAACTCTCTTGCTTTTTTGATGATCCAGCGGATGTTGGCAACTTGAGCTCTGGTTCCTCTGCCTTTTCTAAATCCGGCTTGAACATCTGGGAGTTTATGGTTCACGTACTGTTGAAGACCGGCTTGGAGAATTTTAAGCATTGCTTTACTAGCATGTAAGATGAGTGCACTTGTGCGGTAGTTTGAACATTCTTTGGCGTACAAACATTATCTTCCATTAAATTACAATGTGCTCAGAGACAGTCATGTGTCTGAGTCATGTGGCCTCACATGTGGGGTTTAGGACAGCAGTTTCCTCATAGGAGAAATTCAAATAAATGGTCACAGAATTTGACAATTATGGAGCTCTAAGGCTTCAGAGAGGAGGAAAAGGAGGAAGGAAGGAAACTATATACGAGGGAACCTTTGAAAACATCATGGAATCTCACAGTTCTGTTGTCATAATCCAAGTCTACCCAGAGGCCATTTCACATATTGAATTAAAGGTGGGGAGTTTGTGAAAAGACTATAATGATTATTCACCTTCCTAGAAAACAGAAGAAATGCTTCTTCAAAATCAGTACTGATATTAGTATGGCTTATCATGTCTCTACAGACTCCCAGAGTCCAGTTGGAGGAGTGTGTCACATCCACCTCCCAGTAATACCTCTGGGAGGTGAGGACTGAGCTCCTTCCTGGGTCTGTTTTATTAGGCCGCTGATCCCCCTGTGAGGGTTCCACCCTCATGACCTAATCCCCTCCCAAATGCTCCACCTCCAAATACCATAATTTGGGGGATTATGCTTCAGCATATGAATTTTGCTGGGACACACACATTCAATCTACGGCAGGGCTGGCACTTTCTTTCACCAGCAGTGGAGTTTGGTGACTTGCGCATTTATGGACAGAGAGTTAAATCAGACATCGATGGCAACTTCTCCCAGCAATGTTTAGAAGGGTCATAAGCAACCCATGCCCTCAGCAATGTTAGAGGTGTCTGTCATCATGATGGCATAATGCACTGCTGGGCTCAGAAAATAATGGACTTCAAATCCCCATTTCTCACCCAGGCCTGTGGCCAAGTGAGGCAAATAACAACCTCTCTGAGCCTCATTGTCTCATCTGGAAATGTGAACTTCATAGGTTGTTCTGAGGATCAAATGCATTCATGAACATAGATGTGTGCAAACCACACTCCAAATCTGGATAATGATAATGACAATCAGGATGCCTGGATAGATGCCGTCCTTCTTATGGCCACAGTCAGTAAGTGAATAAACTTGGGAGGAGGGATGTTCCACCTGGACCACCCCCAGATGCCTTCCCTTGTGACAGTAATTGTCTCCTTAAAAACTCAAGCTTCAACTCTGCTCCAGCTGGGTTGACTTCACAGCTGCCTCCCATCCACTAAGAGACATGCCCTCTCCCCACTGCCCATCATTTACAGTTCCCTCCCTGGTGGTAAGATGATAAAGAATCCACCTGCAATGCAGAGATCCAGGTTTGATCCCTGGCTTGGGAAGAACCCCTGGAGAAGGGAATGACTACCCACTCCAGTAATCTTGCCCAAAGAATTCCATGGAGAGAGGAGCCTGGCAAACTGCAGTCCATGGAGTCGCAAAAAGTTGGACACAACTGAGCGACTAATACTTTCACTGTCCACTGAGGGCTGAAAACATCTGCCTTGGGCAACATGACTTCATTTGCTTATCCAGTCTCATCACTGCCCTAGTGATGGGTACCAGGTGCGTCACACATAGACAACATTATGTAATCCTTATTTGTAGGTGACAGTATAGTAACAGTTGTTATTATTACCCATTTTTACATGGGAAGAATCTGAGACCCAGAAAAAGATTAGGCTGCTTGTCCTGGACCCAACAAAAGGCTAGAGCTTCCCTCCAAGAAGCTGACAACCCTTCATTAGGATGGTTGGTCCTCTGAGCCCCTGTAAGTTTCCCACAGGACCTCTGGACTTAGCTCCACTAAGTTCCATGCAGTTGTACCCTGGCCCCCACCCAACAACCTCACAAATGAACAGATGCCCATGAAGGAAACAGATCCTACTCCAGCTGGGTCTCAGGAACCTGAGGATTAATTTCCCTGCAAGCCAGTTTGTTAGACACTGTGTTGGCAGATGAGGAGAGAAGCTATCAGTTCAATTCAGTTGCTCAGTTGTGTCCAGCTCTTTGCAACCCCATGGACTGCAGGATGCCAGGCTTCCTTGTCCATCACCAACTCCCGGAGCCTGCTCAAACTCATGTCCATCGAGTGAGTCATGCCATCCAACCATCTCATGCTTTGTTGTCCCCTTTTCCTCCTTCCTTCAATCTTTCTCAGCATCAGGATCTTTTCCAATGAGTCAGTTCTTCGCATCAGATGGCCAAAGAATTGGAGTTTCAACTTCAGCATCAGTATCAGTCACCCAAAAGAAGCTATAGAATCAGCCAATTAAGCAGCCAGTGGTGCTGAACTAAATGTGACCTTATATTTAATTGTGGACGTTGTTTCTCAGCAGTTTCTCACTAGTCTGGGTTTGGGGGAAAGAATGGGACAGTAAGGGGAGTGTGAGTGTCAAGGGGAGAATCCCATTTATAAGGACACACGTCTGCTCTGCTCATGACTCTCATTTCTTTCTTTCTTAAGGGGACAGTAGTATCAAGGATTCAGTGATCTCCACCACAGGAAAGTTGGGGAGGTTTAGCCAATCTCTCAGCTGTAACCCAGGGGCAGCAGGCAAATGACAAGGGGACAAGGCCTTGTTAGTTGCATGAAACATTTCCCCAGTATGGCCGGAGACCCAGATGCAGAAGCACATCTCTAACAGGGGTTAAGGGACAGTAGTAGAGGCAGGAGCCTGGGCTGCACTCTGCAGAAGCTCACACACAATTTGAAAACTGTTCTTTGCTCTGTACTCAGGCCACCAGCTTCGTGATTGGGGAGCCCTGTTGGTCCCCTCCACACTTTCTCAGTAAAGTACTTGGAGCACAATTTCAGAAAATGTGTGAGCCTAGAGAACAGTGGAGTTGAGGGTTCAGAGGGAGAATAAGACAATAGTGCTTCCATAGCTAGCTGGCACCAGTCAATCTGGCTGCTTCCCCAGGGCCTCTGTGGCAGCAAGGGTTGCCCTCCATTCAGGTCTCTCTCCGAGAGACAACTTGTCATTCAGCTGTAGGGAGTGCAGTGAGAGGACAGATCCCACCTGTGAGAGCTTCAGGCTCCACCTCAGTTCAGAGGCCATGCTCCTCCTGGGGCACCCCACCTAGTGACTAAGCTTGGAGGAACACAGGGGCCTGGGAGATCCTCTAACGGGCAGTCTTGGCTCCAGAGTATGAAGCACCAGATGTATAACAATGGTGCTTGTTGTACACAAGGGAACTCAGAAGAGTGAGAGATTAACTCAGCTCAGGAGGACTCTGGAGGACTTCTTAACAGGCAGTATTAGTGTTCAGCCTTGGATGGTAGGAAGGGTGAAGTATTATAAGCAGAAGGAGGGGCAGAGATCCAGGGTCAGCAAAATTCAGGAGGATTCCAGGCACAGTGACCAGCCCTGAAGCATGGAGTGTATGGTGTTTTTAAATGGATATAGTTAAATTATGGAAAATTTCAAATGCTAATGTATTTGGATTTTATTCTGTTGATACTAGGGAGTCATGAAGAGATGCCACCATAAAAGTGACCTGATCAGATCAGAATTTTAGAACTATACGTTCTTGACAGGACAAAAATGCAGAACTTGGAGATGGGTAGAACAGTTAAAGACTGTTCTAACAGTGAGAGCAAGAATGATAAGGACCTGACTAGGTTAGAGGAGTGACCATGGCAAAGAAGGCTAAGAATGAGATTTATTGTAGAAGAGAATGAGGAGATGCAACGAAGACATTGGGGTCATGAGTCTGAATTTTCTACAAAGTAACCTTAGAACGGGATTGAGTCAGAGAAAAAGAGCATGGGTGTCTCTAATAGGCTGAGGCTGAGCTAGAAGCAGTTCTAGAGTTTAGGAGAATGGTAGGAGTAAACATACAATTCTGGAAGTCATTTCTACTATCATCTTCCCACTTCTGGTCCAGGTGCTGAAAAAGAGAGAGAGTGAAAAGAGAACAGAATTAAAGACCAAATCTTGAGAGGGCCTCCATTTATTAAAGCATGAGTACTGGGAATGATTGAGATGACATCCTCAGAGTGTGACGGGGCAGATCTGCAAAGAGCTCCAAGCAGAAGGTGATGTTCAACAGCGTCAGGGCTATAGAGAGATCATGTCACCAAGGATAGGGATCTGGACCACCGAGAGACTGTCAAGTGGGGAACACTAGCGTGGGTGTGGGACCTTCAAGAGAGTACTTATAGCAGAGAGCTGTGGGCAGAGGACAGCCTTAATCTAAACATAAACATTTTTATTTGAAAATAATTTCAAACGTGTGGAAATGTTGCAAGAACATAAATTGAACATAGAATGTCTATTTACTTTTTATTCAGTTTCTCCTATTAACATTTTACCCATTTGTTTCATCATCTGCTCTCACGCTTTCTCTCCTTTATATATATATATATTTATTATATATATGTAAATTATATGTGTACATGGATATATATGAACATATATGTAATATATTTTTCTGAGTCTTTTGAGAGTAAATATATGCATATGAAAGTGAAAGTCACTCAGTTGTGTCTCTTTGTGATCCCATGGATGCAAGAGCCCCCTGCCTTCCAGGTTCCTCTGTCCATGGAATTCTCCAGGCCAGAGTGCTGGAGTGGGTTGCCATGCCCTCCTCCCAAGGATCTTCCCCACTCAGGGATCAAACCCATGTCTCCTGCATCTCTTGCACTGCAGGTGAATTCTTCACCGCTGAGCCACTGGAGAAGCCCTAATACATATATCACAGCCTTTTACCTCTAAATATATTAGTGTATATTTACTCAGAATACAAAGCTTCTCTTACATAACCATAGTATATTATCAACTTCAGTAAATTTAACATTGACACAATTCTTTCCCCAATTGACCCAACAATGTCCTTTTTAGCACTTCCTCCCCCCACCAAACTGGGTAGGTGTATAAGCTGTCCTTTGTTCTTGGGTTCTCAGGAGCTGTGGCCCCAGGGGTGAGGTGAGGTCTAGGTAGAAGGGAACGGTTTCCTCCATTAGCACCCACTTAAGCCACACGTCAGTTACCAACGGCCCTAGCTCCCAAGGACAAGGCAGGATGCAGGTCTACATAGGAGGTTGAGTACAGGTCAAAGAGCAGACTTGTGTAGATGTCAGTCAGGCTAACTTCCACATGGGCTAAGCTCATGGCCTATGTATTAGAAGAATTCCTTGTTAGTTTCCTTCTCAGTTTTACACAAGAAAAAACATTTGTGAGTCTTCTAAGGCTTATTCAGCAGAGTAAACAGTACCCGACTTTGGCTCTATATTCTCTCTGGGCCAACGATGCATCTTTGAGCCTGTGTTAATACATCTATGTCAATGAAAATGACTTGTTCATGGAATCCAACGGCATCTCAAGGACTTTATCACTTGCTTAAAGGAGATTCCACTGAAGCTTTTTTTGGGGTGATGGTATGTTTCTCTTCATGTTCCCACAGTCTCTGGCCCAAGAGGGATGCATACGGTTTTCATCCTTTTTGAAGCTGTTTACTTCCTGGATTGGCTATTTCTAACTCTGAGACAGAACACACCTGGTGCTAAACCAACTATAAACACAAAATCAGCCTGAGAGGGAGGCACTTACAGGGGAGTTTCTGACCAGAATGCTTTTACTAGGGTTCTTTGGCAACACAAAACTTTGTTCTCCTTAATAATTGTCTTCGTGGGTCTTGGTAATTCCCATAATTCCACTCTGGTATTCATCTTTTTACCAGATGAAAATTATACAGCCACTTTGGGTTTCCTATTTTGTGTTGGTTGCCAGAAATCCCAGAACTACGTTCAGTATTCAATTACAACAAATATATCAGCATAGATTTTTCTTATATTTATATCTCCATTTACCATATATGTGTTATGGTTTATGTTTCTTAAATATATACGTATGTATAAATAGTAAATGGAGAATATGTATGATATATACACATAGCATTTACTATTTTTCTGTGGGTTTCTATGTACGACTATCTATTTACTACAGATTCATTGTACGTGTGTCTTTAACATTAAACATCCTAAAATCATTTTGGGAAGCAGACAGGCAATGACTCATGAATATACAGTTCCTCACAGGACACTTGTTTTCTTCTGGCCGCTTATTCTAGCCATTCCACATATAAAAGCAAGTCCAAGACATTTTCTCTTGAGCCTGTTAACTACCCTCTCTCTCTTCCCATTATAAATGGCCTTGCCACAGAAGGCAATCCAGTTTGGGGTAGGAGTTCTTAGTTAAAATAGAAACTTCTCTCATTGGATTACATCCTGAGTTCTTGTGTTTATCCAATTTCCTCAGGGAATTCAAGTCTGATGCCGACAAAAGCCAAAGGGAACGCTGGTGCACAGGGGCACCGCCTTCCCAAGCTGACTTTAGTAGGAGAGAAAGCCTTGCCCTGGGGAGACCTGTGCTCCCCCAGCCATGGCAGAGGAAGTGGGGAGGGTCGGAGGACAGAGCCTCCTCTCAGGTGACCTCGGAAACAATGTGGACTCCTACTTGATTATCCACTCAGGCCTACAGAGTGGGACCAAGAACCAGGGACAGGCGGGTCTGTGAGGAACTTTCAAGGCACTTCTCCCCATGACACGGGAAACATCCCAAAGCACAGAAGATGCTTTTTCTCACAGTTGATTCTAGAGCCAAATCTATGCTGGCTTTCTATTAAACACATATTTCTAGGAGGAACCAGAGAGGCTATAGAATATATACATCAGATCAGATCAGATCAGATCAGTCGTTCAGTCGTGTCTGACTCTTTGCGACCCCATGAATCGCAGCACGCCAGGCCTGCCTGTACACCACCAACTCCCGGAGTTCACTCAGACTCACGTCCATCAAGTCAGTGATGCCATCCAGCCATCTCATCCTCTGTTGTCCCCTTCTCCTCCTGCCCCCAATCCCTCCCAGCATCAGAGTCTTTTCCAATGAGTCAACTCTTCTCATGAGGTGGCCAAAGTACTGGAGTTTCAGCTTTAGCATCATTCCTTCCAAATAAATCCCAGGGCTCATCTCGTTCAGGATGGACTGGATAGGTGAAGTCATTTTACCTTTTCTCCACCATAGAAAAATATTGGGTTAGCCAAAAAGTTAATTTGGTATTTTCTCAATAATAAAATAACCTACACTTGTACAAACTATCCAAGAGCCAGGCACTGTTCCAAGCACGTGTGCGCACACACACACCACCATCATCATCAACATCGTCATCCATAAAATAGATATATTATCATTATCCCCATTTTACAGTGCTCGCTTCGGCAGCACATATACTATCCCCATTTTACAAAGGAGGAAACTGAGGCTCAGAGAGGGACAAAGCTTGCTCAAGGTCATGCATCTAGTAAGATGGCAGAGGGGGCTCTTGTACTCCAGGAGTCTGGTTTCTGAGTTTATATTTCCTACCGTCTACTCTACTTATCTAGTGGCCCCTGTCCCATATAAGCCATAGGGAGTAGACCCCCTGGGGCCCAAGTAGGGTATAATATTGGTCTCAAGGCCCTGAAAATTCCAGAGAAGATTTGTTTAGTCAGACTGTGTCAACTTATTTCTTATCCACTGGCCAGAGATAATATAAAGTGTGCCAACTTAGAGTCTATATCTCTTCTGAAGAATTTTAGAAATACAACTCTTCAACTTCTAGAAGAAAGCAAGAATTTAGCTCACTCACCCACCCATGTTCACCACATGCAATGCACTTTGCTGGGTTCTAGAGAGATGATGATTCAGACTCAGTGGTCCCTACAGTGTGAGAAAAATGGTCCCTGTTAGTTCCAGATGTGACATAACGGGGGAAAGATGGAAGGATGCATCACCAGGTGAGGGAAGGCCTGAGGTGGGGAGACCATTCTGCCCTTCACCTGCTGTGTAACCTCATGTTAACCCTCTGGACCTCAGTTTCCCTGGCTGCAAAGTGAAGGGGTGGTTCAGGATACTATTTAAAGAGGGCTTCTAGCTCTAAAGTTTGATTCTCACAGTGGTAGCTGTTAATGCTATAAAACATTTACATCTTCTGTACCAGCCATTGAGACAGGCTCTGTCCATACATCTCTTATTTTTCAAACAGGCATGAAAGACAAAATGTAGCAAACAGTGAAGGTGATTCTACTCAGGCTATTGCAATAGGAAGAACATTCATTAATGAGGAAGGTATGAAAGAAAAGGAAGGATCCTGAGATTTTATGAAGGCAGGAAGACAAGGGAGTCATCGCCAAGTCTTTTGGGAGTCAGATGAAAGAATTACCTTGGAATATTCCATGGCAGACAGACTGGTCTTTTGTAGTTACCCATTTGCAGAACAAACAGGGTGAGGGTTTCCTTAGCTGTTGCTGTTTTCCAGAAACATAGAGCTTATATACTGTCACAGGGGACACATACTTCTGTGATGCACAAATGTATAACCCCATGGTACCTAAAACCACAAAATAAACATGGAAAATCTTCCTAAAGTATCTATTTTTACTTAAAATTGTGGGGGCAGTATCAATATTTTATATAAAACAAACACCTTAAAAAGGAATGAAAATACTTACAATTTTAAAGTTTAAATCTTAAAGAGATTTTATCCTTAAATAGGGCCCCTTCTCTCTCTCTCAGCCATCGGTGTACCTCTATGAAGAAGTTTGAGAAGCACTGGTCATTTATTCTCTGACTAAATTATCAACAACAGCTCTTAGGTCATACATATATTTTTTTTATCAGTGCTTTGTGGGGGTGATGATGTTGTCTTTCATGTGATGTTTTGTTTCTTCATGTGCCTCTATAACTTTTTCCCTAACCTCATAATTTTTTAATGATGTTTTATTCTTTAATATTACAGAAATGTTGCAAGAATAGTACAGAGAGTTCCTGTATACTCTTTACCTATACACTCCTTTTCTGCTAATGTTACCATCTTACATAACCATGGTATTGGGTTGGCCAAAAGGTCCATTCGGGTTTTTCCATCTCAGCTTATGAAAAACCCAAATGAACTTTTCGGCCAACCCAATACACTGGTTAAAACTAATATAATTAACATTGGCCATTACTTAGGTAAACTACAGACTTGATTTAAATTCCACCAGTTTTTCCACTAATGTTTTTTCACTGTTCTGGTATCTAATTCCACATTGCACTTAATATAAATGCCTTTTGATTGACTGAAAAAAATCTCATGAAGCCTACTAAGTGCCAGTGGACTTCCCTGGTAGCTCAGATGGTAAAGAATGTACCTGCAATGCAAGAGACCCGGGTTTGATTTTCCTGGGTCGGGAAAATCCCCTGGAGAAGGAAATGGCAACCCACTCCAGTATTCTTCCCTGGAGAATTCCATGGCCAGAGGAGCCTGGTGGGCCACAGACCATTGGGTCACAAAGAGTTGGACACAACTGAGCAACTAACACACACACACAAGTGCCAGGCGCCATCCTACATCTTGGGAACCAATGAAACCAACAGTCCTGGGTTTATAGCATATAAAGGACACTCACCACGGGGAAAGCAGCCCCTTGTGGTTCTGTGTTACACAGACCTGAGGAATCTTAACTATCAAAGACTGTGTGTGTGGATCTGAAACCATCCGCAAATAGGTGTGCCAGCTCTGGTACACACCCATGGGTCTTCACGTAGAAGGCCCCGGGTGCTGACAGCAGTTGGGTTCCCCCAGCTCCTGCCCCCCAACTCCAGGCAGCATTTCTGAGCCATAATGTGACCCCCATTGGTCTCTGCATTGGGCAGCCCCCTTGGAACCCAGTGCTTAAAAGTTAGCACCTTTGAAATCAGATAAAGAGCATCAAGCCACAGCTGTGTTTGTTTTATAAATTAAAGGGCGAATCATTAAAATGATTGTTTTCCTGAAAATAAAGAGATTAAACAAGTCTCCCTTCTCCCCTGCAGCCTCCCTCTTCTTTTCCCAATTTGTCTGCAAAGGACTCCAACTTCAGGTTAAAGAGCAAAGAATTATCTCTGTTTCAATCTTAGGGACTGGACTGGCTCCATAACAATTATAATCTCTTATCTGAACCCGCCTGGAGGCAAGGGGCCCACTAGAGCTGAATTCTTTTCAGCATTAACTGCCATTCAAATGGATACAGAATAGTTGAGCTTTTCCTTTAATGATGGGGGCCCTCAAGGTGATTCTCAAACTTCCCTGTTTAGTATTGCTTTTCCCCTAATTTCTCTTCTTTAGGAGGTTTGGTACATGTTGGGGATTTAAGATTTTCATACAGAAAGGGAGAATGCGTGTAAAAAGGGCTTAGAAAATCACCTAACACTCAGTAAGTGCTCGATAAATGTTATTGTTACTATGTGGGTTTCCCAGGTGGCTAAGCAGCAAAGAATCCAACTGCCAATGCAGGAGATGTGGCTTCAGTCCTGGGTTGGGACCATCCCCTAGAGAAGGAAATGGAAACCCACTCCAGTATTCTTGCCTGGGAAATCCCATGGACAAACGAGCTACAATCCATGCTATAGCAAAGAGTCCGACATGATTTAGCAACTGAACACACACGCATTGTGACGCTATCGAAGAAGATCTATGAGAGACATTTGTACCTAATTTGGAAGTCATTGAGGAGCCTTCAGGGTTTTTCAGGAGAATGATCCGGTTGGATCAGGTAGGTGGTCCTTAAGGAGCTTAAAATCTAGTAAGGTCTTGGGATTTCCCTGGTGCCTAAGACTCTGTGCTCTCAACACAGGGGTCCTGCGTTCGATCTCTGGTTCAATTCAGTCGTGCAGTCGTGTCCAACTCTTTGTGATCCCATGGACTGCAACACGGCAGGCTTCCCTGTCCATCACCAACTCCCAGAGTTTACTTAAACTCATGTCCATAGAGTTGGTGATGGCATCCAACCATCTCATCCTCTATTGTCCCCTTCTCCTCCAGCCTTCAATCCTTCCCAGCATCAGGGTATTTTCAAATGAGTCAGTTCTTTGCATCAGGTGGAGTTTGAGCTTCAGCATCAGTCTTTCCAATGAATATTCAGGACTGATTTCCTTTAGCTTTGACTGGTTGGACCTCCTTGCTGTCCAGGGAACTCTCAAGAGTCTTCTTCAATACCACAGATTGAAAGCATCAATTCTTTAGTGTTCAGCTTTCATTATAGTCCAACTCTCACATCCATACATGACTACTGGAAAAACCGTAGCTTTGACTAGGCAGAACTTTGTTGGCAAAGTAATGTCTCTGCTTTTTAATATGCTTCCAGGTTGGTCATAACTTTTCTTCCAAGGAGCAAGCCTCTTTTAATTTCATGGCTGCAGTCACCATCTGCAATGATATGGAGTCCAAAAAAATAAAGTCTGTCACTGTTTCCATTGTTGCCCCATATATTTACCATGAAGTGACAGGACCAGATGCCATGATCTTAGTTTTCTGAATGTTGAGTTTTAAGCCAACATTTTCACTCTCCTCTTTCACTTTCATCAAGAGGCTCTTTAGTTCTTCTCTTTCTGCCATAAGTGTGGTGTCATCTGCATATCTGAAGTTATTGATATTTCTCCTGGCAATCTTGATTCCAGCTTGTGCTTCATCCAGCCCAGCGTTTCTCATGATGACTCTGCATAGAAGTTAAATAAGCAGGGTGACAATGAACAGCTTTGACATACTCCTTTCCTGATTTGGAACCAGTCAGTTGTTCCATGTCCAGTTCTAACTGCTGCTTCTTGACCTGCATACAGATTTCTCAGGAGGCAAGTCCGGTGGTCTGGTACTCCTATATCTTTAAGAATTTTCCACAGTTTGTTGTGATAAACACAGTCAAAGGTTTTGACATAGTCAATAAAGCAGAAATAGATGTTTCCGTGGAACTCTCTTGCTTTTTCAATGATCCAAGGGATGTTGCTATTTGATCTCTGGTTCCTCTGCCTTTTCTAAATCCAGTTTGGACACCTGGAAGTTCACGGTTCATGTACTGTTGAAGCCTGGCTTGGAGAATTTTGAGCATTACTTTGCTAACCTGTGAGTTAAGTGCAATTGTGTGGTAGTTTGAGCATTCTTTGGCATTGCCTTTCTTTGGGATTGGAATGAAAACTGATCTTTTCCAGTTCTGTGGCCACTGCTGAGTTTTCCAAATTTGCTGACATATTGAGTGCAACATTTTCACAGCATCATTTTTTAGGATTTGAAATAGCTCAACTGGAATTCCATCACCTCCACTTTGTAGTGATACTTCCTAAGGCCCACTTGACTTCACATTCTAGAATATCTGGCCCTAGGTGAGAGATCACACCATCATGATTATCTGGGTCGTGAAGATCTTTTTTGTATAGTTCTTCTATGTATTCTTACTACCTCTTCTTAATATCTTCTGCTTCTGTTAGGTCCATACCATGTCTGTCCTTTATTGTGCCCATCTTTGCATGAAAATTTCCCTTGGTATCTCTGATTTTCTTGAAGAGATCTCTAGTCTTTCCCATTCTATTGTTTTCTTCTATTTCTTTGCATTGATCACTGAGGAAGACTTTCTTATCTTTGATAGGGAACTGTTAAAAAATCCTGCATGCTACAACTAAGACCTGGCAAAGGCAAATAAATAAAGATTAAAGAAAAAAAAAAAACTAGTAAGATCTAAATCACGCATACATAACAAGACATAAAGCAGGGAATATAGTAAATATCTAATAATTATGCATTCATTTCACCTGCGTGATGTCATTTTAGCCTCATATCAAGCCTATTCAACAGCCATTATTTTACCCCCAATTTACAGATGGAGAAAAGGATGTTATGAAACTAGAAAAAGTAGGGCTCTGAGCTCAGGTGGTCTCCACATTTTTCTTTCTCCAGAGAGGTGTGGTGGGAGTCCTCCATCCCCATCCACTCTCCACACAGCTCCCTCACAGCAGCATCTGTTGGTGTCTCTCTTCCCTCCAGACTGGAAGCAATTTAAAAGTAGAGTCTATGTAGTCCCATTTCACCTCGAGGGGCTAGCACAGAGTCCGCCTCATGTGGATATTCAATAAAAAACATGTTAAATAAACAGGCAAAGGGATGCGAATCTCAGGCATCTCTGCCTAAGAACTCCTTGTGTGCTTGTTCTGTTGATTCATCTCATGCATCTGTTCTCACTTCTAGGACAACAGACTCTGTTTGGCCTATTTTACCAAAACATCATGGACAATTAGCAATGGGAGCTCTAAAATGCTCAGAGAATGCAAAAACACAGCCAGGGTAACTAACTGTGGTCAGTGCCTCGACCTCTGTCATGAAAGAAGATCCTTAATTTTTTTTAAACAGGAAAATAAACAGCCTTCCCCTTCAAGGAAGCATGGAGGTTCTACCCCATGAGCAAAGGCTGATGTGGCCTGGGAGGTGAAGTCTGAGAGTCAACTTTAAGCCTGGAGGTCAGTCTACAAAGAGAATGTGCTCTGAGGGTCATTCTTGTGCCCAGGTGAGACTTAGAGGATTGGGGTAGACCTCAACCACAGCCGCTCTTCCCCAAAACAAGATGTCACACTTAACATTAAAAAAAAAAAATGAATAAACAATCACCAACCTGGTAGGGTAGGCAGTGAATAGAAGAAAATGAACTCTCCCAGGCAACATTAACAAAATGGACTCTTCCAGTCAACGTTAGAAATTCTTATGGGAAGATCCAAGACTGAGCTCAATTTCTGGAGCCCCCTCCAGGCCTCCAAATGACCCATCAAAACATCCCTAGGGAGAAATGACAGGAGCAAAATGACAGACTGACAGAGGAAGGCCACTTTGCATGGTTAAATAGCAACAAAGCCCTACATTTTAAAGGTACAATACTTAAGACTTCCCTGGTGGTCCAGTGCTTAAGGCTCCACACTGCCAACCCAGGGGACACGGGTTAGATCCCTGGTCAGGGAACTAAGATCCCACATGCCCTGTGGTGCCACCAAGAGATAAATAAATAAATTTGGGAAAAGGAGTATAAACTTGACATTATAGATTATATGATTGTACACCTGAGATAAGCAAGAGAAATAAATGGGAAAGCAAGAAGCATGGAAACTCTATGGGAACAACAACAAAAAACACTTCTGAAGGACAAAAGAAGGCAGCAGCAAGTGGAAAGGCGTAGTATGTAGGACAGGAAGACCAAATATCAAAAATGTAAATTCTTCAAATTCCCTCTGTAATATGAGTCCAATAAAAATACCAAGAGGACTTTAAAAAAATACAGTACTCAACGTGCTCAAAGTGAAAAACCAAGCAACCCCTAGAAAAGGCACGAAAACCAGTCTGAGCCAGACCAGACTTCCTGGGGAGGAGGCGGCCCGAGGTACCAGCAGCTGAGTGGGAGCCTGATGGTCCCACTTCCTTTCCTCCATTTCCCCCCCAATTTTGGCTTTACGGAGATATAATTGAAAAATAGAATGGAAGATACTTAAAGTGTACATTGTGGGGGGTTGATGGGCATGTAAATGGTGAAAGGACTGTCCCGATCTAGTTGGTGAACACATCCATCACCCCACCCTCACACAGGCATCTTGTTTGTAGTCGCTCAGTCATGTCTGTTTGCGATCCTATGGACTGTAGCCCACCAGGCTCCTTTGTCCTTGGGATTCTCCAGGCAAGAATATTGGAGTGGGTTGCCATATCCTCCTCCAGGGGATCTTCCCAATCCAGGGATCAAACCCAGGTCTCCTGCATTGCAGGCAGATTCTTTACTGTCTGAGCCACCAGGGAAGCCCCTACTCTCTTAGCAAATTTCAATTATACAATAGTGTTATCAACTATAGTCACCATGTTTTATGTTACAGCTTCATGCTAACTTTTTTTTAAGAAGTGAAAAATATCAAACATTCAAAAAAGTAGAGAAAATAATACAATCAACCCCCATATACCCCTCACCCAGATTCAACAATTATCAGGATTTTGCCACATTTGCTCTGTCCCTTTATTTTGTTTCCCCCTTTGCTAAAATGTTTTATTTAAAGCAAATCCAAGAGAGCAAGTCTTTTTATCCTTCCATGTTTCAATATGCGCCTCTAAAAGAAAATAAAGCTGTTTCTGACACAACCACACTAGTATCATGCCCCCCCAAAATAAACAATAATTATTTGGTATCCTCTAATACTAAGCCTCTCCTTGTGACTAGAAGAAATGACACCTCAGATCAGAATCAGGGCTAAGGAAAAGCTCTTCCCTCGACCCCCAGGCATGCTGTTTATGGGAGAAGAACCACTAGCCACATGTGGATTCTCCAAGCCTCAATCCAGAGTCTTTGCCCTGGTTTCACAGGGTAGACACTTCCCAGGCAGGTGGGATGGCTCTCTTTAGATCAAGAATTTTTTTTTATTATTTATTTTTATTTATCTACTAATTTGGCTGTGCCAGGTCTTAGTTGCGGCATGCAGAATCTTCCATCTCTGTTGCAGCACTGGATCTTTAGTTGCAGGATCTGGTTCCCTGACCAGGGATACAACCCAGGCCCCCTGCATTGGGAGCATGGAGTTTTAGCCACTGGACCATCAGAGAAGTCCCTAAATCAGGAGTTTTGCCTCAAGACCTGGCCTCACCCCTGAAGCACTGTGTTTGTTCCTCAGAGCAGTTGCTGCCCTGAACTAATGGTAGGCCTAGTTCCCCCCTTCTTTCAAAGGAGTTGCTCTTGGGTCTTGGATCCCTTTCTACACTGAATCCCCAGCAAACCAGCTGGTGAGTGAGCCAAATTCATTAACCTATCAACCCCCAGAGGAGACCCTGCAAAGATAGACAGAGTAGGCATGAAGGCCCCACACTGGGAAAGGGGATACATGGGTGCATTTATCCATCCATCCATCCACCACCCAAATATTCACTGAGGGCCAATGAAGACCAGGTACTGTTCTAGTTACTAGAACACTGCAGTGAACCAAACAGACAAAATCTGTCTACATGGAGGTTACATTCCACTGGAGGATACACACAATGAACAGGTAACTGCATAAGACCCAAATAAAAAGGTCCAAACAATGCACTGCGTAAAATGTGGGTTATTGTGGAATTAATGAAGCGGAGACAAACGTGCTATGGAGGACAGGAACCAATCCCCACATGCTCTGTCCAGGTCAGGTTAGAGCAAGATGGGAGTGTGATTAAAAGGCCTGACTGAATATTAAATAATGTAAAACGAAAATACTGAGAAAAAATAATAAAAGCAAGGCAGAAGGATATAAAATGTCAGGGGAGGTTAACATTTTAAATAGATTAATTTACAAAGTAGAATGCCTCACTAAGATCGTAACCAGAGGATGGGAGCATAACTCCCCAGTGACAAGTACAGAGAAACCCAGAAACACTGAGGCGTCAGAAGAGGAAACAGAGGGTCTCTGAAAAACCTTCAGCAAAAAGAGTTAGGATTTCAGTCTCTAAGGGACCAGAAACTGATCCTCCAGCCATTGATGCTGTCCTTTCCGGCATCCTTTCAGAGTCAGGGGCTTCCCTGGTGGATCACCCGGTAAAGACTCTGCCTGCAGTGCAGGAGACCTGGGTTCAATCCCTGGGTCGAGAAGATCCCCTGGAGAAGGGAATGGCAACCCACTCCGGTATTCTTGCCTGCAGAATTCCATGGACAGAGGCGGGCAACTGCCCATGGGGTCGCAAAGGGTCAAACACGATTGAGTGACAATTACTTCTTTTCAGAGACAGAAGGAAGGTGACACTCCAGGTAGGTGGAACAAGACAGGAGATGGTTCAGAGGTGAGAAAAAGCAATGTGTTTTCAGAGGATACGCTTTCTGGACTGGGTCTTGAAGCAGGGGTTAAGCTAAGCCAGGGGAATGAAAAGTGTGAAAATCCAAGATCAGGAAGAACAATTTTCTCTTGTTCTTCCTGAGAAAAGTCCTTGGACGCATCGCAGGTTTGAGACGTGTAAGAAAGCCTGGCCAGAGGACTGCTTCTAACGAGCTGGCTGTGGAGGTGGGAGGGCTGGGCAGGGTGGCAGCAGGCACTGGGGGCCGCCCTGGCCCCTTTGTCTCTCCAAAGATGCGTGGGAGGCAGCGAGGGCCAGAGGTTTGCTCAGCTCCTGAGCGTTCCTGTTTATTCTTCTTCCTTTAATAATACAATGAGCTCATGGTCCCCAGAGGTGCCAGGAATGAATTAGCCATTCAGCTCACTGCAGCAAAACCACGGAGCATGAATGTCCTGCAGCAGGTAGGTCCCAGCTGTGTGTCTGAGGACAGCCAGGTGACACCACGACATATACACACACACACACACACACATACACACACGTGGTCTCTGCCTTCCAGGAACCAACAACCTACCCATTGGCTCTACCGGCCAAGCAACAGGGGTGGGGCAGGGGTGGGGGTCATGGCCACTGGGAGGGAGAGGGCAGCCAGGTTGGCTGTTCAGACTACCAGGGAACAAAATGTTCCACTCCTCTTTGGAGGAAAATAATCCAGGAGATTCATTTCCTCTTTCTTTTTTTAATCTTCTTGCTTGCTATAGCACGGCCTCAGACTCTCCGAGGAGAGGCACTCTTAAATCACTTCTTCCTTTCCTACGTTTCAGCTCTGTCCACACTCCCTGCATGTATGTGAAACCCCGATGCTTACCCACAGGAATCCTCATTCCTAGCCAGCTCTGCTGAATCTTGACCTGCTCTTATCTAGGGGTTCTCTTGAGCCCTCACCTTTCCACAGCACCCTGTGGAAACCCACTCCGTGGTCCCTTTATTCTGAATTTTCCCCTCACTTTAACCCAAACCTGCTGACACTGGTCACTATCCTGCCACTCACCACCTTGCCTCCTCGCGGGTCCCCAAGACAAAAGGAGAAGG
This sequence comes from Bubalus kerabau, assembly GCF_029407905.1. Lineage (NCBI taxonomy): Eukaryota > Metazoa > Chordata > Mammalia > Artiodactyla > Bovidae > Bubalus > Bubalus kerabau. Next base: position 144,467,899 of record NC_073626.1, read on the forward strand.
AAGAGCAAGTCAAACCTTTCCAAATGGTCACAGTCACTAGGTCCTTACCATCTGGTCACACCATCTTCTCCAGGTCCCCACCACTTCCTGGTTTCCATTTTCCCCCTAAGCATCCTCAGTGATCTCAGCCTTCAGGTCAATGGCCTGTTCAGTACCCTGACCACTCTCTTCTCTGCCCTCCTCCACCCTGGTGACCTTGTCCCACGGGATGGGGGCCACAGCCAGACCACGTTTCACAGTCTGCCTCCCCTCAAGACCTGGAGAATGGTGCTGTCTTTTGAACCACAGCTTCCTTACCTAGTGACAGTCCCCACTGCCTCGCCCTTCCTAGACCAGGTCTTATCCTCACGGAGTCCTCTCATTCCTTGACCCTTCATAACTCACACAGTCTGACATCCCTCTTTTGTCTACACCTCAGCACACACACATGTCTGCACACACCTCTCTGGGCTCTACCATGCCTTCTCTCCTGGTCTCCTTCCTTGCCACTGATAAACACTGCTGAACCCAAGGAAGAAATACTGTATGCAAAACTACCTTCTCTTCCCAAAGGATACTAATATGTATTGTGCCCTGACTACTACTGCCTAGATACTATTTTGTTCCAAGCTCTTCTTGTGGATTGTTTCACTTAATCCTCACAATAACCCATGAGGGTTATACAGCTAATACTCCCATTTTACATGGAAGAAACTGCCAAGCACAGAAAAGGAAATGAATTTGTCCAAGATCATGCAGTTGGAGGCTTTATTTACTACCATCAGCCACCTCTAGCCCCCATGATATTGTTTTACCTTAGTAAAATGGCAGTAGTCTTGTGCCTAGAGATTTCTTGTGATTCATTCAAATCTGTTGTGCGCTTCACACAGTGGAGGAATCAATAAGGATATGTTGCTGTTGTTGTTAAGTCGTTCAGTCGTGTCCAACTCTTGGTGACCCCATGGACTGCAGCCTGCCAGGCTCCTCTGTCCATGGGATTTTTCAGGCAAGAATACTGGAGTAGGTTGCCATTTCCTTCTCCAGGGGATCTTCCTGACCCAGGAATCAAATCCAGGTCTCCAGGTTTAACAGGCGGATTCTTTACCACTGAGCCACCCAGGGAAGCCCCTAAGGATATGTTGGAAGTATTTAAATTACAAAAATCTAACTTGTGCATAAAACTTTAGATCACTCAAGTTCATGAAATGACTTCCCAAAGTGGGATAGCTAAAAAGAGGGATGTTTGGATGAAAGGCATAAGCATGCATATTGGGAAAAAAATGTTTCTATTATACTTGGATTATCAGACTGTAAAATGTTGATGACATTTTAATGCTCATTCAGACACAAATTTCCAAGCGTTGATGCACATAGATCCATTTAAAAACAAAATCAATGCTTGGAATAATCAGCTTTGCAAATATTATCAGAAATTTCTGAAACTTGATTCTTTATGTGATCCCAGGAAATGTGACATTTTCTGTCTCTAAAAACTGACCCCTGGAACAAGATAGCCAGAGATGTTAAAAAAAAAGAAAAGAAAAACCTCAGTTAACATAAGCATACAAATGCAGGCTTTGGTGCTGAGGCAAAGGATATCTGAGAACTATTGGGATCTTGATTGGCTTGTGGTTTACCAGGCAGTCGTCATTCTCCCTGCCTTGTGGAACAATGGCAAAATGACATGCAGAAGCTCTGTCGTCACACTGAAAAAGACCCTCGACCACTGCAAGGGAAAGTTTCAATTGGATACGTGTCTAGAATTCTGTCTTCTCTCTCTAGTAATTCCTCCAACATCAAGGCAATTACAAGTATACAGCAGCTGCTCCCTGCCAGCCAGGTAACCAGAGTGACCCAGCTCTCTGAATTGGTCAAATTTAACTAGCATCTCACATGCTAGTAAAGTAATGCTCAAAATTCTCCAAGCCAGGCTTCAGCAATACGTGAACCGTGAACTTCCTGATGTTCAAGCTGGTTTTAGAAAAGGCAGAGGAACCAGAGATCAAATTGCCAACATCCGCTGGATCATGGAAAAAACAAGAGAGTTCCAGAAAAACATCTATTTCTGCTTTATTGACTATGCCAAAGCCTTTGACTGTGTGGATCACAATAAACTGTGGAAAATTCTGAAAGAGATGGGAATACCAGATCACCTGACCTGCCTCTTGAGAAATCTGTATGCAGGTCAGGAAGCAACAGTTAGAACTGGACATGGAACAACAGACTGGTTCCAAATAGGAAAAGCAGTATGTCAAGGCTGTATATTGTCACCCTGCTTATTTAACTTATATGCAGAGTACATGATGAGAAACGCTGGACTGGAAGAAGCACAAGCTGGAATCAAGATTGCTGGGAGAAATATCAATAACCTCAGATATGCAGATGACACCACTCTTATGGCAGAAAGTGAAGAGGAACTCAAAAGCCTCTTGATGAAAGTGAAAGTGGAGAGTGAAAAAGTTGGCTTAAAGCTCAACATTCAGAAAACGAAGATCATGGCATCCGGTCCCATCACTTCATGGCAAATAGATGGGGCAACAGTGGAAACAGTGTCAGACTTTATTTTTGGGGGCTCCAAAATCACTGCAGATGGTGACTGCAGCCATGAAATTAAAAGACACTTACTCCTTGGAAGGAAAGTTATGACCAACCTAGATAGCATATTCAAAAGCAGAGACATTACTTTGCCAACAAAGGTCCATCTAGTCAAGGCTATGGTTTTTCCTGTGGTCATGTATGGATGTGAGAGTTGGACTGTGAAGAAAGCTGAGTGCCGAAGAATTGATGGTTTTGAGCTGTGGTGTTGGAGAAGACTCTTGAGAGTCCCTTGGACTGCTAGGAGATCCAACCAGTCCATTCTGAAGGAGATCAGCTCTGGGATTTCTTTGGAAGGAATGATGCTAAAGCTGAAACTCCAGTACTTTGGCCACCTCATGCGAAGAGTTGACTCATTGGAAAAGACTCTGATGCTGGGAGGGATTGGGGGCAGGAGGAGAAGGGGACGACAGCGGATGAGATGGCTGGATGACATCACTGACTCGATGGACGTGAGTCTGGGTGAGCTCTGGGAGTTGGTGATGGACAGGGAGGCCTGGCGTGCTGCGATTCATGGGGTCAAAAAGAGTCGGACACGACTGAGCGACTGAACTGAACTGAAAAACCAAACACAAAACAAAAAAAAAACCTAACAAAAAGACAGTCCAAGGGTAAACACAAGAAATAGGGGAATATTTTCAGAAGTGGCTGAGGACCAGTGACTGCACAGAGTCAGAATAAGGCACATTTGAGTGTGTGCACCAGTAAATGAAGAGAAAGAACCACCTTTACAGCAGATGGGGAATCAAACCCAAGTTTCAGAGATCATGGCAGTTGCACCTCTGGCGAAACCTGTTATGCCCAAAGCAGCTTCGCTTGTCTTTTAAGAACAGATGTCTCTTAGGAGTCAAGTGTCTGAAGGCAATTAACTAATCCTAACTCAGTGGGCCACTTAAGTATGTCTGCTTGGCAAGCAGCAAATGCTTCCCAAAAGGGTGATGGCAGAGTACAGTGGAAAGAAAATAAGCTGGAAACTGCAGAGGATGTGGGAAGACGGGCTTTCCAACCCTTTGCTGGGGACGGTGGACACCATGACATGTTTGGCAAGAATCAGGCAGTACCTATTAAAGTTTCAAATGCACAAGCCCTTGGTACCAGCATTCCCACTCTGGGAAATCGAGCCTTCAGAAATGAAAGCACCCGACAGTAATATCATGTGTACAAGGCTACTGAGCGAGTGTTGTGTGCACGACCAACCAACTGGAAACAGCCAGTCTCTCGGTATAGGACTGACTGGGTGTGTGATGGGCCTCTGTTGGCTGCCAGCTCATCACCATCTGTCCCCTTCTTCCTTGCTAACAGAAATTCAATTTCCTTTAGGTATTCATTCTCCAGGAAAGGGGACCTGCAGGCCCAGCCCCAGGGGAAAACCCGTAATAGTCCAAAGTGAAAGAGATTTGAGATCTAAGGCTCCACTCTTGTCCCACCACTTCCAAGCCCTTTGAGCTACATGTCTTCTAAGATTTGTACCAACTTAAATGGCAATCCACTCCAGTACTATTGCCTGGAAAATCCCATGGACAGAGGAGCCTGGTAGGCTACAGTCCATGGGGTCGCAAAGAATCGGACACGACTGAGCGACTTCACTTTCCTTTAAATGATTATAGATTTTGAAAATGGCTCCTGTGTATATATGTTAAACAGGCCCACAGTCACACTTGCTCCTCAACCCCAGACGCAGCCCACCAGGTCCCGACTATGCCTATGGACCACCTGTGCCCTTCCTCATGAGAGTCCAGTAAACCAGCACTTTACCTTCTAAATAAAAAATGCTAACGGCTGTAGGACCAGCTGCTCTCGCTTCGGAAGGGATTTCTCTGCCTTCCAAGAGTTTTCATTACAAAGATATTCCATGCGTATCTATCACCTTTTAAGAGGGGAACGTTTAAGATTTGCTTTCAGATCCCAGTCACCGTCTCTGCACTTATGACCACAGCTGCTGATGTAATTTGAGGAGATGTAAACACTTGCTGGCCTTTCTCCATTTATCCCCATTCTTCTCTCACTGTCCGTTTCCTCTCATACCCCTATGATTTTCTCCTTTTCCTGACATTAACTCTCTTGCCTCCACTGCCCCGTGCTCCTTAGTTGTCTCTGAACACTTGGTTTTTCTGAAATGCAGTTTTCCATTCTCTGTTCATACAAAACTGATGGCTTCTTCTCCAGTGAGCTAGGAATTAGCAAAATGTGCCCCCAAAGCTGCTGTTGCATTTTCTTTTCTCCAGAGATGTCATTCTGGTATGTTTGTGTGTGGGGGGTGTGTGTGTGTATACGTGTGTGCATACACATGAGTGTATTTTTAAAGACCTGGGGCTGCATCACTTGAGGACGAGCTGGTATAATGAACTCGCAGAACCAAACTTGATCTATTCGGTTATAACAAAAAGTTGTTTTCTCCCAAGAGTAGCTTTGAGGCCTGGACAGAGGAACAACAGATGGGGGAACAAGCAGAGATGAGAGGGGATCCCAGCAAACCTGGGAGAAACACTGGAGGTGGCCAAGGTTAAAGAGAAATGGGACTTGTTGCCACTTTGCTCTTGGGGTGCGGGACTCTAGGACTCCTGCCCTCAGCCACCCTTCTCCTGCCTGGCTTCACGTTCTCTCCAGAGTCTGAGGCCGATGACCCTCAAGGAAATGTCACAGAGAGCACCTAGGTGGTGGAGTCAGACAGACCTGGGCTTGAATTTTAACATTGCCCCTTGCTATGGCCTTGGGAAAGTCACCTCTCTGAGCCCCAGGGGCCTTCTCTGTGAAGGGGGAATGAAAAAGAAAAAAAAAATTCATATGGAGACCCCTCCTCCAGGAGTTATGGGCTCGGCTGCACAGGCCTCAGAATAAGGGTTTGCCAAAGGCTAAGGGCAGCTCATTCTGCCCTCAAGGAGACAATTAGCCCTGTTAAAGGGAACACAAAGCCAGCCCTCCACAGTAGGCATTAATTGCAGCCCTACCGTAGGAACTGGCTGGTGCATCACTCTGCACTTTGACAAGTTTGTTCTATTTTTGTCAGGCTCCAGCCTAACCCTCTGACTCTAGGTCTGCATTTCTCCCTGGATGGACAGTTATTTCTTTTTTTAAGAAAGCATTTGTCATTTAGTATGCGCTTAAGCGAGAGAAAACAATTTGTCTCCATCCATTCACATTGCAGACGGGGCCCAGCTTAGCCTCCCCCGCATTGTGGCCTGAGGTTCCCTGAGGATTTCCATGGTGACCTGGAAGAGAGACTGGTGTCTCAACCCAGATGCTGCGCTACTTGTGTGACCACAGACAGGGGAGTGACCCTCTGCTTAGGGCCTTGAGTGTTCACATGAAATGAAGCATTGGAAGAGGAGCGGTCACAGACCAATCTTGCCACATCCAGGCTCCTCCACTTCTCCACGAGATGACTGAGTCTGGGTTGCTTCCATGTAAAAGGGCCTCTGCCCTGCACCCCTATTTCCTCCTTATCTGTGACTGTGTCCGGAGAGCTAGGTGATCATGTATTTTAGAGAGAAAAGAACTCGCTCAACCACGCCTCCCAGGGGTCGCAGGAGGCCAGGCCCACCGTGCTCCTGCCCGTTACCTTATAAACACGGAGCTCAAGGGGCAAGGGGGTCCTCATGCTCCACTGAAATTCACACAGACCTCCCTGCAGCCTGGTCTCAGAAAGTTAACAGCCTGTATCCTCTGTGAACACCTGATGCCAGCAGGGCTTGGAGAAGGAGGGGCGGAAGGCAGACCTTGCCAGTACCCTCTCTCTCAGAGCCACAAAACTTGTAGCAGGAGGGCTGAGAAAAGATAAGCACAACGTTTTCATGGATCACAGGGCAAGGGGGAGAAGACACGGCTCCTTCGTTGTGTGCTGACAGCTAAACTACCCTGTCCCACCACTCCTCAGCTGGTCCCACGACCCGGGCCTCTGTCCACGGCCCCCTTCCCTTCAATAGTCGGCATTGTTGGGGGAATCTCGTCCTTTTGTTTTTCCATCCATTTGTACCTCGGCTCATTTGTTTTCCATTCTTGGGAGCAATTCATCTGCTCCTGGGCCCCACAAGGTCTTTCTCCCCTTGATTCCTAGACAAGATGCTTGGACAGGTCCATTGTCTTAACAGTGACCGACTCGCGGCATTTAGTAAAAGTCGTGTTTTAAAAAGAAAACCCAATGGAGATTCCAGCTTCTATCCATGGTAACTTCTGGGCGGTTCGGTGCTGCCACTGCGTGGCTCAGCCTTTGTCTTCTTGTCTTCATCTGGGCTTTGGCATAGACCAAGTTCCACAGGGAAATCTGGGGAGATTCCCGTGATGCCAGGACAATGGGCAGAGCTCTCGTCTGTTCCTCTCTGCCATCCCACGGCATGGTAAAGGCATCGGAAAATTATTCCATATTGAGAATGAAGGGGAGAGGGTATGAGGTCTTCTCTCTGCTGCCCTGTGGACAGACAGCCCTCCGTGTCTGCTCAAGAGAAGTGGATCAGAGGACAAAGAGAAAAAGCCAGTGGGGTTCAGGGCGGTTTGGACCCAGTTTATACAAGGGAGAGGCAGGGGCTAAGAAGAGGTGTTGCAAAACCTGGCCCAGAGATCCCAGAGATGGCCCTCATCGTGCAGGGTTCTGTCAGAGCGCTAGCAGGTTTTGCCCCGGGTGCCCCAGAGAAATGACTGCTGCTAGGATGATTATGGGTGCAATTATCCCAGTTATTAATTCTCCACTGACTGTGGGAGTGGAGGGCGTGTCCTGCCCCATCCATGGGCTCTTTCGCTTCAGGTTTCCATTACCCCGCAGAGCAGGGGGCCTCTCCATGATCCACAGAACTGTTAAGATCACTAATGGCACCTCTTATCCCCAACAGAAAGTCTCACAGAATTACCGATAGAGGAAAGGATGCTGAAGAAGTGGCCAGAAGAGTCTTAAAGATTGGTTCTTCAGGAATAAAAGAAAAGAAAGGAATATAAGAAAGATATAGCCCAAAGGGGAATTATTCTTTACCTAAGCCTCTGGTTTTCCAGGCGAAATAAGCTGCAGATAAGGAAAGCATTTCTAAGCAAAGCTCTAGGGTAGCAGAGAAAGGGTCAGATACGCTGCCCTCCACCTAAGGCTTGGGGTTCATGATGTGTGGTGTAAGTGCACACACACGTGTAAACACACATGTGCACACACCTCGGTTCAGGTCCCAGGTCTCCCCGGTAGTCAGAAGATGCCACCAGCCTCACTGATGTGTGGGGAGGCCGTCTCGGGAAGGCAGCCGGCACAAAGTTGCCTCTGCATCATGGCGGAAACTCAGCACTCTTGGCAGAGACACCCAGCGCTGGCAGGAAATCTCAGCAGGGCGGCTTGTTTCCGCTCATCAAACACCAGTAGCTTTCACCGAGAGCAGCAGAAAATGGGAGAAATGTGTCTGATCGCATCCGGGCTGTGTGTCAGCACTTTTCAGAGGCAGAGTTAGTTGGGAGCCTAGCTTTGAAGAAGAGGTTGTTACTCTCTTCTGTCCCACAGTATCAGCCAAGGAAACAGTTGGCAGGAACTTGCTGGAAACTCAGCTACCCTCCGCCTACCTCTGAGCAAACCGAGAGGGTCAGCTACTGAGATAAAGAAGGTAATGACAGCTTTCACTCTCACCCTGCTCATCACGAAGCTTCCAATTACTCGAAAGGAAGGACTGCCCAGGAACAAGTGACTCAGGTCTCTCCTGCACCTCCTCCATGACCATCTTCCACTCCACCTCCTGACTATTTCCCTCTTGTGAGTCACACCAAAGACTGAGAAAGGACCCCTTTCATCAGTAGGGCTTGCACGTGTGTGGCAGCTCCCCATGGGAAAACTCAGTGAGACAATCTGAGAATTATCAGTGAATCAGGTTCCTGAGGATGCCCAAGCATCCCCCCAAAAGGAAGTGTTCCTGTAACCAAGGACCCACAGCTGCTCCCCTCATAAGAGATCCCATGAATCTTCTCCCTGCACAATTTCCTGCTCAGACTAGGGAAGAGAGTGGCTGTGTGGAGGACAGGATTTGTGTGCCAGAGTTGGATTCACTCCTGGAGGCCCAGCTCATATATCCAGCCATATAAAAGGACGTCTTTAGAGGGTATTATGCCCCACGTGCTCCAGAATGCTGCCTTGGAGAGTCAGAACTCTTTTTTTTTTTTTAATTGGAGCCTAATTACTTTACAATACTGTGGTGGTTTTTGCCATATATTGACATGAATCAGCCATGGGTGTACATGTGTCCCCCATCCCAAACTCCCCTCCACCTCCCTCTCCATCCCATCCTTCTGCGTCGTCCCAGTGCACCGGCTTTGAGTGCTCTGTTTTCATGCATTGAACTTGGACTGGTCATCTATTTCACATATGGTAATATACATGTTTCAATGCTATTCTGTCAAATCATCCCACCCTCGCCTTCTCCCACAGAGTCCTAAAGTCTATTCTTTATATCTGTGTCTCTTTTGCTCTCTCACATACAGGGTTGTTGTTACCATCTTTCTAAATTCCATATATATGTGTTAAAATACTGTATTGGTGTTGAAAGTCATAACTCTTAAGAAGAATGAGTTTAAAGAGATGACCAATCAGGGTGATCTCTGAAATACCCTCTTACGCATCCTGAAGTCCAAAAAGGTTATCACACAAGGAGCATCAGGACAAGCAATTCACGGGCCTCCCCAGCAGTCCAGCAGTTGAGATTCTGCCTTCCACAGCAGGGGATTCAGTTTCAATCCCTGGAGAACTAAGGTCCCATCTGACAAGGAACCTTAAAATTAAACGAAAAAATAAAGACCAGCTATTCAAGATAGTGGTAGAGGACAATGCTCACCCTGTTTTATGACTTATTGTTTGTTTTCTTTATGCTTTTTACTTTTTTTTGTTTTTTTTGAGGTAGAATATATACATTAAGGAGCTTCCTCAGTGGCTCAGTGGTAAAGAATCTGCCTGCCATGCAGGAGACACAGGTCCAATCCCTGGAAGATCCGTGGGAGGAGTGCATGGCAGACCACTCCAGTGTTCTTGCCGGGAAAATCCCGTGGAGGGAGGCGCCTGCAAGCTACAGTCCACGGGGAAGCACAGAGTCGGACATGACTGAAGTGACGGAGCACACAGGCACATACACATTAAAGTGCTCAAACCTTAGCTAGATAGTGATGGGCTTTTTACAGATACACACAGGCCTGTATCCCACCCACATCAAGCTATAGACCTTCCCCAAGAGACTCTCTCAGGCCCCTTCCCAGTTAACCTCCAGCTCCAATACTTTGGCCACCTGATATGAAGAGCTAACTCATTGAAAAAGACCCTGATGCTGGTAAAGATTGAGGGCAGGAGGAGAAAGGGGACAACAGAGGATAAGATGGTTGGATGGCATCATCGACTCAATGGACCTGAGTTTGAGCAAGCTCTGGGAGATGGTGAAGGACAGGGAGGCCTGGTGTGCTGCCGTCCATGGGGTCACAAAGAGTCGGACAGGACTGAGCGACTGAACAGCAACAACCAGAAGGAACTGCTTGTCTGCCTTCTGTCACCATAGGTGGTGCTGCCAACCCAGCCCACAGAAGTGGACTCAGGGCACTCTTTTTCATCTGGCTTCTTTTACCCAACAGTTTGCTTGTGATGCTGGCTCGTGTGGTTGAATGGAGGGGCAGCTCCGTCTTCCTCATGGTTGAGTTGTATTTGTTGTGTGAAATACCTTCATCTGTGTTAGCGCCTCCTGGAGTGAGTAAGGGAGAGCTGTGTGGGCCCAGGGCTTCTCCTGGCCAACCCAGAGACAGAGGCTGGAATCCAGGCCTTGGAAAGAGGAAACAGAAGGAGACGACTGGCTGCAGAATCCTCAGGGAGGAAGGAGGGGAGCCAGCACGCGGTCTTGGGCCCTTTGTCCTGGGCGCTCCCACAGAGCTAGGAAGGACAGTTTTGGCCCAGCCTCTCTCCAGGCCCTTGCTCCTCGGCCATCACCCCCATGCTCACCCAAAAAGCCAGCTCTCCAAGGGCAGGGGGGATCCAGAGCCTTAAAGACTGCCCCACAAACCAGTATAAGGAGAGGCTCCTTATTTCATTCCTTTCCTTCTGGCTGACTAGCCAAACCAGTTGAGCATGACAACAGTCTGCCCATTAATGCCAGTGCCAGCCCCAAGCATCTGTTTCCATTTCTCTCCCATTTCCCGTGGGTGGTGGGTGGGAGCTCACTCCAGCTCCTTTCCACTTTTCCCTCCTAATCACAATCATTTGTTTTAACAGGACTGCCAGCGACTGTAGTACAAAACCCAGGCTGTGCCCACACAAAACAGCGAGCACCGGCCGTGCCCACATCCCCAGGTTGGCCTCAAGTGAAATGAAAACAGCCCGCTCTGCCATTATCCTCCTTCCTGCTTGTCCTGCAGGCCCCTGGCTAGTTTTAAAGTTTTCCCACTGCCTGATGTGGCCTCCACATATCTGACCATCCCACCTCTGGTTTCCAAAGACAAGTGCCAGGACCTAGTTTACACATGCCCAGTGCCTAGAAGGTCTGACGACCAAGGAATGATTCTTTGCAAGGCAGCTTACCACAGCTGCTCTGGAAAGCAGGAAGCTCTCTCTGGGTGTGGGTTTTCTGAGGGAGTCTTGGCCTCAATCTAAACAGAAGGGAGCTTCTGAACATGTGAAAAGAGGTTGATTGCCTGATGGCAGAGCTGTCCCAGACCACCCTTGACTATCCACTCTATCTGCCCTTTTCCACCCCAAACGATAGCCACCCAAACCCCTATCAAGGGGTCAAACACCAAGTCATCAGCCTGGTCCCCTAGCCATTGCCACACACTGAGTCTGACCCCAGGCCCAGCCTCTAAGCCTCTCTCCTTCAATTTTCTACCCATCATTCCCCCTACACACACACACCTGGCCCATAAGGCCATGCTTTACCCTTGACCTCAACCTTTGCATTCATTTAGAAGCAGAGCTGCTGCTGGTGATTCATATGTGAACTCAAGGATGTTGGGATGCGGGATGCTCATGCACCTGGATTCCTAGGACCAGTCCTCCTGACTGATGTTCTCTCTCCATGTGACTTTGGGCTCAGTCTCTGTGCTGAGCCTATGTTTTTACATATGCAAAATGGTGTAGAAATCAATGGACTTCCCTGGTGGCTCAGACAGTAAAACATCTGCCTACAATGCAGGAGACCCGGGTTAAGGAAGATCTCCTGGAGAAGGAAACGGCAACCCACTCCAGTATTCTTGCCTAGAAAATCCCATGGACAGAGAACCTGGTAGTCCATGGGATCACAAAGAGTAGGACATGACTGAGTGACTTTGGGCTCAGTCTCTGTGCTGAGCCTATGTTTTTACATATGCAAAATGGTGTAGAAATCAATATCTTCACAACCTACTCCATAGAACTGTTTCTCACTGCAAAGTAACACGTTTGTTGTAAATGATGCAAACAACCACAGCGTTGGGGAGTTAGGAGGTATGTAGGGGTGAATCTCAATTGTTGCTTTTTTCATCACTGGGTCCAGGTAGCTTCTGCCTGGCCAATTCCCTCCTTCACTGGAGGTTTGGGCCTGACACACAGTTCTTGGCTGTCCAGGAATAATAGTCAAGTTCCCAGGCATCAGGTCCTTATTGTATGCCAGGCACCATGCCAAGCAATTACATCCTCATCTCATTTAATTCTCATAACATTTCTTTGAGGTAGGCATTGTTAATCTCACTGAATCTAGGAGGAAACTGAGAAGCACAGAGAGGCTAAGCGACTTGTCCAAGATCACACAGGAAGGGAACAGAGGAGCCAAGATTTAACTTTAGAACAACTTCTTTCAGTTACCAGGTTATACTGCTGTTACGAGATAAATTTATCCTCCCAAAACTCTTAAGTTGAAGCTCTAATCCTCAGTACCCCAGTCCCTCAGAAAGTAACTATATTTGAAGATAGGGCTTCCAAGATGTAATTAAGTTAGAACAAGGCCATTAGGGTAGGCCCTAGTCCAACCTGACCAGTGTCTTTATAAGAAGTGGGAGAGACACTAGGGATACGCTTACACAGAGGAAAGACCATGTGAGGATGCAAGCCAGAGAGGCCTCAGAAGAAACCAGACCTGCAGACACCTTGAACTTGGACTTCCAGTCCCCAAAACTTCCATTGTTTAAGCCGCTCAGCCTGTGGTATTTTGTTACGCTAGCCCTAGCAACAGAGAAGGCAATGGCACCCTACTCCAGTACTCTTGCCTGGAGAATCCCATGGACAGAGGAGCCTGGTGGGCTGCAGTCCATGGGGTCACCAAGAGTTGGACACGACTGAGCGACTTGACTTTCACTTTTCACTTTCATGCATTGGAGAAGGAAATGGCAACCCACTCCAGTGTTCTTGCCTGGAGAATCCCAGGGATGGGGGAGCCTGGTGAGCTGCCGTCTATGGGGTCACACAGAGTCGGACACGACTGAAGCGACTTAGCAGCAGCAGCAGCAGCAGCCCTAGCAAACCAATACAACTCCTTCCTACATTTCGAGAATGGCCTGAACCATGGTCACTGCTCTAGGTGGCCCCACAGACCAACCAGCACTCAGAGGAGGAACGGAGAAATCTGGGGAAGGAAAAAAGGAGGAGGAAGGAAGCCACCCGGGTCTCCAGCCCTGGGCCCACTCCCACTGTCCTGAGCCCTTTTCCACCCAAGTGTCCCTGGGGCAATGTGACCCCTTGGTGAGTCCCTGCTCAGTGGTGGAGTCTCTCTGAGCCCCCTGACTTCCCCTGATGCAAGAGGACTCCCTGTATCCTAGCCAACAGGACCATGGATGCGTATGGTCACTTGAGAACAAACATTGTGGGGGGATCTGTACTGAGGCAAACAAATCTCAGCACAAGGAGATGGTGTGTAGTCCTGGAACGGAATGTGAAAGAGAGAGATCATTTCAGAGAGCTGCTCCAGGCACTGGGGAAGTCTCTAGAAAAGCAGAGACAAGAGAGGCTCCCTGGGCCGGTATAGGAAGCTCTGAATACGAACAGGCTTCAGAGCTGCCTCTGTGGCCCCATTTCAGCCTATCCACCACATTGGCTTTCTCTCTCCCCTTCCCCACTTCCAGACATTAGCCCAAGGCCCTGGGGCTCACTGATTTAACCCAACCCAGCAGGTCAAGAGCCAGCATTGTAAAGCTCCTCTGGTTCATGGCAACTTGTACAATCATTTCCTCTCCTCTCACTCCTGAGACCCTGTCCCAGGCCCTTATACCATTTCCCATTGCTGCTGCAACAAATCAGCACACATCTAGTAGCTTAAGACAACACACTTTTATAATCTTCCTCTTCTTTAGTCAGAAGTATCACATGGGTCTCACTGGCCTAAAACCAAAGTAAGGGTGGGGCTGCGTTCCTTTCTGAAGGCTGCAAGGCAGGATCCATTTCCAGCTTCCCACAATCCTTGGCTTGCTCCATCTTCAAAGTCAGTGGTGGCTGGACTTTCTCACATTGTATCACTCTAACTCCACCCCGCTGTCTCCCTCTATTACTTACAAGGACCCTGTGATTACACTGGGCTCCCTCAGATAATTCAGGATTATCTCTTTAAGTCAGCTGATTAGCAACCTTAATTTCCCAGTGCCATGTAACATGACATACTCCTGGGTTCTGGGAATTAGGACTTGGACATCATTGGGAGGCCATCAATCTGTCTATTATACCCCTGAATTTACTCACTCCCCACAGAGGCCAAGGTACTATAATAAATGTATTCCACCTCCCTCCCCTTCTCTGCCATCTCCCACCTCACTTTCCCTTCAAAATAAACTCTATAGCTTAGCCCACCCCAGTATGGAAACAGCATGTCCAGGCTCTGTGTGTCCCTCTGGATCCACTGGGCACTTCCTTTAGGATGCCTGTCCATGTGGTGTGTTGTCCAAATCCAGGATTGGCCATAGGAACAGATGGCTGCTACCAATGGCTAAGGAGGTCCAGGTAGTTCTCCTGGGCCTCCAGGTCTTACATCTCACAGACAGGATGTCCCACTGGGTTAGGAATCCCATTTCTCAACCCTTGTGACCATAATAGTCCAATCATCCAAAAGCAATTAATTTCTGAGAGACTTAAATCCACCAAAATGTCAGGTTTCCAATCCCAGAGGCAGGGCAGGGCATTCCTTCCCCATCTTGGAGCTAGAAGACTGGTTAGCACAGAACCGTAGGAAAAAGCACTTCAGTTGTCTGGAGGGTATGTTTCCATCAGATCATGGAAGCTTGATGACTCACATTTTCCCAGCATCCAAATACTCTTGTTAAGTGGCCTAAGAGTTTCTCACTGAGTGTTTTAAATGAGTGCATCAAATATACAACCTCTTCCACCCTCATAACTCCAAGATAACCCCACATGTGTGATTTCTTCCTTCCGAGCCTATCAAAGGGGCTTCTCAGGCGGCACTTGTGGTAAAGAATCCGCTTGTCAATGCAGGACACTCAGGTTCAATCCCCGGGTCAGGAAGATCCCCTGGAGGAGAAAATGGCAACCTACTCCAGTATTCTTGCCAGGAAAATCCATGGACAGAGGAGCCTGGAAGGCCACAGTCCATGGGGTTGCAAAGAATCAGACATGACTGGGCACATCCTATGAAAACCCCTCAGAACAGGCACCCAAGGGCCACATCCTCATATGCTGAAGCTTTATCTATCCCCAGGTGTCTGAATGAGCTACCAGCCTTTGGTGCGGGTGGACGAGCAGGTAGGAGAATGGGGGTGGAGGGATGGGATTCACTTTGTCCCTAGTTGAGAACATTTCTGGTGTGCTGTGAGGTAGAACTACAGAATGGGAAAGTTGGAAGAAGAAAGAGAGATCGCAAAGCTCACCTAATTAAACCCTCTCTTTTTAAAAATATAAGAACAGTTTGAAAAGCTAAAGCTTGTAAATGATTATTGCTGTTGTCAATTTCCTCACCATCACCACTGTGAGAGAGCCTGGATTCCACTATGTGCTGAGAATCACTTTATTCAGGGTCTTTTCTAGGGAACTGCATTTTCTCACCTCCCCTGATGTAGAGTCCCTATTAAGCCCTCTGGCTTTTAAAGGCAGAAGGAGAATAGGCTCACTTTTAGGAGCTTCCCAGGTGGCACAGTAGTTAAAGAATCCCCTTGCAATGCAGAAGACTTGGGTCAGATCCCTAGGTTGGGAAGATCCCCTGGAGAAGAAAATGGAAGCCTACTCCAGTATTCTTTGCCTGGAAAATCCTGTAGACAGAGAAGCCTGGTGGGCTACAGTCCATGGGGTTGCAAAGAGTCAGACATGACTGAGCACACGCATACACACACACACACACACACACACACACACACATATGAGTTGTCAGAGCACTTACTCTTGGGTGGAGCTGCTGTGGGCATGCACTGGCCCCTAACTCCCCTATTCTGAAAGGCTGAAAAGTCAGTCTCAGTGGGTTTATGACTCTATAGACCAATGTGGAGAAGGCTGCAGGAGTGAACATCTGTGGGGCGACTTGAACAAATCACTCACATGTATGGACCCCTGACTGAATTCCACAATTCCAGATCCTGGCACTTTATATGCAACTACTTCATTTGATCATCACACCGACCCTTCACAGTCACCCCAGTTTTGCAGATGAGGAACGTGAGGTACCCAAAGGATAAGTAACCTTGACCTTTCCAAGGTCAAGAGGATGCCAAGTGGCAGATCCAGGATGTGAATCTCCAGTCCAATCCCTCATCCCCATTGGCTGGGTGCAGAACATTCTGGGACCCCATTTTCCCACCCCTTCTCCTTGTTCTCTCTCACCCCGGATCTGCCCTCCTCACAGAGCTGCCAGCAGGGTGACTCACATCCATTGCCTTGCCCAATGCCCTCCCCACCCCCAACCCCCACCCCCAGGCCTGAAGTGCTATTTCTAGAGGGAAGAATCTAGGGAGGAGCACAGGAGTGGCTGTTTTCAATTCTAAACTCTAAAGCACCCAGCATAGTGTTCTTAAGTGAAGATGAAGATGCTGTTGGCGGTGATGACAGTTGGAGGGGAGCAGGAGGCTGAAACATTAGGGACAGGGCAGGACAAACTCAGGGAGACTATCATTTGCTAAAAATCTATACCAAAATCTATGCCACAGAATTGCTGTGCTCATGACTGGACTTCCATTCCAACCCAAACATCTTGAGCAGCCATCTGGGGGCCTCCCACCATCCTGTGGATGGAGCCAGAAGATGGCTGGGGCTCTCCAGTTCTCACAGAGCTGACGCCCGGAGCTCGGATGCTGCCTCCTCTGGGAGGCTCCAGGGAGCCTGGAGTCGGAAGCCAGAGAGAAGCTCCCCACCCCTTGAACCTGTCTCCAGCTAGAGATGAGGCTCTTGTCAAAGCCCCTTGGAATTGCCGGGGTAGGCACAATATAAACATTCATGTAGTTACAGGATAATAATTACAGCTTCCCTGTACATAACACCTCTCTTCCCCAGAGCAGCCGGCTTCTCCCATTATCTCATTAATCCTCCTGTCCCTGGGAGGCAGGGAGGGCCCCAGTGTGATCACCAGCATTTCACTGAGGGAGAAGGGAGGGAGGAGGAGCTTGCCCGGGGTCACATGCTTAGTCATGTGGTTTAAGTGTAGTCTGTGCTGGGGCCCTGACCAGAAGTCAGAGAAATAGTAATAATGGCAGCCCTTGGTTGAGTGCTTTAGTGATAGGACACCAGACAGCCATGGGCATGGTTTCCCTCTGTCCTGCAACAGCCTGGTAAAGCTGGGATTATTATGGTCCCATTTTACAGATGGGGAGACTGAGCTCCTCACTAGGTATCAGAGGCATACAGCCCCACACACTTAACTCTCCCTTCAGCAGACATCTAACAGTCTGTTCCTGAATCAGCTCCCCTTCCCAGAGCAATAATAGGTAAACAAAAGTGGTGTATGTTATTCAGGAGAGAGGGTGAAACCCTCTCCTCATCCCTGGGGAAGATCAGAGCTGTGGCTAAGCAAGCTGCTGCTGCTGCTGCTAAGTCGCTTCAGTCGTGTCCGACTCTGTGTGACCCCATAGACGGCAGCCCACCAGGCTCCCCCGTCCCTGGGATTCTCCAGGCAAGAACACTGGAGTGGGTTGCCATTTCCTTCTCCAATGCATGAAAGTGAAAAGTGAAAATGAAGTTGCTCAGTTGTGTCTGACTCTTCCTCTTCACGACCCCATGGACTGCAGCCCACCGGGCTCCTCTGTCCATGGAATTTTCCAGGCAAGAGTACTGGAGTGGGGTGCCATTGCCTTCTCCGGCTGAGCAAGCAGGAGGCTGCAAAAGCAACTCGTTCTGTAGCCTTATGGAATCAATAGAAAAGCCTTGATTGACTGAGAGCTGCACCCCACCCCCACCATCCTCCAGTCCTAAGCCTGTTTCCTGGCTCATCCTTTTGACGGGAGGACAATTACCACTATTCATATCCAGCCGGAGGCCACCTGCCAAGGACCCATTCTCATGCACATCGAGCTAAAGATCAAGCACAAAGCAGGACAATCTGGGGTTTTCCACCAGACCTGGGAGTGGACCCTCTGTGCTTACCCGCCTTGAGGCATTTAGGGTTCTCTGCAAATTCCAGGGACCCAGCCCGCCCCGGGAGACCCAGTCAGAGATGCCTCAGGCTAGCTTACTCACACCAGGGCCTCAAAAAACTGAGAGGTTCAGCCCATAAGAAACTGGTCTTTGGTATTAACTTAAGCCGCTCAGTCGTCACTCTTAGTGACCCCTAGCAGGTTTCTCCATCCATGGGATTTTCCAAGCAAGGGTACTGGAATGGGTTGCCATTTCCTTCTCCAGGGGATTTTCCTGACCCAGGAATTGAACCCAGGTCTCCCGCACTGCAGGCAGGTGCTTTACCCTCTAAGCCAGAGGTGATCTGGCCACTTGATGGGTAGAGCTGACTCACTGGAAAAGAACTAATGCTTGGAAGGATTGAGAGCAGGAGAAGGGGGTGACAGAAGATGAGATGGTTAGATGGCATCACTGACTCAATGACCATGAGTTTGAGCAAACTGGGAAGTGGTGAAGGACAGGCAAACCTAGAGTGCTGCAGTACCTGCAGTCACAAAGAGTCAAACATGACTCGGTGACTGAACAACAACCACAAGGAGACTGGACAAACAGGGGCTTTTAGAGCTCCAAGTCCTGACCCCCATGGCGTGTCCCTGAGGTGGCTTTGGAGCCAGCTCATACTGACTCAACAGAGCTGAGTGTTAGTTTCAAGAATTTTGTGAGATGCTTGATGTCATATCAGTCAGTCAGTCAGTTCAGTCAGTTCAGTCAGTCAGTCGTGTCTGACTCTTTGCGACCCCACGAACCGCCAACATGCCAGGCCTCCCTGTCCATCACCAACTCCCAGAGTTTACCCAAATTGATGTCCATTGAGTCGATGATGCCATCCAACCGTCTCATCCTCTGTCGTCCCCTTCTCTTCCTGCCTTCAATCTTTCCCAGCATCAGGGTCTTTTCCAATGAGTCAGTTCTTCGCATCAGGTGGCCAAAGTATTGGAGTTTCAGCTTCAGCATCAGTCCTTCCAATGAACACCCAGGACTGATCTCCTTTAGGATGGACTGGTTGGATCTCCTTGCAGTCCAAGGGACTCTCAAGAGTCTTCTCCAACACCACAGTTCAAAAGCATCAATTCTTCGGCGCTCAGCTTTCTTCACAGTCCAACTCTCACATCCATACATGACCACTGGAAAAACCATAGCCTTGACTAGACGGACCTTTGTTGGCAAAGTAATGTCTCTGCTTTTTAATATGCTGTCTAGGTTGGTCATAACTTTCCTTCCAAGGAGTAAGCTTCTTTTAATTTAATGGCTGCAATCACCATCTGCAGTGATTTTGGAGCCCAGAAAAATAAAGTCAGCCACTGTTTCCACTGTTTCCCCACCTATTTGCCATGAAGTGATGGGACTGGATGCCATGATCTTTGTTTTCTGACTGTTGAGCTTTAAGCCAACTTTTTCACTCATTAAGAGGCTCTTTAGTTCTTCTTCACTTTCTGCCATAAGGGTGGTGTCATCTGCATATCTGAGGTTATTGATATTTCTCCCAGCAATCTTGATTCCAGCTTGTGCTTCAACCAGCCCAGTGTTTCTCATAATGTACTCTGCATATAAGTTAAATATAGGTGGCTTAAAATCAGTCCTGGTGGGAGTATTAAGATCATGTTAATTGACAAATGCTACGAATCAGCTCCACCCCTCCCCTGCCAGTTGTTAAACATTTACCAACACACCCTCTGCCTAGTGGGAGAAGCAGGGAGCTTCCAAGAACATCTAAAAGTGTTATCAGAAAAATGAAGGCCAATCTCTCACAGAGGCCGAGTGAACGGTGTTCTTCTTTACAGCGTGGACTGCCTTTCTCCTTGCTGTGTTTCTGGGCATATCTTGCTATCCAGATCGTTGCACAGTCACATTAGCCCAGAGATTGAACCATGCTTTCTGCAAGATTATTGCAAATTTTTTGGTGTATTAGAATAAACTGAATTTTTTTTTAAGTTTCAGTTTCCCCTATCGGAATCTATAGAGGATCCTCTATAGATCAATCTATAGGTGTCAGAGACAAAATTTTTAAGGAAAGGTTTATCTGGCTGCCTTTATCAGCTGTTGCCTTTGAATTTGGAATAACAACAAAGCCTTTCCCAGCTCAGCCTTGAGAGCATTGCCTATAGCCCAGACTTCAAATGGACCTTCTCAGAGTGTGTCTCAGAGTGACACTCAGTGGCCCAGCTGATTTTTTTCAAAACAATCACAATCACTTCATATGAGAAACAGACGGGCAAGAGAAACTCCTCCGTGGGTGGCTTGGAGGTAATTTTCACGGTGAAATGCCTTGTGAATAAGACAGTGAGGACAGTGACAGCCTCCTGGGGCTGCTGCTTTGTGTCCCAGTATGAAGTAATTAAGAATGTGAATAAAGCCCAAGCTTGTGCCAAAACCTCCAAACACCATCAAGTGAATGTTCAGTGAAGTTGTTACAACTGCTATCCCTTTGCAAGGCATCTATTTCACCTTATTCCCAACTCTGCACCCCTTCATCCTCACAGATTCCTCACATCCCTGACCCAAATCCCAAAGGCCCCTGCAGCTCCCACACCCTGTGGTTGTACAAGGAAAGCATCTCACATCCACTGGGCTTTTCTCAAGGACCCCAGACCTCCGCAAAGTATTCCTGCTCAAAGCTCCTTGAGCCCTGGCTCTGAGCTGCCCTCTGGACGTTGTATCTCTTCAACTGGGAAGGAGGAGCCTCAAGTGCCATTCATTCATTCATTCAACAAATGTTTACTGATCACCTACCACATTCCAGGCCTGGTTCTTCGATGGGGGTACATCGAAAAACAGCGTGGACCTATCCCTGCCCTTGGGGAGACAGCTGAGCAAACAGAAAATTGGGGGCACATCCACGAGGGCTCCCTACCCAGTGTTGGTGCATCAAAGTCTTTCCGGAAAGCAACAGGTCAGATGTGAGCTAAAGGGTGAGAAGGAAATATCAAGATCAGGGCTCTACAAACTTTTCCCCTCAAGTTCCCTCCAGTCCTGTGATAGTATGATAGCCCATTTGCAAGTATTTTAAGCTTTTTGGGCTCTATGGTATCCATTGTAACTCTTGCTCTTCCACAGCAGTTCAAAAGCAGCCACTGGCAATACCGAAGCCAATGAGTATGTCAATGTCTCAGTAAAACTTTATTTATGGATGCTAAAATTGGACTTTCATATAATGGTCAGAGTTACACAATACTCTTGCTTTGATTTTTGTTTTGTTTTGTTTACTGTTAAGAAACATAAAAACCAATCGCTTCTCGGCCTTTTGGCTAAGAAACCATTCTTAATTCACGGGAAGATTCGGTCCCCAGATGTGGATGGAGGGTGTTGGTATGAAGGTAGAGGCGGGGTTCAGGGTTTTCTAGGCTGAGGGCCTGGAGGTGGCAGAGAAGAAGGTGAGCCCAGATGGGACCCTGTTGGCCCTAAAAAGAAATTTGGATTTACCCTGTGAGTCAGAGATGGGTATTCAGAGGGGGAGTCACTTGTTAATGAAATATTTATTACATGCCTACTGAATGCCAGGCACCATCCAGAGGGCTACTGTAGACTGGGTAGTCAGGAAAGGTTTTCCAAGGAGACAGCATCTGAGCTGAGATCTGAACTACAAGACCAGGTTTATGAGGTGCTATAACCCTTAATTCTTACAATTAACTGCAAGGAGAGATTAACTGATGTTCATTTTACAAGTGAGAAAATGGAGACTCAGCAAGGTTAAGCAAGTTGCCCAAGGTCACAGAGCTGAATGATGGCAGAGAACCAAGATTTCAACTGCTCTGCACACAAACCCTGCCTCTAGCCTTTATTAACCATGTAACCTTGGCTAGTGACCTCATCTCAGAGTCCCCATACACCAGTTATGAGCGCCCTTCTTTCTTCTATCAGGAAGTATGTTTGTAAAGCCTGTGCACTCAAAAAATCTGTATTGAGGGAATTCCCTGATGGTCCACTGGTTAGGGTTAGGCACTGTCACTGCCAGGGCCCGGGGTTCAATCCCTGGTTGGAGAACTAAGATCCTGCAAGCCATGCAGCCAAAAAGAAAAAAAAAAAAAAGATGTCCTGAGGGCCTACTACATGCCAGGACTCTTCTAGGTGCTTGATAGGGATAATGACCAAAAAGCTCTTGGGGCAGTGAACAAAACAAAGATCCCTACACCCTCAGAGGGCAGCTACAGGGTTTGGAATTTTCAGATTGAGTGGTCAGGGTAAACCTCACTAAGGATATGACTTTTGAAAAGACTCAAAGGAGATGAGGGACTTTGCTGTAAGAGAATTTGGGGAAAGAGTTCCAGGCAAAGGAAACAGCCAGTGCAAAGGCCCTGAGGCTGAAAGCAGGATGGTATGTTCAAGGAACAACTAGGAGGTCAGTGTGGTTGGAGCAGAATAAGGGGTGTGAAAAGTGGTAAGATGTGATGTCTGAGAGGTAAAGCGGAGGAGCTGAGGAGGGGTTAAGAAAGCTTACTGTGGTTTTACTCCAAGTTTGCAGTTCAAGCCTCAAGCATCTAGATGTCCCCCAGGGCTATGATTTCATGTCTCTGTGACAAAGAATCTCTACCCATCACCGCCCACTGTGATTGTCAGCCAGGCTTCTCTCTGCACTAAGCAGTAACAGCAGGAGAGGTGCTGGCATTGGACAAGGACCAGGAGGGACTTTCCATCAGATACCCAGATGGAGAGGATTAATTCATTCTCTTCAGTTCTCTGCAGTATAAGATGGCCTAGGTTACACAGAGCTCCCTAACTTCCCAGCCTTAGAGAGTGGGCTACGTTACAAGGGACAGGTTGGGTTTGGGAATCATGCAGGAAGGTTTCAGAGGTTTTATTTTTTCTTTCAAATCCTCGGTATTCTGCAAGACTCGGGCAGCTCTAGCTCAGTCTTAGGATGATAAGAATACACTGAGAGGCAGGCTAGGCACCAGGATGCTCAACAAAGACCCTGAAGATCTCTCTCTCTACCAGCCCCCACCTCATTCATGGTTGGGGAGGGTTTGGGGTGAGTATTAGAGAAGAACAGGAGGGAAGCTTCCAAAGCACCCTGGGATGCACTTGACACTCATTCCCCACTTCTGTTATGAATCTGGTTGGTTTAGTTGGCTTGTTTTGGCCGCTTAGCTTATGAGCTCTTCGTTCTCTGACCAAGAATCAAACCCATGCCCCCTGCAGTGGAAGTGCAGAGTCTTATAACCACTGGACTGCCAGGTAAGTCTCATAAATCTAGTTTACTATGTGTCCAGGCTTCCTGTTTTTTTTTGTTTTTTTTTTTTTATGGATTTGTTTGTTTTTATTTTCTTCTACAACTGTTTCTGAGTTTAGTTCCTTTGCTTTAAATGAATCAGTGATGGCTCAAACCAGGTATGGGTTGTAACGTAGACCTTGAGGATTCCTAATGGCCTCCCTCCAGCCCCTCCTGTGTCCCATCACCCTGAAAGTGAAGTGAAAGTCACTCAATTGTGTCCAAGTCTTTGCGATCCCATGGGCTATACAGTCCATGGAATTCTCAAGGCCAGGATACTGGAGTGGGTAGCCTTTCCCTTCTTCAGGGGATTCTTCCAAACCCAGGGATCGAACCCAGGTCTCCCACATTGCACGCAGATTCTTTACCAGCTGAGCCACAAGGGAAGCCCAGGAATACTGGAATAGGTAGCCTATCCCTTCTCCAGCAGATCTTTCTGACCCAGAAACCAAACCAGGGTCTCCTGCATTGCAGGCAGATTCTTTACCAACTGAGCTATCAGGGAAAGCCCCGCATCACCCTGAGGAAGTAGCAGATGGCCCCAGAGCATCTGCCGGCATAAAGGTGAGATGTCCCTGGTCTTGAGACAAGTATAGTGTCTTGACTATAGTCAAGCTCCTCTTGACTATCCGACAGAAACAGACTCTTTTGTGTGCATCCCAGGGAATTTCTTCTGTCCTTAAGGAATCTGAAAGTAGCCAGGTTATAGTTCTGCCAAGAAATCCACTTTCTAGACAAGGAAAATTCTTGGAGCAAAAAGCATGCTATGCCACTCGCCCCAACACGCACCATGGGGCACCTGTAAATAAATCCATTGTCTTGTCTGAGCTCAGTGTGAATTCCTCAGCAGTTAAAAATGTTGGTTTGTTTTCTCCAGATCTTTATAGGCTGGTATAATTTCATTAGATACATGTCCTTCATTCCTCCCTTGCTACTCCCAGCTAAGAATCCCTTTACCTTTTGACACCTTCCTTTTTTGCATCTCTGAGATCTTCACCAGGCATTGTCCTAAGTTATTCCCCTGCCGAGAATTAACAAATAACCAAGTAGTCAGTCCACTTCCTGTTCCATTTATCCCTTAGCACTCTAGGAATGTGCCCATTTAAGTGAGGTTTTCTGCAGGCACATCTAAGAGGGTGTAGAGATGCACAAAGAGACAAACACAGTGCTTTTTTTTTTCTTTAAAAAAATTTATTTTTAATGACATGAAGTCTTTTCTTTCAACATCCAGGATGCAAAGACATTCATTCCTGGAGAGAAAGATGATTGTTTCCAAGCCAGCAGGAAAAAGATTGTCTTATACCTCCTTTGTCTTCTACCTGGGGCTCAACTGGACCAGTCAGTCCTTCAACAGAGAAGGCTCCTGTTGCAAATGCCAGAGACCAGCAGGCTGAGAATAGGATCGTTCAACCCTGAGATGGAAACTCTGGTCTAAATAAAACCCAGCCAAAATTTTTATTACCTGAACCATGAAGCCTCACCAGCCGCAAGAATCTCAGGACCTTGTCTGAGAAGTGGAGGTGCCTCTGCATTCCTGAGCACAGGAGTCAGACTTGCCAGTCCCTCTGCCTGATATCATAAGGCCACGAGATCTAGTGGTTAAGGGCATGGGTGCAGGGTTTCTAAAGCACGTGCCTAGTTTCCGAAGCCTGCCTCAACCCTTTTCTACCTGTGCTAGCTTGGATAAGTTACTTAACAGCTCTGTGACTCAGGCTCCTCATTTATAAAGCAGGGATAAAAAAAAGCAGCTACCTCTTAGGGTTATCACAAGGGTTAAATTAAATTATATATATATATATATATATATACCGCAATTAAAATAGTGCCTGTTGCATTGTAAACATTATATAAGCACTAGCTGTTTTTCATTACTGTCATTGCAGTAATACGTGATAATAGATAAAAAGCACATACCTCTCTTGTGGGCTGCACAAAGCCAGGTTTTGGCAAATCCTTCATTCTTTAGATATTTATATGCACGAAGTGTGGGCTCTAGAGCAGAGCCTTTATAAATGCACCAGCCCACGCTGAGATGCTTTCACCCTAAGGCCTCTCCGTGAGCCTGTCCTCTAGCTTCCGGCCCCTGAGCTGGCGGCCAGTCCCAGCCCCACATCAAGGTCAGAAAGGAAAGGGACAGAGGACCAGCTGCTCCATCTCCTTCAGTCTGGGGGAAAGCGGTGGCAGGCAGTAGCGACAGTTAGGACCTTGGCAGAAGTGAAGTCCCCAGACAAGGAATGACCAACCAAGCATGAGACAGAGACGCACTCTCCTCCTGTCACCCTCCACCCCCAGCACACAACCTCACAACACCCCAACACACACACAGGACTCCCAACACTACACAGTCCCCTAAGACCACACCACAACACCCCCCCAGCGCTACACATCAACACACACACAACTCCACAACACCAGCAACACCCTCTACAAACATGCCACCCAACACACACAATGCCCCTCACCCTACACAATAACCCAACACGAATGCAGCTACACAACACCCCAACACACATGGACACTGACAACGCTGTCCTGTTCTCCAGCCCCTCCCTCTTTGCCTTTTCTCTTGGACAGACCCTCACAGGGAAGCATTCCAGTGCAGTGTGTGATGTAGAACAAGAGCAGAAGGTGGGCAGAGGGGGACTTCCTGGTGGCCCAGTGGCTAAGACTCCGTGTTCCCAATGCAGGAGGCCCAGGTTTGATCTCCGGTCAGAGAACTAGATCCCACAAGTTGCCACTAAAGATCCTGCATGCAGCAACTAAAACCCAGCACAGCCAAATAAATAAATAAATGTTCTTTTTTAAAAAGAGTGAAGGTGAGGGAAGGGAGCGGGGCAGCATGCAGACACTGGAGTAGAGGTCCGAAGTGGATCTGGGCTCGTCTATGTACTACTCGTAGAACCTGGCAGGGGAAGTCATCTCTCTGAGCCTCTCTTGCCTTGTCTGCAAAATACTCATCATGTCTACATTAGGAGAATGTTGTTGGGATTAACCCAGATCATAAGCAGAACACACTCGGCACAGGTGCCTGGCATACAGCCCATCACCACCCCCTGTAAGCGGAAATGGTGTGGTTGTCACTGATTGTGATACTCCTGTTGCTGAAATGAGGCTGACTAAGGGAGAGGAAAGACGTGGTGAAGAAGCTCGAGTGAACCATGGAAAGAAGGACGTCTCCCCACCCCAGAAAGAAAGCACCTTTGTCTTCTAAAGTAAGTTTCCACAGCAGCCCTAGGAACTCACATCTGTCATGATCTCCACCTTAGGTCCTCCAAGGGGACAGTCATTAGTAAACATATTAATTCGCATCATGCTATCAACCCAGATCAATTCTTTGACCAGCATAATCCTAACTTTACTGTCCCAGCTGCCTCTCAGCAGGCGAGAACATGGTTGTGTTTCCTGCGATCAGAGAGTACACTAGCCCCCGTCGCGTTCTCACACTTGACCATCCTCCACTACTGAGCAAGCCCTGGCAGGACCCCAGTTCACTCCTAAGGACCATCCGGTGTGGGGACATTCATCCAGGTTCTCCCTTCTAGCTGCAGACATCCCATCATCCTCTCCCACAAGGGCTCTTTCTTCTTTTTTAAGGTTCCAGATCCCTTTAAGAATCTGGTGAAAGGGACAAAGTCTTCCTTGCAATTTTGTTCTGACCAACTTCTGGGCCCCCTTAGGCCCCCAGTTCCAGAAGATGTGGGAAATTCCAGCGCCTGTTTCCCGTCTTGGCTGTTCCCAGCAGAGCTGACTGGAGCTTGGCTTCTCTGAGGATCAGAGAGTCCTTCCACCTGGTGGTCTGCTCAGAGCCAGCTTGTTAAAGTGAGCCGCCCAGGATGCACCACACAGCTCTGCTCAGAGCCTCAGATTCCGGCAATGAACCCAAAGAGGGCCAGGCAGAGCACACACACCCGCTCTGTTCCTCCAGCAGCTGGTGGGGCGGGGGGCGGTTTGAAGGGGGGTTGCAGGACCTTGTGTGTCTGTGCAGTTGTCGTATTTGCTAAAATATCCCACGTTCCTGAGTAGTGCGTGCATACTCAGTCATGTCCAACTCTCTGTGACCCCATGGACTGTAGCCCACCAGGTTCCTCTGTCCTTGGGATTCTCCAGGCAAGAGTACTCGAGTGGGTTGCCATTCCCTTCTCCAGGGGATCTTCTGGACCCAGGTATCGAATCCTGTGTCTCCTGCATTGCAGGCAAATTCTTTACCACTTGAGCCATCAGGGAAGCTGAAGAAAACTTAGAAAAAAGAAAAAAGCCTGGGCCAATTTCCCAATATTCTATAGTCAGAGAGGAGTATGTGGTTCTGACCAGGTATCGGGGAGAACGGAAGCCCTCACGTCTGCTATAGCCAACATGGAGTCTGGCAGGAACAACTAACTAACCAGGTGTCCGTTCTGAGCGATGAGCTGTCGTAACCATTTAGCTGAACCCCCTCAACAACCTATGTGGTGGGAGCTAGTATTACCCTCATTTTATAGAGAAGGAAACAGGAACACTGAGGTGAGAGAACTTGTCAAGACCCCAGCATGGAAGAGCAGGGATCTGGCCTCAGGGAATCTTAACTCCTGAGCCCAAACTGCTAATCTCTGTGCCGTACCACCTGTGCTGTGCTTGCCTCAGCATTGTTATCGCGGAAGCGGCGAGGAGAGGGCAGGAGAAAAAATCAACTTTCCCACAGTGTTCACCTCTGGCAGGCTCTCCAATGCTATTATACACCACTAGATTCAAATCTAGAGAAATGAGGTAACAGTTTGGTCCCCTGATGCCCTCTAGTCCCTCCTGCCCATGAATTTCAGATGCCCAGAAACAAAAAGCACAAGAGAGCTACAGGGGTTGAACTCAATACCAAAGGGCTTGCTTCTCTATCAAACTAAGCCATCCAGGCTTTTCACACTCAGACCAGACCTGGTCCCTGATTTTTCCACCCAGACCCACTCCTTAAGCAAGCACCCTGTAATGCCGCTGGCTGATCACCTTAGTGCGTCCACGATAACCAGAAGAGTAGTAACTAGACCAAAACGCTAAATACACATCCCCTGGCCATCCAAATGTCACCAGAACACTTGCATCTGAGTTATGTAAAGTGAGATATAGCTTTCAACTCAAGATCTAAAAGAGAAAGGCATTGAGCCCAGGCAGTACTATGTCCTAAGTCATTCACGAAGGACCTAATTACAAATTCTTGCCCCAAATCCCTGCCATATGAGCACAAGTTCTAAAATACAGGCTGTGTACAGAAGCCCAGGAGTATACGTCTCAGTCACATTTCTACCAATAATATCATAGTGTTGAAACAGGACTGTATTTTTTTTTTTTTTACCAAAATCCCTTACTTTTGAACACCTGGCAATGCTAAGAATGGCTTTCACATCCACAATGTCAGAGGGCCGCTCTGGAGATGTTCCAGATTGATTCGATAACTGCTCTGATCAATACTTGAGAACCGCATGGGAACAACAACCCATCTTTGTCACCATGTAGGGGACTTGATGTAAAACCCCAGAAGCTACCAAGAGACACAGCTTGATTTCTTCCCCTCATACTGTCAAGCTCCTGACACCCCTTTCACTGACTTTTTCTTGTGAAGGACCAAAGTGAGAAAACAGTTTAGAAGGTCTCAATAGAACTTAGGGAATAACCTCCTTTTAGATTCGGAAAATGAGACCCGGAGAAGTTAAATCACATCTCTCAGCATATCTATCAGGAAGGTCCCTGTGTTTGGAGACAGAAACTTGGGTGGGAGTGCTAGTTCTACCCCTTTGATATCTCACTGACCTTGGCAGAGTTACTGATAAGCCTCAGTTTTCACATCTGCAAAAGGGGACCATAAGCCCCAACTCAAGGAACGGATGCAAGGATCGCATGGGATATTGCAGCATGTGCAAGTGCCTTATAAAATGTAACAGGTTATGTCAACAGTGTATAATGAAAGGCACGTCCCACCATGCCACTCCTGTTCTTTTCTCTATTGAAAAGACCAGAGAAGCAGCGGTGGACATTGGGAATGTTCGTGCTGCCTCGCTGCAGGTTGGGTTCTTTTTTACTTAGGATCCTCTTTTCTTTTCCTCAGGACTGGGGAAGAAGGAGTGGGATTGGGGGTGGGGGAACCTGGCCTAACAGCCTCTAGACCTGCATATGTCACTGCTGTCAGCAGAGGACAAAACCCAAAAGGCAAGCAGGGAAAAATAAATCTTTTGTTTTTGAAGCTAAATAGCCCAAAATGCAGCTAGAAAATTTCCATAAAGATTTGGCTTTCACCAACACGGAGCGGAAACAAAGCTGACCCCTCCCCTGGCCATGCCCTCTGACCCATCTGCCTGGATGACCCCTTCTCTCTCAGCCTCAGGGTCAGGTTTCAAGGTTTTCCTCGGGGCAGGGGGGTGGGGGGGAAGGTGGGCTTGGTGCTTTTGGGGGGTAGGGGTGAGTGTGTTCGCACTAGCCCCAGTTTCCATGTGGCTGGAGGAGTTTGCTGGTTAATATTCATGAACAGTGATCTGCGCCTGCTGCAGTTTCTCGGGGGTGGGTTTAGCGGGAGGAATATACTACAGAAACGATCCTCCTGCCACCACCTTTGAAAGTTCAGGGCTCAGGGCTCAAATTGTAAATATTGAGTAGGGCAGGCCCCTCTTCCTTCTGTTTTCTCCTCACCACCCACTACCCTCACCCCGTATACATTAAATACATTCTTCCTATGTAACAAGGGCTACCGCGTTTCCTCAGGGCTCTGTTCCATTTGGGTCTGTGTCCATAGATTTTCCAAAAACATCCATAAATCCCTTTAGCCACCACACACAACTAATGGCAATTCTTTGTTTGCTGTTCAGGTTGCCAGTCCTAAAGCTGGGAAGAACATTCTGTCCTTCCATCAGACACAGGTCTACCAGTCAGAGGAGGAAGCCTGGGGCCTTCAGGATGAACTCAAGAACAAACAGTAAAGGGCAGGAGTCTGAGGTAACTTCCATTCATTTGGGAAAGCCTGGGGTGGCGGGGGTGGAAAGTGTCTTCCTCCTTTCCCATAGTTAGTCCCAATGTAGCTGGAATATTCTATCAGTAGGAATATTCTAATTAGCAGCAGGTGAAGGCCAGAAAAAAAAAAAAGAGCAGGGGGCTCTGGGAAACAGAAGACTCAGTTTTGAGGCCCATCTTTGCACTGAAGTTGTCTCATCAGGAAAATGGAAGAAAGGAGACTGGCTTTCTCTACCTCATAGGAAAATGGGGAGGACAGAAGGTGATGGTGATTTTGGAAGCAATTGGACTCCCCTGTGGCTCAGACTGTAAAGAATCTGCCTGCAATATGGGAGACCTGGGTTCAATTCCTGGGTTGGGAAGATTCCCTGGAGGAGGGCATGGCAACCCACTCCAGCATTCTTGCCTGGAGAATCCCATGGACAGAGGAGCCTGGTGAGCCACAGTCCATGGCATTGCAAAGAGTCAGACACAACTGAGAGACTAACCCTTTGGTGAACAGCTGAATGTACACGTGGCTGCAGAGCCCTGCTTCTGGTTGTTGCTAACTGCATGGCAACAGTAAAATAAGGACATGCAGATTCTGAGATGGACGTGACCAGAGGCCCGTGATGAGCCTTTCTCTTGGATTATCTCATTTAACACCCACATTAGCCTTGTAGGCTGGGTACTTTTCTTATCCACCTTTTCAGAAGAGAAAACAGGCTCAGCAAGTTCAAGTATAATAACTCGCTCAAGGTCCAACGACAAGGTGGTGATGGAGCCAGGCCTCAAACCTGGGTTTCCTATATGACCTTGGATGAACTAGGTCAGGTCCTTGAGCCTTAGTTTCCTCATTTGTAAGAAATAAAATAGGCTGCACAGGATGATCTGTGAAACCCCTTCAGGACTAAGAATACTGGGCTGCCACTCCCAACAATTCCCCCTGAAACCACATCAACAGGCCAAGACCACATTTCCTAGGTGGGGAGACCCTTAGCAAAGGTTTGGGGAGTAGACACACTGGCAGCGTGTCAGTCCACCCACACGTGCATGCACATGCACACACACACTGGCTCCCTGCTGGTCTCTCCCAGCCCAGTATCTCCTGTTGGCCACAGCAGAAACCTGGCCTGTGGGGTCCATGCCCAGTGACAGGAACTCCACAGGGCTGAGAGGCCACAGGCTACAGAGCAAGCCAGACAGACATGGCTTTTCCCAAACAGAGGAAACACTCTCCCTGGCACCCGGCCTCCCTGGCTCTGTAAGCAAACCCAGACAAAAGGCCACCCTGCCGCCGCCTGACAGGCAGCCCACCAGTCCAGTGCCCATGTCCCTCTGTTGGCCCATTTTCCTAGCATCCTCCCCGGGGAGCTGCTCAGTTCCCCTCAGAGGGTCCTGCAGGAAGGCAGCAGGGCCAGAGCAGGCTGAGGCAGCCCGGCTCTCCGTCCAGTTTTCCCACAGGCAATTTCAAAGGCTCGACTCTGTGGGAGTTGCTGGGGACGCTCCAAAACCGGATGGCTTCAGAGCCTTCAGAAAGATTTCCTGTCTCACCTTCACCCCTGCTGCCTACTCTTCCCAGAATATGAGATGCGTGTATTCCGGAAAGCTCTCGCTGACATGTGAGATTACCTTCCGAGCCGTCATAAACATACCAGGAGGCAGAGTCAGAGTGTGGTTTAGAGGAAGAGACTTGGCCACCAGCTGACTCCCTTGGCACAGTCTCTTCCCACGGAGGGCTCTGGAATGCCATACCTCAGTTTCCCCCAGGGGAAAAGCGAGGCCCAGTGCAATCTGAGGCTGGCTTGACTGTTGGGAGTATCTCTGAGACTTCCATACACACAACCAGGTACAACCAGGTCATTCGGACTTGAATGGTTTTTTTTCGGGTTGTACTGAGATACAATTGACACAAAACACTGTGTAAGTTTAAGGCTTACAACATATTGGCTTGATCCATTTATAAATTACAAAATGATGGCCGTCATTATTAGCCCCCGTCTCCATCCTGTCGCACAGTTACCATTTCCTCTTTGTGGTGAGAAAATTTAAGATCTACCCTTAGCAACACTGAAGTACATGAAACAGTATTATTAGCTTTAACCACTGTGTTGTACATTAGATCCCCCAACTTGTTCATCTTATACCCACAAGCTTAAACCCTTTGACCAATATCTCCCCATTTCCCACATCCCTCCTGCCAATAACCACCACTCTACTGTTTCTCTCAGTTTAGATTCCACGTATGTGAGATCATACAGTATATCTTTCTTTATCTGACTTATCTCACTTAGTCTAATGCCCTCAAGGTCCATCCAAGGTGTTGTCAATGGTAGGCTTTCATTCTAAACCTGAATTTTTTTTTGGCCACACTGAACGGCTTATGGGATCTTAGTTCCCCCATCCAGGGATTGAACCCACACCCTCAGCAGTGAAAGCACTGAGTCCTAACCACTGAACCACCAGGGAATTCCCCTAAGCCTAAATTCTTATAAGATATAAAATTTTCTATTTATCAACTCACGTCTAATACTGATCTTGTGACCTCCACACTCCTGGCCTGAGTCCCTGAGATTCAGAGTAGAGAGTGGCCTTAGCATTTTACCGGGCCACCCACTCCAGTGTTCTTGCCTGGAGAATCCCAGCGGCGGGGAAGTCTGGTGAGCTGCCATCTATGGGTCGCACAGAGTCGGACACGACTGAAGTGACTTAGCAGCAGCAGCAGCCTTTTTTTTAACCTCAACAGAATAATCTGTTCCTTTTGTCAGCTGGTAAATGAAATTCATGTGAAAAATGAAAATCCCTGTGGAATCCCTGAAACTCAGTTATAAAATGCCAGGGAAAT
Source organism: Bubalus kerabau (assembly GCF_029407905.1). Taxonomy (NCBI): domain Eukaryota; kingdom Metazoa; phylum Chordata; class Mammalia; order Artiodactyla; family Bovidae; genus Bubalus; species Bubalus kerabau. The sequence continues at coordinate 144,500,956 of NC_073626.1, forward strand.
GGTATCTTCACTGACAATTCAAGTGACCAGTTAGTTGTCAGCACAGGTACAGTCAGGGCTTCTTGTCAATTTTTTTCCCCCCTTCTACATGATGCAGGATCATCTCTCTAAACACAAGGGGAAAAACAGAGGCCCTAGAATGTTTTTCCAGGTTCCTCCCAAATATACGTTCTTGCTTTTAGATTTCCCAATTTCTTCCATTGGCCAAAGGCAGGGAAGTGTATAGCCAGGTGGGGCTCAGGATTTAAAGGCAGTGTTTATCTGATAAACTCCTCTGTGGACATGAGGACACCAGAGTCTGATAAGCCGGACTAATCAAGTTGTGTGACTGCCCCTGCTTCGTTTTTCTCCACCTATAAAAATTGGGAGAGGCTTCCTTAGGTCTAGATTTCCCTGGTGGCTCAGATGGTAAAATGTCTGCCTACAATGAGGGAGACCCGGGTTCAAACCCTAGGTCGGGAAGATCCCCTGGAGAAGGATATGGCAACCCACTCCAGTACTCTTGCCTGGAAAATCCCATGGATGGAGGAGTGTTATAGGCTACAGTCCATCTGGTCGCAGAGTCAGACATGACTGAGCAACTTCACTTTTCACTTTCCTTAGGTCTTAGCGCAATAGAGGCTTCCTTAGCACAATAAAGAAGCACATGAAACACCAAGGCAAGCATTTAGGAAAGATAAAAATCCTGCTTGAGGATTTCAGGGATATTGTAAAGCTGTTTTTCTTTGATAAATGAAGAAGAGAAAATTATGGTTTGTGTTCAAATTTCCCTGGGCCTTCACTGACTTTTTAGGGTTTCCCTGGTGGCTCAGATAGTAAAGAATCTGCCTGCAGTGCAGGAGACCCAGGTTCGATCCCTGGGTCTGGAAGATCCCCTGGAGAAGGGAATGAAAACCCACTCCAGTATTCTTCCCTGGAGAATTACATGGACAGAGGAGCCTGACAGGCTACAGTTCATGGCATTGAAAAGAGCTGGACATGACTAAGTGACTAACACTTTCACTTCCCTGCTGACCTTTATATGGATTTGGTAAAAGTAAGTTTTCTTTTACCAGGGGCCATCTCTGAGACCCAAGGGGCTTGGCTTAAGAACAAAGCGTATCCCCATGAGGGCACTACCCACCTCTGTGGCACCACACTTACTGCTCCCTCCAAAACTGTGTGGTCTTCAGATAAAGCAGCTACTTTTGAAATGATTTTGAGCTGAATTTCTAGACCCAGTGATAGTTCTGTGCAAACCCACCCATCTCTTCCCAAGTGATCTCCTTGGAGGCCACAGTCAACTTTGGCGAGGGGAGGCTAGTCAGGGCAAGAGCCACAGATCTAGCGCTGTGGTAAGAACAAAGCTGACAGACTCACCAGGGCAGGATCCAGTGACCTCAGGCCCAGCTGGGCTATAATCAACTTGGCTGAGCTGCCATTCCCCAGGGTTAAGGCTAACAAATCCCAAAATATACTTAACCACCACTTAAGCTATTAGATAAGGCCAATTGCCTGTCCAGACCTGGGACTACAGCTCTTAATAAAAAAAAAAAAAAAAATTTAACAGATGTTGGCATCTTTTGAGAAATGTGTTTTCAGAGAGTTTTTTTTTCTTTTACAATCTAAAAAATAATATATTTGATTACATTAAAAACCCAAGACCAATGCCCACCCTATTAATAAGTAAGCAACAAATACTTATTTTATAAATGCATTCATCCATTCATTCATGCAACAGCTACTTACTGAGCACCTACTGTGTACCAGGCATTATTCTAGGCTTTCAGGGACACTACTGTGAATGACACAGATAAAATTTCCTCACATAAGAGGGCAATAAAGAAATAAATATATAGTATCACCTAAGAATGTAGGCTATGAAGACAAATTAGATAAGGTAGAGTGAAATGATGGCTCCTGTCTTATCGTCATGAGGGAACCTCTGAAACCATCTGAGTGAAGGTTTGATGGGAGTGTGGAAGCTGAATATGTATCTGAGAAAGAACCTTCCATGAAGAAGGAACAGCAAGGGCAGAAACCCTGAGGCAGGAATACGCTCGACACATCTGAAGAGTAGCAAGGAAGCCGGTGGCTGAGGCAAAGAGAGAGAGTGTGTGAAGAATAAGAGGAGATGACCTTGGAATCGCTGCTTGGATCAGAACAGGCTGGGTTTTGAAGGCCATGGTAAGGCTGTGGGGTTTATACTGAGTGCAAGAGGACATGATGGAAGGGCTTTAAAGCAGGGATGTGATTCTACACTATGAAGGATAAATGCAGAAGAGTCAGAATGGAAGATGGAAGATGGCAGAGACCAGGTGAAAGATAATGGTGCCTCTGGCCCAGGCAGAAGCAGTGGAAGTCAGAAGTGCTTATACACTGGACATACTCTTAAGGTAGAGTCCAACAATCTGATCTGATTTGTCAACAGATCAGAATGAATGAGTCAAAACTACTTTTCAGAAAAAGATCTCCTGGGACTTCCCTGGTGGTCCAGTGGCTAAGATTCTGTGCTCCCAATGCAGGGGGCCTGGGTTTGATCCCTGGTCAAAGAACTAAATCCCACATGCTACAACTAAGCACAGCCAAATAAATATAATATATATATTTTTTAAGTTAAAAAGATCTCGCAACATATAAGTCAACTAGGCCTCTTGAAGCTGAGAGAAATTTCTACAGGGGGCTTTTTATTTTTATATTCACTTTTCTTTCTTTTTCAAAAATTTCTATTTAAATTAATAGATAAACAGTTCACCCATTTCTTCTACCTCACCCTCCCTGACACCCACCACATGCCTCTTCACTTTTCTTAATTTTACTCAGTTTGTCACTGATGGGTTATTAGAGTTACTATGACAATAAGCAGAGTTTAGTGATACACCCAAATAAAACTCCCCTTGGCATGTTTTTCAGGTACCAGGCCCAGGAGCTAAGACCACACCAAGTTATTCTTTAGAAATCCCACTTCTGGTGTGCTTATACTGTATGCTACCTGGAGATACGTAGGCCTAGAAAGAGCTAGCTCATCTAGAACAGCATATTGCTAACCTTGAAAACAGCAATGAAAGGTATAGATGGGAGCTGTGGAGCAAAGGCCATGTGATTTTTTTCCAGCAATGAAAACTATAAGAAAACACTTGTTTTTAAGAAGAAAATATTTCAAAACTCTAGACATATAAAAGGGGAAATGCACAACACTTTAGAATCTAGGCAAAACAAGCAAAAATAAAACAAAAACAAAAAAAGCCTCACTGTGAATTGTCCCCTGCGCCATTTCCACCCACAGCAATGTGACAAATTAGATGCCTGAGGTCACACTCCAGGCTGGGACCCAGACCTCCTTTTTCCCTTTATTCCTAAATTGAACCCTCCCCGGCAAGAGGGATCTAAAGGAAACTTGGTAAGGATAAACAAAACTCAAGGGAAGCACAGATATGCTGTTTATTATAACATGCTTCATCTCGCACTTTGTACAAGGTGTGCTTGGATCAGAATATCAGGGATTATAAAAAGATCTGATTTTCCCTGCCTAGGATCACAGAATGACAGATATACAAGAACACTGAAATTATCTGGTCCAGATTTAAGATATTTGACAACAGGAATGTCAGGCCAGAAGGCTTCTGGCAGCCTGGGCTGGTGCATCTGGGTTCACTATCAGCCCTGATCTTATCCAGCTCCCTCACTCCACAAGAGGAGCTTGACATCCGAGAAGGTGTAATGATCAGTTATTCTTACAAGACTTGTGATATGTTGAGGGATGGGGGGCTGAAGGGACATCCTCTGGGACAGAATTTGGCAGAGGACAGGAAAGAGCAGGAGGACCCCACCAGAGACTGCTTCCTCCATAATGTGACCTATGGCACTCACAACCCCTAAATCCAGTGGAAAAACTAGCTCCAGTATGTTACAAAGAATAAAGGAGTCCCAAAAATAAAAAAGAGGAACAGTGATCAGTTTGGGGATATGGTTGTGCTCAGTTATGGGGATAAAATTTGTAGAATTGCTGGGGCCTGAGTCAAATGGAGGAAGCAGATGAAAGGATAGAAGAGAGAAGTATTTCAAGTGGGTACAAAAACCCAAGGCTGCCAACATCATATGTGTGAGAGATGGAAAGCCCTCACTCCCTGGTTTATTCCTTCATTCAGTCGATGAATATGGATTGAATACCTACTGTGTGCCACACAGAGCAGGAGATGCTGGGCCTGTGACAGCGAACAAGAGCGTGACGCCTCATGGTGTCCATGACAAAGAGGCTGCAGGAGTGTCACAAAAAGGAAAGGAAGCACAGAGCATGGGCATGTGTGAGGGACACCTCCCTGAGACCTGGCGGAAGGAGACAGGAGTCTCAGCTGAGTGGGGGAGAGAGAGGTTCTGGCTGAGGGAGGAAGATGTGCAAAGATCCAGCAGGGATGGAAGAGCAGGTCAAGGTGGTGGAAGCTCTTCAAGCCAGAAGGGAGAGTTTAGATTAGGAGAGGCAAGGCAGAGGAAACCACTGTGGGCCCTAAATAAGCCCTGAAAAACAGTATGCAAGTAAAGCTGTTTGACCAGGAAGAAGAGGTTTCTATCTAGCCAACTAGGAGGTGGGATTTCTGACCTTAGGATAGGAAGTCTAAATGGCATGAGCCTTGAGCTTAGAAAAACAGACAGCCCAGCAATGCAGACAAAAAGTGTTCATAGTCAGAAGGAAATAGAAGGTGGGTGATGTAAAGATGAGAGCCGAAGGGAGCCAGAGAAGGACAGGGCATGCATAACAATGGCAGAACCTTATTTTAGCAAGAGTGCTGATAATAGAAGCCAGAATTCTCTGCCAAAAAATCCAGGAAGCTGGAGAATGCCAAAGGCTGGCAGAGGTGTGGAGACTTAGGGGCCTTTGTACATGCTGATGGGATTGTGGGCTGTTGCGGAGAAGGCAATGGCACCCAACTCCAGTACTCTTGCCTGGAAAATCCCATGGATGGAGGAGCCTGGTAGGCTGCAGTCCATGGGGTTGCTAAGGGTCAGAGTCGGACACAACTGAGCAACTTCACTTTCACTTTTCACTTTCATACATTGGAGAAGGAAATGGCAACCCACTCCAATGTTCTTGCCTGGAGAATCCCAGGGACGGGAGAGCCTGGTGGGCTGCCGTCTATAGGGTCGCACAGAGTCGGACACAACTGAAGTGACTTAGCAGCAGCAGCAGCAACTCTGGGGAGCAATCTGGAAATTTGATGATATTAAGCATAGGTAGATCTTATAACCCCCTTCATGGATTACAGCCTTGTCATGGCAGAGTGGCTTGCATAACTCAATGAAGCTATGAGCCTTGCCATTCAGGGCCACCCAAGATGGATGGGTCATATTGGAAAGCTGCAGTCCATGGGGTCGCAAAGAGTCAGACATGACTTAGCAACTTAACAACAAAGAACACATAACCCAGAAAATCCCCTCCTGGGTATAAATCCCAAACACATTTTCTATTATATAATGGTGATTGCAGCATTATTCATGGCGATGGGAAATTGGAAGCAATCTGAGTGTCCATACTGGGAAAGTAGGTAAGAATGGTAAACACATATCATAGAATCAGTTCAATTCAGTTCAGTCACTCAGTCATGTCCGACTCTTTGTAACTCCATGAACCACAGCAGGCCAGGCCTCCCTGTCCATCACCAACTGCCGGAGTCTACCAAAACCCATGTCCATTGAGTCAGTGATGCCATCGAACCATCTCATCTTCTATTGTCCCCTTCTCCTCCTGCCTCAATCTTTCCCAGCATCAGAGTCTTTTCAAATGAGTCAGCTCTTCGCATCAGATGGCCAAAGTATTGGAGTTTCAGCTTCAACATCAGTCCTTCCAATGAACACCCATGACTGATCTCCTTTAGGATGGACTGGTTGGATCTCCTTGCAGTCCAAGGGACTCTCATAGGATATTATGCAGCAATTTACAACTTGATGTGATGCAAAAAAATAAATAAAAGGCAAAATGAGATATGTAATAATACTATTTATATAAACCAAAAATAGATGCTCAGAAAATTTAACACTGTAATTTGCCCAAGTCCTTCTAGTCAGCATTCCTGATACCTCTTTTCTGGATTATTTTTTCCATAGCATTTAACCACCATCTAACATACTGATAATTTTCTTATTTTTATGCTTATAGATTACTATCTTTCATCCCCTGTTAGCATATGTACTCCATAAAGGCAGGGAATATGATGGCTTTCTTCACTAAACCATCCCCAAATGCCTAGCACATAGTAGGTACTCAACAAACACTGTTGAGTGAATCAATGAATAAGACATTATCTTTCTTGCAAGAACATAAACAAACCTTAAAAGACGCTTGTTCCTTGAAAGGAAAGCTATGATAAACCTACTCAGCATATTAAAAAGTAGAGATATTTCTTTGCCAACAAAGGATCCATCCAGTCAAAGCTATGGATTTTCCAGTAGTCATGTATGAATGAATGTGAGAGCTGGACCATGAAGAAGGCTGAAAGTGAGAGTGAAAGTCACTCAGTCATGTCTGACTCTTTGCAACCCCATGGACTGTAGCTTGCCAGGCTCCCCTGTCCATGGAGTTCTCCAGACCAGAATACTGGAGTGGGTAGCCATTCCCTTTTCCAGGGGATTCGTCCCAACCCAAGGATCGAATCCAGGTCTCCTGCATTGCAGGCAGATTCTTTACCCTCTGAGCCACCAAGGAAGGCCAAACATATCTGAGAACCAAAGAACTGATGCTTTTGAATTGTGGTGCTAGAGAAGACTCTTGAGAGTCTCTTGGACTGCAAGGAGATCAAACCAATCAATCCTAAAGGAAGCCAACCCTGAATATTCATTGGAAAGACTGATGCTGAAGCCGAAGTTCCAATATTTTGGCCACTTGATCTGAAAACCCGACTCATTGGGAAAGACCCTGATGCTGGGGAATATTGAAGGCAAAAGGAAAAGGGGGCAGCAGGGAATGAGATGGTTAGATAACATCACCCACTCAATGGACATGAATTTGAGCACACTCCAGGAGATAGTGAAGGACAGTGAAGCTTGGCATGCTGCAGTCAATGGGGTCACAAAGAATCAGACACAACTTAGTGACTCAACAACAACAACAACAACAACAACAAAACAAACCCAAAGATCCACTTGAAGCAAATGAGAACAGTGTGAAAACAAGAGCTTGGCCAAGAGGGGTGTAAAGGGATGAAATGGAGGCTTAGCGGCCATGCTGCACAGAATGTCCTGCACTAAGAAGCATGTCTCTGGTTTCCTATCTCCATTCTCTCCTACCTTCCAATGGCTAGCCAGGACCTGTGATCAGCCATGCCTGACTTTTCCAAGATATCGGATCTTAAAAACAAAAGTCTGATGACTGTGTAAGTGCTCATCCAGGGAGATCAGAAGTTTGAAGGAGGCCAGATGAGTGTCTCCCTCCAAACCCATTTTAGGAAATGTATTAGCTAGGGATTCTGCCCTAGTCCCTTAGAAGTTTGGCCAATTTTCAAATTTGGAATTCAGATTTGGTTCATATTAGCAGGTTTAAAATAAAACAAAGACTGTATTCACGCTAGCAAGCTTACAAGTCACAGGTTTCCTCACCAGTAGCATGAGAAATATCTGGGGAGCTTTGGAAACAAATTCTCAAGCTTAATCCTTATGGAGATTTGGATTCAAAAGATCTTAGGGGGGCCAAGAATGCGGTATGTTTTGTTTTCACTCCTCAGGGGACTGTGGCCCATCCAGAACTGAGCATCAGACAGTCAGAATCCCAGTCTGGTCCCCACAGCTAATCTGGCCCTCCCTGGGGAGACAAGAAATCCTTGCTTAGCCTTCATCCCCCACTGAGAATGCTCCAGGGGGCTTCTAGAAGGAAGCCGTAGGAACTCTGGGTGGAGGTGGGCAGACAATGGGCCAAAAACACCCCCTCAGTCCAGCGCTAGTTTTAGCATTCCAGGCCCACCCACCTGGGCCCTTGGTCTCCAGGAGACTTCACTTGCACACACAAGCCCTAACCTGCCCCGGAGCTTCCCAAGCAGCGCTCTGAGCCTGCTCGGAACAAAGGCGATTGTTCTCATAGGACTGTCTGTCCATCCTTGTCCTCCCTTCCCATCCCTCCAGTCTGTGCCCCTGCCTTGTAATCCCTGGGAGGGAAGGGATTCTAATATTATTGCTCTTGGCTACTTTTTCCTCTCCAACTTGAAAGTCCCACGCTCTTGCGTGTGGTTGTTTGTGCATGGGCCCCTCCCCCACCAAGAGAACACCCTCCAGCTGTCCAAGGTGCATTCTCTGCACTGGAGGCTGAGATGTGGGTGGATGAGGGATTTTGTTTAAACACACACTTGGAGTTGCAGACCTTCCTGTGGGAATCATCCTCTATTAGTTAAAGGATGGATTGTGCCGGTCCCTGCCCCCACCTGATGAAGCAGTAAATTGTAACAAGAGAATCTGGCTAAACGAGTTTCCGATTCCAACGTTATCTTGTGGACAAAGAACCCTTTGAATATGGTTTCTGTGTTTGGCTTCTTGCAATGGAGTGGTAAGTTATGTTTTCACTGGTGCTGGAAGTCTTCAGCGGTGCCGGACAGTGGCCATTCACCAAGAGGACAACCTTGGGGCAGTGAGGGACCACATGGCCAGGAGAGCTGTCGCCAGGCCATATCCTGCCCATGAACCCAGGGACACTGATGATATTTAGGCGGTCCGTCCCCTTTGGTCACTGAGCATCATCAATAGGCAGAGAGCCCCTTTTCTCGAAGAGGGTATAACCCAAACATGCTCAGGGATGGTGATTGATAGAAAGCTCCCATTTTAAAAGGATTCCAAATCTAAACAGAATGTGTCTGGTTACTGACAAAATTAAATTACTCTCTGCTGGAGGAACTTCTCCTTCCAGGGAAAACAGAGTTATAGTTACAGATAAAATAGAAACTTGGGCATAAATTCTTAGAGGCTTCTAAGAGCAAAAGTGAGTGCGATTGTTAAATTTACAGGCTTAATTTTATTTTATGTTTGTCTCACTTTGATGTACTTCATAAATGAGAAGGTACAAAAAAAAATGTGTTTGTGTGTGTGTGTGTGTGTGTGTCGTATTTGAAAGGTCAAAAGTCCACTAGACACTTTGGTTGAAAGCCCCTAGAGGTCTGGGTCTTACTGAACTCTATTCTCTTGGCTGCTCTGGAAAGTATCTCTGTTTCTCCCCACAAACAGAATAACCAGGCCGCCCAGGAGGAAAGGAAAAGGCAGAAACTTTCTCTGTTCTGCAGCCCCTCTTTCTCAGGAGAAGGTTACATTCAACATCCTGCCTTCCCGGACATTTCTTGTCAAGCCTTTCTCCTCACCTTTGCTCACTTCCAGAAATAAGGCCAATGTAGCAAAACAGGAAGCTGCCTGTAGGGATTTCAGTTTCCAAACTGGCCAACAAGAGTGTTGTTCCAGGCAATTGTTTCATTTATTCCATGGTTCGTCGTTGCATTTCTGCTTCAGGTCGCCACAGTTCTGGGCTCTGAGAGGGATAAAGGAGTCTTCGAGGGAACTCATGTTTGTAAAATACGTTCCCGTTTATAAGATGCTTTCACCTGCCGTAACTCAGACAGATGCCAAGGGAGAGGGAAAAGTGGCTTCTGGATTGAAAATGCTTAGAGCCTGGCGAGGGAGTTCAGATTGCAGAGAGGAAACCTCCAGGGAAAGGCACAAGGTCTCGCTTAATCCAGGCCAGACCTGTGAGAGACATATCCAAAGTGCTACAGGCCAGAGAAGAGAGATCAGTAAGACCTGGGCCCCCAGGTGCTCTTGACCAAAGAGTCTAGAATTTCCAATTCTGTGGGTTTGGTTTGTTAAGTGTTTCAGCTGGAAAGACTTCATCTGAGGCCCAAACCTCAACAATAACACCCCTCTCTTTCCTTTGAAGTTGGTTTCCAATCTCTTCCCCAACAGAGAAACTTTATCTCCTGTATCCTCTGCACTCTTCTGGGTTACTTCCATGGTCATGAAACCGGCGAGTCCACGCCCAGCTGGGCCCGGCCACGGCCCTGTTCTGAAGAGAGGTGTGCGGTCTACACAAGCTTATGTTTGGGAGGAAATTCGCTTTTATTTTGCTTTTGATTAATGTGCTAAGATGTTACATTAGGAAAAGCGCCCTCCACCCCCCTCCATCTCTGGGCCCCACTGGGCTGGGTGGGTTCTCAGGAGAGCTGCTGAGGCAAACGAGCATTCCCGGGGCTTGGCAGGACTGCACGGTTGTGAGACGACGGCCCTTCCATCACACTGTCATCGCACTGCAGAAAACACCCTAAGCGGCCCAGCTGCAGAGCTGCCGGCAAAACAGAGCTGTCCCAGGGCAGGTCACCCAGCCAAGCCCTCCACTCCCTCAAAGCCTCCCTCCCACGTCTGCAGTAGGTGGTGGGTGCTTCACTGGTCATGAGACCACTGACCCATCCCTGGGCCAGGGAGGGCACTCAGTCGCCACCCTGAACAGACTCGTGAGGACTTTGCCCTGCCCTGAGTTACCATCATTACCATTTACTACCACTGTTACCAAAACCACCCACCCCTAGATACGCTCCAAGACAGTTGCCTAGACCCCCTGTCAACCAGATGCCATTTTTTAACTCCCTCCCGCAGAGAAACTGTGAAGCCTTGACTGTTGGTATGGCAGTGGTTTTAACATTTAATCGGAAACAGATTTTTTTTTTTTTGGGAAACAGATTTAATGAGCACCTATTATCTCCATTTCACGTGTATTCATCTCCTGAAAGTGAAAAGTATTAGTCACTCAGTCATGTCAGACTTTTTGTGACCCCATGGACTATAGCCAGGATCCTCTGCCCAGGGATTCTCCAGGCAAGAATACTGGAGTGGCTTGCCATTCCCTTCTCCAGCGAATCTTCCTGACCCAGGGATCAAACCTGGGTCTCCTGCATTGCAGGCAGATTCTTTACCACCTGAGCCACTGGGGAAGCCGATAGGTGACCGCCAGTGAGAATACAACAGGGATGGAACCTGGCCATCACAGTTTATTGGAGGACTATCCAGGACAGTTGTAGCTGTTTATTCTCCAGTCTTCCTGAAAAATGCCCAGATGCTCTCTCCCCACGTGTTTGGCTCCTCCTTCACCTCTACCCTGAGAAATAGCATCACAGCTAGATTAAGTATCAGAAAACAAGAGCACAAAAGAGTGAGTTTAAAGTCAGACAAGTTCAAATTGCAGTTCTACTACTGGGTTGGCCATAGAGTTCATTTGGATTTTTCCATAAGATATTACGAGAAAACCCAAATGAACATTTTAGCCAACCCAATTCTTCCTTATTATGAGGTGTTAAGCTATTTAACATGGCTTCCCTGGTGGCTGAGACAATAAAGAATACGCCTGCAATGCAGGAGACCTGGATTTGATCCCTGGGTTGGGAAGAACCCCTAGAGGAGGGCATGGCAATGTACTCCAGTATTCTTGCCTGGAGAATCCCATGGACAGAGGAGCCTGGCAGGCTACAGTCCATGGGGTCACAGAGTTGGACACAACTGAATGACTAAGCATGCGCCTGCAAGTTACTTAACATCTCTGAGCTCAGTTTCTTCATTGATAAAAATGGTGATAATAAACCCAATCTGTTAACAAGTGCAGATCACCAATTTTAGCACCAGACACGCAGTACACCTGCTGCATGGTAACTGCTACTGTTGTGCGAGTCACCCAGTCATGTCCGACTCTTTGCAAGCCCACAGACTGTAGCCCGCCAGGCACCTCTGTCCGTGGGACTTCCCAGGCAAGGATACTGGAGTGGGTTGCCACTTCTTTCTCCAGGGAATCTTCCTGACCCAACTCTTCTGCATCTGAGCCACCAGGGAAGTTACTGTTGTGGTGGCTACTTATTATTATTACTATTGCTCCAGTTGTGTTATTAACAGGATTGTGCCTAGTGAAGGAGGGCAGCCTTTTAGCAATAAGTAATATGGGGAAACCTTGGGAGAAAACCCCTTCTAGGGAGCAGCATACCTAAGACTCGAATGGGAACATACCACAGCGTACCAATGTAGAGTTTTCACTGGAAGTGGCATTTTTCAGTAACAAAAGCAAATGTTCCATCTTTTTTGGAGGAAAAATCTAGTTGATTTTTTTACTTACATGTGATCACTCAATGATTCATCCACCCCTGGGGATGCATTGTCTTCAAAAAGATTAAGATCCTCTCTGCCAAGTCTATGAGGAAGGACAAACGAAAGATGCTGGGTTGGAGTCCTACTCTAAGGTACCAGAGGGAGGAAGCGAGGCACCAGAAACACTTATTTTCCCTTAATTTTCTTTTAAAGGGTTGGTAGATCATGATTTTATTTATTTATTTTTGGCTGCGCTGGGTGTTGGGTGTAGCAAGTGGGGGCTACTCTTCACTGAGGTGCGTGGGTTTCTCACTGCAGTGGCTTCTCTTGCAGATCACAGGCTGTAGAGCTTGGACTCAGTCATTGTGGTACGTGGGCTTAGTCTCTCCGCAGAATGTGGGATCGAACCCCTGTATTGGCAGGTGGATTCTTAACCCCTGTAACATGAGCCCCAGTGGATCATGATTTTTTAAATTATCATCATTTAAAATGTTTAATATGGGAACATGTGTTATGTTTTGTTGCTTTGGCTTTCCTCTTTTTAGCTTGGGGCAGTCAGAGAGTGTTACAAGAGAAAATTATAATTTGAAGTTTCCTTTATCACCTTATACAAGCCAGAGAAAATAAACAACTGTCTGAATTCACCCAGGAATCAGTCCATTCAGACCTGATCAATAGTTTATAGCTGAGCTTACAGAGGTCAGCAAGGAAAAATATAGAAAAACTTACATGTTGACTTGGGTTTTACTGTACAGAAGACTTTCATTCTTAAAGATAATCTCTATTTTTTACAAGGCCCAAGAAGATAAACTAGACATATACCCCTCAAGCATTAAAAAAAAGTCTTTCAATCAACACAATAACCATAAAATGATTTTCATGATGTTCATTTTCAGGTTTTCATTTTGAGCCCAATTCACAATTTGAGTACAGTTTTCCTATTTTTATTGCCAATACATTAAATACATATATTTCTCACTGTTTAAATCAGAGGGAGAAGTTTCATCTAGGATTATTTATTTTCCCTCTTTAATTTTAAAACATGTGCCTCTGGAGAATATATCTTTTGTATGATTCTACCTTTAAAAACCAAAGGAAAAGAGATGAGATACTATTGGCTAGTTACTTTAAAGGGTTATTTGGAGGGGTCTCTCCTGAACTTATTTTTTTTTATAAGTCATATTTCAAGGCTTTGATCTTGACAGCCCTGAAATACTACCTCACAATTACATCATAACTATGAAATGACTTTTGTTGGCTAGTGGAATGACTTTTCAAAAAGTTTCCACCAAATGCACAAATATTACAGTGAAAGGATGTCAGAGTATTTCAAATGATTAGTGATGGTATTAAAATTGCCAGTATTGCTATATATTGTACCCCTAGGAAATTAAGAATATTTATGGCAAGGCCTTCATATAAGTAGTCTGGCTGGGTTTTTTCCTTTTTAAAGTGATTGGTAATTTCTTCTCTTAGTCTTTTTCACATGCTTTGCTCTTTCTAACGAGAAGGCAATGGCACCCCACTCCAGTACTCTTGCCTGGAAAATCCCATGGACAGAGGAGCCTGGTGGGCTGCCGTCTTTGGGGTCGCATAGAGTCGGACACGACTGAAGCAACTTAGCAGCAGCAGCAGCAGCTCTTTCTAAAAGCCATTTAAATCATTGATTTTTTTTTCCAGTGAGGAAAAACAGCATATATTCAAACAAGAGTTAGTGAAGCAACCAAACCAAATATCTACTACATCTCAAATATTTATTAATTCAATAAATATTTACTAGAGAGTCATAACATATCATATGGTACAAATTCAGCTATGTGCACTTGGCCTGTCTCTTCCCTACCAAAAAGGAAGAAAAATAATACTTTCAATAGTGTGGACATTCCAAGCACCAAGTCACTCAATGACAGGCCCCAAATTCAGCAACATGGGGAGGAGACTGCTGTTTGCTTGGCTTGGTTTTACTTTCCCAGTACCTCTTAAAGGTGAGGCTAAATGTAAGGCCCACATTTGAAAGATAAGTGTTTGGGGGTACATAAGGGTCTCTAAATAAGAGCCAGCTGATTCATTTGGTTCCCAAGCAAAAGCAAATAAAATAGCAATCTGATTCATTGTTGGAGAAAAACACAGCGAGGACTGTCCCTGTATTGTATTTCATGAGCCAGTGAGGATAACCTTGACTCCAAGATTACATAGGCTTATTTGCCCTACCCCTTGTGGTAGATACTCAGTACAATGCAGTTAAGTAAGATTCACCTGCTGTATACTAGACTCTGTTCTGAAATTACAGGGGAAAGTTAAGGGGAAAATTCCTGGATTACTTAGTGGACATTTGAGAGGTATGAGAACAAGATTATTCATACACATGTATGCATGCACATACACATAGAATTTGAGAATGAGTCACATTTTTTTTGTAGAGTGGGCCAATCTTGACATGCCCTTTTCTAACCTAATTAATCTTTACTTTCCTTATTAGGAGCTATGAGTGTGTCAAATGACATACAGTTAAAAGATGAGATAATAAGACAGATATTTGTTTAAACTTCTGTTTTTAGAATTACTTATTGATAGAGTTGGAGATTTGGTTGCCCATGGTGGCAGTGCCTGAGCACAAGCTAATGATTTTAAAACAAAAGTGTAAGCACACAGAGTTTATTTGCAAATCAGAGACACATTAGCCAGGGAAAGGCTTTATTGGTAACATGTATAGTAAGTATACATTGTATACTCATATGCCATAACATGGAAGTTAACTGACATGTCCTTGGGTTCAGTGAATTACCTCCCTGTCTCCAATGTTACTTGCACCAAATCTGAAATACATCATGCCAAGTGTTTTCCCCTCATTGTTTTAACGAAGGATATTTTTAAGAAAAGCTAATCCACCTGTTTCTAATTCTGTTAAGCTTATTCCCTTAAGATGTTACCTTGCCAGAGCTAACTCTATCCCCAGAAAAATCTTTTTACTCCTTTTTTTTAAGGTTTATTTGCAAACAGGTGGTCCTTCAAACAGCTGGGGCCTCCCAAGCCCTCAACTCATATTTGATTCAAACTCAGGATGAGTCTTGTTTAATCACTTGGGTTGGAAAACATACCACCCCAAGTACAGGAAGAGAGAGCAGTGAAGCAAGCACTGAGTTTTCTCAAAACTCAAAACTAATCACCCCCTTTCCTTATAGGATTAAATGGAAATTGTGAGGGTTACATGTAGTACCTCATTCCAGCTAAACTTTTCCATTTAAGAGGAAAAGAGGTGATCAGATGGGGAATGCGACTTTTAGACTGAGGGCCATCCTGTGTGGGGACAGCATCGTCTTTTGGGATTACATCAACAGATCTTGGTAGCTTTATTTTATAACTAGAAAGGATGGCAGGAAAAGCAAAGGACATCCTCATTAAAGCTGATTTACTGGAGAGGCTCAAAATCCTCCTTTCCTCTTTGGTATCACCTGAGCTACTCATGCCAATTTGTGGAGCTGTACATCATTATTTTAATTGTCTGCAGCCCTTGGGTGAGTTTTAATAATCTCACTGGCTTGGCTGCAAGCAGGGTTCTGGACACTACAGTTAAGAGTTTTCACATAGATTACAATGTAAAGAATATGGCCAATAATATTGTAATGACTTTGTATGGAGATGTATGGTTACTAGAGGCCTTCCCTGGTGACTCAGTGGTAAAGAACCTTCCTGCCAATGCAGGAGACACAGGTGTGATCCCTGGATCAGGAAGATCCCCTGGAGGAGGAAATGGCAACATACTCCAGTATTCTTGCCTGGAGAATCTACTGGACAGAGGAGGCTGTCAAGCTACAGTGCATAGGTTTGCAAAAGAGTCGGACATGGCTTAGCGACTAAACAAATATGGTTACTAGGCTTAACAGAGTGATCATTTCATAATCTATGCAAATACCAAGTCACTATGTCGTACACTTGAAACGAACAAGATATTGTACGTCAACTACATTTCAATTTTAAAAAAATTTAAGAGTTTTCACAGAGATATTTGGTGGCCATCAATTTGGGTGGAACTAAAGGAACATTGCTGAGAGAAATGTCAATAACCTCAGATATGCAGATGACACCACCCTTATGGCAGAAAGTGAAGAGGAACTCAAAAGCCTCTTGATAAAAGTGAAAGTGGAGAGTGAAAAAGTTGGCTTAAAGCTCAACATTCAGAAAACGAAGATCATGGCATCTGGTCCCATCACTTCATGGGAAAGAGATGGGGAAACAGTGGAAACAATGCCAAACTTTATTTTTTGGGGCTCCAAAATCACTGCAGATGGCGACTGCAGCCATGAAATTAAAAGATGCCTACTCCTTGGAAGGAAAGTTATGACCAACCTAGATAGCATATTCAAAAGCAGAGACATTACTTTGCCAACAAAGGTCCGTCTAGTCAAGGCTATGGTTTTTCCAGTGGTCATGTATGGATGTGAGAGTTGGACTGTGAAGAAAGCTGAGCACCGAAGAATTGATGCTTTTGAACTGTGGTGTTGGAGAAGGCTCTTGAGAGTCCCTTGGACTGCAAGGAGATCCAACCAGTCCATTCTGAAGGAGATCAGCCCTGGGATTTCTTTGGAGGGAATGATGCTAAAGCTGAAACTCCAGTACTTTGGCCACCTCATGCGAAGAGTTGACTCATTGGAAAAGACTCTGATGCTGGGAGGGATTGGGGGCAGGAGGAGAAGGGGACGACAGAGGAAGAGATGGTTGGATGGCATCCCCGACTCGATGGACATGAGTTTGAGTGAACTCCGGGAGATGATGATGGACAGGGAGGCCTGGCATGCTGCGATTCATGGGGTCGCAAAGAGTCAGACACGACTGAGCGACTGAACTGAACTGAAAGGAACATAGTCATTGACAAACTTTGGAACAAGATTTGGTGTGAGTTGGTTTTTTTTTTTTTTCCCTTCTCATAACATATGAGCTGATTTTCTTCTGATGTAACAAAGATAAATTGGAATCAGGCTCTGGCACAGGTTTTTATTTGATCAACAAAACACAGCATAAAGAATAGTCCTACTCACAGATAAAGAAAACAAACTCATGGTTACTAAAGGAGAAAGCAGGGGAAGAATAAATTAGGAGTTGAGGATTAGCAGCCACAAACTACTATATATAAAATAGATAAACAACCAGACCCTACTGTATAAACACAAGGAACTATATTCAATTATCTTGGAAAAACCTATAATGGAAAAGAATATATACATATATAATCTGAATCACTTTGCCATACACCAAAAACCAACACCTTGTAAATCAACTATACTTAAATTTAAGGAAAAAAAAAAAATTCCTGCATGTCTCTGCTTTTCACAACTCCTTCTTTTGTGGGTTCGTACCTGCCGAAAATTTTCCCTTTCCTCCCACCCTCCTCACAAGTTCCCTAGAGGAAAAAGCCCTAAACAAAAGCTCTGTGTGCACAGAATGCTAATTATTCAACCCTAGAGTGTCAGTGAGGTCAACTTCAGTAGACAGAAATATCCAGTCTACAGAAAGGGAAATTAGCCCAGGCTGGAATCAGCTGCACACGCATCCTTTCTATACAATTCCTTTCTCCTTCATGCACCTTTCACCCTGGAGAACACGTAGTCCCAGATTTCTCCCCCAGCCCCACTCCCCAAGTGCTCAGCTGCAGCCTTGACAGAGTCCACCCACAGCCCTGGGTGTGTCCTGCCTGAACTTCTGCTCTTCACTCAAAGCCACTTGATAAATGGAAACTTGAAACGTTCTTTGGATGTTCCTGGTGTTTGAATCACTATATAAAATGGGTCTGACGTTAAAAAGTTTGGAAATTTTTGGAGTGAGAAAGGGGGAACAGTGAGGGGAAATGCAGGAACTGTCTTCCTGTGTTATCTTGGGATGGATCCACACAGAAAGCCAGAGGGCAGGTTCTGGAGGACAAGTGTGGCATGAGTGACATCCGGACAGCCCATCACTGATACTGATACTGCTACCACCCTCTGTCTGGGCTTTTCTTGTAACACCCTTCAGCATCACTCTAGATCTATGTGATTCTAAATCTCTGTGGCTACATGAAGAAAACTGAAGTCCAACTGAAGTAGAAGTAAAATTATTTTCTTGTCGTTTGCTTTTAAGTGAGTATTAGAAAACAAGTTGAGGAGGCGAGCTGAGTTCTCTGGAGAATCTCTTGGATTGTAAGGGAGGTGTAGCTAAGGGTGGGCTTCCCAGTGTAGCTCAATGGTAAAGAATCCACCTGCCAATGCAGGAGACGCAGAGACACAGGTTCGATCCCTGGGTCGGGAAGATCCCCTGGAGGAGGAAATGGCAACCCACTCCAGTACTCTTGCCTGGGAAATGTCACGGACAGAGGGGCCTGGCGGGCTACAGTCCATGAGGTTGCAGAGTCAGACACAACTGAGCCACTAAGCACGCATGCACGCAGCTAAGGGCCCAGCAGAAATTTCTCTGACGTAAATTCACTGGAGTTGCCAGGGAAACTGGCGTGGAGAAGTCAGCTCAAATAGGCTTTATTAAGAAATAGCTCAGAATCACTGTCACACACAAGGCAGGGGATGGACGTGACATGGCACTGGGAATGAAAGATGGGGTGAAGGCAAAGGGGGGGTGAAATAACCAGAGTTACATGGATACAATGAGACAAGGGCTGTTGAGCACATGTAAAGGACTGGTTGATGCTGAGATTCAGGAGGAAAAAAAATCTTGTTTTAAACAAATCAATACCATATTTGTGCCATGGAAGTATGAAAAGTGAGGATGAAGCAGCCCCAAATGTTCACCAAGAGCACCTACCTTTTTGGAGATACAACCATCTATAAAGTCTCTGATTTCCCAACACGCTGCCTTCTGCTCCTCTCAGGGCAGAGTGATGTCAGTTTATGAAGCATAAGTGAACAAGGGTAATTTAACTTGGAGGATTTCACAACAGGCTTCCGATAATTGGAGACAGCCTGGTTGTTGTGAAGCTGAAGCTAGAAGTTCCTGCCATCCCACAAAACTGGGTTTAGAGGAACAGACTGACCGCCTCAGGGAAAAAAAGAAGGAAAGAAACAGGAGTAACCGAAACCCCTTCCCTCCTTTGCAGGTAACTAATCATAAAAAGAAGAAGCAACAGTAATTAATACATGATTTCATGGCCTCAGAGTTCCATCCTTCTGGGATCCATCTGTGGGGTTGGTATTGCCAAGCTCCAGTCTTAGAGAGGGGAGCCTGCCTGGGCCAAGGGCACTGTGGAACCTGGGAGCTGGGTAGAGGCCTGGCCAGGAGCCTCTGAAGGTGAATCATGCTGGTTGGTAAGTTTCCTTAAGCAAAGAGCTCACACGCACACACGTCCTTGATGGAGGACAAATTTCAATAAACATTTCCTTCTGAGCAGAGTTCAAGGCACAGGCCAGCTTTCTCCCGTGGAAAAGGCGGGAGCTAATGGAGATGCCTGCACCCTCAGGTTTTCTTGATGAAGTTTTTATATTTCATTATTTGCCACAAGCATTATAATATGTCCATGTTGAAATGAATGAGCCACCTAACATGGATACCGCCCAGCTTATGGCTCCACCTCCTGCTGGAAAAAGTCTCTGAAATCCTTCAGCTCTGAAATAAGTCCTTCCTCCTATGCCCCCAACCAAGCCTTTGTGACAGTAGCCAGAGCTGTTTTCAATACTCTGCAGCTCAAGTCTGCATCTAAAGTGAGGATAGGCTCGGCATCCTCCAGGGAGGCTATCGGGCAGATGCTCACTGAATATCCCCCTTCTGCGTGTCCATCACCATGAGAGGCCCTGAGGGAGCACAGAGGAACTGAACCCAGAAGTTCCTGAGTTGACAAATTCAGGATTTAGTGGGGGAGCCAGATGCCAAGGCGACTCACATGATAGCAGCTCCTGAATGGGGGCCACGGTTGCTAGGCAGCTGGTTCAGAACAGTTACTCGAGTCAGGAAGTCAAGTCCTGCTTTTAGCTCTGCCCCTTGACATCTGAGATAAGTCACTTGTCTTGGGATCCTCTGCCTACAGTGTAATACATATAATTAGAGAATTACTTAACATCTCTCCTATAATGAGTTGCAGTTGCATATGCCCAGATATATTTTAATGATTCAGATTAAAAGGGAACATCATTTTGTTCCCAGATCATCTTGAGTAAGATCCAAGCACCTTTTCCCACCAGCTTCACAGGTCATTATTATGTTTCTCTAGTCTCCTCCAAAATGCCATTCACGAATTCAGTAAGTATTTACTAAGAGAATGAACAAGGACTCATGTCACCATTTCGATTTCTTGGAATCATCTGTTGGCTTCTCATGCTATAATGTTTAGCATTTAGACAACTCTGCCCCTCACTCTATCATGGACCCCTGCTTGGTATCCAGTCCCCCCTTTTCTAGTAGTACCCCCTCAATGGCTTTAGGAACAACCCCTCCCTAGTAGATACAATCATCATGGTTCTTTTATACAATGCAGGGCTTCCCAGTAGTAAAGAATCTGCCTGCCAATGAAGGAGATGCAAGAGATTCAGGTTCAGTCCCTGAGTCAGGAAGATACTCTAGAGGAGGAAATGGCAACCCACTCCAGTATTCTTGCCTGGGAAATCTCATGGACAGAGGAGCCTGGCTGGTTACAGTCCATGGGATCACAGAAGAGTCAGACAAAACTGAGCATGCACACACACACACACACACACACACACACAGGTCTAAGCTAGGCTAGAAACATAACATCAGAATTTCAGTCTGGAATGTTCTTGCAAATGATCAAATTTCAACTGAGACGTTGTTCAGTCACTCAGTCATGTCCAACTCTGCAACCCCATGGACTGCCAGTCTCCCCTGTCCTTCACCATCTCCTGGAGCTTGCTCAAACTCATGTCCACTGAGTCAGTGATGCTATCCAACCATCTCATCCTCTGTCGTCCCCTTCTCCTCCCGCCTTCAATCTTTCCCGGCATTGAGGTCTTTTCCAGTGAGTTGGCTTTTTGCATCAGGTGGCCAAAGTATTGGAGCTTCAGCTTCAGCATCAGTTCTTCCAGTGAATATTCAGGACTGATCTCCTTTAGGATGGACTGGTTTGATCACCTTGATATCCAAAGGACTCTCAAGTGTCTTCTCCAACACCACAGTTCAAAAGCATCAATTCTTGGGGGCTCAGCCTTCTTTTTGGTCCAACTCTCACATTCATACATGACTACTGGAAAAACCAGTTTTGACTACCCAGACCTTTGTTGGCAAAGTAATGTCTCTGCTTTTTAATATGCTGTCTAGGTTGGTCATAGCTTTTCTTCCAAGGAGCAAGTGTCTTTTAATTTCATGACTGCAGTCACCATCTGCAATGATTTTGGAGCCCAAGAAAATAAAGTCTCTCATTATTTCCATTGTTTCCCATCTATTTGTCATGAAGTGGTGAGACCAGATGCCATGATCTTAGTTTTTTGAATGTTGAGTTTTAAGCCAGTTTTTTCACTTTCGTTTTTCACCTTCATCAACAGACTCTTTAGTTCCTCTTCACTTTCTGCATAAGAGTGGTGTCTTCTGCATATCTGAGGTTATTGATATTTTACCCAGCAATCTTGATTCCAGCTTGTGCTTCATCCAGCCCAGCATTTCACACGATGTAGTCTGCATATAAGTTAAATAAGCAGGGTGGCAATATACAGCCTTGACATACACCTTTCCCAATTTTGAACCAGTCTGTTTTTCCATGTCTGGTTCTAACTCGTGCTTCTTGACTTGCATACAAGTTTCTCAGAAGGCAGGTAAGGTGGTCTGGTATTCCCATTTCTTTAAGAATTTTCCAAAGTTTAGGGAGGGAGGTGGGAGGGAGGGTCAGGATGGGGAACACATGTACACCCATGGCTGATTCATGTGAATGTATGGCAAAAACCACCACAATATTATAAAGTAATTAGCCTCCAGTTAAAATAAATTTAGAAAATAAAAAGGTTAAAAAAAAAGAATTTTCCACAGTTTATTGTGATCCACACAGGCAAAGGCTTTAGCATAGTCAATGAAACAGAAGTAGATGTTTTTCTGGAATTCTCATGCTTTTCCGATGATCCAACGGATGTTGGCAATTTGATCTCTGGTTCCTCTGCCTTTTCTAAATCCAGCTTGAACATCTGGGATTTCTTGGTTCCTGTACTGTTGAAGCCTAGCTTGGAGAATTTTGAGCATTACTTTGCTAGCATGTGAAATGAGTGCAATTGTGTATATCAACTGAGACTACAGTGTCCTAAAGAGATTATTTCTTAGCTCCTACTGCCAGGACCCCAGGACCTGCTCTGACTTCTGTCCTCTCTGAACCTGTGTTTTCTGCTTTCCGTTTAGCTCTGTGACCTACCTTCATATCCTCAATAAATATCTTTTGGGCTATTGGAGTTGGTTTCTTTTGCTTGCAATTGAAGTAGTCTATCTATCACACATACCTTCAGATTATTACACTAAGATTCCAAAGTAGAAAAAGAGAAGGGAAATTTCAGAGTTAAGGAAGTTTTAAAAATCTAATCCAATACTTTTGTTTTGCAGACTATCAGACCCAGAGGAGTTAGGTGACTTGACCAAAACCCTAACATTGGTTAGTAATAGTGAAGCCTATAGCCCATGCTCTGCAACAAGAGAAGCCACCGCAATGAGAAGTCCATGCATTGCAACTGAAGAGTAGCCCCCACTCGCTGTAACTAGAGAAAGCCCACATGCAGCAACAAAGAACCCAGAGCAGCCAAAAATAATTTTTTTAAAAAACTACTTAACAATGAAATATAGCCATCAAGAAACTCATCAAATTAGAGGATTAGTAATATGAAAGTATGATTTAAAAGACTAGCAATAACACTGAATCCAGAGAACTAAACCTCTGAAGAAATAAATAAATGCAAATCAGAATGTAGGTACTATAAATCCAAACAAATTTAAAATAATAGAAGTATCAAAAATTGGGAGACAGGAAGAAATATGACAGCACCAAAACATCTAGTCACCTTATAGGAAGTCAATCAAAACCACCCACCCAAACTTTATTTTCATCATCGCTTTATTTTCTTAACCTTGTTGTTGTTCAGTCGTTAAGTCAGGTCCGACTCTCTGGACCCCACGGACAGCAGCAGGCTAGGCTTCCCTGTCCTTCACTATCTCCTGAAGTTCACCCAAGTTCATGTCCCTCATGTCATTTCTTAACCTGGGAGTGATCTTATTATTCAGGAACAGATACTTGAAGTTCATCCATTTCAACTAAGTGCTTTTCTTCTGTTAAGTTCGTAAAACCAAACCTAATGTTTTTAAATTACTTTTAAAAGCATGCATAATATGATCCTATTACTACAAAATTATTGCTGCGCCCTCCCCTTATTCTTTCTCTCTCTTTAGAATATACTTACTATATGTTATATATTCATTATTTTTGAATGGTAATAGTAGCAATAGGTAATTCTTATTGTCTGTTTTCTTTGTTGTATTGCTGTTGTTCAGTCACTAAGTTGTGTCTGACTCTTGGCAACCCTATGGACTGCAGCATGCCAGTCTCCTCTGTCCTCCACTATCTCCTGGAGTTCGCTCAGATTCATGTCCATTGAGTCATCCAATGATCTCATCCTCTGTCCCCTCTTCTCCTTTTACCTTCAGTCTTTCCCACTATCACGGTCTTTTCCAATGAGTTGTCTCCTCACATCAGGTAGCCAAAATATTGGAGCTTCAGGTTCAGCATCAGTCCTTTCAGTGAATATTTAGGGTTGATTTCCTTTAGGATTGACTGGTTTGATATCCTTGCAGTCCAAGGGACTCTCAAGAGTCTTCTCTGGCACCACAATTCGAAAGCATCAATTCTTTGGCGCTCAGCCTTCTTTTTGGTCCAACTCTCACATTCGTATATGACTGCTGGAAAAACCATAGCTTTGACTATATGTACCTTTGTTAGCAAAGTGATATTTCTGCTTTTTAATACGCTATCTAGGTTTGTGATAGCTTTTCTTCCAAGAAGCAAGTGTCTTAATTTCATGGTTTCAGTCACCATCAGAAGTGATTTTGAAACCCAAGAGAATAAAATCTGTCACTGCTTCCTCTGAGGTATTTTATTTGCATGTATGTATTACATCCCTAGAAAAAGAATCCAAGGATTTTCCCTCCTGTGTGTTTTCACAGTCCATGATGCCAGCTGAGGTTGTCAGTACAGTGAAACCAAACTGATGGGAGGGGTACAGGTTATTCTGCCATTATTCTAGATCTTTGAGTCACACATCAAATCTGGGGCTGATCACTCCACAGTTACTTAGCCTGCCTGTGAGGTTCACAGCAATTTTCCCAGCCCTGTGATCATTGATGATTTCAGATTCTCCAATGCAACCATGCTTCACCATCTCAGTTAGAAACCTGACAATGACTTTGGAGCATGGCCTAATAATCACCTGGCATTTGCTTCTCTTTTCAGCATTGATGATACTCTTGAGAGCATCATCCAGGACATTCATGCACATCCTTATGGCAGCACGGAAAGATAGCGGAAAGAGCATATTACCTTTACTACACTGTGTGAAGCACCATGTTAAGTGCTTTATATACATCTACATACTTGATACTTATAAGATTTTTAAAGGGTAGATATGATCATCACCCCCATTTTACAGATGAGGAAACAAACATAGAGATGCTTCCTATCATGGCACAAGTAGTAACTGGAGGAGCTAAGAGTCAAACTCAAGACTTCAGGCTCAAAAGTCCATGCTCTTAGCCATCACCCTATATTGCTTGTCCACAAGTAGGTAGGTAGGTCATTCTTTGTTGTCCTTGTACTTTAAATTTTTAATTGATGATTATGCATCATTTTTTTTAAATGTCATTACCTAATTATAAAAGAGCTCATACTTGGAAGACAGGATGAATACTCCAAGTATCATACAGGCCCACTG
This sequence comes from Bubalus kerabau, assembly GCF_029407905.1. NCBI lineage: Eukaryota > Metazoa > Chordata > Mammalia > Artiodactyla > Bovidae > Bubalus > Bubalus kerabau. The sequence goes on from NC_073626.1 coordinate 144,525,894, forward strand.
AGCAGAGCCTAAAATAGCCCCCTACACATCCTCCTCCTGACTACTCATCTAGGCGACTTCTGGGCGGGGGGGGGTGGGGGTGGGGAGCAGTGTTCAGAGGATTAACTCCTTCACAAACTAGCATAGGCTTTGAACAATAGGTGGTCTGAGACTTTAAAAATAATCATTGCACAAGGGTTGAATCGAAATTCAAAATAGCGTACCTGTGTTTTATTGGCTTTGGACAGATTAGCTGGAGAAAGTATGCACCCTTAAGAGATTGCCTCAGTGAGAGAAGGAAATGTGTAGTCAACAAAAGGTTGGAGAAGTCCCAGGTGTAGGCAGTCACGGGTCCGGGTTGCTGTATCTCTAAACCATTTGCTGGACTGACACAGAACCGTTTCAAATGATGTAACTTAACCAGTGCAATGCCGTTCAAGTGCTATGTGATAAGGGTGGTAGGGGGGTGCTCCTGTGTCACCTGGGAAGGGCACCCACATACAAACCTCATCTCTTTGACAACGATGCTAAAGTCCTGCTGTCACTCACCTGCAAAGCTAATGACTAAAGGGGAGAAGGAGAGGAAACGCCTAGCCCCTGCAACAGAAAAACTGGGAGAGGGACAGAGCAAGTTAATAAATAAAACAAGAGCCTGAAGGGAAGAGCTGCTTTGTCAGAATATAAATATTTCCCTTCCCCTTTTATCTTTAATGTAGTGTGAGAAGCTTATTAAAGGGAAACGCATCTCTGTCCCTGGAGCCCTCTCACAAGCCTTGCGGGGAGCTGCCTGCCGAACGGGCTCGCCTAGCCCCACGCTTATAAACTCTTCCCTGCTGGAAGTGAGCATACCATGCAGAGCAATAAAGGGCTGAGGGAAGAAAGGGAAGCCATTGTGGCCATTACGATCTTTATCTCGTTGGGCCTGGTGTCATGTTATGTTAATCGCTGGGTGATGCTGAGAGACTGAGAATGCCTATCTGCTCAAAGGCTTGGCTTCAGATTCCAAGGAACGCTGGCATTGCTAGCCTTACTCCACTCCATTAAAGAGGACAATATCCAAAATTTAGACAAAGGGGAATTTGTCTCCATAAGACAGACGTAAAAACTGACAGGGGGAAGGGGCCAGGAGGTCCTGTAAGTATGCCTCCTCCAAGGAGCCCAGCAGACCTCACACCTCCAAGAAGACAGCCAGCCTGGGCAGTCTCCATGTCCAATCTTCCTGCTCCCAGAAACATCATTATTCCAACAGCACAGAATTCCACCCTCCATGTTTTTTTCCCAAAAGCTCTAAAAAGAGGATGGAACCTTCACAGCCTGCAAAGCAACTCAGGCTAGCCCAGAGCCTTGCTCACAGCAGGTACCCAAGAAGCTTGAATGGCGTGACTCAGGGTCTGTGCTGGTCCTGTTTATCACTGTATGTGTAGATACATACAGCGTATGTATGTATACAAACACAAGCACCTAGCACAGCACCCAATACGCACAGTATGGGATGGAAGAATTGAACACATGCATCTAGAGGCAGTGAAGATGTCTTTTTGGTTGGCTATCTTTGTTGCCTCTTCAAAGGATCTCAGTTCTGATCAAGTCTGGGGTTCCACAGCACTCTGGGACTATCACATCTTTGGTGACCATTTAGAAATATTCAGCCATGTGATTACACAAGAAAAAGCCATCCATTCATCAGGCACCATAGGCTAGCCAAAGGCGGGTGGGGGCGTGGGTTGGAGACAGCTGGAAACAGCTGCCCAGAGGTGCTTCTCCTTCATTCCTCTGGACTGAGCTTGCCCAGTGGAGCTGGTCCCCATTGCTGTACACTACACCCACCCCTAGTATACACATGCGTTTTTATTTCTACAATGTAATTAATGGAGGGGACAGAATATTTTTTAATCAGCATTTCTGGCTCTCTGGCCAGGGTATTCGTATATCCTTTGCACTTAGCAAGGGTTTTCTGCCATTTCCAATCCACCAGGAATCATGTAATCATCCCTCCTGAGCAATCTTTTCTGTATCCCCATTCAGGCCCCTCCCCAGTACACTGTCTTTTTTGGTCTCGTCCTCACTAATTTTGTGCGTCTGGTTCTCTTTCCCACTGAACCCCATCTAGGCTGAAATAAAGACTCAGCTACAAATCAGAGGGCTCAAGTCATTGCTATTCCACTGCGCTCACCACTTTCGGTCCCAATTACATCTTATAGCAATGTCTGTGTTACAGGGAAGTGTATAATTCAAGGATGATGAGCCATCCTTAGCTGGTTCCTAGGGAATTCCCTGCCCACTATTCTAAACATTGCCTAAGAGCTATTTACAATACCTGATTTCATATTCCGCCTCCTGCATAAGCCCTGTCCGGCCTCCCCTTGGCCTCAGCCACTCTGGGGGCCTGGAATCTTGAGAGGGTCTATTTCCAATGTTCCCACCAACAGGCCAGAGGAGGAGGTGTGGGGGAAGGGCGGCATGCACATATCCAAGGAGCGGCTGTGTGGGAGAGGGATTAAATTTATACTGTGAAGATCAATGGAAGCCTTGGAGAGGCAGATTTCAGTTCAATATAATGAAGGACTTTTTAACAATTAAAGCTGTCAGAAAAATGGAAGGGAACCCTTTTAGAGACCCCTGTCTCCCTGGAGTTCAAGGAGGAGTGAGATCTCTCCAGCCAGAACTGCCTGATGGCCAGCAACACACACACCTCCTCCCATTCGTCAGTGTGATTAAGCAATGCCTCCATTTCTAAAGCCAGACTGCCCAGGTGCAAATCCTGCCCTAAAACTCACTAACTCTATGATCTTGGGCAAGTTATTTAGCCTCTCCAAAAAATGCAGATAAAAACACATTAGACTTTCTGGCAATTGTGAGGGTTTGTGTGTGTGTGTGTGTGTGTGTGTGTGTGTGTTTAAGGCTTATCAAAAGAGTCTTTAAACAGTAAGATAGTGTTCTAAGCCTTTAGGTTCTCAAGGCTCTTACTGGTTTATACAAGTCATAAAAGAGAGGTCACCATTTTTCACTAGCTACAACATAAAACAGCATTTTGTAATTAATTGTTATTTTACATACCTACATATGTAACACAAACCTTAGTGTTTAAACTTTCGGAAATTGTGATGAGGAAAAAATTTTAAACCAACAAATTGAACTGCAGAGGGGAAAGAAAGGTAGAAAACAAAACTTATTTATTCAACCAATTTTATTAAGCACTCACCTCATGCAAAGCCTCTTGGGAAACACAAATATGGCTGGGACGCAAATCTGCCTGCCTGGGGCTTGCTGTGTTAGCAAATAACTGCCTCTGACCCTTCCATTTGAAAAATGGGCCATGTTCCACAGGCTCTGTAAAATTAAAATGCTCTGTAGGGCATTTTAGATTGGTTTATGCTCTAAAATAAATGGGCAGGACAAGAATATAAAGTATGGCAAAAAATGTACCACTTAAATTGTTTCCTCATTTTCCATTAAAGTTTAGTTTCTCTAAAGATTGTGATCATGTTGATAAACTACGTACATATTGCCTAGGAATGAAAAATAAATTTTTTTCCCTTTCACTTGTACTTAGCACAGTTCTTGGTTCTGAAAGCCCTCTGCCTAAAAAGGATATGGGTAGAAATAAACATGGGATGCCCAAAATATCTTTTTTCTATGGGTTGTAGGCATCCACATTTGGAAAAGAAAACCTTCTCTTCGGTAGCTGCTGTGGTCTGCAGCACAACTTTCAAATATCCTTCTCGGCAGCTTATTAATTCACTGGAATACTCAAAATACTCAATGGGAAACATGACTTTTCCTTGACCCTGCCGTTTCTACAGTATTCTCATTCTCAATTGAGCATAGAGGATGCTGGTGGCCTTCTGAGAAACCAGAAACTTTAACCCCCATCTGCCTAGACCTAGATCTCTTTAAAACCATTAAAGAACCATAATAATTACCCTTTATTGAACATTTACAACATGCCAGACACTAAGGTCACTGCATTATCTCATTTGATCTTCATAATCCTGTGAAGCAGGTGTTTGTATTATCACCATTTTACAGATGAGGAAACTGAAACCCACAGCAGTAAGCAGGTTGTCCAAAGCCACAAAATAACAAACTGCGGAACATGCATTTTAAAAAATATTTATTTTATGTATTTATTTGGCTGTGCTGGGTATTTGCTGCGGCACCCAGGATCTTCGGTCTTTGTTGCTACATGCAGAATCCTTAGTTGCAGCAGGCGGGACCTAGTTCCCTGACCAGGGATCAAACCTGGGCCCCCTCCATAGGAAGCACAGAGTCTTAGCCAATGGACCACTAGGGAAGTCCCTGAATAAGGATTTAAATCTACAAAACCTCTGCTCTCAACCATTACTCTCAAACTGCATCTCCAAAGAAAGAGAAGTCCCCACTACAACAAATATAAGAACTTCCAGAATAATTAATGGGAAAACTACTTCATCACTCCCCCTAGCAGAGTGAAAAATGTGATATGGCCCCTGGGGGAGGCCCAGCATCCTATAGACCTTACAGTGACCCAGTATCCCAAGAATGTCCTGTTCTTGTGATGTCGTCTTGGACAGCTGGCTGCAAAGCGGGTATTTAGATAGAAACACATCCTCAAGGAAGCTTCCATAAAAAACATGTGCTCACTCTGTCTGTTTGCTTTCTGGGGCTTTCTCCAGGCCAGACATACTTAGGTGCTTAGAAGCAGACTCAACTTCTTCCCTTTACTACTTTCCTTCCCACTAGTTTTTTTTTTTTTTTTCTTCCAAGTGAGAACTAGGTTCAAAGTCCTGTTCTTTTATCCACCAACTGTGTGATTTTGGACTTCTCTTTACGTTTGTTTCCCCATCTATAAAATGGGCCCAATAAATAGTCACCATCTCAAAGGGCTGTCGTGAGGACAAAGATTCAAGGAGACAGTGCCAGTTAAGGGTTTAGCGCGATGCCTGGCATGGTAAGCCTTTGATAAACGTTAGCTGTTAATAAACATAGTAACGATACGACTAATACCAGACACTGGAGTCTGTCAGTTGGCTTTGTCTTAACCGTTCGGCTGGAATTTAAGCCAGGGTATCATCAACACTGGGTGCTAAGACACAGCAGGACCAATATGGTCTTCAGAACTAAGGCTTTAAAACAATGAGTCATCTCTGGGAGCAGTGGCTAGCTTGATAAATTTTAGGCCAGGGGAAGAGGAGGAGTGAAGTTTCACAGGTAAGCCAAAGCCCCTTTTGCTAGAGTGAGAAGTCTGTCGCCTCTTTTGTTTATTTCTTCTCTAAATGTTTCCTCTCCCACCTCCTGGGCTGTTTTCAAAACTCCTCCATTTTGGTAGCAGCTCTTCACAAGTCTGCTGGAGGCCACAGGAATGGGCCAACAGTCCTCTCCCCAGCTCAAAGAGCCAGCAGGAGCTGCCCCAAGCCCCTCCCCTGACTGTGGGGTCCAGCTGGCTCCACAGTAGTTTCTGCAGCCCCCTTTCCAGCACCTTCCTGACACAGCACAGCTGTGGGGGCTCAGCTCAGACTGTGGCCCATAAGCACAGCAGACGCGTCACGAGCACCCTGTGCAACTCTCGGCACAAGCCAGCCTGAGGCCCCTCGCTTCGCCAGTCACCTGTGACCTTTCACTCTGGAGCACCCACGAGTCATTTCCAATGTGAGGTCAGCATGAAGCAGAGATAAATAAATAGATAGTTGATAAATAGATAGGTAAAGTCAGGTCATCATATGCAAAGTTCTTAGATTAAATCACAGGGCCCAAGAGCCCAAACATGTGAATTCTAGTTTTGTCATTCTCTGAACCCTTAGACAATTCAATCCACCATCTTGGGCTTCAGTTTTCTCATCTGTAAAATGAAAGAGAAAAATTACTGAACTCTGATGTTCTTTCTGAAAAATAAATCCCTCAAACCATTCTCCAGTTCAGTCTCTCCTTTTTAATCACAGGATGGGCTGGCTCCTAGTTCAGTGCCAGACTCCCCTTATAATTTTGATACAAACTCAATGTCATCACAAAAAGCCAATTCATTTGTTCATCAAGATTATTAATTCCAAAGAACTAAATCGACATCTATCTAAGGAAGGCATAGGGATGGCCAACAGGCACATGAAAAGATGCTCAATAATGCTAATTATTAGAGAAATGCAAGTCAAAACTAGAATGAGGTACCACCTCACACCAGTCAGAACAACCCTCATCAAAGAAGTCTACAAACAAGGAATGCTAGAGAAGGTGTGGAGAAAAGGGAACCCTCCTACACTATTGGTGGGAACATAAATTGGTGCAGCTATTAGGAAGAACAGTATAGAAGTTCCTTTAAAAATTAAAAATAGAGCTACCATATGATCCAGCAATCCCACTCCTGGGCATATATCCAGACAAAACTATAGTTCTAAAGGATACATGCCACCCCTATGTTCATTGTAGCACTATTCACAATAGCCAAGACACAGAAACAATCTAAAGGTTCATCAACAAATGAATGGATAAAGATGTGGTATGTATATACAATGGAATACTATTCATCCACAAAAAAGAATGCAGCAATATGGGTGGAACTAGAGAGTATCATACTAAGTGAAGTAAGTCAGAAAGACAAAAATAAATACATTATAATATTTGGAATCTAAAATACAACAAAAATGAACTTATCTGCAAAAAAGAAATGGACTCACAGACATAGAGAACAGACTTGTTTCTGTAGGGGAGGGATGAAGTGGAAGCTTGGAGTATATACAGAACAGATAACAAGGTCCTTGTGCATAGCACAAGTAAATACAGTCAATATCCTATGGTAAACCACAATGGAAAATAATATTTTAAAAAAGAATATGTATATTATGGAATTAATAATCTTTTAAAAAATTGAAGTATAGCTGATTTACAATGTTGTGTTAATTTCTGCTGTATAGCAAGGGAGGGTGGGGGAGGTTATATATACATATGTACACACATAAAGACATGTGTGTATATATATATATATAACTGAGTCACATATATATGTATAAGCATATATATATAAATATAACTGAGTCAGCTTGCTATAGAGCAGAAATTAACATAACATTGTAAATCAACTATACTTCAGTTTTTAAAAAGATTATTAATTCCATGATGGCAGGGATACATTCATTACCTTACCAGCAGTGCCTGCTGCTGCTGCTAAGTTGCTTCAGTAGTGTCGACTCTGTGCGACCCCATAGACGACAGCCCACCAGGCTCCCCCGTCCCTGGGATTCTCTAGGCAAGAACACTGGAATAGGTTGCCATTTCCTTCTCCAATGCATGAAAGTGAAAAGTGAAAGTGAAGTTGTTCCGTCGTGTCCGACTCTTAGCAACCCCATGGATTGCAGCCGACCAGGCTCTTCCGTCCATGGGATTTTCCAGGCAAGAGTACTAGAGTGGGGTACCATTGCCTTCTCCGAGCAGTGCCTGGCACACTGTAATCTGTAAATATATATAAACACATATTTTTAAAAATAAATGAAGGCCATGGGATTTTATTTCATCCTTAAGAGGTGCCTTACTTCCCTGGTGGCTCAGCTGGTAAAGAATCCACCTGCAATGTGGGAGACCTGGGTTTGATCCCTGGGTTGGGAAGATCCCCTGGAGAAGGGAAAGGCTACCCACTCCAGTATTCTAGCCTGGAGAATTCCATGGACTATATATAGTCCATGAGCTTGCAAAGAGCCAGACAGGGGACTGAGCAACTTTCACTTTTTTTCATTCATTCAATCATGTATGCAGCATGGACTGCAGTGTAACTACCCAGGACTTGAATAAACCTCTGTGACCACTTAAAAACAAAGTAACTGCTGACTGAGAAGGGGGATTAAAAGCAAGGAGAGATTCCTCAACACATGAATGAGAGAGTTAGCTAAGAAATAAAGGGCTTCTCTGTTCCCCTCCCCCAAGATTTCTGATAGCCAGCATTCTAATAAAAGTTGCTTTTACCAACTTCACACTTTCAAAGCCAAAATTAACACCATTTAACGGAAGGCCCCAGATAAACTCAGAAGGTAAGACCCAAGCCAGGGAGGGACTTCAATTTACACAGGGAAAGGAAACCTCAAAGCCTTCTCAAGCTCCCTCCAACCTCTCCTAACCACCTCTTCAACCTGCCACCCTCCCTTAGGGACCCTGCCAGGTTGCTCGGACCCAGCCACGCCTCGCCTCCTCCTTCAGGTGAAGCTGTTCTCAAATTAAATCACAAAGAGGGACAGCCAGTCTGCAATGATCTGTGTTTATTTAGTAAATGGGTTGATTGCCCTCATTTGTGGCGATTAAGAGTTCATTTCTCAACGCAAAGAGGACCATTTCTCGAAGGGCAGCCCCAGATAATTAAGACAGGGAAAGAAACAAAATTCAAATACCTTCCCCCAACCCCCTGGCCCCTGACCAACCGATTTTGGCCTTTCGGTGGCCCCTCCTGCAAGGGGCCACAGGCCCCGGCTGCAGTGAGTTTCTGACCCAGTAGAGAGAGGATTTGGTAAACAAAGGCTTAGGAATTCTTTAGGTGCCTTTAAACTGACATCTGGCAAATTCGAGATCCCGTCACAGTTTCTCCTCCGCGCCGCGCCTCCCACCCCCACCCCACTGTCCCCCGGCTTTGAAAGGCAAATGTTTTGAGGTTTGTGTTCTCTTCCATTCACAGCGTTTTTAACCAAGTGGAGTCAAACCACTTTGTCTACACCTTAATTGAAGAGCCTGGCTCGAGAGCTTAAAGTACTATTTTACAATAGGAAGGAGGGGCAGGCAGAGGCGGAAGGGAGTAAGTGTAAATGTGAACGAGAAGAAAAGCGGTGGGTAAGTGGCCCTCAAGGGCGCTCTCAGACCGCGCGCTCGCCTTCAGGGCACACGTCGGGCACAGCGAAGGGGCTGCTCTGTGCCACTCCGTGAGGAGCTGAGAAGAGGCTGGCTTGGCTTCGAGGGTCACTCCCACAGAATACACGACAAAGCCCCTATTGTGAGAAGTCGTGGCCCAGGGGAGGAACCCCAAAGAAGCCTAAGGCTCTCCTTGGGCCAGATCACAGAGCCCAGCTTCCTGGCCTTATCAATGAAGACACGGGCCCACAGAGGTTAACCGATTCGCTCAAGGCCAAGGGGGTTAGCGGCTGGATCAAGACCCGGGGAATTCCTCTCATTTCCTTAGCTGTAACTGAAGGCTTTCTCCTGTGTTTGATACTCTGGAAAGAGAAATCCTAAAACGAGTGTCCCTAGACTCGGGAAGACAGTTAAATGACTTCCTATATTTTTCCAAGTGAAACAACCAAACATTCTCACCTAGTCTTCTCAACTATTTGGGATCCCAGCTGTACATTTCAGGGCACATGGGAGATTTTAAGCAGATTCTCTGGCATAGGACTCAGGAACTAGTTTTGTTTTTTTTAAGTAGATTTTTTTAATTATTAAATTTCTCCACCACTAACCACCCCCACCCCCCATGGCCACCTCCCCTTTGAGGATCTCCCTTTCAACTTGTTCTAATTACTACTGTTTCTGCTGCTGCCTTCATGTCACTTAATTTGGTTCATGTATCCCAAAGCACGTTTAATTTAGAACATTTCACTGTCGACCCATGTTTAGCTTGTGGTCTGTCATGATCCCCAGATCTTGTGTCCTTAGCTAGTCTTTCACAACGCTATATTTCTGCAACTTAGAGGTTTAAAAAAATTTTTTTCACTTAACTTCATCTGACTCAATCCCACTCAATTTGATTCAATAAATGGAACCTTATGAAAGGCAAAAGAGAAAAATAAGACATCGTTTCTCTTCTCAAGGACCTTTGAGATGAATACGTGGTATAAGATAGGCCCTAAAAGAGAAGAGAAAATAGAAGTAACATCAAAAGAGCTATAGAACCTTCAGAGAAAGACGGGGAAGGAAACTGACATTTGATGTGTACCTACTATGTGATGAGATATATTAGAATTAGGCTTGGCTGAGAGGCATAAGAAATCCTAAAATAACACTGGCTTAAACAAGACATAAGTTTATTTTGATCTCATATTGGAGAATCCCGAGGGAGTTCATCATAGGCTGGTATAGTCCACCACAGTGCTAGGGACCACGCTCCTTCTATCTTTTTCTCCTTTTCAAGGTCACTTCGTGGTCTACAATAGCCTCCAGAGTTCCAGCCTTTGAGGGGAGGGGACACAGTTCCAGCTGTGTTGTTGCACACACACAGTTGATATTCCAGAACTTAATGGAAGGACCCAAGGGAGGTTTTTATATGGAGTCTTTATTCCAAGTGGTCATATGTCTGACTAAAGACTGGGGCCTCCACTACCGTGAAAGAAAGGAAAAACATATATTAAGCAGCAACTAACAGCATCTGCACCATGCTAAGGACGTTATATATTTTCAGTTCAGCTCAGTTCAGCCACTCAGTCGTATCCAACTCTTTGCGACCCCATGGACTGCAGCACACCAGACCTCCCTGTCTATCACCAACTCCCAGAGCTTGCTCAAACTCATGTCTATCGAGTTGGTGATGCCATCCAACCATCTCATCCTCTGTCATCCCCTTCTCCTCCTGCCTTCAATCTTTCCCAGCATCAGGGTCTTTTCCAAAGAGTCATTTCTTTGCATCAGGTGGCCAAAAGACTGGAGCTTCAGCTTCATCATCAGTCCTTCCAATGGATACTCAGGACTGATCTCCTTTAGGATTGACTGGTTTGATCTCCTTGCAGTCCAAGGGACTCTCAAGAGTCTTCTCCAACACCACAGTTCAAAAGCATCAATTCTTCAGTGGTAACCTTTCTTTATGGTCCAACTCTCACATCCATACATGACTACTGGAAAAACCATAGCTTTGACTAGCCAGACTTTTGTTGGCAAAGTAATGTCTCTGCTTTTTAATATGCTGTCTAGGTTGGTCATAGCTTTTCTTCCAAAGAGCAAACGTCTTTTAATTTCACAGCTGCAGTCAGCATCTGCAATGATTTTGGAGCCCAAGAAAATAGTTTCTCACTGTTTCCATTGTTTCTCCATCTATTTGCCATGAAGTGATGGGACCAGATGCTACAATCTTTTTGAATGTTGAATTTTAAGCCAGCTTTTTCACTCTCCTCTTTCACCTTCATCAACAGGCTTTTCAGTTCCTCTTCACTTTCTGCCATAAGGGTGGTGTCATCTGCATATCTGAGGTTATTGATATTTCTCCCGGAAATCTTGATTCCAGCTTGTGCTTCATCCAACCTGGCATTTTGCATGAGGTACTCTGCATAGAAGTTAAATAAGCAGGGTAACAATATACAGCCTTGACATACTCCTTTCCCAATTTTGAACCAGTCCATTGTTCCAGGCTAGGTCAGATGCTTGCCTATTCCTGGCTCAGTCATCTGAAGGGAGGGTTAATGTGGTATAAGGTACAAGGATGGCAACATCATCTGAGGAAATGCTATGAATTAACTGTTGGGAATAGAAGCTGTTACCTTTTAGAATAGCCACTGGGAACTCATTGGTTCTAACGGTTGCTTCTTGACCTGTATACAGATTTCTCAGGAGGCAGGTAAGGTGGTCTGGTATTCCCATCTCTTTCAGAATTTTCCACAGTTTATTGTGATCCACACAGTCAAAGGCTTTGGTATAGTCAATAAAGCAAAAGTAGATGTTTTTCTGGAATGCTCTTGCTTTTTCTATGATCCAACGGATGTTGGCAATTTGATCTGATTTTAGAGCATTTATTTCTCTTTCTTATAATAACTCAGAAGAAAGAGGTTTCCTATGCCTTTATAGATAATTCCTATCTTGAAACACTTTTGCAAGCATTCAATTGAGTCAACTCAATGACAACTGCAGTCCTAGGAAGTATCTTCTCAAATGCTTTACTTAGGCCATTGAGCAAGATGAAGGTGACTGCAAGACTGAGCCTTGTTAGTCAAGCCTGAATGGATGCTTCTCCTGGGTTGGTGCTGATACTTGGAGGTCAGCCTTCCAAAAGCTATGGGCCCATGCCCCAGGAGAAAGCCAGAAGAGACCTGTGTTTTCACCCTTTTGCAAACCCCAGCACTATGGTTAGAAAGGGTCTCTCTAGTTGCTAGAGCAGGCAGAGAGGCAGGTGACTTCATTAATGGGGATAGTGGAATTCCAAGGTAAGGAGCTAGGAAACAACTCTGTTTCCTGGTTTCTGCTCATTCCTTTCTCACTGAATGTTTCTCAGCTCTTTGCCAATATGTTTTACACTCAGATTCCCCAAATGAAAGGATCTGATTGGGTGGCCAGTGGGCATATTTGTTGGACAGAGGTCTCATGCCAGACAACCTCATGGCTAGGTCAGATGCTTGCCTATTCCTGGCTCAGTCATCTGAGGGGAGGGTTAATGTGGTATAAGGTACAAGGATGGCAACATCATCTGAGGAAATGCTATGAATTAACTGTTGGGAATAGAAGCTGTTACCTTTTAGAATAGCCACTGGGAACTCATTGAGCTTCATAAATGAGGTCTCAGGCCCAACATCACACCCTGCAACCAATCAACCAACAACACCCCCCCACCCCCACATTTTCTCTTTCTGCGCACGTGCATGCGTGCGCACACACACACACACACACACACCCCCCACATATCTCATCCTCATTATTTCATCCTTCAGTTCAAAACATCATCATGTAGAGTGAGGAGGACTCTATGCAAGGCCAAAGACCTTCTATGAGCCGTGAGCAACACAATACATTGCTTTGCAATATGAGTCTGGGTCAGAGGTTCTCGCATCTGACTAATTCAAAAGAATCACCTGATGAGCTTTTAAAAATTAAATCCCAAGTCCAAAGCCAGAGATTCTGACTCAACATGTCTGAGGTGGGGCCCAAACTTTGGGAAAAACTCTTTAGGTGGTGCTGATGACCAGCCAGATTTGAGATCCACTGCTCTAGCTCTCATCTTCACTTTTCTAGAAGGCACTGGGGCTTTTATTACTACTGTGAGCAATTGTTCTTGCAGCTTTTCCTAGCTCTCTGCTGACCGTCCTGGCCTGCCAAAATGGGAAGGCCTGGTACCCTGTCAAATTTTCCATCTGCCCTCGTGGGCTGGGGCAGAGCACTGACATCTCCTAATCTAGAAACCCACTGGTGCAGTTTCAGTGATGGGAATTAAATCACTCCTTGGAAAATTAGAAAAAAGTAGTGGTCATTACCAAGTGGGTTTGAAACCTGTATAGGTATAATATTCAGGGGGTCATCACCAATCTGGGCTTGATAACCCAAGCCTAGAAATTCTGGGACATCTCTAAATTTGGGGATGGCTTTTGATCCTTTTGATACAAAAGGACCAATATTAGTGAAATTTGCCATGAAGACATCAAGTAGCAGCGCAGTGTGAAGTGAAAAATGTTATATAGACCAGATTTTAGTCCAAGCTTTGAGTCTATAAAAAGGAGCTTATACTTGGAACTGTGAAGCATTGTTATAAAATTTGAGTTAGTGTACCTAAAGCAACTGGTATCTTATAAATGGTTGTCATTCTATTAAAAATATAACTATTTTTGATGCTCAAAGTCATCTGAACAGAATAAGTCCTACAAATCCAGTGGTGTGACAGGATCAGTACTCAGGGACTTGTGAGAGCTGATTATGTGTATCTTTTCCAAACTCCAAGTTCAGTGATATTATGTGACATGAAATCAGCCATGGTATCAGTATTTACACCATGGAAATTGGCAAATGTACATCGGTCAGGGCTTTTTTTCCCTAGAGGGCTAGTTGGTAGACACTTCCCAGCACACTACTGTAAAAAAAGCACAACCTCAACAAAAAGCCAGCACCAGAAAATATGCACCTAACTTGCTCTTTTATTTTATATCTATGATTTGCATCCATATAACTAAACCAGGATTCTGCCCTCATGATTTTTTGCCCATAGATTACAAGCATTTTGCAAATATTATCTCATTATTTCTCACAACACCCTGGAGAGCTAGGGATGTTAAGTGACGCCTGAGGCAGCACAGGAAATCAAATGGTGAAAAGCAGAACTAACCTAGTCTGTACTAACCACCTCTGCCACCCTTCCCACACATCATTATTGTCCAAACTGGCAAAAAGACATGGGTAAATTCTTGCCTGGAAAATCCCATGGAGAGAGGAACCTGGTGGGCTATATAGTCCATGGGATTGCAAAGAGTCAAGACATGATTTAGGGACTAAATAACAACAAAACAATTACCAGTGATGCTTTAACCTCACAACCCAAATAGCCAAAGTCTCTCTACAGACTTGGTCCAAGTCCTTGGTGTGTGTTGTGCTGTGCTTAGTCGCTCAATGGTATGCAACTCTTTGTGACCCCATGGACTGTAGCCCGCCAAGCTCCTCTGTCCTTGGGATTCTCCCGCAAGAAAACTGGAGTGGGTTGCCATGCCCTCCTCCAGGGGATCTTCCCAACCCAGGGCTCAAAGCCAGGTCTCCCGCATTGCAGGCAGATTCTTTACCATCTGGGCCACCAGGGAAGCCTTTGGTCCTTGAGTACCAATCTGACTCCCCAGAATGGCTACCTTCCGAACTTGGAGGTTTTTCTGCAGGGCTGCTGATAGCCTTGTATTAATCAACTGTCCCATATTCTTTCTCCTTCTAGGCCAAAGACATGTGTTTGAAAAAACAGTTGACCAGAATTAGGATTCTGTTCTGACTTCAGCAGATGCAAGTGGCATTATAATCAACCAACTCATGTTATCTGTGACCCTTTCTCTGAACACTCCAAAGTCAGAGACCCAAGAGTTGTTTTTCTCTGAGGCATTATCTCCATAATACTTTGGGAAGGAATAAATAACCCTAGTGGTGAACCATCTCTACAATGGCTCGCCCTCTAATGGATTTTCACATTCTAGAGTAATCCCTACTACCCTTTGATTGTGGATAGACCTAGTTTCTTGCTTCTAATGCATGGAGTAAGGCAAAATCGAGAGGATGTCACTTCCAAGATTAGATTACAAAAAGACCATGACTTCCATCTCAGGGCAGGGGAGGGGAGGCAGGAGTCAAAGTGGGCCACATGAGAGGTGAACACTGTAAGGGACCCATGTCTCTGGCAACAACTAGAAAGAAGATTTGGTACACATGCATGACAGAATATTACTCAACCATTAAAAAGAATGAAATAATGCCATTTGCAGCAACATGGATGGACCTAGAGACTATCATACTGAGTTAAGTAAATCAGAGAAGAAGAAGCACTGTATGACATCCCTTATATGTGGAATCTAAAAAAAAAAAAAGATACAAATGAACATACAAAACAAAAAGAGACTCATAGGCTTAGAGAACAAAATTATGGTTGCTGGGGGGAAGAATGGGGGGAAGAGGTAGTTAGAGAGTTTGGGATGGACCTGTACACACTGCTATATTTAAAATGGGTAACAAGGACTTACTGTATAGCATATGGAACTCCTCTCAGTGTTATATGGCAGCCTGGATTGGAGGGGAGTTTGGAGGAGAATGGATGGATACATGCATAGGTATGGCTGAGTATGGCTGAGTCCCTTTGCTGTTCATCTGAAACTATCACAACAGTGTTTGTTAATCAACTATACCCATACAAAATAAGAAGTTTTTTTTAAAAAAAGAAGCTGAGGCCTGCCAAAAGCCTTGTTATGAGCTTGGAAGTGGATCTTCCTCCAATTGAGCCTTGAAATAACTGCAGCCCTGACCACATCCTGATTGCAGTCTTGTGAGAGACCCCAAGCTAGAAGATCAATCTAAGCATATCCAGATTCCTAACACAGAGAAACTGTGAGATATTGAATATTTGTTGTTTTAACCTGTTGTGTTAGGGAGTGATGTGTTATACAACTACAGATAACTAATACAGTCCTCAACCAACAAGTAAAATGGTGGAATAGACACAATCACTGAATCTGCCACACAAACCACCTCCACATGTAGGGTCTAGAAGAATTCAGCATGGCCCCCCTCTAATTCTCCTAATTCAATCTAGACATTTCTAACTTTCATTAATACTTGAAAGTCTGCCTTAGGGATCAAAATGTTCCATTTTTTGAATGATCCAACACTCCCAACTAAAGTGAAAAGAAGCCAAAGGCAACCTGGCCATTGGTAATCACAAATCCTCAATGTTATAAAGTCATAAATTGTCTGGTAAAAGAGAGGCCAGAAAGTATATGCTAAAAGCTGCCCTTTCTGGTCTTGCATGAGTAATTCCTGAAGCTGGAGTTTCACTACAACCACAGGATTGTGGCACTACGAAGGTGGCCATTTTCAAATCTGGCCTGACATCAGAATGAAATTCATCTAGATAAACCTGGGACTTGGCCAAGATAAGTAATATTTAAATAACTGGAGCCAATGAATAGCATCGCTTTTCTATGGAACCACATGACTATGATGTGAAGAAATAAAAGCCTTTGTTGTTTTAAAGGGCAGAGACAATTGGAAGTTTTGCACCAGACGGTTACAAAATTTTCCACCCTTAGCTTTCCAAGGAAGATACCAGTTAGTGGCTTTGGGAGTTGGGTGTGGAAGGTGTTACTTGGAAAAGACAATTAAATTCATTCTGAACAGATGTGAACCAATGTTACCACATCCATAACAGAGCCTAAAACAGACTATTTAGCCCCCTACACGGTGAGCTTACTTTTCTGAACTATTCCCTGTTATTACTTAGCTCCT
Source organism: Bubalus kerabau (assembly GCF_029407905.1). Classification (NCBI taxonomy): domain Eukaryota; kingdom Metazoa; phylum Chordata; class Mammalia; order Artiodactyla; family Bovidae; genus Bubalus; species Bubalus kerabau. The sequence goes on from NC_073626.1 coordinate 144,542,466, forward strand.
TGAAATCAGCATGCTATGTCAGGAAAGGCACAGAAAGCTACCACACCTCTCTCATAAACAGTGAATTTTTATTTTCCAGATAATTTTGGAGTGGTTTTTTTTTAAATCCTCCTAAAAAACACAAAACACTCCCCCCAAAATTGGCCTTTGCTTCTGTTTTTTGCGCTTGTCTACCTGAGTCAGAACAAGACTGTCATCTGTGATACAGTTCATCAAGATAAATGGAGATGGGTTTTCTGTATCTAATACACAGTTTGTTTTAAAAAATATTTCATTTGTCCCTTGAATTTTTAAAAGGCTATTTTTTCCCCCTCTTAAAAAAAGAATTATCCTTATTACCTCATCAGGCAGCTGTCTGAGGCTATGAGGAGAAGAAGCTCATAACTAAATTGGTTTAGTTGTATTTAAGACAGTATTTTATCCTGTCGGTTTTCATTTTATTAGATGACAGTGCTTGCAATTTCTCCCTCAATAAGCAAAGATGACTTAGATCAGTGGCCTGATGAATAAGCATGAAAATTTGATTTAGGAAAGGAGAACATCCTGGAGCTCACAGAGAGAAAAAAGGATTTCCAACCCCCCACCACACACACATTTTAAATGACAAAGCAAAGAAGCTGCATTGTCTTTAAACAGCATCTTTCAATGCAATCAATATCAAGGCTCTCCAATGTTAGGTGATAAGAATAATAATTTAGAAAGAAAAAGAGGAGCCCTTGAAAAAATACAAAGAGAGAAGGAAATATGTTTAAAGAAAATATTATTAATCTTTCATATTACCTTGAGGCAGATTGCCCAAAAGAAAAGAAAAAACAAAAAAGCCCTGGGTGTGAAGGGAAAACTGATCCTTTGGAAGAAAAAAGACGAGGATTCCTGTTGAGGACCGGATGGAGAATGTGAGCAGTCTGACACCCTACCTTGGCCTAAATGATTCAGCCTTCCAGACCCATTAACAAGAGTGGAGGACAAAGAACTGTGAAGTGCAAGAACAGATTCCCCATAAACCAGTAATAGAAAATAAATAAAAGAAAAACAGAGGAGGCCAAAGTCTCCTATGGAAGGGAACCCAATTAATTGTCTTCGGTTTCAGGATCAGTCTTTTCTTGCTGGAGAAGAGGCTCACCCGGAGTAGCAGAGGCAGCAACTTCTAACTTCTGCAAACATGCATCCTGATCAGAATCCCTTAGGGCTCTAGCGCCTGGAACTGAGCTGGCAGGAGGAAGGGCTAGGCCAGGAGTAACGTTTTTTAAGGCAGAGGATTGCGCGGGGGTGGGGGGGCGGGGGGAGGTGGAGGGAATGTTACAGAGAAGATTTTTCCTTGCTTAGCATGTCACTTTCCTCCATGGGAATTCATGCTATTCCTCTCAGTCCGGTGAGAGGGTAGGAACATCCCCCACCTCCACCCGCTGTAACTTCTGATTTCGCCGCGAGTAACCAGAGAGCGCGCGCCAAGGCCCAGTGCCTTCAGCGGGGCGAAGATTTGATCGAGAACAAAAGAACGCTTGCCAATCAGAAAACGGTACCCGAGAACAAGAAGTACTTCTCTTTGTGTTTTGAAAACTCTTTAATTAGCAAATGCCTTTGGTTTCTAATACGCATTAAAACTTTTCTACGCAGATTCCAAGAATCGAATCATTGCTTCCGCGACCAAGGTGGGACTCCCAGGGGCCACACGCCGCAGAACTAAAGAAAACAGGGCAATTAAATACTCGCTGTAAACCTGTACAGTGTTCCTGGGCACTCGGCCGCAGGTTTTTTTACAATAATTTCCCGCACTAGTTTTCTTATGACTTCACTAAAGCTATGCCAAATCCCTAGACTCTGGGCCGTGCGTGCGGGCAGGGTGGCCTGATGCCTGGGTCCCCCGCGCCCGCCGCTCGTCGGCCCTGTCCCCTTGGAGGGGTCGACACTTCCTCCTGCCTTAAGCCGGCCCCCTCTGCCAGACTCCTACTTCTCTTCGGCCTCGGCCCCTCCTCTTTTTTACAACCCGGAGAGGGGGTGAGCGGGGATTGTGGCCTCACGTGGTCTGAGTGTGCGGAGAGAAAAGCAATCCGCAAGGCGCACCCATTTCTTGCCCCATTCCGAACCCCACATTTAGGATCCTGCTACCTAAAAGTCCCCCGCCAAACCCAGCATTTTCAGCCCAAGGAGGGCTAAACACGACTCGGGGTCACGTCTCTCTCCGCGGAGGCGGTAGGTACTCTAATTCTCAGCCTCTCCATGCAAAAGCCTTGCCCGGTGTGCCCTTCTGTTCAGGAATGTGTATTTTAGTGTACCCGGAAGAGGAACAAATCTTCCAAGCAAATTCCCTTTCTGATGCGCTTCTCTACCCCCTCCCCCTAGTGAATTCAGGGTAAAAGTTTTTCTTAACTTTTCCCTCCCAGCCCCCTGCCCCTCCCCTCAGGAATCCGCCCAGACCTCCGCAGACCTAGCCTCTCGCGTTCCCTCGCCCGCCCCTTCCGACTTCCACCCAATCCGAAGGCAGTCACACAAAAAACAAAGGCTGCTATTGGGCCTCCGTGGAGCTCGAGGGCCCGCCCCCGGAGTGGTTTGTGAATGGGGGGAGGGGAGGGGGCGGGGCGGTCCGGAACCCTGAGAGCCCGACGCTTCTTCTGTAGAGTTGCGCGGCTCCAAGGCGTTACTCTGCGCTCCCTCCCGGCGGGCAGCGCTCCCTCACCGCTCAGAGTTGCGCGGGGCTGGAGAGGCCAGAGCCAGGCCGCGGGCACCAGGACCTCGCAGCTTCGGACGCAGTGTGACTGGATTTCTTAAAAGAACTCGCCGAGCTCTTGGCTCCAAGACGCCGATCGGACTCAGAGCGAGAATCAGCCGTTTGGCTGAAAGTTGGAGCCAAGCTTTTGGGGCTGTAGAAGGAGCGAGGAGCGGAGAAGGAGGCGAAGGAGGAGGAGGCGGCGGCGGCGGCGGCGAGCGGAGCCTCGAGGAGAGAAGGCGGAGCAGCACTGTTGAGGCGGCGGCTTTGGCTAGCAAGCGGCGGCGCCGGGCTCTCGCCTGCCAGGGGCCAAACTTGGTGTGTGGGGGGGCGCGCGCCTTATTGAGCTCAGTGAGTCAGGAGACTTGGGCAAACTTTGAAGGGTAACAGGAGACGCTTGTTGCTTCTCGCCGCAGAAAAAGCCGCACCGTTACGTCGCATCGAGAGGAGAAGGCGGCCCCCCAATCTGCGCCCCCAGCCCAGGGAGACGAGTTTGGACCCCAGGCGGCTGCTCCAGTGCTGGGCGGAGGCGGCGGCGCCCCCGTGGCGCGAGCACCCCAGCTGCAGCGCCCTCTGTTCCGCGCCGCCCACGGCCCAGCCCCGGCGCCGGGAGGACTCTCATGCGCCCGGCGCAGCGGCGCCTCCCCGGATCCCAGCCGCTCCCGGCTGCCTGGTCGCATTTCTCGGGCTAAGAGTGCCGCTGCACCCGCGGCCGGCGATGCGGGGCTCCCGCGCGGCGGCGTCGCGCTTGCCTCTGGACCTTTGCACCCTGGTGCTGGCGCTGCTGGGCTCACTGCCCGCAGGCGCCGGGGCGCAGCCGTACCACGGAGAGAAGGGCATCTCAGTGCCAGACCACGGCTTCTGCCAGCCCATCTCCATCCCCCTGTGCACGGACATCGCCTACAACCAGACCATCCTGCCCAACCTGCTGGGTCACACGAACCAAGAGGAAGCGGGCCTCGAGGTGCACCAGTTCTACCCGCTGGTGAAGGTGCAGTGTTCTCCCGAGCTGCGCTTCTTCCTCTGCTCCATGTACGCACCCGTGTGTACAGTGCTCGACAAGGCCATCCCTCCGTGCCGCTCTCTGTGCGAGCGTGCCCGCCAGGGCTGTGAGGCACTCATGAACAAGTTCGGCTTCCAATGGCCTGAGCGGCTGCGTTGCGAAAACTTCCCCGTGCACGGCGCTGGCGAGATCTGCGTGGGCCAAAACACGTCGGACGGCTCCGGGGGCGCGGGCGGCGGCCCCACCGCCTACCCTACCGCACCCTACCTGCCCGACCTGCCCTTCACCGCGCTGCCTCCGGGGGCCGCTGACGGCCGGGGCCGCTCCGCTTTCCCCTTCTCGTGCCCCCGCCAGCTCAAGGTGCCCCCCTACCTGGGCTACCGCTTCCTGGGCGAGCGCGACTGCGGCGCCCCTTGCGAGCCGGGCCGCGCCAACGGCCTTATGTACTTTAAGGAGGAGGAGAGGCGCTTCGCCCGCCTCTGGGTGGGCGTGTGGTCTGTGCTGTGCTGCGCCTCGACTCTCTTCACAGTGCTCACCTACCTAGTGGACATGCGGCGGTTCAGCTACCCGGAGCGGCCCATCATCTTCCTGTCGGGCTGCTACTTCATGGTGGCCGTGGCGCACGTGGCCGGCTTCCTGCTGGAGGACCGCGCTGTGTGCGTGGAGCGCTTCTCCGACGACGGCTACCGCACGGTGGCGCAGGGCACCAAGAAGGAGGGCTGCACAATCCTCTTCATGGTGCTCTACTTCTTCGGCATGGCCAGTTCCATCTGGTGGGTCATCTTGTCGCTCACTTGGTTCCTGGCGGCCGGCATGAAGTGGGGCCACGAGGCCATCGAGGCCAACTCGCAGTACTTCCACCTGGCCGCCTGGGCTGTGCCCGCTGTCAAGACCATCACCATCCTGGCTATGGGCCAGGTGGACGGGGACCTGCTCAGCGGGGTGTGCTATGTGGGCCTGTCCAGCGTGGACGCGCTGCGGGGCTTCGTGCTGGCGCCCCTGTTCGTCTACCTCTTCATCGGCACGTCCTTCCTGCTGGCGGGCTTCGTGTCTCTCTTCCGCATCCGCACCATCATGAAGCACGACGGCACCAAGACCGAGAAGCTGGAGAAGCTGATGGTGCGCATCGGCGTCTTCAGCGTGCTCTACACGGTGCCGGCCACCATCGTTCTGGCCTGCTACTTCTATGAGCAGGCCTTCCGCGAACACTGGGAACGCACCTGGCTCCTGCAGACGTGCAAGAGCTACGCGGTGCCCTGCCCGCCCGGCCACTTCCCGCCCATGAGCCCCGACTTCACCGTCTTCATGATCAAGTACCTGATGACCATGATCGTCGGCATCACCACTGGCTTCTGGATCTGGTCGGGCAAGACCCTGCAGTCGTGGCGCCGCTTCTACCACAGACTCAGCCACAGCAGCAAGGGGGAGACTGCGGTATGAACCCCGGCCCCTCCCCCACCCTTCCTTCCCGCCGCCGGGGGTGGGAAAGGGGCGGTAGGGAAAGAACTGCGGGGTGGGGGGACTTGTTTCTGGAACCTCCTTCCGCTCCAGTGAGAAGTGACCTGGAAATGAGAAGATATATGTAGATATATGTGGGTTGGGAAAAGAGGCCTGGGTGGAAAGACGGTTTGGATGAAAAGACTTCTGGCAAAGACTTGCAGGATGATGCTGGTGATGTTAACAGTGACGTTAATCATGTGCGGTACGGGCCGCCCTGGGCCTGTCGAAAAAGATTGAGATCAGAAGGTTGCTATGAGTTCTTCCCGGCTCTGGGCCGACCTGGGACTGTGAGCGATTCCCCTGCTGCAAGACAAGTGGCCTGTCCTCACTCCTGTGAGGCCCGGGTGAAAGGTACAGCTGTCTGCGGCCGCCGCTTTGTTGGGAAAAGGGAGGACTCCCTGCAGTGTCCTTGTCAAGCGGTGGTCAAACCATAATCTCTTTTCACTGGGGCCAAACTGGAGCCCAGATGGGTTAATTTCCAGGGTCAGACATTACAGTCTCCACCTCTGCCTCCTCCCCGCCTGTTTTTCTTCCTCTACTCCTTTCAGGTCTTGTAAAATAAGCATTTTGAAGTCTTGGGAGGCCTGCCTCCTAGAATCCTGATGTGAGGATGCAAAAAGAAATGACAACATTTTGCAACAAGGAAAAGGAGGCTAGTAGTAGGTATTTCTACTACTTTTTTATTTTCTGGGGAAGCAGGCAGAAGAAAGAAGGCTGTTTTATTTGGTTTAATATCCTGAAAAGAAGTGATGACTTGTTGCTTTTCAAAACAGGAATGCATTTTTCCCCCTTGTCTTTGTTGTAAGAGACAAAAGAGGAAACAAGTGTCTCCCTGTGGAAAGACACAACTGTGAAGACAGCAACTTTTATAGGCAAAGCAGCGCAAATCTGAGGTTTCCCTTTGGATGTTAATTTGGTTGTAATAAACATTCCTTTTTAAGGAAAAGTGAAGGGCGGTGTGCTTCCATACCCCTTTCTGTCAGAGGTACTGACTTGGCTAAAGGAAATGCAAGGGGTTTTGCTGTGTTTAAGTAAATTTAATTCAGAACACATGATCCAACAGGCTCTGTTAAAACATTCAGGGAAATCTCTCCCTTCATTTTCTTTTTCTTCCCTTAAACCTGCATTTAGGTTTTGTTTTTCGATTTTTTTTTTTTCCTTCCAATTTGAATCCTCTAAGATAAAAGGAGAAGCATAATGCCTTTAGCCTCATAATAAAGGAACGTTAAATTTTTTTAAAAGTCAAAGGAGCATTTTGTCCTGTTTTCTTTGTTCCATAAATCCGTTTATAAAATATCATGTGTATGCTGACCCTGTCTTTGTGTGGCTGGGTGGGGAGGTGACCTGCAGAAATGACAGTGAGTGAAGAGGACAGTTAAAACCATGGGCCCCATTTTTAAGGAAAGTCATTAAAAGAAGGTAAACTTCAAAGTAAGTCTGGAGTTCTTTGAAATGTGCTGGATGACTTAAATTTATTAATCTTAAATCATGTACTTTTTTTTCCTCTATAATAGAACTCCAATTCCTTTGCATAATGGTCTAAAGCTGAACAGAGAATCATGGGAGCTAACCTTTACTCCACCTTTGACATCACCCTCCAATCCAGCAACACTATCCTGTTTCTCAAAACTGTCTTTAAATGCTGTTTGAAACAGTTTTTAAATCAGAGGGTTACTACGAGAGTACAAGTTGCTTTATACATGTAATGTTCAGTTGAGTGAAGCTGCTTTTTATATTAAAGTTTAACATTGACCTTATGTTTCTTAAACCTCCAAAACTGTCTCATTTGTCAGATTTTTAAAACGCCCACTACACAGTTTTTGGCATCTTTTGTGTTATATCTCTTGCATGTGAAATTTGTAAAATAGAGACGAGTGCAGTATGTATATTTTGTAAATCTCCCATTTTTGTAAGAAAATATATATTGTATTTATACATTTTTACTTTGAATTTTTGTTTTGTTTTGCCTTTTAAAGTCTACAAGGAAGCCCCACTTTATCACATGTACAGATCACAAATAAATTTTTTTTTTAAAATACAAAGTGAACGTTTATTTAGTTTATAGTTCCTATATAAGCCAAAGAACAGAATTTTGTATTATGGAAAGATGGTATAGAGGGACACCCACTGAATATGTCCCTCATAAAAGAAGACGCTTACTCCTTGGAAGGAAGGTTATGACCAATCTAGATAGCATATTGAAAAGCAGAGACATTACTTTGCCAACAAAGGTCCGTCTAGTCAAGGCTTGGTTTTTCCTGTGGTCATGTATGGATGTGAGAGTTGGACTGTGAAGAAAGCTGAGTGCCGAAGAATTGATGCTTTTGAACTGTGGTGTTGGAGAAGACTCTTGAGAGTCCCTTGGACTGCAAGGAGATCCAACCAGTCCATTCTGAAGGAGATCAGCCCTGGGATTTCTTTGGAAGGAATGATGCTAAAGCTGAAACTCCAGTACTTTGGCCACCTCATGTGAAGAGTTGACTCATTTGAAAAGACCCTGATGCTGGGAGGGATTGGGGGCAAGAGGAGAAGGGGACGACAGAGGATGAGATGGCTGGATGGCATCACTGACTCGATGGACGTGAGTCTGAGTGAACTCCGGGAGTTGGTGATGGACAGGGAGGCCTGGTGTGTTGCAATTCATGGGGTCGCAAAGAGTCAGACACGACTGAGCGACTGAACTGAACTGAAAAGAAGATGTTATATATATGAAGGTCTTTTTTCCTTGCCTTTTAAAATACAGAGTTTAATGAATGCCTTAACTGTCCTTTAATTTTTTTTTTTTTTTTCTGTTGTTGTTGCTTCCTGCCTCTCTTCCCACCACCCTGGCGCACACACACCCCTAAGCATTTTCACATCCTGCCCTGAATCATTTACTGAAGGTACAGAATAAGCATCTCTTTTAGAGAGGTGCTATCTGATCCATGTTTTTACTACCCTTCAGGCATGGAGTCCATATTTGAAAGAGGACTAGATATTTTTGGTCCACTTTTCTGGAGATATTTTCCTTGGGGAGAATGCTATGAATGTTTTTTGTTTTTTTTTACTGATTCTAAGGCCCCTTATTTGAATTGTTAGGGCTTAAACCTTTGGGTTCAGGTGACTGGAAGATCTGTAGTTGATTCCAGAGATTATAACGGGAGCATTGCTCTGGGAGCTTCCCTGGCTGTAGGCTTCACTCTCCCTTCTAGGTCAACTGAGCTGGAGGTCAAGTGATTCCCCGAGGTGGCAGTGACTCAGCAGCTCCAGCAGTAATAGACTCCGCGCCTGACCCCGGCATGGCCTCAGAAGCCACTGAAACTATTCTTTCCTCTTGCCGGGGAGGCTAACTTTGGAATCAGATTAGACGAAGAAGCCTTCACTGTCCAGGCGCTTTGATATTCAACAGTCCCTCAGGGAAATGATAAAGGCATTCTAAAGACTTCCATTTTCAAGCCTCACCAGATTCTTTTTTCCCCACTTTAATTCAGGTATCTGTCTAGAGTCCACTCATTCTCCGCAGCCATCACAGCAACGGACAGGACGCTGCTGTTTCTCCTGCCCTCCCTCAGCTCTAAATTTCTGCACTTCTAAAGCTCAACAGAAACAGTTTCTGTTTTTGTTTTAATTAACAGGCTCACACACACATGGCTGGTGTGTTTTACAAACACAAAGAATGAAAACCAGTGACAGACAGTCCTCACCAGGAGGAGGAAGGCGTGCAACTACACAGTGTGTGCAAAGCGGCTTTAAGATCCTCCTGGGTTTTGAACATCACAATGGGTGTGAGGTCGTCTTAAACTGTGAAGATTTTGGCGGCTAGGAAAGAAAAAAAAAAAACACGACTTCAAGTCTCTTAAGGTTTATCCATTTTTGCTCATAAAATGACACCTTTTAGGTTAAAGCATGCCTCTTTTAACACCACACTAATACTGCCTGTTAAGAATGTTTGCTTTTAGAGTCGATGGAAGGCTCCCAATGGGGTTTTTTGCTCTCAAATTAACTGCTAAAGGCACTTAGACCCTTCTGTGGGGAGAGCGAGGTGGTTGCTCCTGTAAATGTGTCCCCTTCCTCTCGTCAGCATGGCCTCGTCCTTCAGAGCTCTCGCAGACTGAAGAGCACTGGTCTTTAGTGAGGGAACAAAGACTGCGTATGAATAAATTATTACCTGCTTTTTTGTAAGCAAAGATGAAAGGGTTCTGTTTCGTTCCTTTCACACTGTGGTGCATCCTAAGGTAGTAGATTCTTACCTAAGAATTTTAGAGGCTCAAGGATCTTTCAGGAGGTGCATCTTTGCAGAAAATAGGTGAAAGAGAGTGTGTATGGAAGGGCATGTGTGGAGTTGAGGAAAAACACTGGTGGGAGTTTGGTGTTAATCCCTAGATGAGGAGCAGAAAGACTTGTGAAAATTGACTTCAGTTTATCAAACAAAATTAGTCTATACAATATGCAACACCTAATCTTTTAAAGTAGGTTTGTGAGAAATCTTGGCGAGAAACAAATAAAAGCCCTATTGACAACATCTTACCCATTAAAGGTAGGTTTGTTTTTTTTTAATGTGCTTGATAGAAAATAGTGATATTAGCAATAGTGATATTAGTTCTCTGGACAGAACTACAGGAGTCTAACAGCTGTAGGTTTGAACCCTGTAATTATACTGGGAAATTCTCTTCTAACTCTCCCATCTTTAATTTCACTGAAAAGGCAGGTGGCTATTTATAGATAGTATATTTTTGTATATGCATATGTGGACGGTGAATAACAGTCTAACAGGGCTTCAGGAAATCCTACGTGTGGGTCTGTTCTATTTTTCTCTTATTTCACTCTCAGTGACATTAATGTAATTTAATAAAACTTGGTTCTTCAACTCTTACTTTTCAACTTGTAACATTTCTTACCTCTGAATCTATATTCCTCACATTTCATAAAAAAGTAAACTAGTTAAAAGGGTACCATTTAAATGTCAAGTCTTTGGTAAACACACATTGTGCCTCTTACTCTCTGGTTGAAAAAAGAAAAACTTCTAATTGGAATTTTCTCAATTAGTACCACAGTGATGGAAAAAAGGAATTTTGACCAAGACAATTGTTTATTATAAGTGATCCAGTCCAAGAAGTACTAACCAAGCAGCCACTATAGAAAAGGTGCTATCCTAGGGCTGGAGGGATTCAAGATAAAAAAAAAAGACACTCTACCTGAGGTAACCTGGAGCCTAATTCAGGGTGAATGAGCACAGCCTCCCCAGTGGAGGAATAAGCAAATAATTATCTTTCTAAACAGAACGTGGTAAGTCATAACAGAGGCCCAAATGTTATTTGGAATAATATTACTTGACATTTGGTGGCATTTACTGTTTTAAAAGCTGCTTTCACACTCATTATTTGACTTTATCCTCAAAATTATTGTAACAATCTTACGACATGGAAGAAATCCTATTATAAAAATGAAGAAGCTGAGGAGCTTAGTGTGTTGAAGTGACACGGGAAGAGGAAGGGATCATATCCCATCCTCAGATTCTGGGCTTAGCCCACTTTCTGTAACATGTCACATAGCCCCTCTCTAAAGGTACTGTGAGGGTGAGTCATGGGAAGGACGCTTCTAATGGCAGAGGGTGTGTATCCAGCAAGAATGCCTTTCCCAAGAACTCAGATTATGCGATTCTCCATAATTTTCATCCTCTTAGATCGGTTCCTTCATCTCCGGAGGTCTTTCTTTCATCAGCTGATGAAGATGACATCTGAGATGAAGACCTTCCTCCAGGGGCCTGTGATTCCATGCAGCCAGTGTGAAGGCCGAACTGACTCCTCCACTTGTGGACTGTCCACGGCTATTTTGAAATCCCAGACTAGTTGTTTTACCTCCTGTAGACCAGTGTGTCCCACCTCTCAGCCAGCCAAGCCAGTGTGTGCTCAGTGAGGGAGGATGAACTCCCCATTGGCCTTTTTAAGCCCAATTCAAAAAGTAAGATCATCACTGTATTACTGTACGCTGAAGTCAAAATACAAGATTGGGGGCTATCTAATCTCTTGAGCTAGCTACCATGCCTCTCCTCATGCCTCTTTGTAGCAATTGCTTTCTGCCACTGGAAGCATGCCTTCCTCAACACCAAAGGGCTATGTTGCATCCTATCTTCCTGGTGTCTCTCAAAGACCACATCCATATTTCCTGGTTGGCTGCAATCTTCTAACTTGGAATTCCCATTACTGGATATTTCACAGCCAAGTCAACATTCTATGTGGCTGAAATAATAGGACAAAGGTTTTTGATTCTGAACAGTTATACCAGCCAAAACCTTAAATGCTTCTCTAGGTCATTGTCCCTAAAGCCTCTTTCAGAAGACTTCAAACTAACAAAATAAAACTGAAGCTACTGTGAGGGATTCCATCGTGCCTTGGCTGGGGGTCTACCTCACTTTGGAATGGTCCTTTTGGGGAGCTCAAGTCCACCTCTTTTGCTATTGACCTTCCTTTAAACTGCTTCCCACCTACAAATCAATTTATGTGGTATAGCCCTGGCATCAGTTCAGCTTTGAGTTCAAGAAGTGGGTCTCCAAGAGACGGACATATCAGAAGCAAGAGAGGGCATTTAGGAGGCAGAAACAAAGGGAGGAAGAGTAAGGAGATAAAGTGCCCTATACTCCATGAATGGAAACAAACTGCTCAACTGGTATCAGTAAGACAACCACCTAATATTACTCACTCTTAGAAAATGTGATCCTTCAACTTCAGCATGGTCTTGCAGACTCTGGAGGACAATTCATGCAAAGAGAAAGCATCTTGGGGAGGGTATGGTGGGATAGCAAATAGGAAGTGTAGTAACCAATAATGAAACATGTGTGGCATAACCTATCACCAGTTATATATTTTCATTTCCAAAGGAAAACAAATGGCATGTAGCATTTAGCTCCAGATTCCAAATCTGGGATAACTGGAAGGAGAGATGAGTGGCAGCTGGTCCCTGAGTTGCTTTTTGCAGCAGACGTACAGAATAAGCCCTCGAGTTAAAATCATGAATTATCTTCAATGCCAACAAATCATCTCTTGAGGACCTAGGATATGCCAGATGCTATGCCAGGCCCTGGATATAGCAGACTGACTTCTGGAAATTGTTATCCTGAGTCTTAGCCAGAACTAAGCACATACTTCTCACCTCATATATTTCCCACCCCAACCTCTAGAATAGGGAATAGGCCAGAAAAACCATTCTTAGTGTTTACAAACTCTTTCTCCCCACTGTACTAAAGTACAATAAGTGGTTAATGGTATCTTGATCACACTCTGAAGATGGAGAAACTGATGAGGCTAAAAGCAGCTTGAGTGTCACAAGTAAATAAAAGCCAGGCCATAGTGAAGGACACACTCAGGATTCCCAAAGACCCTGAATGTGGCCATCTTTTCCACCAGAGCAGTGGGCTTCAAGATATGATGTGGCCAGAAGAAAAGGGACCAAAGGGGAACAGGGGAGTGATGGGTGATTTCCCAGCTTTAGGAAAGGGAGCATGATTACACAAACACGTTGCCAAGGGCAGTGAAGACTGGCTCTTCATACTTTGTTGATATCATCATTGTCTTTATCATTGCTAACATGTATTAAATATTGGCCATGTGCTAAACTGTATGTACAACACAGCACAGTATAGCAGTTAAGATAATCCACAGCCCGGAACCACAGTACTTGACACCTAATAAGTGATGGATAAATGTCAGCATTACTATTATTAATATATAATTATTTCATTTATTCTTCACAATAACTCTGAGAGGTAGGTATCATCCTCCCCACCCCCCAGTTTACAGGCTCTGAAAGGTGAGCCTCAGAGCAGCAAATTGACTATAGCCTGTGCCCCTAGTCACCCAGCTACAGATATTTACTGAGGTCTCAAAATCTTCTAAGCATCATTCTTTTTAATTTAAACCAGGATTGAAGTGAGGGTAAGCAACGAGAATAAGTTACATCAGGGCAGAATGGAATCAAGCAGGACTTTTGCAGTGCTAGTCCCAGGAAGTGTTTTGGTTTTTTAGTGAGAAGTAGAAGACTCATAAGTGCTATTTAAATTCTGAGGGCTGGATGCTCCCTTGTTCTTGCCTGACTTTCTAATTTGGAGTTCAAGGGCCTGGCAGCAAGAAGGAACCTGTGGAAGTGCTTCCCAGAACCGCTCCCCACCCCAGATGCAGCCCCTCGAAGGGCTGGTTTGAGTCCCTCAAGAGGCTTACTCAACCTTCCACGCCAGTTCCAGCCTGAGAGTTGGGACAGGGGCTTAGAGGGAAGACTCCTGCTCCTTGCTAACCAGGAGTCAGTGAGTGGAAGAATAAGGACAACAGCCCTCGTGTGGCAGAGACCCCCTTCCTAAAGCCCCGTTGCAAGAATCACAGGAGCCTCCACAGTACTGTTATCATGGATATTATATCAGTGTTATATCAAAATGATAATATGGTAGCTTACTCTGTGCAGGTTCTGTGTGAAGCACCTGCATTAACTCGATCTATACAACAACATTATGAGTTGGAAACTATTCTTTGTCTCATTTTATAGGCTCTCAGTATGGGATTCTGGAATTTTACTGAGCATCAGAGTTGAATAAGAGAGCACGTATGGAAGCATCCTACCCTAAATACCCTTATATTGTCTCCAGGTTACAGAAGGGGCAACTGAGGCGCAGAGAATTGATCTGGGCCTTAAGGATGTAGTGCATGTGTGCATGTTAAGTCACTTTAGTCATGTCCAACTCTTTGAGACCCCATGGACTGTAGCCCTTCAGGCTCCTCTGTCCATGGGATTCTCCAGACAAGAATACTGTTGTGGGTTGCCATGCCTTCCTCCAGAGGATTTTCCCAAACCAGGGCTCAAATCTGCATCTCTTATTATGTCTCCTGCATTGGCAGGCGGGTTCTTTACCACTAGCACCACCTGGGAAGCCCTTAAGATGTTCAGTTCAGTTCAGTTCCGTCGCTCAGTCATGTCCGACTCTGCGATCCCATGAATCGCAGCACGCCAGGCCTCCCTATCACCAATTCCCAGAGTCCACCCAAACTCATGTGCATCGAGTTGGTGATGCCATCCAGCCATCTCATCCTCTGTCGTCCCCTTCTTCTCCTGCCCCCAATCCCTCCCAGCATCAGAGTCTTTTCCAATGAGTCAACTCTTCACATGAGGTAGCCAAAGTATTGGAGTTTCAGCCTCAGCATCAGTCCTTCCAATGAACACCCAGGACTGGTCTCCTTTAGGATGGACTGGTTGGATCTCCTTGCAGTCTAAGGGACTCTCAAGAGTCTTCTCCAACACCACAGTTTAAAAGCATCAATTCTTCAGTGCTCAGCTTTCTTCACAGTCCAACTCTCATATCCATACATGACCACTGGAAAAACCATAGCCTTGACTAGACGAACCTTTGTTGACAAAGTAATATCTCTGCTTTTGAATATGCTATCTAGGCTGGTCATAACTTTCCTTCCAAGGAGTAAGCGTCTTTTAATTTCATGGCTGCAATCACCATCTGTAGTGATTTTGGAGCCCCAAAAAATTGTGGCATATTTTAGGTCGGTTCCCCCTCGGAGTGCTCTTTAACAAAAAGAGATTGAGGGGAAAGAATGAAAACAATTCCAGGGGCTGTAGTTCAGTTCTTCTTCCTCCCACCCCTGGCTCTAGAAAGTGTGAATTCTCAGGGAACACTCCGTTTGTTGTTGTTGTTCTTTAATAAAAAAAAAAATAAAACAGCAAAAATAAGTCCAGTGCATTTGCAGAGAAAGAAGTGAGAGAGCAGTGCCTCTGCCCTGACAGTGAACACCAGGAACCCTGAACCCACTGCACCTCCCCTGCCACATTTCTGCAGGCTTACGACATGTGCCTGTGAGATAACTGGATTTCCGACCGGGAGAAGGGTGTAGTCGTAGGGGACTTCATAGCAGAAACTGGTAAATTAGAACTGCAAATGGTTTTGCCCAGTACAATTATCTGCCAATCTTCTCATCAAACCCTGATAGTTAGATATAAGGAGAATCCAGACCCCATTAGTTTATGGGACTAGGTGAGCTTTAGATTGCTTAGAAATTAGTCTCACAGAAAATCGAGTCATGCATAAAAGAAATGAAAGGTAGGTGGTGGTGGTGGTGGTGGTTGTGTGTGTGTGTGTGTGTGTGTGTGTGTGTGTGTGTGCGTGAGCAGACTATTGTAAATAAAAGGAAGCTTGCATGTGAGAGACAGTTCAAACTGAAATTTGATGCTCTAATGGGAGGCTGACTTGACCGGAAATCTAAATGTGAAGGTAAGATCTTTTAAAATTTATTATGTTATTTAAAATGTATCTTACATGTATTCTACCCCCCACCTCCTCTTTTTTCCTTTCTCAGTCCTTTATGATTAACACTGAATACTGTGGTAATAGCTGCATTTCTCATTGTTAACTTCTGGGTCTCATTCAGTGAGGGTTGACATGGATGTCAAATGGCATCCATTTGACACCCCTGCACAAAGACACATACCAGCCTAGAAGGAAACTAATTTTTAGCAGAAAGGATTTGTTGTCATTTTCATCACCATCTGCACTTAGCATTTCCGAGGAATAAAACTACTAACTAACATATTTTCTTTAGGAAAAAGTCAATGCCACATTAATTTGCCACCAGTACTTCCGGCTTCCAGCAGAGCACACATTTGCCAGTGCTTCTAGCAGCTTTCTTAAAAAAGCCAAAAGGCTTGATAAAGTCAGAAGAGCCCCAGAAAATGAGAACAAATGTTCAAACCAAATCATCCTCTCAAGTCACAAAGACGTTTCATTTTACTGCTAGAACCAGTGGCTGACAAAAAGGAAGGCTAAAAATTAAGCTTTCAAGTTCTCCATTCGGGGTTTGGGGTTCACTTAGGGGAATTCCCTCCACAAAAGCAGATTCATATTTCATCTAAGGTGGGAATCTATTTCACTCTAAGAGGTAAGTGAAACAGCAAGGAAATTCAGTTAATTCATCTCTGATGAGAGGAAGGAGACACACAGTTCCTCCGTTCACCAAGTGGTTTTTGGTCTACAGATTGTACCAGTGTTTACTCCATATAACCAAGTCCCCTTTCAGTGCACACCACTGCTATTATGCATTTATAACTGCTCTGTGCTCGTCTCTCAGCATCGCCCAAATCTGTCTGATCCGTTGCAGTGCTGGCTGAAAAAAATCTAAACTCGATTTCTGCTGTCCAATCAGAATCCACCTGAAATGCCTTTCTTATTTTGAAACAATAAAACACAATTTTTTGCTAGTCAAACCACCAGCTTGGGAATCTGCTTATGAATAGAAATACTAAATGAGTTCCACCTCCAAGACAGATATAGCATGGGTAGGATAAACATTACGGTGTCTCTTAATCCTGGCTATTTGATTTTTAAAAATGAAACAGCTTAACCCAGGGTTAGCCTTCTGCATAGGACCAGCCTTTAAGAAAAAGCAGAATGGAGTTAGCCTCATTTTCCTCAGGGACACTTCTTTTAACCTAGAGATCCTTCTTACCTGTCACTCTGAACTAAGAAAAAGGAAACACAAAGATGGAATGAGTTTGGAAAAAAAAAAAAAAGATCAAAGGGAAAACCCAGGAAGGAGAGAGAGCAAGATAGCAAGAGAAAATTCTGAACACAGCCCTGCTTCTGAGCCACTGACACCTCAATTCAATCATTCCTTTGACAACTACTAGTTGACTTCCCATCTTTAGTCTCATCCCCTGTGCCTCCAGAATTATGATAAGTGGTAACATTGAGGGTTTTGATGTACCAAGCACAAACTCAGAGTATACTAAGCACATCTTATCTCATTTGATTCTCTCAACAACTCTCTGAGGTGGATACTATTATCCCAGTTTAAAGACAGGGAAAGCTGAGTCACCAAGAGGTTAAGTTACTTGCTCAAGACCTCTTGATTCCTATGCAGTACTGCATTCCTCTTCCTGCTTTTTTTTCCTTACCCTGACTACTGAATTATTATTGTACATAGAATAGCTCTGTTTCTTTGAAATATCTCTAAAACTGTGATTAGCTTTTCTCGAGATTGTGAAATATATTTATTCCAAGTCATGTGTTCCTGGTTAGCAGGGTATTAGACCCTGTTTTTTCCATGATCTATGTTTAATGACTTCACCCCACATGGCAGGGTATCACAGGAGAATCATGGCCACCAGTGGGGGAGCTGATGACTGGTGGAGCCAAAGTGGATTTGGACTGAGTTCATCTAGTTGTGTTCTTACTTTAAAGGGGTTGCAGGGGAGCCCAATAAGAGCCCCCCTTGGGCACAGTGACTCCAGAAGATCAAGATCCAAGTCCACATGACAACTGTGTGTGCTCCCCAAGTGTTCACTCTGAGTCCAGTCTCCAAACCCCCCCATGAAAATGAGTGATTTGAGAAATAATGACAGGTTCCCTAAGGAGTTTGGGGGTTGTTTGGGAAAATAGTTAATGGCTCCCTCACAACATTAAAAAAAAAAAAAAAGTCAGTGTTATTATTCCAGTCTGGGGGAGTAACTTGGGCTCAGTTGTTTAGTGCATGATGCCGAGATGGTCAAAGGACAAAAGGATGTCTCCAAGCCAATTAGGCTCTGCCATCTCCTAGCCTGAAGTGCCCTCTTTCTCTACCAGAAGCATCCTGAGTAAGAGAGCACTGCTGGAAGAATAAAGTCGAGCAGGCATCTCTCTAGAGAGATGTAACTAGTAATTTTAACTCCTCTATGGGACTCGCCTTAGGGGAGAAGAGGTGGTTATAAGGGAAATTGTGCTACCCTGTTGTTGTCAGGGCTGGCTTGCTCTGCTGTCTTCCCCTGCAGTCCTGCAGGCTCTTAACATTTAAGAAGCACTGTGGCTGCCACAACATGGTTGGTATTTCACTCTGCCAGCAGCTGCAATTTATCTTTGGCTCTATCCTCTGCCTTAACCTCAAGTCAGCCAACCAACCTGGATTCCAGTTCCCCTATGACCACCATCTCTTTCTTAGATAATGTCTCCCTAACTGGGCTCCCAGCCTTCACTGTGATCCCTCCTCCAAGTCATCCCAGTCCATGCCAGAAGGAAACATGGTAAACTCAACTATGTCTCTTCCTTATTGAAAACCCTAAACTCAGCGTACAAAGTCCTCCATGGTTTCTGTCTAACTCTCCAGCCTCAGCTCTCAGCATTCCAGCTCTGCGAAGAGTACGCTGGTAGTGCTGATCTACTTACACCTGTCCTACACACTCATGATTCACACAAATTATTTTTTTACTATTACTATTAAAGTATGATTGATATACAATATTGTGTTAGTTTCAGGTGTACAGCAAAGTGATTCAGTTATTTTTTTTCAGGTTATATTCTATTATGGGTTATTATAAGATATTGAATATAATTTCCTGTGTGTGTGTGTGTGCACACTCAGTTCTTCAGTCATGTCTGACACTTTTGTAACCCATGGACCGTAGGTTGCCAGGCTCCTGCGTCCATGAGATTTTCCAGGCAAGAATACTGGAGTGGGTTGCCATTTCCTATTCCAAAAGATCTTCCCAACCCAGGGATCGAACCCACATCTCTTGCCTCTCTTGCATTGCAGGCAGATTCTTTACCATTGCGCCACCCATTCCCCGTGCTATAGGGAATCCTATACAAGTAAACTTGTTAGGGGATCCTAACAAGTAAATCCTTGTTGATTTTCTATTATAAAATTATTTGTTGATGAAAGGGAGAATTTACAGCTATTTCAACTGCTGAAAGTTTCATGCCCCTTATTGGATGCACTCCAGCTCTCTTCAAAAATAGACAGGAATATAGATCCAGAAGGAAATCAGAGTGGAGACCAAAATACCTCCACCATCACCCTGGGACACTCCTACATCACTCCAGGACAACTAAGGGAATTCCAAGAAGAAGGAACACTGTTGGACTTTAAGCAAGGTCATTATATATTATTAGTACCTAGGCAGTGATTTGCCTTATATTTAGTTTCTGGTGCCCAGTGTAATATCCAATACAGAGAGATGCTCAGAGTACTGGGTTGGATAGTGTCCCCCGCCAAATCCATGTCCTTTCCAGAACATCAGAATGTGACCTTATTTGGAAATAGGGTCACTGCAGATGCAGTTAATTGAGTTAAGCTGAGATTATACTGGAGTAGGGTGAAACCTTAATCTGGTTTGAATATTGTCCTTGTAAGAAGAAGAAGAGAGACACACAAAGAGAACATCATGTGATAACAAAAGCCAAGATTGGAGTGATGTATCTACAAGACAAGGAATGCCAAGGCTAGCTGGCAACCACCAGCAGCCAGAAGAGGCAAGGACAGTTGTTCCTCTGGAGCCTACAGAGAGAGCATGGTCTTGTTGACATCTTATTTCAGACTTCTAACCTCCAGAACTGTTAGAGAATAAATTTCTGTTGTCTTAACCCACCTAATTTATGTAACTTATTAGGGCAGACCTAGGAAATTAGTGGAGAAGGCAATGGCACCCCACTCCAGCACTCTTGCCTGGAAAATCCCATGGATGGAGGAGCTGGTGGGCTGCAGTCCATGGGGTAGCTGGGAGTCAGACATGACTAAGCGACTTCACTTTCACTTTTCACTTTCATGCATTGGAGAAGGAAATGGCAACCCACTCCAGTGTTCTTGCCTGGAGAATCCCAGGGATGTGGGAGCCTGCTGGGCTGCCGTCTATGGGGTCGCACAGAGTCAGACACGACTGAAGCAACTTAGCAGCAGCAGCAGCAGCAGGAAATTAGTATACTCAGTGAATGTCTGTTTTGATAAAACAATGAAAGAATCACAGGTGGAAAATTATTTGGAGCCAAATAAAGTATTAGCACCCTTAGAAATATGACTTACAGGTTATCCGGCAAAATCAATTTCTCCTGCTCCATGGCCCATAACTAGATCAGAGCTGAACACATAGTTGGAACTCTACTAGTTTTGCTGTAGACTGGCTACAATACCTCACTCCAGTTAGAGAACAAAACTAAGAACTTAGAGGTCCTTTGCAAGGAAGCATAGATCATTTTGAAAATCTGATGTAACTATGGGCTCAGTCTCCAGAAAGATGCATAATATGGTCATATATGCCCAAGATTGCAGATAATTTCCGCCTACCCAAAACCCATTGAATCAAGATTAAGAACCCCTGAATTAGAAGATACAGGTAGACTATTTAGGCTTTTTCACCAGTTCTTTGGACACACTGAAAACAGAAAAAAGCAAGAGTTGTTTTTCCTTTTTCAAAGGCCTTGCCAAATCTGAAGGCCTCCATCATTTGCTTGGTCTTCAGGGCCTCACCAAAGAGTGAAAACAGGCTATGGGCGAGCAACCCAGTCTAGAGACCTGAATTCTAAAGCTTTGCCATTTAATTATTTTGTTCTTTCTCTCTTCTGTTCACACTCAGCTTTAGTAAAATGTGAATGCTTTTGGGGGTCAGAGGACAGGTTAATGAGATAATGCTGGTAAAGTACTTTGCCCCAGGGAAAGGTTCCTATGTAAACATGAGATATTATTAGACATTATCAAACTTCAGCCTTGCCAGCATTGACCTAGCCAGTGGTGAGTCCCTTTTCTTATCTACTGTTTGGCCAAATTGGGTTCTTTCTCTAAGGCAGAAAGTATGGGAGGTCTCCTGCAGCTAGTGTTGGGGATTCTGATAAGTGGACCCTATCAACTCCCCTTGAGCAGTGCAAACAGCTCATTTGACTACATTTGATTAAAGGCTCCATCCTTTACTAACAGTTAGCCCTAAATCTCTTTGTGCATACAAATTAAAGCAAAATCTTTAGGGAGTTCTTCCTTCGCTGTGTGTGTTAACTTCGATGCAAATTATTCAAACACATCAACAGGAAAATAAATGGTATTTCATGTTTGGTGGTTGCAATTTTTTTTTATCACTTAAAAGGAATGATTACATAGGATTTCCCCCCTTTACTTCTGGTGTTCTTGGGCAATTTGAAAAAACAGAGAAATGTGATGACCATTGGTTTCGGGGACATTGGTTTTAGAACTAATAAGCATAACAAAAAAAGAAGAGGAATTTCTACAATTAGTAAATTGTTGTTATACTCAAATGTTTCAAGCTAACATTTTTTTACACTCCAAAAAAAGGCAAAAGAAAAAAAGGGCAATTGCTTAAGTTCTATGGGAATTTGTTTAAAAAAAAAAAAAAAAAACCTCACGGGAGCTTTTTTCATCATCAGAATTGACAAGGACATGGTGAACTAAGAGAAACCTAAAATGACAGCAGTAATTTTCATCAACATGAAGATGACATGGAATTTTAACTCAGACCCTTAAGAAATCCCACTACAAAGGGAAAAGTGTTCACCCACAATTACCCACTCCTCATGCCACATACTAAGGGTATCTGACATATGATATTAGTCAGTGCTCTGCATTTGGTCAAAATACATATTACCAAAATTCACCAGTCATGCATTTCAACCAGAAGAATGGTCTTTCAAAGAGATTATTGAACCCTAACAACGCAGAGTTTGAGCATCTTCTCTCCTTCCTTCCTTCCCCTTTCCCTCCCTCCTTTCCTCCATCTTTCCCTACTTCCCATTATGTATCAGGCACTGTGCTAAGCAAAGGGGAATAACATACATTGTACTCCTGTAAGATTAGGAGGTTTTGGCAGTTATCTCAAATTTGGACAGACAAAGATGCACTTTGGGATGAGGAAATTGTCTTTGATGTGTGTAGGGGGCGGGCAGGAAGCTGGAGGAGAAGAAGAAGGATAATTGCTAAGAATGATTGCCCTTGGGAGGTCCTATTTCAAGGTCCTATTTTAAGACAATTTTGAAAGGCATAGTCATGAGCTACTGCTAATATTCCCACCATGTTACTTCCTCTACTTTCCCTCCAGTGGATCAAACATTTAACTCAGAACTTAAATGACTCCCCTCAAAAACCTATGATATAAATGATGGTATCCAGGACACATGTGTTGATATCATAGGCTAAATTATGAAGGTATGGTGTTCTCTTTTCCTCTCTGAATAGTGTCGTAGGAACATTCATGCCTCATCAAAAAGGAAAAAGGACGAATGAAAAGGACCCCAAAAAGGTTTTAGAAGAGGTATACATTGAAGTTGTTCAAATACATTTTTAGCATTTACTAAAAATAGCTCTGATTGCAGGAGAAAATAAAGTAGATGAAAAGCTTCTAATCAGATTTATGCTATCTGATCATGTAATTACACCCGGCTTTTAGGCCATTCTAACAAGTTTATTTGAAAAGGAAGAGAGATCATTGTTTATTGGAATGGCAATAATTTGGGTTTCTTTAATTGACTCCTGGTGTGAATAAGTTGATGCCTGCTGTTCTCTAAGAGGCAACATGGAAAGTTTCCAGGAAAAGTTCACATTCCAGGGACAGCTTTGGAATCCACTTTCCATTGCAACCCAAGTCTGCCACTGGGGCTTAAGTTCTTCCCAAGGAAACATCGGCTTTCAAAGGCAATCTCACCAGGTGGCAGTCACTGCGGCTGCACCAGGGGTTGGACAAGGAGCCCAGCATTAAGCAGGGCCATCAAGGCAATGGAAGGCATCTCTGAAACCTCACCTTCCCTGTGTCCAAAGCACGGAGGGCGCCAGAGGCTGTGACTTTAGGAGCCAACAGTGAGCATTTGGAGACCGCATTAACAATTTGACACTGAGTCAGTCCAGAAGGGCTACAATGAAGTGGGGGAGGAGAGCGCAAAATCTTTCTCCTCCCAGGGCTCTCAAATGCCCAAAAGCAGTGTTGCCAGGTGCCTGCTAAAAATGAGTACATTCCAGAGGAATTTAATAAAGTGCAAAATAAAACTAATCCATACCTACTTGAAAGCAGAGGCACGTTTTGAAGTCCCTCACTGCTCTAAGCTCTAGTAGACTGACATTTTCTTTATGGGAGTTTCAGGTAAGAAGGAAGGTAGCCAGCCACTGGGGGCCTGAAAGAGGAAGTGGGGGTTTCAAAGCCTGGTTTGATCCTTAAGGCCTAAAAGGTGGCCGGCTCTGGACACAGTTCTAACAGCTGCCATGTGCTTGGCACACCTGTGGCGAGTTCTGCCTCAGTTCACCCTTACAATGACCTTGCAAGGTTCACGGTATTATTCCAATTCAGCAGATATGGAAAAAGAGGTTGAAGAAGGTTAAGTAACTGGTCCTGGATCTTCTGGCCAGTATTTGAGTCTAATATCCCAGTTTCCTCTTTTTTTTTTTTTTTTTCTATTTGCTTTTACTTTTCCATTAAATGAAGAGTCATCAGCCAAAGGAGAAAAGAAAGCTTCCCCCATTTCTCCATCTGGCCCACATGGTTCGCTTGAAGGATGTGCTGAACCAGGATAGGAGCAGAGCAACTTCTCTTTCCTCCTCTATTTCTCTCAGCACCTGCCAAACAACTTTCAAAAAACACACTCCTACCCACTTCCATCAGACAGAAGATGGAACACTTTAATTTAGTCCGAACCGTCTTTTAAAGCACAAATTGCAAGTCATGCTGCTGTTTCAAAGCTTTCAATGACTTCTCATCCCAAACCCCTTAACACTAACTCACAAGACCCCACTTGACCTGGTTTTTACCTCCCCCACCCTCATCCTTGACTATCCTCCCCTGTGCCAACTGCTCCCCCCACCACACCCACACCACATTGGCCTCCTCCCCTTGGTCAGACCCACCACTCTTACTACAAGGCTTTCAGTGAGGGAATGCCGTGCCCCTACTGCTTCCGCTTAGCCCAGCAGGCTCCTTTTCTCTAAAGGTCTCAGCTGAAATGTCCCCTTCAAGACGATCTCACCAACTCTACTATCTAATCAGGTGCCTCCCTACCCCATCATTCTCCATCCACATTCCCTGTTTAATTCCTTTTTGAAACTTATTATCACTTGTAATTATGTATTTTTTGTTTCATTGTGTACTTATGGTCTGTCACCCCATCTGGGCTCCTAACACAGTGCCTGGCACATATTAGATATTCAAAATATATTTGTTAAATGAACAAATGTGCTAGCTCCAAAAACTGTTTTATTATTCTTGACAGAATGGCAATAAAAACCAGTCTCCTCCTGAAAGATTATCGAGCTCTCCAGAGAAGAGGGAGGTCTGGGTGTTTATACATGGCTGAGCACTGGTGCAGAAACACATATTGCAAACATATTCTGCACAGTATAAAAATGATTTTGTCCTCTCAGCAACCCTCCTTCCTTCTGAGAACTTCCAACATGCACAGAGTGACCATGAACCCCCCATGCTGGTATAATGTGGACCATCACGGTCTCTTCCCTGACCCAGTCTCTGTGAACATGGCTGTTCATGGTGAGAGTACCCATCTGACCTAAGCTGGGCCAAGTTGAGCTTTCTCTTGGGACTCAGAATGGGAAGTGAAAAGGGAAATCAGTCTCTTTTGGCGTCTCTGGGTTGCAGGATGTAAAAGGCCAGAAGCCATTAGTGGCCATCCGATTATCCTCAGAAATGAGAGGCAGCAATAGCATCCGGCTGCCATTTCCATCTCAGATTCTGCTTGTCCCTGAGATGCAGGAACTCAATATCATCAGCATCAGGGATGCTTAGTCTCTCAGTCATGTCTGACTCTTTGTGACCCTACAGACTGCAGCTCCTCTGTCCATGGGGATTTCCCAGGCAAGAATTCTGGAGTGGGTGATCATTCCCTTCTCCAGGGGATCTTTCCAACCCAGGGATCAAATCTGGGTCTCTTACATTGCAGGAGGATTCTTTACCAGCTAAGCCACCAGGGAAGCCCCATCAGCAACATAGTTCACCCTTTTTTGCTTAATCTAGTTTGCCTTAGGTTTCTGCCATTTGTAACAAAGAGAGTCCCAACGAACAAAACAAACCTTTCTTTAAAAAAAAAAACTCTATTTAAATAAATAATTGGCACAATAAGAAAAAATTAGGATGCCTTTCTTTTTTTTTTTCCTTTTTTTTTCACTTGTTCTTTTTTTTATGGATGTTATGGTTATGAAATTACAATGATTTTTTAAATTTAAATTTATTTATTTTAATTGGAGGCTAATTACTTTACAATATTGTATTGGTTCTGCCACACATCAACATGAATCCACCATGGGCGTACACATGTTCCCCACCCTGAACCCCCCTCCCACCTCCGTACCATCCGTCCGAGTCATCCCAGTGCACCAGCCCCAAGCAAGGATACTGTATCAAACCTGGACTGGCAATTTGTTTCTTATATGATATTATACATGTTTCCATGTTGTTGTTGTTGTTAAGTCACTTCAGTTGTGTCCGACTCTGTGCAATCCCATAGACGGCAGCCCACCAGGCTCCCCCATCCCTGGGATTCTCCAGGCAAGAACACTGGAGTGGGTTGCTATTTCCTTCTCCAATGCATTAAAGTGAAAAGCGAAAGTGAGGTCAGTCGCTCAGTCATGTCCAACTCTTCGAGACCCCATGGACTGCAGCCTACCAGGCTCCTCCATCCATGGGATTTTCCAGGCAAGAGTACTGGAGTGGGGTGCCATCGCCTTCTCCGACATGCCATTCCCCCAAATCATCCCACCCTCTTAGGATGTCTTTCTAATCATCCTCTAGGTCTGCTTCCTTTTCTCCAGGAGACTTTCCCATATGCACTTCTTACTGCCCAAAGTATCTCTCACCCTGGTGAATACCCAACGGCACCAACTTCTAAAACACAGTGGTAATTGGAAAAGGGGTGAGAAATATCGAAGCAAATGCAGCAACAGATTTGGAACGCATTGAAGACACCCACCTGGCATCTCCACAAAGACTGGGTGTCTGTCCAGGTCCTCCAAGGAGCAGACACCACGAGGGGATTAGATGTGCAAGGGATTTATTATGAAAAACGCCTGTGAGGGAAAATGGGAAGGGAGCCAGGAGAACTACCAGGGACAGGTCTGACCACATGAAGAGGGGAGAAGAAAGTTTGCATTGGAAGCATCTTAGACTTGATGCAGTTCTGAAGAAGCAAGGCTGCCAGAAGTCCTGGAGCCAAAGTTACCCCCACCAGCAGCGCCTCCCAAGAGCTAGCCTGCCTGCCACACCAACTCTGTCATTCTCAGTCCTCCACGAGGAACGGTCTGCGGGAAGCTTGGCCTCGGTGCCAACGTGATGATGGAGCTCAGAGAGCACAGGTGGGGTCCTCGATCAGTTATGCTCTGCACAGTCAGAGATCCGAGAGGTGCTTCTTCATGGACACCACAATCGGCCTGTTTTCTTCACAAGATCCCATCCAGTACCTATTTCTCCAACCTATTTCAAGAGCGCTTGAATATCGTCTGCTCCTCTGCCCTGATCCATACAAGCCAAGGTACTCTGTCCCTCTGAATTCCCATAGCATCTCTCCACTCCTCTCTTACACAACTGAATACTTTCTATATTGTCTTACTTTCTTGTAATACTTTCCATTTTGTGTTGTGTGTGTTATATGCAGCACACCCAGATACAACTAATTCCTGGAAAACATGATTCTGTAAGGGGGAGGAGGCTACTTGTCTCTTTGCTAACCCTGAGCACCAGAATCCTAAAATGAATATTGCGAGTTTGCTTCCTTTAGATATCCGCCGTATTCCCTTTATTCTCAGACTCTATTTGTTCACATCTGCACCTTTCTAAAATCGGGATGCTGCTTATATCACGGCAAAGAAATTTGCCACCTGCTGGCAGGAGAGTGAGTTGAGACAGAGTTGTCATTGTCTACCCATGGGAGAGCTTAGCGAGGCATGTTTACAATAAGGGAAGCAAATATTTATTGCTGAAGGCATGACTACACTTTCATGTTTTCATAGCAAAACAACAGCCAAGCATTTCAGAGGACACAGAAAGGGGATTTGCCAGTCTACACAATGGGCACTGTAATTACATACAATAAGAAGCGACACATCTCTCAGGAGAAACGGAATTTTTAAAGTTAAAGGAGGTTGGAACGGTCAATCCACTCATTGCAAAGTCACCCGCAGGTGCCAAATATCTTTCTGAACCTTCTGGATGACTTTCAAGACAAGCTATTTACCTTCCAGAAAGGAGTAATTTAATTAAGAGTAGGACAAAACTGTGAGTTTAACTGAACAAGAAATACAAATGAATCCCTAGTAGTCTTTTGTTGTTGTTGTTGCTTAGGCTCTAAGACATGTCTGACTCTTTGGGGACCCCCCATGGACTGTAACCTGCCAGGCCCCTGGTAGTCTGCAATATGACTAACAATTAAAATGCCTGGCCTGCACTTGCTAAGGAGGTCAAGATCACTAGGCAAGGTGAAGAAAAGCAGAGAATCCCCATAATGCTACATACAGCTGCCAGTGGTCAAAAATGATTCAGGAAGAATCATCAGGCTGAATTTAAAAAATGTTTATCCTCATAAGTTGGATGGAGTACTGAAAAAAAATGTTGAGATAAATGTTATTTTTAGTGTTCAGATTTACAGTAGTTTCTTATCCTTAAAACCTGTTATTAAATCAAGAATATATCTTAAAATATATGACATCTTGGAATTGAGGAATTAGGTTTAACATACTAATAAATGGAATGGTTAACTTTTGATTCTATGTTAACACCCAAAGAATTTGTTAAGAATAATGAAATCTACACCCTGAAATGAGAATCTGTACAGTTTACAATATTGAATTGGCAAAGCTCAGTATATGTATCACAATTTACTCTTTCTCCCTCGCCTATGGAAGACATAAGTAAAATCAGCTATGGAACTCTTTTTTGCTAGGCTGGGGTCCTGTGGAATTATTTTCAATCAAGTATTCTAGGGAGCCACTAGCAACTGCTTCTACTTGGTCCATAACAGTTAACCTATATGCCATGCCTGTGATATATTCTTTTGTAGACTTAACTCCAAAGAAAATGCAAGGAGTTTTAACCCGAGTCTCCTCTTTCTCCGTCCTAAGGATTAGTGAAAACTCACAACAGTGTGGCCAAAAGGACCATTTGGGGATTAGCTTGGAACCTTCTTGCAAGTTCTTGTGCCCTCGTGTTGCTGTGGCCATCCCATCTTGTTAGTAACCACAAAAAATTTGTTTACATATTTACTCCTATACAGCTTTTAAGTACCAAGCACCTTTCAATTGTAGAGTAGGAAATGGCAACCCACTCCAGTATTCTTGACTGAGAAATCCCACGGACAGAGGAGGCTGGCAGGCTACAGTCCATGCGGTCACAAAAGAGTCAGACATGACTGAGCGACTAAACAACAACAACAAATCTTTCACTTGATGCATATGAAAGATTTTCTTTCTACAAATATGCCATACTTATGCTTGTTTACTACCTATTCTGCTAACTAATGAAAATAGCAGTGTAGTATGTCATAAAGCTGAATGCACTAACCAAGGGTTCTGTGTCTTTATTCTCTTGGTCTTTAACCAGTGTGCACTATCCTTTGTTAGAAAGGATAAGAATCACTTCCTGCTTAGAATCCAAGCTGAAAATGTGTTCCCACTTCAGAGTGTCTTGAAACTTCCTGTGTCACACCATTAAGATTCCCGCAGGCAAGAGCAGCTTGGAGTCTTAATACTTAATCATGCCCCTCCCTGTAATGTGTAGGCTCACTGTAACATGTCTTCTTTTCCATTGCTAGGATGTAAACTTCCTGAGCCCAGGAACGATATATTTATCTATTTACCCATATCACACTATCTTTTGTCAAAGCCTTCATGTAGATGCTCCATAGTTTTTCCATTTTTTTGAATGTAAAAACTATTTGGAAAAGGCTCAATGACAGAGAACATTTCCACTGCACCAGACTACACCTCCATTCCAATCTGTTGAAAGTCCTGGATCTGAAGAAAGAGCTAAGGAATTTTGTTTCTTTTATTACATCCTCTTCATCTCCATCCCCAAGAATTCCTGATATTCAAGGAATTCCTCAGTCCAAAAAATAAATAACCAAAGAGTCTCCTACCTGCTGCATGTGGTTCTCAATGCTGGCTGAACATTAGAATCACCTGAGGAGCTCCTGTGAATAAAAATGATCAGTGTCAGGACCCTACTTCAGAATAATCAGGATCAGTGGGGGTAGCACATCATTTCTCCTAGTCCTTGCCTAGCCCCACGTGACAGATGCTATTATCCCCATTTTCCAGATGAGGAAACTGAGGCTCAGAGATGGGAAGAATTTTTCCATTACACATCTAACAAGAGTTGGCACAAGCCTAGTCCCCAAATGACTCTCAAATATATGTTGTTTTTGTTAAGTGTCCTCAATAGCATCTTTTAACAACTTGTGAGGTAGCACCACCCAGGGCCCTCACTCGGCTAAGCTGCAGGCAGGCTGGTATCAAACACAGAGACCCATTCATCTGCACACACAGCTGCAGAGGAGGACCTTGGCTTGCCAAGCAGAGCAGCCACAAACCCTAACTGTCTCTGAATTGTCAACTGCCCCATTACATCTTGGCACCACGACCAGGATGACGGTTTCTCTTGAGAACCAGAAGGTTAGGGCAGCACAAATGTTAGGATGAATGGCCAAGCCAAAAGCCAACATCTTTTCTAAAGATTACTGTGCATTTTGAACACTTTAATTCCTGAATGAGGCTATGTGTTTAGATTTCAGTGAGTATAATAAGGACATGGGATGACATTTGATTAAAAAAAAAAAAGATGAAAATGAATTAAATGGATTGGTATAGGTGAGCCAAAAGTGAGAACAGCTTGCCTTCTTTCTCATCTCTATTGATTTCATCTATCCATTCGCTAGACAAAACAAGAAAACTCAAAGTGATTCTCTGTAAGATTAAAGGATTCCCCTAAAAATGCCCATCTTTATTAGTTAGAGAATCTCATCAACTTTCTTCCCCGCAAATGCTGCATGAAGAGCTACTTTACCCTGTTCTTCTTAGCAAATCTGAAGCTGCTAAGACATTTTGGGGTGGGTGGAGGAGACGCCAGGCTCCCTGGGTTCTGTTGGAGGCAGACTTCTTTCCCCGGCTTGTGGCAGACTGGGGACAAGCCTTCTACAATATGGATTTCGTTGTCTGAACTCCCTCAATTCAGCAACGCCCCTTGTCAGAGCACAGAGCCTGCAGTTATATCACAGATCAGCCCAGGAAACAGCGAGTCATGAATCACAGAGGCACATGGATTTCTGCCGAACAAAGAAAGCCAGCTCTGGGAAACTTTCTGGCCCTGGCTTTCCCTCTGTCCCAGTGGAAAAGCAGGTAATTTCCAACTGGTCCTGTAGAAAACCAGTACAAGGATCATGCAAGGCAGGTGTATCCAACCCAGTCCATTGCTTTATCTTCTCACATACACAAATACTATTTTTCATACCAGCTGCATCCTAAACCCCGAGTTAAGATGGTGATTAGTGGTGGTGGTGGGCGTCTCAGTAGGAGCTTTCTTAAGAAGAAAGGGCTTTGATTGAGCCAATGAAAGCTGTTGCCAGGGAACCAGATGCCATGAACAGGCCACTCCAGCAGCGTAAGAATACAAGCCTGGAGTGCTGGACTGAGCATTAAGTGTACTTGGCAGCCGAGTCCTATGAGGCCAGTTAACTCTTTGTGCACCTAACCATGTCTAGACAGTGAATCAAGACGAGGATTTTTGTAAAATCTGAAAAGCTGCCCCTCCTCTCAGCCAATTCCATTGGAATGTACTCTTTCAAAGAGGTTCTTCCTACCTAACAACTGCCCTGTGAAACCTGCTTTAGAAGGGGTTGGCATCAGAGGTGGGCATGCGCAAGGACTGGTTAAGGCCCAAGGTTCTGCAGAGGACATGCTCACATCTGACCACACTTTTTGTGATATTAGTGGGTCCTCTCGACTCTCAGTAGTCCTGCATCCGGTCTTTGGCCTCTGAGAAAGGACTTTGCTGCTCTAGGTGAGTCTGCTCTGCAAGATCAGAAGGAG
This sequence comes from Bubalus kerabau, assembly GCF_029407905.1. Lineage (NCBI taxonomy): Eukaryota > Metazoa > Chordata > Mammalia > Artiodactyla > Bovidae > Bubalus > Bubalus kerabau. The sequence continues at coordinate 144,573,457 of NC_073626.1, forward strand.
ATGCTTCTTCCCTCCTTAAACACCTACTTACAGAGCTTCCTAGGGCCAGCCGGAGGTTGGCAACCTCTGCCCCACTTTAATATTGTTGCCTGGAGGAGTGTAGGCACAGGCTGGCTTTCTGGGGAAATGGGGAAACAGGCAAAGGCACTGAGGATGGGCCTCATGAACCCACTTCCCAAGGGAGACTTACCCACTGTCTTGCCCCAACTCTTCCTCTCCCTCATTTCTCCCCCATCAGTCCCAAACCCAGGCATGTGCTCTGGGTCCCCTTCCTACACGGTATGGTTAATGCCATCTCTGCAGAAGGACTCAAATCTGAACTCGGCTCTCCAGAAGATATGAATGCTTTCCCAAAGGAAACTATAAAGGTTGAGTCACAGACAGTGGGTTTACCTGTGGGCCAGGGGCTCCTGGTACAAAGTGAACTCTAGCAGCAAGGGCCTTGAGGTGAAGTTCTCCCAGAACCCAGGCTCTGTGATGCCCCTTCCTCTTCCTCAGACTGTCAGCTCCAGCTCCCTGGCAGCTCCCTTCCTGGGCTAGGAGTGAGGACACTGATTGGTATATCAAAACCTCACTAATGTGGGCAAATAGAGGGGAGGTATTTGTGTACCTTGGGTTATACAATACATATGTCCCTGGAAAGATACAAATGCTTTGTACATCAAATTAACATTTTGCTAAAATGATTAGCAGACAGCTCACAATTTTCACTCCATAGTAGTTAGAAAGTATAAAAACCATTACCATCACATGGTTTAAAGAGTGAACTGGGAGCCAGGTGACGGAGAAGTATCTAGTTGTGCAGCCCCAGCGACTTACTGTGAACAACACATGAGATTCCCTAGTGTGAGAAAATGGCTTTCAGGACATCATTTTGTACAACAAAGCTTCACCACTGTGTGCTAATGGTGGGGGGAGAATTTCTGTGTATTCTCAATTGTGTGATGCCATTCAGTTCAGTTCAGTTCACTCAGTGGTGTCCGACTCTTGGCGACCCCATGAACCGCAACGTGCCAGGCTTCCCTGTCTATCACCAACTCCCAGAGTCCACCCAAACCCATGTCCATTGAGTCGGTGATGCCATCCAACCATCTCACAGTCTGTCGTCCCCTTCTCCTCCTGCCCTCAATCTTTCCCAGCATCAGGGTCTTTTCAAATGAGCCAGCTCTTTGCATCAGGTGGCCAAAGTATTGGAGTTTCAGCTTCAGCATCAGTCCTTCCACTGAACACCCAGGACTGATCTCCTCTAGGATGGACTGGTTGGATCTCCTTGCAGTCCTAGGGACTCTCAAGAGTCTTCTCTAACACCACAGTTCAAAAGCATCGATTCTTTGGCTCTCAGCTTAATTTATAGTCCAACTCTCACATCCATACATGACCACAGGAAAAACCATAGCCTTGACCAGACAGACCTTTGTTGGCAAAGTAATGTCTCTGCTCTTTAATATGCAGTCTATGTTGGTCATAATGTTCCTTCCAAGGAGTAAGTGTCTTTTAATTTCACAGCTGCAATCACCATCTGCAGTGATTTTGGAGCCCAGAAAAATAAAGTCAGACACTGTCTCCACTGTTTCCCCATCTATTTCCCATGAAGTGATGGGACCGGATGCCATGATCTTAGTTTTCTGAATGTTGAGCTTTAAGCCAACTTTTTCACTCTCCTCTTTCACTTTCATCAAGAGGCTCTTTAGTTCCTCTTCACTTTCTGCCACAAGGGTGGTGTCATCTGCATATCTGAAGTTATTGATATTTCTCCTGGCAATCTGGATTCCAGCTTGTGCTTCCTCCAGCCCAGCGTTTCTCATGATGTACTCTGCATGTAAGTTAAATAAGCAGGGTGACAATACACAGCCTTGACATACTCCTTTTCCTATTTAGAACCAGTCTGTTGTTCTATGTCCATTATCTATTGAAAAAAATTTTTTTCTATTTACTGAGCAGGTACTGTGTGCCAGGCACTACACCCAGTGTCTTACATAAGTCATCTTATTTGTTAATTAAATAAACATCACTGTACCTATAATTAATGAAAAGAAAAAGAAAAAAATTTACCCACCACCATGTAATGACATATATAAAGTATTTTACCTTCTTACTCTAATATTCAATGGTTCTAAATTATCAGAATCTGTGTACTTTTGATGAATGACATTTGCTCTGAGATTCTCCACTTAGAACTAAAATCACTGTTCTCATCACCCCTCACAAGTTGGCCCCTTCAAAGGTGTATTATGTTTGCCCCTGGTGACTGAGCCGCTAACCAGAATGATTGATTTCCCACATGTTATGAAAGAATCAAGAATGTGTGATTTTTATTTCTTTTCCAACCTTACTATCTCTCCATCGTGAATTTAAAAGCTTGAAATTACTCTGAGCACTCCTACTAATAAAATGAAGCCCTGAGCAAAAGCAAAGCTAAATATTTTAGACTCTCAACGCAAACTGTTCAGAAAGATCTGAAGTAAATAGATCTCTAGCCCCCTCGCTCCTCAACTAGATGAACCATGTGGTCATAATTTATCCATGAGAAGAGGAAGGGAGCAGGGAGTCATGGCTGACACTTTCTCCCTTGCTGTGATTCTAGAGTATTCTTTATTGCCTTTTGCATTTTCTTCTTTCAAACCTGATCTGGGCCGCATGAGAAATTAACCCTAGCCTCTGAACAAGCCAAGGAAGACATCTTCAGCAAGTCTGTGTGTCTTCCAGCAAATTGAGAGCTCTGTATCTCCCTCATTAATTCTCTTGGTGCCCTGTCAGCCTCTAAATATCAAGGTTTTTGTTGGTCAGTGACTTTCACCTATGACCCTAAACTTTGTTTTTGTTGTTGATCAGTCATTAAACCATGTCCGATTCTTTGCAACTCCATGGACTGCAGCACACCAAGCCTCCCTGTCCCTCACAATCTCCAGGAGTTTGCCCAAGTTCATGTCCATTGAACCAGTGATGCCATCGAACCATCTCATCCTCTGCCTCTCTCTTCTTTTGCCTTCAATGTTTCCCAGCACCTTCAATGTTTCCTAAGCTTTATAGTACAGGTGAATTACTAACTACTGAAACAGGCTTTAACCTAATTCTCTCCATATATCAGTCCTACTGGCTCAAAGATCATCACATATCTCTCTGTACATGTTAAAAAGCAAGTCACAAATGTTTATTCAACTGTTACTATATATAAGGGGTGCTAGGGGAAGTACTGGTGGCCCAGACAGTAAAGAATCTACCTGCAATGCAGGATTCCTGGGTTCATTCCCTGGGTTAGGAAGATCTCTTGGAAAAGGGAATGGCAACCTACTCCAGTGTTCTTGCCTGGAGAATTCCAAGGACAGAGGAGCCTGACAGGCTACAGTCCATGGGGTCACAAAGAGTCAGACACGACTGAGCAACTTTCACTTTCAAGAACTATAAGATGTGGTCTCTACCTTCCAAAGATTTCCAGTCTAGTCAGGAGTATAAAACACAAGCAAATAGAGCTTTTCATAATGCAAAGCCATGCTGATTGTGACATACACAGCCCACATTTTTAATATTTTTTATTTGGACTTTCTTGGACAATTTATCTTTGGTGCTTGTGGCAGATGACCACAGATGGTTTTACCAACCATCATTCCATGTCCCTTCAGTGTGGGATGCTGGAAAGCTAAAAATGTGATTGCCTGGACTCCACTGCAACTAGATTTGAAAGGTCAAGTGAAGAGAAGAAAGGTTGAAGAGATGTGACTATTTTGAAGTTATCACAGCTGCTGGACACAAATCCAGTGTCCAGTCACCAGTTTGATGGTAGTGTGATGGCCTCAGTTAGCAGCTTCCAGACTGGTGGATATTAGCCAGGATGTAATATAGCTTCTTATGAATCATTGCTGCTACTCTGTTGCAGAAGCGGGATGACCAATAGGCTGGGATTAGGGCTTCCCAGGTGGTGCTAGTGGTAAAGAACCTGCCTGCCAATGCAGGAGACAGAAAAGACACAGTTCTATCCCTGGGTCGGGAAGATCCCCTGGAGGAGGGCATGGCAACCCACTCCAGTATTCTTGTTTGGAGAATCCCACGGACAGAGGAGCCTGGAGGTCTACAGTCCCTGGAGTCTCAAAGAGCCGGACACGGCTGACCGACTTAGCACTCATGCAGGCAGGACCAAATTTGGACTAGGTCTTATGTCACCTCTGGTTTGTCTGGCTTTGTGCAAATCATTTTTTTTTTTTTACATGTACACACTGCTTTATTTTTTTATTTTTGGCTGCACTGGGTCTTCATTGCTGTGCAGGCTTTTCTCGAGTTGTGGCAAGCGAGGGCTACTTGGCCACAGTGTGGCAAGCCTGGGGTGCTCAGGCTTCTCGCTGCAGTGGCTTCTCTTGTTGTGGAGCACAGGATCTAGGCACATGGGCTTCAGTAGTTGCTGCACAGGGGCTCGTCAGTTATGGCTCATGGGCCCTAGAGTGTGCAGGCTTCAGTAGGTATGGCATACGGGCTCAGTTGCTCCACTGAATGTGGGATCTTCCTGGACCAGGGATCGAACCCTTGTCCCTGGCATTGGCGGGTGGATTCTTATTCCTGTGCCACCACAGGGAAGTCTTGTGCAAATCATTTCATTTCTCTGTGTTCTGGCCTTGCCTCATGGAGTAACTAAGACAGCAGCAATGATTCGCCTTGTAGGCTGCCTGAGCAGGTAACTAGAATTCCTAGACCACATTCTCACATTGCCCTTTAAAGGGGGATAAGGACCTGCACCATCCCATAGGCTACTTCGCCAACGTGGCATCCATTTACTGCAAAACACTCTGGAGCAAGGGACAAATTCCTGGACGTGCTGGGGACATGGCCACTGAATAACATCTCTTTTCTTTGTTTCATGTGGTTTCTATTTATTTACAGAGCGCCATGGTTATTCATGATGCTTTACAAACCATAAAAACGAGGTCTCCACCCTATAGAATTTACAGTGTAATTTAAACAGACATGCTGCATGGGCTGACAGGTCAGGCATGCCAGGAGATGGTGTTGGTGTTATATAACATGGGTGTGGAGGGTTTCTTCTTGAGTTATAAATACTTTCCAGTTACAAGGGCCTTTCATCTGGGATCCCCTAGCACTTTAGAATAGCAATAACCTCGATTGCTTTCTAAATGCACTTTCCATAAACTGCTGTGGGGACTGAGTAAATGCTTTTAAATGTCTATTAATTGATCTGTACATCTGTTCATTGTCTGTATTAAACAGCATGGATGTAAACACGACAGTTCAAGAGAGGCCCTCTTTGGGCTATGATTTGGCTGCTCCCAGACTACCATCCCAGCCTGGCTTCACAGCATTGGGAGAGCCAGATGGGCACCCAGCTATTTTCCCAGGTGAGATGCTCATCCAACCTAGACTCAGAAAGACCACTTCCTGGGGACTGGCTTTACCACCTATGCATGAGTTAACATTTCCAAGTCAGGTGAGCTCAGAGAAAGAATTGCCAATGGAAACCTTGGAGTTATTCCATAGCCAACAACAATGGCTCTCATCCAAGTTCCAGTTACTCCATCACTTTCCTCTTATGCTCCTTACTATCTCCCTTGAGCAGCGGCATTTTCAAAATGTTGTTCTTCTTCAGTCACTAAGTCATGTCCGACTTTTTGTGACCCCATGGACTGCAGCATACCAGTCTTGCCTGTCCATCACTATCTCCCAGAGCTTGCTCAAATTCATGTCCATTGAGTCAGTGATGCTATCTAACCATCTCATCCTCTGCTGTCCTCTTCTCCTTTTACCCTCAGTCTTTCCCAGCATCAGGGTCTTTTCCAATGGACCCTGATGCTTTTCCAGTGGGTTGGCTCTTTGCATCACGTGGCCAAAGTATTGGAGCTTCAGCTTCAGCATCAGTCCTTCCAATAAATATTCAGGGTTGATTTCCTTTAAGATTGACTGGTTTGATCTCCTTGCTATCCGAGGGACTCTCAAGAATCTTCTTAAGCACCGCAATTTGAAAGCATCAATTCTTTGACACTCAGCTTTCTTTTTTGTTTAATTAATTTATTTTTAAATTGAAGGATAATTGCTTTACAGAATTTTGTTAGTTTCTGCCAAACATCAACATGTATCAGCCACAGCTACACATACATCCCCTCCCTCTTGAACCTCCCTGCCATCTCCCTCCCCATCCCACTCCTCTAGGTTGTTACAGAGCCCCTGTTTGAGTTCCCTGAGTCATACAGCAAATTTCCATTGACTATCTATTTTACATGTGGTAATGTAAGTTTCCATGTTACTCTCTCTATACATCTCATCCTCTCCTTCCTCCCCACCCCCACACCATGTCCATAAGTCTGTTTTCTATATCTGTGTCTCCATTGCTGTGCTGCAAATAATTTCATCAGTACCATCTTTCTAGATTCCATATATGTGAGTTACTATACAGTATTTTTCTTTCTCTTTCTGACTTACTTCACTCTGTTTAATAGGCTCTAGGTTCATCCACCTTAACATTCCTTTTTATGGCTAAGTAATATTCTATTGTATATATGTACCACAGCTTCACTATTCATTCATCTGTTGATGGACCTCTAGCTTCCATGTTCTAGCTATTGTAGATAGTTCTGCAATGAACATTGGGGCACATGTCTTTTTCAATTTTGGTTTCCTCAGAGTATATTCCTAGCAGAGGGATTGCTGGGTCATATGGTGGTTTTATTTCTAGTTTTTAAAGGAATCTCCATACTGTCTCTTCCATAGTGACTGTATCATTTGTATTCCCACCAACAGTGCAAGTGAGTTCCCCTTCTCCACACCCTTTCCAGCATTTATTGTTTGTAGACTTTTTGATGATGGCCATTCTGACAACTGTGAGGTGATAATTCATTGTAGTTTGATTTGTATTTCTCTGATAATGGATGCTCAGCTTTCTTTATGGTCCATCTCTCATATTCATACATGACTACTGGAAAAACCACAACTTTGACTATATGGACTTTTGTCGGCAAAGTGATGTCTCTGCTTTTTGCTATGTTGTCTAGGTTTGTCATAGCTTTCCTTTCAAGAAGCAAGCATCTTTTAATTTCATGGCTGCAATCACTGTCCACATTGATTTTGGAACCCAAGAAAATAAAATCTGCCACCATTTCCATTTTTTCCCCATCTATTTACCATGAAATGATGGGACGAGTTGCACAATCTTAGTTTTATGAATGTTGAGTTTTAAGCCAGCTTTTTCACTCTCTTCTTTCACCCTGATCAAGAGCCTTTTAAGTTCCTTTTCATTTTCTGCCATTAGCGTGGTATCATCTGCATATCTGAGGTTGTTGACATTTGGTGATCTTGATTCCAGCTTGTGATTCATCCAGCCTGGCATTTCACATGATATATTCTGCCTGTAAGTTAAATAAGCAGGGTGACAATATACAGCTTTGATGTAATCCTTTCCAAATTTTGAACCAGTCCATTGTTCCATGTCCAGTTCTAACTGTTCCTTCTTGACTTGTATACAGGTTTCTCAGGAGGCAAGTGAGGTGGTCTGGTACTCCCATCTCATTAAGAATTTTCCAGTTTGTTGTGATCCACATAGTCAAAGGCTTTAGCATAGTCAATGGAGAAGAAGTAGATGTTTTTCCAGAATTCCCTTGCTTTCTCCATGATCCAACAAATGTTGGCAATTTGATCTCTGGTTCCTCTGCCTTTTCTAAATCCAGCTTGTACATCTGAAAGCTCTTGGTTCACATATTGCTGAAGGCTAGGTTGAAGGATTTTGAGCATAACCTTGCTAACATGTGAAATGGCAACATTATATATCATTACACTTGGTATGGAATTTTCCCTTCTATGTCTCACTCAAAGGCTATTTAGCAAGTGACTATTCCTGGCCTATTTAACAAATTCATTCAAATCCAGGGGAAGTTTGGCATGGGATGCAAGGTCCTAAAAGTTCACCCAGAAGTTTATGATAAGCTAACATCCCTTGTTCTATCCATCCTTTATACTGTTCTCAGAGTTATTGTTCTAAGATCCAGGTAGAATCACAACAACCCCCTGTTTTCAAAATCCTACTAGAAGATTGAAGTCCAAGATGCCTTTGCAGGGACATGTTGCCTTCGTGGTCTTGGCTAGCTGGCCCGTCTTTCCAGCTTCATCCCTGTCCGTGGGAGCCAAAGCTGTGGTTACACCGAAGAAGCTGGCTACACCAAAGAAAGTGGCCCTCTGCTAGAGATCTCAGACTTTCCTGTCCACGGCTCCTGCCCCTCTCATCCTCCCTGCTCACCATCCATGAATGTCCATTAAAGCCCACCTCTAGTACCCCTCATCCTCATGGCCTTCTACAAGGCCCACCACCATGCATCACCCCACCATCACCACGCATCACCCAGCCATCGCCATGCATCACGCCACCATCACCACACATCACCCAGCCATCACCATGCATCACGCCACCATCACCACACATCACCCAGCCATCACCATGCATCACGCCACCATCACCACACATCACCCAGCCATCACCATGCATCACGCCACCATCACCACACATCACCCAGCCATCACCATGCATCACGCCACCATCACCACACGTCACCCAGCCATCACCATGCATCATGCCACCATCACCACACATCACGCCACCACCACCATGCATCACGCCACCACCACCCTTGCTTCTTTTCCTAGAGCACCTGCTCATTTCCACCTCCAAATCACTGTTGTCACATCATCTTTCAGATGCTGGTCCCCACACACCTGTCTTCTCACCCTGATGGGAGCTTCTTGAGGGCAGAGACCACATCTCACATGTAGTAATCTTCTAGTAGAGCTTTGTTGAAAGGTCCTTTTGACCTTTCAGGGATGGAGAAGATGATGGGAGAGAACGTGCATGCACTTCAGTTGTGTCTGACTCTTTGTGACCCCATGGACTGTCACCCACCTGGCTCCTCTGTCCATGGGATTCTCCAGGCAAGAATTCTGGAGTGGGTTACCATGCCTTCCTTCAAGGGATCTTCCCAAACTAGGGATCCAACTCATGTCTCAGCAGATGGGCTCTTTACTACTAGCACCAACTGGGAAGCCCATGGGAGAGAACATCAGTAGCTTAAAAGTCCTGGAAACTTAAAAGTCCTTGGAACCTTCATTTTGTAGAATTTTGTCTCATCTGCTGTAAGGAGTTCACTCTATAGTAATGCTGACCAATGGCTTTCAGATTACAAAGTGCTAAATTCAGTTTTTTATTTTCTTTGCTCTACATTTTTTTAGATTTTAGCTCAAAATCTAAAGTATGCATAACATAAAATGTATCATTTTAATAATTTTTAAATGTACCATTCATTGACATTAAGTACTTTCACATTATTGTACAGTTATCACCACCACCCATTGCCAGAACTTTTTCATCTTCTAAAATTGAAACTCTGTACTCAGTAAACACTAACTTTCCATTCCTTTCCCACATCTCCTCGGAAACATCATTCTAGTTTCTGTCCCTATGAATTCAACTATTCAAAGTATTTACCTCATACATTTGGAGTCATGCAATGTCAATATTTGTTCCTTTGTGACTGTCTCATTTCATTCAGCATAATGTCTTCAAGGAAATCCAGCCAGTTGATCCTAAAGGAAATTAACCCTGAATATTCATGGGAAGGACTGATGCCGAAGCTCCCATACTTTGACCACCTGATGCAAAGAGCTGACTCTTTGGAAAAGATCCTGTTCTGGGTAAGATTGAAGACAAAAGGCGAAAGGGGTAGCAGAAGATGAAATGGTTAGATAGCATCATTGACTCAATGAACATGAATTTGAGCAAACTCTGGGAGACAGTGATGGACAGGGAAGACTGGTGTGCTGAAGTCCATGGGGTCACAAAGAGTCGGACACAGCTTAGCAACTGAACAACAGCGTCTTCAAGGTTCATCTATATTGTAGCGTGTATCCAAATTTATTTCCTTTTCAAGGGTGAATAATATTCTGTTTTATATATTTGTCACACTTTGTTTTTCCATTCATCTATCATCTGTCAAGCAAACAGTTGAATTTTTCCCACATTTCAACTATTGTGAATAACATTGCTATAAACATGGATGTTCAAATATCTAACTCCTTGCTTTCACTTCTTTTGGGTCATACACCCAAAAGTAGAATTACTGGATCATATGGTAATTTATGTTTAATTTTCTGAGTAACTGCCATACAGCTTTTTGTTTATGTATTATGCCAAATGGCTTGTAGATGTTAGCTCCCATCAGTTCAGTTCTGTTCAGTTCAGTCGCTCAGTCGTGTCCAACTCTTTGCGACCCCATGAATCGCAGCATACCAGGCCTCCCTGTCCATCACCAACTCCCGGAGTTCACTCAGACTCATCCATCCATCGAGTCAGTGATGTCATCCAGCCATCTCATCCTCTGTTGTCCTCTTTTCCTCCTGCCCCCAATCCCTCCCAGCATCAGAGTCTTTTCCAATGAGTCAACTCTTCGCATGAGGTGGCCAAAGTACTGGAGTTTCAGTGTTAGCATCATTCCTTCCAAAGAACACCCAGGGCTGATCTCCTTTAGAATGGACTGGTTGGATCTCCTTGCAGTCCAATGAACTCTCAGGAGTCTTCTCCAACACCACAGTTCAAAAGCATCAATTCTTTGGCATTCAGCTTTCTTCACAGTCCAATTCTCACATCCATAGATGACCACTGGAAAAACCATAGCCTTGACTAGACGGACCTTTGTTGGCAAAGTAATGTCTCTGCTTTTCAATATGCTATCTAGATTGGTCATAACCAGGGATTTAATCGATCTTTGGCAGTGAAAGCTCAGAGTCTCAACTACTGGACCATCAAAGAATTCCTGACATACTGTTTTCCACACCTGTTGCATCATTTGATATTCCCACTAATACACAAGGATCCCAATTTCTCCACATCTTCAGAACACTTATTATTTTCTGGACTTTTTCTGTTTGTTTTTATTTTTTTTAATAGTCATTCTAAGATGGTGCTAGTGGTAAAGAACCTGCCTGACAATGCCAATGCAGAAGATGTAACAGACCCAGGTTCGATCCCTGGGTCAGGAAGATCGCCTGGAAGAGGAAATGGCAACCCATTCCAGTATTCTTGCCTGGAGAATCCTGTGGACAGAGGAGCCTGGTGGGCTATAGTCCATGGAGTCTCAGAGTCAAACATGACTGAAGTGACTTAGCACATAGCATGCAAGGACTGTCGAAGTGGTATCCATGGTGGTTTTGACTAAATTCAGTTTTGAGCCTCTGCATTCACTGCCTTGATTCCCTGTGATAAATCCAATCTCATTATACACCATGACCTCTATTTCTTCCTTATGAGACTTGAGCCTGCCTCCCAGAAAAGTGACAGCCACAGAGGGAGATGGAACAGTACGTTGGCCTGGGTCCAGCTGTACTTCTTCCTCCAGGTCAGCAGGGAGCACTCCCACAGGACTGCCCTGAAGACTCCGATGACAGGTGACAGGACAGGTCGCCTTTCCAGACCAAAGTAGAGTCCCAGATCACCTGCAAAAGGGTCTCTTTTTTTCCCCTGGCCACCTCCCCTCAGTCCTGTCCTCCTCATGGTGTCAGCAACAAGGAGAACAAGCAGCCCAGGCCCCAACAGTGTTTCTGAAAGGGGATGACTTTGGCACTCAGAGTGAGACATTTCTTCATTAGGCAGGACAGCAGACGGTCATTGTGACAACCAAAATGCCCACTACCCACATCTCCCAAGTACCCTCTCCCTCTAGAGATGAAAGTGAAAGTGTTTGTTGCTCAGTCTTGTCCAACTCTTTGTGACCCCATGGACCATAGCTTGCCAGGCTCCTCTCCTCTGTCCATGGGATTTCCAAGGCAAGAATACTGGAGTGAGTTGCCATTTCCTCCTGCAGGGGATCTTCCTGACCCAGGGATCAAATCCAGGTCTCCTGCATTGCAGGCAGATTCTTTACCATCTGAGCCACCACAGAAGTCCCTCTAAAGATGGGAGTTGCCCAAGTGAGATCCAGGTATGCAGAGGAATCTCGAGAGTCCAGGTGTCCTGCACTCATTCCTGCAAAGCAGCAAATACCAGAAAAAGGGGCCTCATGTCCAGCTGAGAAGACGCTGGAGCTCAGCCAAGGAAAATGTCACAGGTTGCTTTAGATGACCTAGACGACTCCTCTGAGTCTGTTAATGTTTGGTTGACAGTGAAAAGGCTCTCATATCCGAAGAAGGGGGAGACACTCTCTACCAGCAGAACAAGTCCTGTAACAGAAAGAATATCCCAACATGCCCCCCATCCCCGAAATCAGGACCTGAAATCTGAGCCTGGTCCCTTCGATGTCCATTTGACCCTCCCTCCCCACAGGGTGTGAACCCTGCCCTCAACAGTCCCTGCCTTGCCTAGACTGGCTTCAGCGACTTCACCTCCCTGTGCTGCCATAGCAACCAGGAAACAACCTCCGGTCACAGTGAGAAGGAGGGTGCCTGTGGCCCAGATCTGCCGATGCACACCGCCGGTACCCGAGCAACAGGACCAGGCACAACAAGGGTGCAGGCGAAGAGGAGAGAGGGCTGCACAGAGAGCAGACAATCCAGGGCTTGAGGAGTCTGGGTGTGTGGTTTATTTTTTCTCCCGACAAAGACACACACTGTCTAAACTGTGTGGCTAGTTGTTATTAAGAAACTGCTGTATGAGTGAAAAAAAATGTATTTCATAAAAGGCCCAGTGTTTGTGGTCTTCTTGGGCTCACTGCTGAGCTCAGGAAACCCTGAGGTGTGACCAGTTTTCAGCCTTCAAAACCAAGATGAACTGCCCTTGAGAAGGGTGCTCAGAGGAAAACCATGTTCACCCTCTCTCTCCTGAGCCGGGGACATGGCAAGCTGGTCCAGAACAAACAGAAGCTAGAAGTCTATTTTGAACCAGAGGTGAGTCTTACCAATGAATAAAAGCATATTTGGGGGATGGGAGGGGAATGTTCTGTTTTTCCACTTGGGGCTGAGCCCTGTGTGTTTTGGTTGGTTTTGTTTCTGAGGTGATGGGGGTCGCCGAGAGATCATCCCTCCTCCTTGGTGAAACTCAAGAAAATAAGGTAGTTTGCTTGACCCACGGAAGTTGCCACCTGGGCCTTGTCCTCCCCCTCCCTCACTGATTTATGGCCTCATTTACTTTAGACAGGAGGAGATTCCACATGGTCTAGAATTGGGGCGGTTTGGTACAAGACCAGAATTTCCACCTGGGTTCTAGGCAAGCTGATGGCTGTTTGGGTTTTTAGACATCGTGTTCTGTGGTTGAAATGCTGAGTGTGCTCATGCCAATTCAATGGCTTCCTTGAACCTTCTGGAATTCAACCCACAAGGACTCATATTTAATATAAGCAAAAAAAAAAAAACAACTTTTTTTTTCATTTTAGAAGATTTTTAAAGAGGTGGCAAAATTCCTTTGTTGTACTGGAATTTTATTTCATTGAATCCTGCCAGGAGTAAGAAATCCACTGGGGGTGCTTTGAAAATTTTTGGATCATACAGAGATTTCCATTGTCATGGTAGTTTGTCATGATATTCGACCTTCACTGTATTAAAAGACATATAAAGTTTCAAAAGACCTCTGTGGCCAATGGCGTTCACTTACTTACAAGATATGTAACTACTTTATAGGCTCCTAAACAGCCAAATTAGGTAACATTACATAGCATCTGGAATGTATAGAAATTCTCCCTGAATATAGCTGAAGCGATGGGTTGGAATGGTTTTCTCCCATTTAAACTGCCAGCTACTCCAGGTCTAATTTCAAAGTTATCTGCTGCCCTTGGTAATTCTTACTACTTCCTTGCATACCAGGAAATTTTAACTGGCCTAGAAGCCACATTCTACCCTATTAAAGCCTGTAGGCATAAAAAGGCTCTCTTGAAAGTTATATGGGGTAAAAGAGAAACATGTTCTGGGTTCTACTAACTCTGAGAGGTGGAGAACAAAATCAGTTGCTAAGAGGAGTGTGGGGGGTTGGAAAAGAATGGATACATGTATATATATGGCTGAGTCCCTTCACTGTTCACCCGAAACTATCATAATATTGTTAACTGGCTATACCCCAATACAAAATGTTTTCGGCGTTAAAAAATAAATAAATAAATGAATGAAAAAAAAATTTTTTTAAATATTGTGTTCGTGACACCATGTGAACAATTCAGAGAAAAGCAGTCACAGACAGCATGTTAAACACTTGCCCAGGCAGTATTTGCCATGAAAGGGCCTTCCACTGGGGACCAATTTAAGGTGCTTTGTTTCCACTGCAGGATTACTTGAACTGGAAGTCCCCGGAAGATTACATCCTGGTCAGAAAACCAGAGGATGAGGGCAATGCTGACCAGCACACATGGAGCCTCTTTCTTCCTAAAACATTCAGCACTAGAAAAGGCGCCCTGATCCTCTACTCGGAAGGTTTGGCTATTTCAGCATGGACTCCCGAAGAGAGGAGAAAAGGCCCCTACCGCCCCAAAGGCCGCAGGAAGAGGCCAGATCTTGAACTGCGCACACTGCAGGACCTCAAGGAAGCCATCCTGGCATACGGAAGGAGACAGGTAAGCAGAGCAGTGTCCAGGGCTCAGAGAAGGCCCTGTTCTGAGTGTCTAGGAGTCCAGCTACAGACTTGGGTATAACTTCTTCAGAGATCCTAGGAAGCTCTGAAACCCTCAGATTTCCATTTCTTCATCTCCAGAATGGGACTGTACTCATGGCACACCACTCTCATGAGGCTTACATGAAATAATCTACATGAAAGGGCTCTGGAACACATGTGAATTGAAGTGAAAATCTCTCAGTCATGTCTGACTCTTTGTGATCCCATGGATGATAGCCTATCAGGCTCCTCTGTCCATGGAACTGACCAGGCAAGAATACTGGAGTGGGTTGCCATTTCCTCCTCCAGGGGATTTTCCCTACCCAGGGATGGAACCCCGGTATCCTGCATTGCAGGCAGATTCTTTACTGTTTGACCCACCCGGACTATTTTATTATCGTTTTGTGTTTTCCTTTCCACACAAGGTCCTTTTCAGAATTCAGACAGGTCCTGCCAGCAGACATTTCATCAGCATCCTTGAAATCCTGTCTCATAGCCACAAGCATCATCTTCACACCTCTGATATTCTTGGCTTTGTGGAAAGGAGAATATTTTAAATATTTACCTTGAGCCCTTCAGCATCTGCAGGATAAGTTAATGACTTTTTCCACCCTGAATTTAATATTAAGGGGAAACCCTTATGCTCATTTTTCTGATTCATGCTTTCTAATCTCGTATGAGATGTATATATGTCCCCTGCTTTATATATTAGCATTGCATCAGCCCTTTGGTTGAGGCCATGAGAGAGACTGGATGATGTATCACTTCATGAAATTCTAGGTCATAGATGGTGGGAGACTCCCTAGTTTAAAAGTCTCTGCTGGCTTTTCTTTCTCCATAGGATAAAGTCGTTAACTTCTATGCCAGGCCCTTCATGCACTGGCTTTCTCTTTCATTTCTAGCCATATCTGCCACTCGTTCTAACCACCACCATGGCTGTGGACCCCTCAAGGCCCCGTCCATGTGAAGAGCTCACCTTTCCACTAGTATCTTGTGCCCTTTTGTAACTTTACACTTTTGCATGTGCCTCTACATCTGGAAAACTCCTCTTCATCCTTCAAAACACAACTCCACTATCATCACCCACTGAAGCTTCTCCCACTTCCCTAGACAGAGCTATCCCATTGCTCCCTCCTCTGTGAGCATTCCCATACCATCATACATCGCAAGGCATCTCTGGTCCATCAGTTGCCATCTCCTTGAGGGCAGAAACCACATCTAAATCTTAGTTGCCAAAAAAAAAAATAGTGAGTACCCATAAATGTTTGTGAAATGAATGAATCAATCATGCACGATACCCTCAATGTGTTTTAAATCATCCCCCAGTATCATTATAGAGCAATTTATCATATCCCTCTGATGAAGAGCTTCCAAAAGGAAAATTTCTCTGCCCTCTTTCCTTCTTTCAAAATATTTCAAAGAAGCTTAATGACCTTGACCACATGCCCAGTTGCCCTTGATATTAAAAATCATAAATTGGATGAAAGGAAACCAATTGTTGTTGAATACTTATTATATTACAACTTTGATTGCATTGAATCTTCACAATTACCTGTGAGATGTGGTTTCTCTTGCCCCCATTTGTAGATGAGGAAACTGAAGCTTGGAGGAGTTAAGTGACTTGGCCAAATTCTCAAAGCTAGTAAATGACAGAGCCCAGATTCACACCAAGACTGCCTACCTCTCCATGCTTTGCACTTCATCCTGTTGTCTGTGGGCCGGGGGGGCCTCCAGGAATCTGTGTCAGGCCTTGGCCTGTTTGCATTCACATTGTCTCCTCGCCCTTACCTCACTCAACTCTGTATCACAGTTGGATTGGCCACAGGCTGCATGTAATTCCACAGATATCTGTGTCAACTGGCTTCTAATTGCATTTGCCATTGGGTGACATTGGAAGGAGGTTGGAGAGGGAGAAGAGAAAAACCTGGGGATTTCTCTCCTCCCAGTCCACCCATGGTGGTAAGAAGTACCCCCATCACCTCTGTGGTCCAGCTCCAGGAAGGCCCATTGTGGCTCCAGGTTCCTCCAGGTGACCTTGCCAGCTACTCCCTCTGCCCTTTAGCCTAGGGCTCAGACTGGCTTCCTGATATTAGTAATCTCAGTGTTGCCTCAACATCTTTTTGGCGTCTGAGCTTTCTAGTCACTGGTGTAATCAATTTCCTGAATTAAATTTCTTCTATGTTTAAATATTTAGAGTGGTTTCTGTTTTACTGGGTGGACACTGATACTTAGGCTGACTTACTGCCCAAAGCAAGAATACCTTCTATAGTTTTCAGATGCTCGTCCATATGGCTGAAATATTCCAGGCAACAGGAATCTTATTTCTTTATAAAGTAGATGAGTCTTTTGGGGAATGGCTTCATTTTTAGTTAGACCTGGGCTCAATGGAAAAAAGAAGTTCCCATCTCCTTGAGGTATCCATCTATCATATTGACAACATTCAGTCAGTTCAGTCCTTCTGTCATGTCCAACTCTTTGTGACCCCATGGACCGCAGGACGCCAGGCCTCCCTGTCTATCACAAACTCCTGGAGTTTACCCAAACTCATGTCCACTGAGTCAGTGATGCCATCCAACCATCTCATCCTCTATTGTCCCCTTCTCCTCCTGCCTTCAATCTTTCCCAGCATCAGGGTCTTTTCCAATGAGTCAGCTCTTTGAATCAGGTGGCCAAAGTACTGGAGTTTCAGCTTCAACATCAGTCCTTCCAATGAACACGCAGGACTGATCTCCTTTAGGATGGACTGGTTGGATCTCCTCGCAGTCCAAGGGACTCTCAAGAGTCTTCTCCAACAGCACAGTTCAAAAGCATCAATTCTTTGATGCTCAGCTTTCTTTACAGTCCAGCTCTTATATCCATACATGACTACTGGAAAAACCATAGCCTTGATGAGACAGACCTTTGTTGGCAAAGTAATGTCTCTGCTTTTTAATGTCTGCTTTTTAAATGTCTCTGCTGTCTAGGGTAGTCATAGCTTTTCTTCCAAGGAGTAAACATCTTTTGATTTCATGACTGCAGTCACCAGCTGCAGTGATTCTGGAGCCCAAAAAATAAAGTCAGCCACTGTTTCCACAGTTTCCCCATCTATTTGCCATGCAGTGATGGGACCAGATGCCATGATCTTAGTTTTCTGAATGTTGAGCTTTAAGCCAACTTTTTCACTCTCCTCTTTCACTTTAAAGAGGCTCTTTACTTCTTCTTTGCTTTGTGTTATAAGGGTGGTGTCATCTGCATATCTGAGGTTATTGATATTTCTCCCAGCAATCTTGATTCCAGCTTGTGCTTCCTCCAGCCCAGCGTTTCTCATGATGTATTCTGCATGTAAGTTAAATAAGCAGGGTGACAATATACAGCCTTGGCGTACTCCTTTTCCTATTTGGAACCAGTCTATTGTTCCATGTCCAGATCTAACTGTTGCTTCCTGACCTGCATACAGATTTCTCAAGAGGCAGGTCAGGTGGTCTGGTATTCCCATCTCTTTCAGAATTTTCCACAGTTTATTGTGATCCACACAGTCAAAGGCTTTGGTGTAGTCAATAAAGCAGAAATAGATGTTTTTCTGAAACTCTCTTGCCTTTTCCATGATCCAGTGGATGTTGGCAATTTGATCTCTGGTTCCTCTGCCTTTTCTAAAACCAGCTTGAACATCTGCAAGTTCACAGTTCACCTGTTGCTGAAGCTTGGCTTGGAGAATTTTGAGCATTACTTTACTAGCATGTGAGATGAGTGCAATTGTGCGGTAGTTTGAGCATTCTTTGGCACTGCTTTTCTTTGGGATTTGAATGAAATTGACCTTTTCCAGTCCTGTGGCCACTGATGAGTTTTCCAAATGTGCTGGCATATTGAGCGCAGCACTTTCACAGCATCATCTTTCAGGATTTGAAATAGCTCAATTGGAATTCCATCACCTCCACTAGCTTTGTTCGTAGTGATGCTTCCTAAGGCCCACTTGACTTCGCATTCCAGGATGTCTGGCTCTAGGTGAGTGATCACACCATTGTGATTATCCAGGTTGTGAAGATCTTTTTTGTACAGTGCTTCTGTGTACTCTTGCTACCTCTTCTTAATATCTTCTGCTTCTGTTAGGTCCTATATTGAGCCCATCTTCACATGAAATGTTCCCTTGATATCTCTAATTTTCTTGAAGAGATCTCTAGTCTTTCCCATTCTGTTGTTTTCCTCTGTTTTTCTTTGCACTGATCACTGAGGAAGGCTTTCTTATCTCTCCTTACCATTCTGTGGAATTCTTCATTCAAATGGGTATATCTTTCCTTTTCTCCTTTGTTTTTCACTTCCCTTCTTTTCACAGCCATTTTGCTTTTTTCCATTTCTTTTTCTTGGGGATGGTCTTGATCACTGTCTCCTGTACAATGTCACGAACCTCTGTTCATAGTTCATGAGGCACTCTGTCTATCAGATATAGTCCCTTAAATCTCTTTCTCACTTCCACTGTATAATCGTAAGAGATTTGATTTAGGTCATACCTGAATGGTCTAGTGGTTTTTCCCTACTTACAAATGTACAAACAGAACACTGTAGTCTAACTCCAGTGAACAGAAGGAAAATGGTGTGAGGAACTAGGAAAGGAAAGAAAATGTTTGGAATAGTAATAAAGCAGGAATCTAAGATTAGAGGATATGGTAGATTAAAATAGAAGAAAAAATAACTCAAGAGTGAGTTGGTATTAAAAACAATGAACACGGTCAGAAGAGGAGAGCTTTGGAAACTACAGAGCACCATCTGATTACAAAAGCTACAGCCTGGCAAGAAACTTTTAAAATCATTATATCCACTACTGAGAAGGCTATGGGGAAATGAGCTGTCTCATACAGAAGTACAAATTCACGTGACATTTCTAGAGGGCATTTTGGCAAAAACCTAAAAAGGGCTAATACTCTTTGATTTAGCATTCTATTTTTATAAAGTTGCCTTAGGAAATAATCAGAGATGTGGCCAAAGATTCATGCACAAGAATGTTTACTACAGGGTTATTTACCATGCAAAACACTGAAAATAATACATGTCCAACAATGGGACATTGATTAAACACAGTCATACAGTGATTTTGGGGTCAGGCAATAAAGTCAAGTATTACTTATGAATAACATATCATGAGTAAATAATAAAGTCACGAATAACATGAGAAAATACAGTGTATTTTTTAAAAGCAGGTTAAAAAATAGTACTCATTTAATAAAAATACCAACATTCATTAACATTTTTTAGTATTTAAAATGTTCCAGCCACTGTTCTAAGTACTTTCTATTATATAACTCAATATACTTTCTATCAATTGTAGGAGTAGGTACTATTATTATCTCATTTTAAAAGTAAGGAAATTAAACCATAGAGAATTCATGTAATTCACTCAAAGTTATACAGCCATGTAGATAATTACACCAGAATTCAAGACTAGACAGTATAGAAAACATCACCTCTCAACCATAATCCCAATTTTTAAAAATTAGTTGTATAAGCAGGAAGATACACATCAAAATTTAACCATGGTGGTGAGATTATGTCATACTTTTATTTTTACATATCCTTTCCAAAAAAAAAAAATTTTTAAGTCATGGGATTTAAAAAATAAGAAACTATGGCCTCGAAAGGATAGTGAAAAGTAGTCTCCAGGATGACCGTAGAGAGCCAGGTAGGGCAGCGAAGCGGAATAGAAACAGTGCTGTAAATTGAGCCCTGCGATCATCACACCATCTGTCCCTCGGGGTCAGTATTTCATCATCCAAATGATATAATACAAGAGTTAAGCACACCACACTCAAAGCAAAAGAGCCAAAAGCGGAGGGGGTAAAAGTGAGAATGGGTAATCGATAGAGCAGTGCTGCTCACAGAAACATCTCTCCTGTCTGAGCTGTCAATCAGGAAACCTATACAACGCAGGCTCCACTCAGACCCGTGAGAATCAAGGCTGTCGCAGGAAGGTGAAATCACATTTTTAAAGCATCTCACACCATCTCCAGTGCTATATATGGATCTAATGACAAGCATGCAGCAATCTGTCTGAGTTTTATAGCCCAACACACACCTACTCTTTAACTTTCTTGATGGCCCAACTTCCTAATGAGCAAAGATTAATGCTAAGTCAAGACATTAGGTGTCAGAGTTCTTACTCTTCTAGATACACACAGATATGTTGCTTTGGTTTAAAAAAAAAAAAAAAACAGAAGGAAATACTGTTCAAATATTTTCAGAGTTAAAACCACGAGGCCTCTAATTCATCCAGCTTCCCATCATGTATTTAAAAATCAAATAACTATGAAATCTAAATAACCATAATTTGGAGTAGTATCTAGATAACAATCAACATGATGCTTTTGAAGCCTAGCAGAAACCTCAAGTACCTCTCAAATCATCAGAAAATGTAGCTAATTTTCATTGTTTTAACATTTATTCTTCTTATATTTTTAGAATTTTATAAGTCCAGTAATATTTTTAAATGTCTAACATGGTATTTGGCTAAATAATGTATTAAAAATAATTTGTTTAAAAATTCATTTCACAGAGCATCTCATTTCTTTATCCCATTGAAGGATGAACAGGATTCAGTTTACTATAACTGGTTTCAACCAAGGTTGTGTTGGGTCTGTCATCTCCCTTATAAATGTGGTTACATCCCCTGGAGGAGGGCACAGCAACCCACTCCAGTATTCTTGCCTGGAGAATCCAATGGGCAGAGGAGCCTGGCAGGCTATAGGCCATAGGGTCGCAAAGAGTTGAACACAACTGAAATGACTTAGCATACACGCACACTTAAAAGCATTGTCAACCTTGCTCCGCAGATTCCATACTGCCTAATCTCTGTACTCAAGGCGCTTAACTATCCAATGGGTGTTTACAGTCATTATGCAGCCCACAAAGGTAACTTCAGACTTCTATTTTATCGAGTAATATTGTGATAATGTTTTTTGAATAAAGTTTATTTTCCATCCTAATCATAATGTCAGCCTGTTATATAAAATAGAAAGATATAGAAAAGTAGAAAGAATAATACATTATCCTTTCAGCCAGTGATCAGGAAGACAAAGTCTGTTTGCAAGACCTGTATAATTACCTGCTACTGGTGTGATGGTGCCCCTAAGAAGTGCTCTGACGGCCCTTAACAAGGTGTCAGAGTGTTAGTCACTTAAGTCATGTCTGACTCTTTGCAACCCATGGACTGTAGCTTGCCGCAGAATTCTCCAGGCAAGAATACTGGAGTGGGTTGCTGTTCCCTCCTCCAGGGGATCTTCTGGATCCAGGGATCAAACCTGGATCAAATCTGCAAAGGCAGATTCTTTACCATCTGAGCCACTGGGGAAGCTAACAAGGTGTCAAGACAGGCACCAAAGCAGCGAGGTGAGTATGACCTGACTTCACTCCTTCTGCTAAGTGTGCTCCATTTAGGCAGCTCCTGAGCAGCTGTACTTAGAGCTTTTAACAAACTAGAAGTAGGAAACATCAGGAGAGATGCATGGGTCATCTGTGATGACGAGGTCAAAGGTTTTATCAATAATAGCTAACATTTATTGACTGCTTGGCATAGGTCAGCCATTTAATCTCTATAACTACACTCAATCTGCACAAGTTTATGAGTGGTGTGCCGCCATTACCTCCATAGTGTAGCAGGAAAAATGGGGGCTTGAGGTTAACTAACTCTCCCAAAGTTATATATCTAAGTGGTGGAGTTAGAATTAGAGCTTGGACAACTGATCCCAAAGCCCCACTCTTAATACCTAGAGGGCCTGATTTTGAAGATTCCACATGCTCCAGGGGAAAAAAACATCTCTCCTGCTTTAACAGCATTTTTTTAAAGGGCTCTGGTTCTTCCAACACATCCTTCAAAACCCTTTACTATACTTCTAGGAACACAAATCAGATTTTCATTAAAACCAACCTGGGTTGTAGGTAACATGTTCAAGTAAGCATACATACAACCCAGTAGGCTTGGCTGTATGTACTTCATCCATTGGGCCCCTGGTATAACCATTTGATGGAAAGTAAGAAGGCAATGGCACCCCACTCCAGTACTCTTGCCAGGAAAATCTCATGGACGGAGGAGCCTGGTAGGCTGGCGTCCATGGGGTCGCTAAGAGTTAGACACGACTGAGCGACTTCACTTTTACTTTTCACCTTCATGCATTGGAGAAGGAAATGGCAACCCACTCCGGTGTTCTTGCCTGAGAATCCCAGGGACAGTGGAGCCTGATGGGCTGCCGTCTATGGGGTCGCACAGAGTTCGACACAACTGAAGCGATTTAGCAGCAGCAGCAGCATGTATAATAACAGCTAATACTTAATAGGCAAACACTTAAGTAATAGTATTGTACCCCTCAGCATTCTAAGCACTTTATACTAATTATCTCATTTAATCCTCACAACAACTTTATGTGTATTTTTTATTGTTGTAACATATAGATAAACATAACATTTACCATTTTAATCAATTTAAGTGTACAGCTGAGTGGCACTAAGTACATTCACCTTGCTATGCAACCATCACCACCATCCATTTCCAAAACTTTTTTTATCTTGAAAAACTAAAACTCTATACACATTAAACAGTAATTCCCTATTTTCCATTGTTCTAATCTTTGTGTCTATGAATTTGACCATTGTATGTACCTCATAAGAGTAAAATCATATGGTAGTTATCCTTTTAGTATTTTGTGATTGGTTTATTTCGTTGAACATAATGTCTTCAAGCTTTGTTCATACTGTAGCAGGTATCAGAATTATTATTCTGATTATTATTATTCCTTTCTTTTGAAAGCTGAATAGCACTTCACTATGTGTATATACCACAATTTGTTTATTCGTTCATCAGTTGATGGACACTTAGCTTGCATTCATATTTTGGCTATTTGAATAATGCTGCTATAAACATGGGTGTACAAATATCTGTCGATTTCCCTGCTTTTAATTCTTTTGAGTATATACCCGGAAGTAGAATTGCTGGATCATACATAATTCTATTTTTTTGTTTTTTGAGGAACCACCATACTGGTTTCCATAGCCGCAACTACATTATTTGACATTCTTATTAGCCATGCCCAAGGGTTTCAATTTCTCTAAACCTTCAATAACCCTTGTTATTTTCTGTTTTTTTTTTAAATAATAGCTCTTAATAATAGCTCAAACTCGTGAAGTGGTATCTCATTGTGGTTTTGATTTGCATTTCTTAATAACACGTAATATTGAACATCTTTTCATATGCTTATTGGCAATTTATATATATTCTTTGGAAAAATGTCTGTTCAAGTCTTTTGCCCACTTTAAAATCAGATTGATTTTTTGTTTTTGAGTTATAAGTGTTCTTTAAACATTCTGCACATTAATCCCTTATCAAATATATGACCTGAAAATAATTTCTCCCATTCTGTGGGTTGGCCTTTTCACTCCTGATAGTGTTCTTTGATGTAGAAGAGTTTTACATTTTCTTTTCTTTTTTTGGCCACATGGCATGTGGGACCTTAGTTCCCTGTCCAGGGATCAAACTCGTGCCCCCTGCAAGAGAACCATGGAGACTTAACCACTGAACCACCAGGGAATTTCCAGATTTTACATTTTCATGAAGTCCAACTTACCTACTTTTTCTTCTGTTGCATGTTCTTTTGGTGTCATATCCAAGAAATCATCACCAAATCCAATGTCATGAAGCTTTTCCCCTAAGTTTTATCCTAAGGGTTTTATAGTTTTAGCTCTTATATTAACTATACTTTGAGTTAATTTTTATATATGGTGCACGGTAAGGATTCAACTTCATTTTTTTTGCATGCAGGGTATGTACTTTCATCATCCTTATTTGACAGAAAGACTGAGGCATAGATGGGTCAAGTAATTTCCCCAAAGCCAGACAGCTAGTAAATGATGGAGCCAAGATTCAAACTGAAGCAGGCTGAGTTCTTACAGGAACTGAAGCTTCATATTTTCTGATTTCAATTCTAGTTGTTTTATCTTTGCTTTTGTGGCATATGACTAGTCAAATCTTTGATACTAAATGGTTTGGTCAGGAATCAAACCCTGTTACAACATTGCAGCTATGGGAAAATTCAAACCACTTTATGATTCCCTTCTTAATGGCCTGATATTCAGTAACACATGACTACCAAAGATATTTGGGAGTGAGTGTGAAGTCACTCAGTCGTTTCTGACTCTTTGCGACCCCATGGACTGTAGCCCGCCAGGCTCCTCTGTCCATGGGATTCTCCAAGCAAGAATACTGGAGTGGGTTGCCATTTCCTTCTCCAGGGGATCTTCCCAACCCAGGGATCGAACCTGGGTCTCCTGCATTGCAGGCAGACGCTTTATCCTCTGAGCCATTTGCACAGACTCTCAGAAATTAAACCTGCAGAGAAAGAGCTGGCTGAAAGTGGCACTGTTTACACAAGACTGATGAAAGTCAGGCTGGGGTTGAGAAGTCTTTTCAGGCACAGCTTTAAGTGGACACACACCTCTCCCCTCCCCACCTCACCTTCACCTTGACTCTGGTTGGACTCACCTCGCAGCCCCAAGTCTGGCTACTACACATGTATAACAACAATGATGGTCACTCTCTGTCCTAAAGCTTGGTCTTTGCCAGAGCACACGGACTCTGTGTCTCAGAGCAGGAGAAAACAGGCTTTGCTCCTCTGGAGAGAAGGACTTCTGACTGGAGTGGGCAGCTTGAGGAGACAAGTTGTCAGCAGAAAAGTACAGGAATATTTGGGGGATTTCCATTCCTCTGAGTTAACATCTTGAATAGTTATTAAATAATGCCTTGAACATTGCCTGACACATGGCAAATTCTCAACAAATAGTTGTTAGATGAACATAGTAGTTGCCAGGGTGTGGCGGGGGGAGGCCATAACCTCTACCCAGCAGGGGTGGGTGTACAATGTGATCAGGGAGGCAGATTTGCGCCCCCGTGACACTTGATACAAGGCAGCCTAGGATAGGATATAGACTACAATCTATTAATATGCAGTCAAAGTATAAAGACAGTAGAGACTGATTGCTTCTTGCTAGGAAAATCTAGAGTGACATCTTGGAGGAGGTAGAATTTGAGCTGAGTCTTGTGGTAAAAATAATTGGAGAGAGACTCTCTGGGCATAGGTCAGTGAAGGCCCAGAGAGGAGAGTGGCAGAGGAAAGTCAGAGTAACTAGACAGGTGTGGCTCTTACCTGGAGAAATGGGTAGGGTCAAGTTACAGATGGCTTTGCCTGCCAGCCCTTGGGATATCTGAACTTCCCTCTTCATCTCTTTGTGGACTCCTGCACACAAAGGCTGGCCACCTTCTGTGCTATGATGGCAGCTGGCAATCCGGGTGTTTCATGTCTTCCTGGGGACACTGGCACCCTGCCACCCCATAACTGCAAGGCAGGAGCATTGCACATATGGGCTCCTTCCATCTTCTGAAAACCTTCGCCTGCCAGGAGTGGAATAACATGGCCATGACAGCCAGTGGGGGGCTGGGGCCAGATGCAAGGGCAACCCCCTCACCCCTCTGCACATGGGGGCTGGAGGACACCGAGGAGACGGCGGGCCAGAGTAAGTTCCTCATTAGAGGACGCACTCCTAGTGGAATGTGGATAAGAGAGCCCTCTGGGCTTCCCTGGTGGCTCAGTGGTAAAGAATCCACCTTCCAATGCAGGAGATGTGGGTTCCATCCCTGGTCTGGGAAGATCCCACATGCCACAGAGCATCTGAGCCCCTGCGCCACAACCACTGAGCCTGTGCTCTAGAGCCCTGCTCCACGACAAGAGAAGCCATCACTTTGAGCACTGCAACAAAGAGTAGCCCCCACTTTCCACAACTAGAGAAAAGCCCGTATAGCAAGGAAGACCCAGTACAGTAAACAATGAATTAATTAATTAATTTTAAAAGAGCGAGAGAGCCCTCTATACACATTAATCACTCATTTCAGAAGAAACTGAAAGCTGGGGTTGATTAGCAAAACCAAGGCAAGCCTAAGAAGTCTGGAGCCATCGGCAGCCACCCTCCTGCTGTCGTGTATTTCCCCGTTTCAGGAACTCCCTTCTTGGACCCCTTCTGCCTCCTTTCATGTTTTAGAGTCATCTTCGGTAGTTAGAGGTCCAGGATCATGTTGGTGAAGGAAGACAGAAGTATGCAGAAACTATGTAAGGGCGGTGGGTGCAATAAAAAATCAATTCATCAATTTTTAACATGTTTTCCATTTATAAATATAATCTATTTTATGGAAATTTTGATTCTCTAAAAAAGAGAGAAGAAAAAACTATCTGTAATCTTATGCCCAACACTCTAATACCATTGTTATTAAATTTCTAATGTTATTTTCTTCCAGTGTTTCCACCATGATTATGCATTTATAAAATAAACTTTTATGAGATTGCCAATATAATATACATTCACTCTGCTTTTTGCCACTTTTTCCATGTTGGAAATGAATGAACAGGTTTAACCCTGAGTGAGCTTTTCAGTAACCTAAGCAGGTCTTAGGCCTTTGGCAGTGCTTCAATTTATGCAATGAGATGTGAACTTTATCAACCAACTTCACAGGCATAATTTGAGAAATTACCAGCTGGAACCAGAAAACTAGAAAAAAAAAAAACTTAAAGAAGCTGTGGTAGGCAGAATAATGGCCCCCCAAAGATGTCTAAATCCCAATCCCTGGAATTTATGAATAAAGTAGGTTAGATGGCAAAGAGAAGTTAAGGTCACTAACCAGATGAGCTTGAAACAGTGAGGTTATCCTGGACTATCTGGACAGATCCAGTATATTCACAGGGATCCTTAAACATGGAAGAAGGAATCAAAAGAGAGAACCAGAGAGGGGACAGCATGAGAAGGACTCAGCCCATTGGTGCTGGCTTGGAAGATGCAGGAAAGGGTCACAGGCCAACGAATGCAGGCAGCCTCTAGAAACTGGGAAGAGCAAAGGAACAGATTCCTCTCTAGAGCCTCCGGAAAGCCCTGTAACACTTGATTTTATCCCAGTGGGACCCATTTCAAACTTCTGATCTCCAGAACTGTAAAATAACGAATTTGTATTGCTTAAAGCCACTACAAGGGGAATTCCTTGGTGTCCAGTGCTTAGGACTCAGTGCTTTCACTCCACTACTCTAGGTTCAACCCCTGGTCAGGAAACTAAGATCCTGCAAGTCGAGTGGCATGGCCAAAAAATAATAATAATTTAAAAATAAAGCCACCGAATGTGTGGTAATCTATTACAGCAGCAACAGGAAACGAACACAGAGGCCAAGATCAGCCTTCAAACTTGAAGCAAAAATGTACCAAGATGTGCCAAATTCCAGGATAAGGAATTTCCTAAATCTCTGCCCCATTGAGCAAGCAGCCCAGTAAAGCTCCAGAACCAACCAGGAGCTTCAGAAATGCACACTGCTGAGAAACAAAGAGCTCTTGTCCACTTCAGACAGTGCATCGTGCAATCTGCTCAGGGCCACAGCATCTCAGAGGAGCCTTGGTCTTATCACATTTAGAAGAGAATCATTGAAAGCAAAGGTTTATGTGAGGAAATGAAGTTGCAGTTCATCCAGAAAAGGCCTTATTATGATGGCTCCATATTACAGGGCTTAACACAGTGCCTGGCACATAGAAGGTGCTCAACAAATTCTTGCTACATGATGCATGAAAAAAATGGAGAGAGTGAAAGAACTTAAATCATTTTGTGTTCACTGCTCTCCCTACACGAACCCTTTCATGTTCTTTGGAAAAAGCCTCAAGTGGGGCTGAATTTTTCAGGCTCTGTTAGCACTTGAAGTAAACTCTTTTTGCCATATAAACTGTCTAGACATCAAGGACCACTTGATGTTCTGTGCTTGGATTCCAAGCATTCATTTAATTAACAAATTTCAAGAAAATAGAGTCAATTGAATAATAAGCCATGCTTTCTTTTACCTTTTACTGAATTTATTTATCAGTTATCGACCTACTTTTTTTGTTGCTTTTTCTCCAGTGCCTGGCATTAGAATTGCTTGATAAGTGAATGAATGAATGAATGAAGGCCTTAGATACCTGTTTACCTCTTCCCAGCAGAGGAATTCCTTCATTTTATGGACTTTGGCATTCCAGCCCTCTCTTAAGCTAAAGAGAAGTCCCTGGTGGTCTTGAATCCTCAGCGATGGCTGTGGGCGTCCACTCTGTGGCATTTCCATCTCCTGAATTAATCAGAATGCGAGCAAATCACAGCTCTGTGTAGCAGGGCAAGCACCCAAACCCTAAAGCCTTCCTCTCACCCATCAATCAGGTTTTAAATTGCCATATTTTTCTTGTTTCCTTTCTCTTTTTTTTGTTAAACTATAAACCTTCACTGGTAAATTTGCCAGGATATGGCAAAGAAACTCAGGCCAGTATCTTACTAACCGCACCTAAGAATGGTGATGACCTGGTACGTATGGAGACATTGACTAGAAAGTGGCATGAGAGAATTTTCTGGGCTGATGGAAGTGTTCTATATTTTATTTTGTGTGGTGGCTACAAAGCTGTATAACTGAATTGTCAGGTTGTATTAAATTGACTATTTAAGCTCTGTGCATATTATTAAATATAAACTATGCCTCAGTTTTTAAAAGAGAAGGATGCTGAGATCACAATCAGTTCATCAGTCAAGAGTCCTGTGATTGATTGGCAATGTCTGCCAGGCACCAGGGGGATGAAAAGAGATATCAACACAAGTACCAAATGTTTGCTATTTGTGTGCTTGAGGGAGTTTCTGCCTCATCTTAGTGGTTATGATATTAACTCATCTACCTTAAAGGATTATAACGAGGTAAAAGTTATTTGTATTTATATAAAGCCCTACCTAGCCAAATGTAAGATGTTATTATTCACATTTATCTGCCATGATGACTTACAGTGGCTTTGGCAGGTAGGTGCCCAGAAACTACTCCCTGGCTGAAATGAAATGCTGCAGAGCCAGATATTTTCAAAATGCAGTGCTCCCCTTGAACACGGACAGAGCTTGTCTGTCCCATTACTCATATGGCAAACATAGAATGCTAACACTGACTTGTCAAGCTGTCTTTCCCACCGCTGTACAGAGCTACTTTTAAGGTACCGATTTCCACAGGCTAAACTAAATACTCGGTTTTCCTTTGAGGCTCTTTATCCTTTTCTGATGCTCTGTCTCAAAATGGGGTCTGGTAGTTCTCATTTCTCCTTCTCCTTCCAACTGCAAATCCTCAGGGGACTTTCAGAGCTTTGCTCCTTGGGCTCTTGGTTTATGTCTGTTGGCCGTGGCATCCGTTTCTGGTGTCTTGCAGCATCTATCAGGAGTCTCCGGATTACTGATGAGGATGGTTGTGCTAGCCAGCCTGTATTACTGGGGGGCTCCGGGCTCAGCAGCCCTGCTGTTTCCTGACTGGTGTCCCCACAGAGAGAGCAGGACAGAGCCTGGCAGCCGTACCTTCACTTCCGAAGCCAACCAGAAAGCCAGGGCCTGCGGCAGATCCAACCTGGGTACTCAGCCAAGAGATACCTCCGCGGCCTCTTGCGGACATGGCCCCCTGGCACCATATACAAGCTCCAATGTGCAGGTCAGTGGGGACGTGGGAGGAGGTGTGCCCTGAGCTGCCCGCCACGCATTCTGGTGCAAGAGTGTGTTTTCCATGAGTGTCTGAAACATCAGAATTTTAGGCCCAATTCTGTGTTAAAGGTGCTCGATCTTGTTAGCCTCCAAGCAACCATCACACCTTTCGCCTCTCCTACATTTGCGGAGGGATGGCAGCCTGAAGTCTTGCCTTCCCTCCAGCGCCCCTCCGCAGCCTCAGGCCCTTCATCCGGAGCAAAACGTGCTTCCCAGGCCTGCCCACTCAGAGACTCCATGTCCTCCAGTTCAATCTCGATCTTTTACAAGAGAAGGAAAAAGAGCCCCAGGGGTAAAGGAATATGTCCAAGGTCATTCAGCCAAAAGCAGTGCTGAGACCGGAAGCCAGGTCCTACCCACATCTCCGACACCACAATCTTCCCAACACCACTGCTTCCCCTTCGGAGGGGACGTCAGATCCCCTAGGAGGTAGAAATGTTAGACTTTCTCCTCGAAGATGGTGGCTTTCCAGCACTACCCACCAGACAGACACCCTGCTGCTGAACAGACACCCCAAATGCACTCTGTGAAGGCTTGAAAATGAAAGCAGGCAGTGGCTGAGAATTAGAATTGCCAGGTTAGCACCTACACATGTGCACATACACACACACACAGAGGCACTAACCAAAAAAAGAGAAAAAGTTAAGCTTACAATATTTGTACATATTCCTACTTTTAAAAAATGGTATTTGTTGTTTATCTGAAATTCAACTTAAACTGGACATCCCATATTGCATTTGGCAAACCTATTGGGGAAGACAAGGGTGAGCAGTAGGATCTGCCAAAGCCTGCCTGGCTAGTTGCCATCTCTTCAGCACCGACAAACAGACGGGACCAGGGGAAGACTGACTCTCTCTTGCTTTATAGGTTTACTTTGGGAGAGAAGAGAAAACAACTCTCTCCCCAGTTAAGTGATGACTTGAAGGAAAATGAGAGTTGTGGGCTTGCCCAGTAGTTGGTTTACCCTTCATGGCCGGCCCACGGTTCCAGGCAGTTCCATTTATCTAACGCTAGTGAGAAACAGCCTCTTAACCAGAGATATGTTTATTGTTAGGTGCTGCAGAGGGCAGGGCAGGCCACTGCCCCATAGCCCAGGCCCAAAATCTTCAAGGGGGAAAGCCCTTCTTAATATCAAAAGACGTCTCAGACCCTTCTGTGAAAGTCATGTGGCTACAAGGTGTGGTTTAAGGAAAGGTCCATGTGTCCGTGCATTCTTGGGCCTCTTGCCATAGTTCCTGCCTAGCAGAGAGGTGGGACCATTGGTGAGCCTCAATAAATACTTGTAGAATGGATTGAGAATCACAGGGGTTACAAAGCAAGCCAGGTACATCCAGAAGAAACCTTGAGACTTCATCTAAGGCAGGAGGAGGCTTTTACCCAACCCCAAAGAAACAGCCATGTTCCTTCCACCAGGGGAACCCAATTCCTGGGAATGGAGGGGTGGAAGAAGTATATATATGATACAGAACCAGAGACACCCAAGACATTGGCTAGAGAACCCTTTATGGGTTCTATCTGATTTTTTAATCTCTTCCATCTTCTAATTGTCTTTCTTAATGCGCAATGTCCAAAGCTAAGACTAATGCAAGTGGGGAAACTTGTGGTTACCATCAAGACCTCTAGACTGACAACCATTATTGTCCTGACCTACTCTTCAGGATATATCAAGGATTCTGTGCTGCTTCAGGACAGTCAACTTAACGTACTAAAGAATCTCAGACCACAACAGGACCTTTCAGGTGTACCCCTCAAATACCATCTCCTGCCTGTCTTCCCTCCATTTTGGATTCAACAAGGAAAATCTTTTGGACAAGGTACATGTTGATTTTATCAAACAAGATCTCAAATATTGGGATTTTTAACAGCATAAAATGAAATTTTTCAAAATAAGGTCTAGAGAGTCTTGGTTTCCTTGTCCTCACCTATAAAATGAGGGAGTTAGTCTAGACCAGCACCATCCAATAGTACTTTCTGTGATGATGGAATGTTTTGCATATATAGTGTCCAGTTCCAATATAGTAGTCACCTGCCACATGTGGCTACTGAGCACTTGAAAAGTAGGTAGTGTGACTGTGAAAATGAGTTTTAAAATTTTACTTACTTTTAATTAATTTACATCTAAATAGCTACATGTGGCTAGTGGCTACTGTATTGGACAGTGCATGTCTAGAATTTAGATTTTAGATTATTTCTTATGACTTTTTCACTCTCAGAAGAAATATCAATAACCTCAGATATGCAGATTACACCACCCTTATAGCAGAAAGCAAAGAGGAACTAAAGAGCCTCTTGATGAAAGTGAAAGAGGAGAGTGAAAAAGCAGGCTTAAAATTCAACATTCTAAAAACTAAGATCATGGCATCAATCCCATCACTTCATGGCAAATAGATGGGAAAACAATGGAAACAGTGACAGACTTTATTTTCTTGGGTTCTAAAATCAGTGCAGATGGCGACTGCAGCCATGAAATTAAAAGACTCTTGATCTTTGGAAGAAAAGCTATGTATTCTTGCCTTAAGAACCCCGTGAACAGTATGGGCCTCAGTTTCTTCATTTATCAAATGAAGATGACCATACCCACCTTGGGACTCAAATGGGATATGCAGTATCTGGCACACAGCAAGTGCTCAATAAATGTTAGTTATAGACATCCCTACCTTGTGTTTTTTAAACATAATTATAACACCCAATTGCCTATGATCACAAGGACCGAAAATCAACTTGTAAAGAAGGAAAAATAGCTCAGACTATATCTCGAACCCTGACTGATGATTCTATAGGTTTTAATTTTATCTCCCCTTGGCCTCATTCTCCTTGCCAGACACTGTACTGGAGAAAGTAGCAAAAGCCCTGGCCACAAATTTCAGATCCCCCAACAGTGTGATGTTACTTACGCTTCATGCATCCTTAATTTGCTTATCTATAAAATGGGAGTAATGCTATCTGCATTCCACCCTCTCTGGGTTGTTGTAAAAAAATCATAGGAGAAGACATAGATACAAAGCTGTCTAAGAGCTCTAAATTATTACCCCCACTCACACTGTTTGAGTAATCTGAACCCATATTTGAGATAGAGCACATGGTGTGGTCTCCTTTCAAAAGTGAAACTTCCCATACCTTGCTTGCTAACCTGTTTCTGTTAAGCATAAACAAATGAGCCAGAGCTGACATTTGCTGAGAAAAATCTTGGTTTCCCTCACATAGATTGAGTCATATATTCAATATCACCTGGGATACAGCCAAAAGGAAGAATCCCTCTCTGTATCCTCCTACACAAAACACCCTGCCCCAGGTTAAGCAGTCTGCCATGTAAGACCATTCAGCAGGTCAGCAACCATTTGCGCAGAGTTTCACTTCCTATACCCTTAGAAATGCTGGTAGAGGCTACCAAGTGCATCTCACCAGGAAGGATGGCCCTGGAGCCTGGCTTGACCTCAAAGGATCATTCTAAACACATAAAAAGGTCTTTAGTGCTGCATCCTATATGCAGCTGTGGTCTTCTTGGGGACAGGCAGATCGAGGGGCTCCCTGAGTCACTAAACTGAGCAGAGCCCCCGAACCTAAGCGTGAGTCTGCATCTGCTCCACCAACACTCTCAGCATCAGCTCTGAGCCAAGGTCGCCTTCAGGAGCCAATGGACAGAGGAAGGGGAGCTGCAAGGAGGGAGTGCTCCATAAGTGGGCACTTGGCTGTTGACCCAGTGACACCAAGGATGACGTAGGGAATGACAAAGGTTGGGGAATACAGGAGGACGGTGAGGCTGGCCGCGAGCCTCCAGAAGTCCAGTGCTCCAACACACACAGAGCCCCTGAGCGCTTCCAGAGCCCCTGGTTGAAAGACAACCCTACATCATGCCTCAGAGCCACAAGCAGAGATTTGAGGTGTTGCTATAGCAGCTCCAAACAGGGAAGGTTTGCCAGACTATTTCAGCAATAAATCTACCTTGAGTAAGTGATGAAAATAGCTGCAGGACCCTTTAAACCATCGACGAAAGATTTGTTCACTGTGCTGGAGTCATCTGTTGACTCAGATCCTTCCTGGGGGTTGCACAGACAGGGTAAGTGCAGCTTGCTAAGCAGCCATCCCACCGCAGAGGATCGTCTGAGTTTCTCCACAAGGAAATGACCAGTAGACAGCCCCAGAAATCAAGTGCTTCAGACTGAACATCTCAGTGACAACAGAGCAGAGCTGCAGATCATCCCACCATCATCACACCTCGGTTATCCCCTAGCCCCTCACAGCTGACAAAGGGCTGTCACATGCATGATCTTATTTGAGCTCCAGATAACTCTGCAGGGAAGCAAGGGCAAGAAATCAGTATCCACATTTTACCGATGAGGAAACTGAGTCCAAGAAATGACTCAACCTTAAGCTCCTGACTCCCAGAACAGTCTGTTCCACTGAGCTGGCTGCCACTT
Source organism: Bubalus kerabau (assembly GCF_029407905.1). Lineage (NCBI taxonomy): Eukaryota > Metazoa > Chordata > Mammalia > Artiodactyla > Bovidae > Bubalus > Bubalus kerabau. The sequence goes on from NC_073626.1 coordinate 144,607,979, forward strand.
CCATAGAGACACTACCAGAAATACAGAAATCAGGAGGGCAGAGGAACAAGGGCCTTGATCAACACTGTTGCTCAGAAAAGCAAGAAGGGAGGTAGTTTGTAAGCAGCTAACAGTGTCATACTCGTATTTGGGCTTGCAAAGTTGACCCACTGTTCACCTTTGCAGGTCAGAAGGACCTGGATGAAGGGGAAGCTGGGGCTGGTGGACAAGTGGACCAGGGCTCTGTAGCCAAGGACCGTGGCATCCAGGGGACTTGCTTGCCACCACTCAGGAAGCAGCCCTGGCAGGAAGATGAAACCCAGACAGAGGTACCATTTCTAATGAAGGTCCCCTTTCCCTGATGGCTCAGAGGGTAAAGAGTCTGCCTGCAATGCGGGAGACCCAGGTTCAATCCCTGGGTCGGGAAGATCCCCTAGAGGAAGAAATGGCAACCCACTGCAGTACTCTTGCCTGGAGAATCCCCATGGACAGAGGAGCCTGGCAGGCTACAGTCCATGGGGTCACAAAGAGCCGGACATGACTGAGTGACTTCACTTTCGTTTTCTGTCATTGTTCTTCTTGACTTTGGAGATGATACTCTCTCCCGTCACCATTTCCCGGGGTCCTCCAGAGAAGAGAAAAGTGTTAATACTTTGAGCCTATTGATCCCTGTTTTTCAAGGTGCAGCTGGTAGAACCCTAGCACTGCCAGATGCTCCATGGGAGAAAAAAAACTGGGAAATGCTGTGCACCACATTCTCCTTCCAGAGAGGCACAGTGCACATTTGACCATGGACCATTTGAGAAGTTCTGTAGTAGAAGAGCTGATTTAACTTTAACTTGTGGTTTTCCAATCTCACTTAACCACAGATCCTCCCTACCCTCTTCACTGCATCTAGGCATCTCTAGTCATCTCTAGAAAAAAAGAGCTTTTGGTCTTCAAGTTGGAAAAGTCCTGTATCTTGCTAGCTGTGATGAGCACATCCAAGAAACTTAACTCTGAGCCTGAATTACCTCTTATGTAAAATAGAGCATTATCACACACACCTCTCAAGTTTGCTATGAGGATTAAATCAGTAAAAATGCTTTTTAGGGACTTCCTTAGTGCTCCAGTGGCTAAGAAACTGTGCTCCCAATTCAGGGGGTCCAAGGTTCAACCACTGGTCAGGGAACTAAATCTCACATGCTGCAGTTAAGAGTTCACATGGCACAGCTAAAACTCAGTGCAGCCAAAGGGAAAAAAATAAACTTTTGAAACTCTAAGGCCTGTGTGTGTGTGTCTGTACAACAGAGAAGCATAGATAACGCATGCTCCTATCTTGAATAAACACACATGACTTACAAGAAGATCATGTGCCAATGAGATAGGAAAGGGGGAGAAGAGAAGTACCACCTAGTGGGAGGGAAGAGACATTTTATGATGGCTAAAAACAGTGATGCTAGCATGAATATACTTGATGCCACAGAACTATACACTTAAAAATGATTAAAATGATACATTTATGTTATGTATATTTTACTGTGTTAAGAAGTCTGCCAAAAAGAAAAGACAACGATTCTAGAGCTCCATTTTGATTTTTAATTTTTTTCAAGAAAGCGGTATACATCAGGCATGGCTAAATGTCATTCTTTCTATCACTAGCAATAAAACATTTTATGAATGTAATAAACAGCATTAGAGATCTGGCCACGATAACCATGTTTTTCTTCCCAGGCTGCTAAGAAGATTTCATCCTTGGAATCACAAGTCTAGCCACAAGGTCTGACTGTTAGAGGAACCGGCTCTGTTCCTTTGCAAAACCTGTTTTCAGGAATGCATATCTGTCGTTCCCTAGGACATGTCAAAAGACAATCACCATTGTATCCACACTTCAAAAGAAAGCCACCGTGAAAAAGCACAGCAAACCTCCAAGAGGACCCTCGGGCATGCCCTCTTCGATCACTCTTGGCTCCTGCATGACAAATCCCACACGACATTCTACTACGGAGGCACTTTCCCCAACAGGAAGGCAGACCTCAGCGGTAAGAAGCCGAATGCCTTGCTTGTTGATCTGGGTAAACCTGATCCTGCAGAGAACACTGAGCACGCTGAGTGTCTCTTCCTCATGCCACTCACCTTAGAAAATAACCACTGAAGTTCAGCCAGAGGTGGGAATGAGACTAGTCCTCAACCACACACATTCCACAATCAGACTGCCTGCGCTCAAATGACCCCCACTTACTAACTGTGACCTTGGGCAAGTTATTTAATCTCACTGAGGCTCCATTTTCTCATATGTGGAATGGGAATAATAATAATACCTCCATAAGGCTATTAGGGACTTCCCTGTTTGCTCAGACAGTCAAGGATCTGCCTGCAATGCAGGAAACCTGAGTTTTCCAGGAAAATCCCCTGGAGAAGGGAATGGCAACCACTCCAGTATTCTTGCCTGGAGAATTCTATGGACAGAGAAGCCTGGGAGGCTGCAGACCATGAGGTTGCAGAGAGTCGGACATGACTGAGTGACTAACTTATTATTATTAACACTAAGGCTATTATGGGGATTCAGTTAATGCATATAAAATACTTTGCCCAATTCTCGTCCCACAGTCAGCACTTAACACATAGTAACTATTAAGATCATTATTAGTCTCTCCATCGCCTGACTCAGCCATCAAGAACCCAACCCAGATCATGAGATTAGGGCTCCCTGAAGCTGCCTCAGCCACTGTGGCTCTCCAGGTGTCTCAGCATCTCCTTGCCTCTCTTCCCATTAACCTAAAGGTGATTAAAGTTGAAAGTCAACTGTTCATCCCCATGCCTGCAACTAATAAGCTCTTGTTGCCATCCTATCTCTACAGACAAACAAGCGACTATGAAGCTGCACCACGGCAGAAGCAGCCACTTGTTCAAGGAGCCTCCTGCTGAACGATGTCTTTTCCCTCCGGTAGCATCTGCTGCTGGCTCAGAAAAAAACATGCCTGGGGACATGAAGAAGAAAAAGGTGTGTGTGTGTGTGTGTGTGTGCGTGCGCACGCACGCACGCATGTGCACGCACATGCTTAAAAGATTAACCTTAGTCTAGGAACGAGGTGATTCAAAGAGATGTCTCCAAGAACTGGCCTTACTTGCTTTTGAGCTCACTGTGTGGAGTTGGACTAAAGGGGTAGTAATTCACTAAATGTTGAAAACAATGAATAAGAGGAATTTAAGCTGCCCTGCATTAAAGCAGATGGTGTTACCACACTGATGGCAATAGAACCCTTTACTCTGTTAAGGGGCTGAGGGTTATCTGTAAGCATGTAAGGACAGAATTTGAGTTTGTAAGCAGCTGACCCACTTCAAACTCAAAATGCTTGGAACCTGGTAATGGTTTTGCTTAACTGAGGGTCGGTCAGCTTTGAAAATGTAGGATAAATTTTGCAGGTTTATCAACCCCTTCAGAAGTTTCAGGTACATCTTCCTGAATTTATGCTGAGCAGGACTGAGCAGGGGCTCTGGAATGTTCAGCCATCGTGGCAGCTGTATGACTTGAGCGAGTGGTTCACCGCTGAGCTGCTCCTCCTCTGTACACAGGGATAATAATACCAGCCTCACAGGGCTGATGGAAGGATGAAAGGAAATGAAGCACTTATGTGAACGTATCTTGTGTCCGATAGGGACCAACAACAATGTTAGTGGGATTCATGCCATCTGAAGTGACCCTGAGGAGCCGTGGGCACGCCAGGTGGCCCCAGTGCCAGTGAAGAGGTTATTTTCCGTCTGTTTAGGATTTTCTCAGATTCTCTGTGTCTAAGGTGATCTAAATCTTTCCATTCACACCAGAAGGACCTCTGGCTTTTCAGGTTCCTTTGGACCAGGAGTAAACAGCAGGCCTGACCTGCCAGGGTCACCCAGGCCCAAGGAAAGTCCTCAGTCTCACACGCAGATCATCCCAGAACTGAGCCAGGCTCAGAGGATAGGAATCCCTCCCATCAACCCATGTATATGATTTAGCAGAGGAAAGCAATATTTTCCACTATATTAAAACTCTGTAAATTTTTAATTACAATGGAGAAATTTAAGGCATAGCTTGTCAGCCATATCTCACACGAACCATTTGAGTTTCCACATAAATTTCCCAATGCAAACCTTGTCAAACAAAATACAAAGGTCGGTATTCAGGAAAGGGCAGTTGGTGGGCAGCTGGCTCCTGGAGAGTGGAGATCTCTAGGAACAGAACGATCCCATGTGCATGCATTGGGTTAATTATTTTCTTAACGTCTCAAAACTATACATATTACCCTGCATGTTGCTGGGTGAATTTCCTCCTCATTCAACTCTAAACACGTAGGATGCTTGTGTGTGTGTCTGATCTTTTTTTCTTTTTGAACACTAAAAAGTAAGAAACGTTTTTATTTTTCCTCCTGTGAAATTGAACTCCCTGAAACCCAGCACACATATACATTTCATAGAGCCGAGTTCATATGTTAAAAGCTGCAAACTAAAAGGAAAAATTTTTAGCAACTTCTGAATAATTGGAAACTGGAAGCTCTAAGTACTAGCCCTAGTGCCTCTCTCCCCCCACCCCCACGGTGCATACATACACCTATGTTTTGGAGCTTTTGGGACATAAAGGAAACTGGGTTAAAGCTGTGGTTGATCCTGACACAGAGTGATTTTCTTTTTCTAGAGATCTTCATATTTCAGATGTGTGGAGACACCTAGGTATTCTGCTAGTGTCAAGATTCAGTATTAAACCCTAAGGACAGAACAGTCTTCTCTCAAAGAAATATTATAGAAATAAGCCTAGTTCCAAACACTATTGTAACTATGTATAGTTAACTCATTTAATCCTCATGGCAATTTATGAGGTGGGCAGTATGATTACCCCCATTTTACAGAAGGAGAAATTGAGGCTTAGAGAGATTACACAAGGCAAGCAAATATACAAATGTGTATTCCTATTTCTGCCCTTTCTTATCTGAAAGGTTGCACAGTTCATAGTCTGAGCCTTGCCTTTTTCCCCATAATGACACAAGTCAAGATTTTTCCCTCTCCAGACATGAAAATAGCTCCAACATGTCAATCCGGCTGTTTCAGGGCTACAAAAGAAAGAAAGACTGCATATCCTCACAAAGGCTCTTGAATTTACCATGTTTATGCTTCTCAGAGCAGTTGAAGACTGGGTTAATGGGGACATAACTTAGTCCCCACCAAGCAAAGCAGCCCCACTCTAGTGAGTTGACCGGCTTCCAGGTTGGTCAGTTTTCCTTCTCAGCCCTGGATACAGAAGCAACATCACATCCAGCAGCTTCTGATGCTAGAGAGTCAATAAGATACCATATCATTTATCCCTTGCAGGCAGCATGATTTAGATACCTGCCATATTGGGGTCTGTTTGTTTTTACATTTTCTCCAGGCACCTAAAGCTTTGAAATTACCTCTTATCTCAGAAGAACCACCCAGAGTCCTGGACCCCCTGAGGAGTCAACTTAAAGCCAGTGAGCCCCCAGCAGAGCTCTTCATCTTCCCTGTGGAGATTCATTGTCATAGCCAACACCCGCCAAAAGGCAAGGCACAAAGAAGAGGTGGGTCCTTGTGAACGGGTCTCCTGAGGGAATGAGGCAGGCCAGGAAGGACTGGAGTGTGGGACCCGCTCATGCAGCCCTCTCCTAAATCACGGCTGACCCTCTCCAGGGTCACCCCCTTATGAGAACTTTTTTAAAAAGAAACAAAAAGGATAAATCTGCAAATAGGTCTCTACTGGTCATATTCAACTCAGTTTTTAAAATATGCATTGAGTCCTTCATTAAACAGGGCATTTTGCTAAACTGTGGAAGAAAATGGCAGTCAGCCATACACATAAATAAGTCCAGGGCACCATAGATGTTATAAAGGTGCAAGAATTTTCAGACAGTTTACAACAAGTAAATGCCATATATAACTGAAATTGAAAAAATAAAAATCTGGTTAAAAAGAGTAGAGAAATAAATTTTATCAGACATCTGCAGTGAATTCATTGCCTTTGATAAGCACTGGATTTAGATGAGCTAGCTACCTGGCAGCCAGGATAAAAAGGATATTTGGATCTTTGGATTTTAGTTTTATGAAAGATCAAAGTTTGTCTGAAGAGCCACTTTTCCTGATTTTTTGTAGTTTATTTTATTGAAGTATAGTTGATTTATAATATTGTGTTAATTTCTACTGTACAGCAAAGTGATTCAGTTATACATATATATAGAGAGAGACATTCTTTTTCACATTCTTTTCCATTATGGTTTATCACAGGATATGGACTGCAGTTCCCTGTGCCTTACAGTAGGATCTTGTTGTGTATTCATTCTATATATTCCGGTTTGCATCTGCTAACTCCAGACTCCCACTCCATCCCTACCCAACCCCTTCTTCCCCTTGGCAACCATCAGTCTGTTCTCTATGTCTCTGAGTCTGTTCCATTTTCCTGATTGTGAATTAGGTAACATTATTATGTAACTTAGATGATTTCTACAATCCTTGTCAGGAAAGATGTTGAGCTTTTAAGCAAAGTGCTAAGAGAGTCCGGGTAAGGAGAGATCAATTCCAACCTAAGACTTAGAAAGAGGCTTCTGAGTGACCACTCAGTTCACCCTGCACATGAGCAGAAATTCTTTCTGATCTTCCCAAGCCATTCCACAACACCCTGGCCAAAGGCACATTATTGCCCCTGGGAATTTTCTGGACAGCCTGAGGCAAAAGGCAACTCTCTAAACAGCTGACTCCAATTTTGAAAAGTCCTAGTTCTGAGCTTTCTAGAAACTTCAGAAAAACTGCCACTGATTTCTCAGTTTTCACTCTCCAGCTGTTTGGAATTCTCACTATGAAGAATATCATAACTGTTAAGCTTAGAAGACTGGTCAATGGAAGGATGCATAAAGGAACTTTCTGAGATGATGAAAATGTTCTAAATCTTAGTTGGTTGCATGGATATATACATTTATCAAAACTCATTGAACTGTTTACTTAGGATCTGCTTGCTTTCACTGTATGTAGATTTTACCTTTCCAAAAAATTATGTAGCTCCTTAAAACACACACATACAGTATTACAGTATTTTTAAATGCAGGGTTTTTTAAATTATTATTCAGGTCTAATGAGGCCAGTAGATCAGGAGACACTTGCCAGTGAAAAGATAGTCTGTTACTCACAGTTCCCAAGAGCAGAGGGCATGCCATGTCCCACAGGGCCACATGGAAAGAACCAGGGTCAGTTAGGAGGCAGAAGTGCTGGCAGGGGGCACAGTGTGTGTGTGTGTGTCGGGGGCGGGGGGGGCGGGGTACAGGGAATGGGCAAGAGTTTTTATTCCATTTTTGGCAGGAAGAAATGGCTGAGGCAGGGCAAGCAGGCTAAGCAAGTTTGGCATTGGCTAGTTGGAATAATCTGGGCAGACTCTGTGCATCAGGGCTGTCCCTGGTTGTTGGATACCTGGCCCTGGGGTCATAAAGGCAGGGTGATAGTGGCCTGGCAGGGACAGGGAGGCCTGGCGTGCTGCAGTCCATGGGGCTGCAAAGAGTCAGACACGACTTGGCGACTAACCAACAGCAACATAGTGTCCTGGAAGTGTAAGAGCTGTTTAAAGGAGGTCATGCCTGGGGAGAGGCGGGAGGGGCTCTAGACTGGTTAGTTGCCGTATGAAATATGCACTTGCCTTTACTGTCTCAAGGCCCTGGCTAGCCCTGGAAGAGACAGTCTCCCCAGGGTCAGTAAAGTCCCAGAAGTCAAAACACTAGAATAAAAAGACATGCTCACTGATTCACTTTGCTGTACACCTGAAACTAACACAGCACTGTAAATCAACTATACTCCAATTTTTAAAAGAACATGCTTAATGCACATAAAGACAAGACTATCAGCAGGATTCAGTTGAATCCTGATTATCTTCCATGATGACCCTGGAAGGAAGGTCACCAGGACATCATGCACCAGATTCTTAAAGCTATTAGATCCATTGAGCTTGCCAACACACTGCCAAATGAAAACCAGGAATAAAATACAGAGAAAGTGAATCCATTGAGTTCTTCCTTCTTGTGTATGTCTGTGAGGACTCTTTCAGTAACAAGTGTTAAAAGCCTAACTCAAACGCTCTTAAGCAAAAAAAAGAAATGTATTCACTCATGTAATTGGATAGTACAAGGATCAGCCAACTCCAGGCTGAACTGGATCCAGGTTTCAGAAAATGTCCTCTGGACACTATTTGTCTGAGTCTCTCAGCTCTGTTAGTCTTTCCTCTCAAGTAGGTTGTCCCCATGTAAAGATGGCCTCTTGCAAATCCATGATAGCTTATTAATCCCAGTAGAATGGATATAACTCTTAAAAGCTCTAGAAAAAAGTACCAAAATTGCCTCTGATTGGCCAGGCTTGGACTCTGTGTCCCCCCTGGACTCAATCACTGTGGCTACGACAGTGAGATGCTCTCACAGCCAGGCTTCAGTCACATGCCCATCCCTGGAGTCAGAGAACAGACCACCCAAAACCACATGGAGTGAGTGACAAAGAAATGGGTCCCCAAAAAGAAGAGACAGGGACTTCCCTGGCAGTCCAGTGGTTAAGACTCTATGCTTCCAATGTAGGAGGTGCAGGCTTGATCCCTGGTCAGGGAACTAAGATCCCCCATGCTGTACCCCCAAAAAAAATTTTTTTAAAGGCTGAATGTTTGAGAATTTCCTGGTGGGCCAGTGGTTAGGACTCTGTGCTTCCACTGCTGGGAGCATGGGTTCAATCCCTTCTCGGGGGATTAAGAAAAATAAATAAAATAAAAAGCATTTAAAAAAATAAACAGATTTTTTTAAAAAAGAAGAAAAGACAGCTGGCAAAACCCACAGATGTCCAGCACAACTTGGCTTTCTCTCTGTCTCCTAGGTGCTCCACAGCCTGAGTCAGCACCAGAAACAGAAGAAGAGTACACGCCGTCATGGAGACCTCCCCTGAAGCAGGTGTCCCTAAGGGGGTCAAGGGCGTTAAGAGTGCATCTCCCAATGGACACAGACAGGGACACACTCTCGCCTCAAGGTAGCTACTCCTTCCCTCCAGCATCCCACAGGATCCTGCACCAGAGGAGAGCAAGGCAAGACACGTCAGGGTCCCTAGCCACGAAAAACGAGGCTAAAAGGGACAAAGCTCCTCCCCAGCTACTTGAAGGTACTTCTGCTCAGACAGCAGCTGCCATAATCAAAGTGCCATCGTGAAAACAACTTCATATCTAGCTCACTAGTGACTAATGAAACCCCCTAAGAATATATTCTATGGGCTTCCCAGGTGTCACTAGTGGTAAAGAACCTGCCTGCCAATGCAGGAGACATAAGAGACGTGAGTTTGAGCCCTCTGTCAGGAAGATCCCCTGGAGAAGGAAATGGTAACCCACTCCAGTATTCTTGCCTGGAGAATCCCATGGACGGAGGAACCTGGTAGGCTACAGACCATGGGGCTGCAAAGACTGAAGAGACTTAGCACACAAGAATATATTCTGATTGCAGATGTAAAACAGCAGCAAATTACTAAACATTTACTTCACACTCTAGTTTCTATCTTTTTAACCTAATCTACTTAGAAATATGAGTTTATTCATTAAAAGTTCATAATATCAATAAAAGTCTTCATTTTTTTTCAAAACATCATATGAACATCTGAAATTATGTATATATCAAAGTGTATATTTTTAGGTGTGGATAGGTTGGAAATAATGGGCCATATTTAGAAAGATCTTCACTTTTAGAAAACAACCTCCTTCCCCAAGGGCAAGATGACAGGATCACAGATGCTAGGTGATCTCTGACTGGTGGTAATCAGAAGTAAAAGGAGGCACATTAATATTTAAGTTCCTCCTCAGTGCCAGGCACGCGCCTCAATTTTTAACACCTCTCATCTCATTTGCTCCTCACAACAGTCCTACCCTTGTTTCACAGATCAGAAATCTGAAGCCCTGGCAGATGAGGAATTTGTCTGAGGTCACGCAATTACAAGTGGCCTCGCTGGGCTTGGAGCTGCTTTCCAGTCTCAGAACCTGTACTCTTATTCATCACACTGCACTGCGTCTCAGAACAAACAAAGCAATGAACCCAGGTCACGACATTCTGGACACATTTCAGTTTTGAGAATGGCCCTTCTATTTTTCTGTGTATTATTATATATATTATTTTATTTTGTCATTTAGATATTAAAACAGTAATAGTATATAAGTAGTTTCTTTATTTTTAATTTTCAACTTCATTTTTTTAATGGAGTATAATTGCTTTACAATGTTGTGTTAGTTTCTGCTGCACAAATGAAGTAAATCAACTATATGTATACATATATCCCCTCCCTCTTGGACCTCCTTCCCATCCCCTCATCCTGCCCCTCTAGGTCATCACGGAGCACCGAGCTGAGCTTCCTGTACTTTAGCAGGTTCCCACTAGCTATTTCAGTTCATGGAACTCAAAATCAGAAAAGCAAACAACCCAATCAAAAACTGGACAGAAGATTTAAATAGATATCTCTCCAAAGAAGATACACAGACAGTTAAGAGGCACATGAAAAGATGCTCAGCATCACTAATTATTAGGGAAATGCAAATCCTTTGATTTTTGAGGCAGGGGCTTGTTTACCATATTTCTTAAGTGAGAGTTAATCATCCTAAAGAATTTGAAGTTGTTTGTAAAAAATCCACACATGACAAGGGTCACTCTGTGAGCAGACAGGTAAGAAAGCAGCTTCTCCCTGTGCACCACAACGTTCAAGAACAGCCTGAGCCACCAGGATGGATGGCAACACCAGGGAATTTTGTCTTCTGTGCTGCTCGCCTCACCAGCCTTCCACTTGTTTTGAGCTGCTGTGTCCACTGGGGACAGAGGATCTAGAACTTGTCCATCCTCTAGATCTACGAGGATCTACTACCCTGCCAGAAGGAAGTTGGCTAAGAAGTCCCTGATCTCTTGATTAGTTAATATATTAGTTCAGTGTGTAACTCAACCAGGTAGCAGATGCATTTAAAAAAAAAAGGATGTGGGGGTTCAAACAGGCAAGATTTCCGTGGGAATCTTTCTCATCCAAGGGTCCCTGAGGCAAAGGTGTTTAAAACTAGTAAGTGAGACTATCCCAGTGTTCAGAGGTTGCACAGACCCATTTACTTGCCTAGCCCTGGATTGTTTCACTTCTCATATCATAAAAATGAAGCCAGATTTTATATATGCACATACACACATACATATTTTATTTTATTGCTGAACCATCTGAGACTTAACTGCAGACTTTGTACATTTCATCCCTTATCAGCATATGTCTCCCAAGAGCAAGGATGTTCTCCTTCATAACCACAGTGCAATTATCACATTCAAAAATATTAACATTGATGTCATACTATTTTCTAATATATAGTCCACATTCCAATTTCTCTAATTACACCAGTAACATTTCTTATAGCTGTTTTATTTCCAATCAATCCAGGATTCAACTCAGAATCATGCATTGTATTTAACTGTCACATCTCTTGAGCATCTTTTTCTCTAGAACACTTTCGCAGTCTCATTTTTCATGACACTGACATCTTTGAAGAGGATAGGCTAAGCTGCTTTGCAGAATTATCCTCAATTTAGGTTTGTCTGTTTCCTCATAATTAGATTCATATCAAACATTTTGGACAAGTATACTAAGTTGGTTATGTGTTCTTCCCAGTGCATTACATCAAGGGACATAAATATGCCTTTATATTTATCCCACTAGTTATAATTTGCTCCATTATAGGTGATGTTAAACTTCTTTATTTGGTTAAAGATGTGTCTGCTAGATTTCTCCATTGTAAAGACACCTTTTCCCTTTGTAAGAAGTGGCTTATGGTACTTTGAGACTGTGTGTGAAGCCAGCTTTTCTATACAAACAGCAAGAGTGCATTGAACATGAAATAAAGACCACTCTCTCTGAGATTAAGACAAGGTCTCAATCACTTTTAGATTACTGGGTTTCACCCTCCCTAAAGTAGTCCCTGCTGACTTTAAGAAGGAATAAAAGAGAGAAAGATGGAGGCCAGGATGTGCTTTGTGGAGTGTTATCATCCATGCTGTTACCCTCTACCATCTGGAAGGGGCTGCTGTGTGCTTTATGACCCAGAGGAGCCATGTGATCACTGGCCTGCTTAGGAAAATTGCTTTGTGGTTGGAACTCTGTAACCAATAGTCCCATGAGCTTGAAGGCTGGGTCTCCCCAGTTAGGGAAGGACCTTGCAGCCTCCCTTGCCTTTCTTCTATCTCAGGAGTCCATCAGCAGGACAAGAATAAGAACAACCACTGTTCGGCTTCTCCCAGTTCTTAGAGGTTCCCCCAAGGAAGGGCCAAAAGTAATCCCGCCTTGCCTATAGGAGATACCTGGCCTCTGCTCCTTAGCAGGGCTGGAAAAAAGAGAGACCAATGTAAGAATATGGGGAATAACCAATTCTAGACACCAGGAGCCATCACTTGAAGAGTTAGCAAAAAGGTTACCTCTGCTTCTTGCTGTTCCTGATTCTTACTCATGCTTTTTCTCCTTTTGCTTTTGAAGAGGATGTTGCTCCGCCCCAGAAGGGGACCTCATCACCATCCCTGAGGAAAGGAAAGGAAAGTCCAGAGAGCCAGAGAGGCCCAGACAGCCCCAGGACATCAGGCTGCAGCAGCCCCACAGGCCCCGCACGTGAGAGACCAGCTGGGGGGGCACTTCCAGCAGCAGGACAAGGTAATCACTCCTGGGGTAGATGCACCCCTTTGGCTTGTCTGTGACTCTGGGCTCATTTTAATCATCTTCCAGGGCCACACATAAGCTGTCTGAAAGCCACCCCACTGAAGAAGGGAAATCAGCAGTGTTTCCGACCATGTCAGTGGGATTAACGCTCACCATGCTTATTCCTCAAGAGTCAGTCCATGTTTTTAAAAAGGGTTTTCTGCACCAGCTCACACTGCCAAGCTGTTCTGTGCTTCCCTCCCTCCTGGCAGCACCCGTGATGACGCGGCTCCCTGCGCTCATCACAGAGACTCCCTACTGGGTTTACGGGGCATTCTCCACGCCTAGCCATAACCCTGCCTCTGGGGGACCTGGCTAAGGGGAAGAGTCCCAAGGTAGGAATCACCCTCCCCAGCCCAGGGCAGGGCCTGAGGCCTGTGAACAGAGAGGACTCCAGATCTCTTCTGAAGGGTGAGGCAGGCAGGACCACACCCTCGGTGCTTTAGCCCCACTCGGAGTTCTCATCCTTAAGAGCCGACAGCTCAGGGGGAGACAGCGCAGTGACAGCTTCTGTGGGGGCAGCGCACAAAGCAAAAATTGCTTAGAGTCCAAATCACCCCTGAAAATCCCTTAGGGAGGGTCCGAGCTGGAGACCTACGAACCCACAAACTTCTAGAAAGTGCAGCCCAACCAGCTGTTCCTCCCTCATCAGAGGATGGGCAACTTTCTCAGGTTGAGCAGCAGATGAAGGAGATGGAGTGTGTTTGGTGAAGAAAATGCCTCTGTTAACAGTAGAGCCTCACCTGGGGCTTCTAGAAGCTCACATTCAGAGAGGAACATGGCAACTGAGAGCCACCAAGAAACAACAGGCACCGCCACTTTCGTCCCATCCCACACTCACTCAGGGACAGACGCCTCGCTGTTCAAACCCTGCTCGCTCTCGCTCCGCCTGCCTCAAACCCAGCGTGTATATTTGAAGCCTTGTGAGCATAAATTCAATACATGGATCAATAACCCCATTATGTGTTTGCATCTTCTCTGTTTAAGGCTGAAATGGTCAAAATCAAATCCTATCTCCCCCTCCTCCACCTCTTTTCTTTCACCAAAGAAACTTCCCAACTGTTTCAAGGTGGAACCTTTTTCTTACAATTCCCTCCCTTTTATATTTGCAGGGCAATGATGCTCTCTTAATTTGGAGCTAATTACCTAAACTTTAGGTACCATAATGTCACCACCAAGGGTATTCCTACGAGGTTTCATTACCCAGGACAAATCACACCAAACACACAGACAGACAGACACACACACACACCCCTAATTGGACACCCTTACAAAAGGAGAATCTGATTAGAATAAACAACAGGGCCGTGACTATGAGAGAAGTGTAGCCTGAAGCCTCAAGTGCATAGGTTGAGTATGTGTAAATGAATGTGTGTACAAGGTCACATGTGTGTCTGAGGGCATGTGTGTGCTTATATAGCTATGTGAGTGCATGTATGTACTTGTGTGCTCACGTGTATATGTGTGATTAAGCAGGCATGCATGTTTGCCTGTGCTTGTGTTGCTGTGCGTCCCTGTCCGTGCATACACACCTGCGTGTGTGTGCATGTGTGCTATGTGCATGGGTACATGTGCATGCACACCTCGGTGTAAGTGTGTGTGAGTGTGTGTTCCCATGTGTGTCAGGCCTCAGTGTATGTGTATAAACACACACTTGTAAGCGTCCACTGTGATTGATTGCCAGCTCTTCTCCTGACCCCTTTGCCTTGGAAATGGGGAAAGTCAAGTCATAGAAACATCTTCAGTCTTTCTAGGCAACGGGGAGAAGTACAGTTTTCTCCTCCTCCCTGGCCCGAGCCCCTGGAGTCACTAAGAGTGGCAGCACTTGACCGTCAGGGCACAGCTATGCTGCTGAGTAGGGCACAAAGGCACCAGGCAGAGCAGGAAGCAGAGGCTGGAGTCTCTCAGACCTGCGCCGAGGCTCTGGGCTGCACACGTGCTTGAAGGACGTGGCTCCATTTCCTTCGCACAAGATGCCCCCGCCAGCCTCACCTTGTCCCTGCAGGGATGCCTGAAACCAGAGGACCCCCTCTTTTCTAGACCTTCACGGAAGCCATGGCATAGGCAAGTGGCAGCCCCACCCCATTCATCCCACACTGACTTTAGACAATGGGGCCCAAACATGGCGCAGCTCTGGAGAACCCCAGGAGGGAGAGGGCAGCTCTGCACCCCGGCGAGCTCCTGAGCACACCCACCAGCAGCTCCCCGCCGGGGAAAGCAGGCCACATTCGGCCTCCCTCCCCTGCTCTAGTGCTAACACTCATTGCCGGTGCCTGTGCTTATTTTCAAGAAAAATCTGGAGACCCTACATCGGGACACTTCTTGCAAGGTCCAGGTGGAGAAAACATCTGCCTGTCCCTCCCAGGGCCCACCCACACCCAGGAGCTTCTGTCAGGGGAAGGTAAGATGAGACAGCCCAGGTCAGCCCTGTTTCCTTGGGGGAAGATTCTACCTGCAGCTTCCAAAACTTCCCAGCAGCAGAGACATCATTAAAAACAGACGCAAGTCAGCCAGTTTCTCTCCTCTCGCTGACACAGAGGTGCTTCTGTAGTTCAGACACAATAACCCAATGTTTGCTTAACAAGTTTGCTCTTGCATCAGGAGAGAGACGTTCCTGTGGAATGGCTCGGAGGAGGCCTAATGTGCTGTGCTGATGCCTCGATGAGGATGATAAAGCCCTCTTGGTATTTGCCCAAACTAAACACCATCTTTTCTCTTCTTTCCAACCACCCTCCAGAGGTGGAGGTGGCTAATTGGTAATCCAATCAGGTCTCCTTGTTATGAGCGTTGGTTCACTGCTGCAAATCATCTGGCTCCTGACAGATAGCAAGGCAGTTTCCAAAAACCCTTCTGGCAATGTTCACTTTTTGGAAAAGGGATGTTGGCTCTGAGCAATAACCATCTTGCAAAGGAGGGAAAAAAAATGAAGTCAGAGGGTGATGAGTGTCAACCACCCAGGAACCCTGATGATATGTATGCATGAGTCGTACAGCCATCAGGCCTCTTGATGAGGAAGATTAAAATCTGCACTTGTTTCATGGGTGATGTCATGACTGCATCAATAAAAAGAGCATGGACTCAGAGCCAGGAGATTCGAGTAACCCTGGCTGGTCCTCTGTATTTTCAGATGACTTTGGGTCCAGTCCTTCCTTGTGTCCAAGGCTCCTCATCCCATTGAAATAAGGAGATGAACTCTGCCACCTGCAGCTATTGATTATTACTTCATTTTATGTGTTGTGTCTGTTGCTGTGGAAGTAGCCACTTAGTATTAATACATGGATTTCTAGAAACAAGAATGCATTCATTCCAAATTCAGCATTTAAGAACTTCCATCACCACTTAGTCTGTCGCATGATATAAGCATAAAAATAACTTGGTTCTGAACTAAAGGAAGCAGGAGTTAGACAGGTGGAGGCCAGGGTCAGTGCCACCCAGCTGGTACAACAGCTGGAACGCAAACACGATTCTGTTCATCTGCTGCACATTTGTCCACTCTCTTCCAAGAGAAATAGCCCTCCTTCGGGCAGAGCAAAAGCCAGAAGCAAAAGGGAACATCTTCAAGTTACATATTTAAGTGTGTTGTCGCATTGTCAATATCGTGTTTCAGTCGTTTTGGTGTCCCTGGCACTCAGCGCAGTCCCTCACACCAGTGTCTCAGGGTCACAGCAAATGTTTACTGAAAAAGTCTTTCGATGATTGCCACACAAAAGAAAGAAAGAGAGAGAGAAATGAAGTCTATGCTGAATGAATCAAGACTTGCTCTGAGCACTAACCATCTCACATAAGGAAAAAAAAAATTTACTATCTTGTCCTACTCCCCTGAACAATGTATGTAATCCTACTTGCCTCTCAAACCTCCAGACATCCACTGTGAGCTAGATAGATAATGAACAAATGGATCATCAGTCCATCAGTCAGTCAGTCCCTGGCCTCTCCCTACTCTCTATCCTATCCTCCAAATACTGCAGGCTGGTGGACCTGCAGTCTTGATGGTGACTGGGTAGGGCCCAGGGTGGTGGACGAAACCCTTAAACCCACATTTCCCACAAGCGCCCGTAGAACAGGTCCAGCTCTCTAAGAGTCTCTGCTAATGGGAAAGCCTTGTTTTGTTTTGAAAAGCAGTATACTGGAAAAAAATTTCAATTCCTGCAAAGGATTTGCTCCAACCACACCAAATTCTTTGCAGCTGTTTGTTCACATTCATCTTGATCACCATCCCCATCCCACTCTTCCAATCTCACCTCCCACTATATTCAGGCCCACCCTTTTCTCATCTGTCCAGTGACTCAAACATTCAGTCTCCCTTCTCTTGTCTCCCAGCCTTGCCTAAACTGCCCTCAAATATTTAGAATCGTTTTAAGTTCCAGGGGAAGGCTCATCATTTCTGGGATATCGTCCTAAATAAATCCTCCTCAACTCACTGAACTGCCCCAGGGTAGCCTCAGTCCATTTCTCTCTCTCAACCCCACTTTTTTGATTACTGCATTTATCTACATCTGTTTTTCCTTTGAGCTCCCAAATATATTATAAGAGTCCTAGAGAACTTCTTATCTTTATCATATGTCCAAGAAATGTGTGTTGATTGACGCAATACCCCAGGTGCCACAAAGGAAAGTTTTTGGAGATCATAGTTGTCGTTTTTTAATTTAAAAAAAAAAAAAAAAACCTTGGGTAAAAGTGGGAATATGATCTGTCTGATCTTTCTGAAACTTTCAGACTCTGTCAACATCTATTTGGAAATAAATTCTTAAGCAATTAGATCATGATATCTTGCTTTCAGATAGCATAGGGAAATGAGTATAAACCTTCAGAAGAAGGAAAAAAAAAGATGTGAAGACTTGAGCTGGAATTTGACCCTCTTGGTCATGTTGAGATGTTGCTACACTTAGAAAATTCAAAGGCTTAAGAAAGGAAATTTTAACTTGGAAGGATACAAGTCAAAACATTGGCTATTCACTTCAAGTTGCTTATCCTTGATTCAAATCCTTCATTTATTCCCCTAGTCACAATGCCAGCAATAGAAGTTTTCTTTCAGAAGATCTTTAATTGAGTTCTTTACTGCAAGAAGTTCAAGGATCTCTGTGCCCATGATTCAGTATGGGACTCCAAGCCCCATGCAAATTTAAATTCTTCATCTCTTTCAGAGTTTTCAGTTAATACTTTCTCTTGTCCTAAATGGATTTTCACCTCCAAATCATGTCTTGGTTTTTGGTCATTTAATTAGCATCTTTCTGTCTTGCAGCTCTTTCTTGGTGTGGTGTTTTTAAAATATGTCTACAAATTCTTTGACACTTGTTTCTTCAAAGGGGGGAGCCCAATTTTCCTCCCTTTGAGTGTGGGCTGGACATAGAGTCTCATTTCTGATAAACTGAAGTAATGGTGTGTGACTTCTGAGACATGAGAGGAGATGGTCATGCCCAAGTGAAACTTCCAGATGACTATATCCGTGGTTGACACTGTACTGAAGCCTCACAAGAGACTGTACCAGAATCACAGCCTAAGAGTTTCCCAGATTCTCATAGCAACTGTGTGAGATATAATAAAGGCTTACTATATCACTACATATAGTAAGTCACTAGATTTGGGGATAATTTGTTTTCATAATAGATTATGTACTGGTGCCATTTCCTAATGGTCTGCAATTTAGTAAACAGAAAGAAGGGTCCAAGAATATCCCAGTTACTCTCAAAACACTGATTATTTGAAGGCAAACATATGCAAAGTGGTTGACTTTCTCTGTGTTCTCCCCATTTGTCCTTTGTGATAAGGTTGGTTGTAGGGACTCATGGATAAAAGGATCCTTCCACATTGGTGGGATATTTGACAAAATATGCTTTTCCCTGAGTAGCCTATCTCTTAGCAGCTGTTGCTTTAGCAAAGATGCCTGGAGATTTGAATGGAGAAGTCCATTAGATGAGACAGCATGAAGAAGAAGAAAGAACTCGGGACTAAACGTCCACAGTCTTGGGTTTTATTCGCAGCTCTATCACCTTGATTTCTGTGATCATTGCAAATGAATTCACTGCTTTGGCACTCAGCTTCTCTGTATGGAAAAAGAGGGACTGGAATTCAATCCAGTTCTTCCAGTGTATGTCCCATAGAAATTCAAGTCCTCAGAAGGTTAGCAGGCATTCTGTTTTTTAAAAAAAATTCTAAGACTAAATAAGTTGGAAACCAGTGGGCCAAAGTGAAGCAGATTCCTCCCTGCCAGAGCCTCTACTATGTTAATATGGGTTATGGCTCCTCAAGATGAGAATATGCAGTGTTTCCCAAACTTATTTGACCATTGAATTCTTTCTTGTTTGAGTAAAGTGTCATGCACATCTAACTAGTTTTTGAAACACACTTTGGAAAATGCTAAACTGATGATTTCTAAGGTTCTTTCCAGCTATAATGCTGTATGTTAGTAAATAACCCCATTTCCCAAGAAGACTCTCTGCATAAAGGAGTTCTGTTGTCTAAATCCTGAAGCAGGATATCAGCTATTCAATAATTCATGCTTGTTCTTGTTTTCATTTCCCAAACCTCAGTTCTGAATCTACAATCCTTCCATCTCCCTGTAAAAAGGAAGGTGGAGGAAACCTGGGTGGTGATAAGGCCCTTTTGCCCAGTCAGTGTTTGTTAATAAGCAGTCATGTTGGTGGATTTAGCAGATCTCAGATGTTGAAATAAGGAAAATGTGGTTGGATATGGTCATTTGGCACCCAACAGTTCCTTCCAGGGCACCTTCCTGTACTCCGGAGGCTGGCAGGCTGAAAACCACATTTCCCAGATAACCTTTGCAGTGAGGGAGGCTGAATGCAAATGTGTATGTGTGTGTTAATCGCTCAGTCATGTCTGAATCTTTGCAACTCCATGGAATGTAGCTCACCAGGCTCCTCTGTCCATGGAATTCTCCAGACAAAAATACTAGAGTGGGTTGCCATTCCCTTCTGCAGGGAATCTTCCTGACCCAGGGATCAAACCCAGGTCTCCCACATTTCAGGCTGATTGTTTACTATCTGAGCCACCAGGGAAGCCCTGAATACAAATTAGGTTCTGCCAAATAGATGCACTTGCATGAGGCTTGAAGGGCAGAAATGAGGTAGAGGCACTTTGGCTACTTAATGCCGGCAAGCCAGCTGGTGAAGACTTGGTATCAAGAGGCAGCTGCTGCAGCAATTTTGGAAACACCAAGTTTTCTGTAGCAGCTCCGTTTCCTCTTAAAATACTTTGGTCGTTTCTGTTCTCTACTGAGTCCTGACCCATATACTCTCCTCCCCTTGCAGAAATCATGGGCAGTTCCCAGGAGGCCAGGTGTGGGGCTAATTTGGGTCTATCCCATGGACCACAGGGCAGTGATCACTGGGTTTGTTAGGACTTCAGAGCGAAGCGGAGTTCCTTCCCTTACCGCAGTGAACCCAGCACAGCCTCAGCAGCCCACGCTGGACGGTGCTCTGCTGGCCACCTGCAGAGAGCCACTGAAAACCTCTGGGCGGTCTCCTCTCCTTTGACAGAAACCTCTCATGCTTTCTCTGAGTACAAAGACTCCCCTCCCTCGTATTTGGCTGAAAATGTGATATTATCACCACTTTATGCCTTCCAGAGAAGAAAAATATTAAAAATAACAGTTCTTTCTGAATCTGCTGGAAATTCTCTTTTTTAAGAAGAAATTCAATATGAAGTGTTGAAGAATACTTAATTCCTCTTTATTTTTTGCATATGTACTTATATTTTTCTTTCAGAGCCTGCGAGGCTGTAAATTCTACTCCCCTCACAATTTTTCATAGAACCTTAGGGTTGCGAGGGACTGTAGGCATCATGTTCATCAGCGTGTAAGTAGGGGATGCATTTTATCAAACAGATTTTTCTGGGGATACCTACAGATAAAACAGAAGCAGAGCTGCCTGGTTAAAGTGAGGATGGCCTGACTGTGTGCCCACCCCCTCAACTTCTTCAGAGCCCAGCTAATTCTTTCCCTCCTAAAATGATTCCTGGCTGTGGGGTCTGTGCAGAGTCACTAGAACTATGAGACCACAGTTGAAAACTCATTTTATGGAAGGGAAACTGAGGCCCAGAGAGGTATGGTGACTTGCTCAAAGTCACACAGATTCTATGTGACAAATCTAAGATTCAAGCCCAGATCTTCCTGCAACAACTTAGGCCAAAGATCTTCTCCTTAAAACTTATTGCCTCTAGTTTCTAGGCTTTAAGGAGTAGCTGAAGTCCCATCTTCATTGCACCACCTCACCTGACCATCGAAGCCCACACTGACTGCTGCTATCTTAGGTTCTGCTAATTCTTACTACCTGGGTCTCTCACCAGGCATTCCCTCACTTTTTTATCTTTTTTACTCTTTTTCTTCATTCTCCTCTGAGATTTAAAATTCCTGTAGATATATCCCCCACATCTACTTCTGAATACACCAGAGAACACCATAGGTACTCCCAGAACACTATCCATAAATATTGATTGAAACTGTGAGTAGCAAAGATTTTATCTGTTTCCCAATATATATTTTTCCATTATTCCTATTATTTCTAGAATCTCCTACCATGAAGTTGGCTTCCCTGGTGGCTCAGATAGTAAAACATCTGCCTACAATGTGGGAGACCCAGGTTCGATCCCTGGGTTGGGAAGATCCCCTGGAGAAGGAAATGGCAACCCACTCCAACACCCTTGCCTGGAAAATTCATGGACAGAGGAGCCTGGTAAAGTTGGACACGACTGAGTGAATTCACTTCACTTTCACCATGAAGTTTAATTGAACACATGGCTGCCTGGTTAGAAATTATATTTCCCAGCCTTCTTTGCAGCCAGGTATGACAGGTGTGGCTGATGAAATGTGAACAGAAGTAATGTGTACAACTTCTGAGTCATCTCCTTAAAAAGAAACCACTGCCCTCCTCCTTCTCTTCCTCCTCTTTCTTCCTCTTCTTTCCCCTTGGACTTGGTTGTTGTGATGAAGTAACTTCAAACACGTGGAAAAGGGCAGTGCTCTAGGGGATGATGAAGCCAAAAGATATAAGGAACCACGATGCCCAGATAACTTTGTGGAGCAGCACCACCCCAGTCTACCCACCTCCCTCAGGACTCTTACCTGAAAAAAAAGAAAAATGTTTATCTTGTTGAACCTCTTTGTTACAGCAGCTTGTGTGTGTGCTCAGTCATGTCCTAATCTTTGCAACCCCATGGACTATAGCCCGCCAGGCTCATCCATCCATGGAATTTCCCAGGCAAGCATACTGGAGTGGGTTGCCATTTGCTCCTCCCAGGGATCTTCCCAACCAGGGATCGAACCAATGTCTCTTGCATCTCCTGCATTGGCAGGCAGATTCTTTACCACTGTGCCACCTGGGGAGCCTACAGCAGTTCACCACGTTCCTTAATATAATGCAACTATGACAATACCTGCCATCCTAGTTTGCTTTGCTTTGTGATAACCAAACCAGATCATACATACAGTACATATTGTAAAATATTAAGTAAAATTTCAATATAAAATGTCATTGGACCTAAAACAGAAAAGACACATTACATTGTGCCTGACTCCTCTATCAGTGGACAGGATGCCTACCATGTACAAGGGATGGAAAAGGATGTTAATACCAAGAGCAGACATCCTCAGGCATCTATGTCATCTCATTCCATCATCCCAATAATCCAATGAAGGGAGTATTTTCATTCACATCACAGGTGAGGAAACTGAAACACAAGGTTAACTCCCTTGTGCACATTAATCGCCCCTGGGGAACAGCTCAGCATAATTGTTCCCAGGTCCGTCTGTTCCAGAAACGGTGCTCTTCTCTTTCCACTGCCCAGGGCTTAGCACCAGACCCTGTGGCTGCTGCCTTCAAAGACCTCACAGCCCACATGAAAACAGATTCACAAGCAACTGACTCTCCCACAAGGCAGAATGAGGTGAGCATTGTCACAGAGGCCAGAATGCAGGGGCCTTGGTGGAAGGTGTGATGGATTCTAACCTGGGGGATGAGAAAGGATTTTTGCAGAGGAATTCCCATTTGCACTGACCTTTAAGAAACTGGTAGAAGTAGATAAACAAAGAAGAAAGACATGACCCAGCGAGGGACCAGCATGAACCAAAGAGATAGGAAAGCCGAGTCCATGCGGGAAATGATGAGTGGCCTGTAAGAAGGCCCTGTGGGGCAGGGGACATGGGGCTGAAAGGTAGACCAAGACCAGACCAGCCTTGTGCACCAGAAAAGAACTGAAATTCTGCTTTTTAGGCAACAAGAAACCACAGATGCCTGAGGAGGGATGTCAGGAACAGGCGTGCCAGCAGCAGGCAGGAGAAAAGGCCAAGTGCTCAGACGACTACAGAACCATCCAGACAGCAGCTGCCAGGGGCCTGGATGGCAGGCAGTGGGCAGACATAGCAGATGTAGCAAGGCGACGGCCCCCAGGGCCACCAGCCGCTTGTGGGGAGGGTCACTGGCACATTGAATCTGAGCAGCCAGTGACAAGCCTGTGTGTAGAGTCTCTTCACAAAATTGGCTACAATTCTCATCTCCCACGTGGCACTAGTGGTAAAATACCTGCCTGCTAATTCAGGAGACTTCAAAGACTTGGATTTGATCCCCAGGTTGGGAAGAGCCCCTGGAGGAGGGCATGGCAACCCACTCCAGTACTCTTGCCTGGAGAATCCCCTTGGACAGAGAAGCCTAGTGAGAGACAAGTCCATGGGGTCGCAGAGTCAGACACGACTGAAGTGACTTAGCACATCCTCATCTCCAATTTTCTACTCAAACTACCATTTTCTGTTTTCACTTTCAGTTAAAAGGATTATTTTGGGGTTTGGGGGGATGTACATGCATCTTGTGTGCTATAATTAAGGTAAAACAAAAATCAAGACCTTGGAGCCCGAGTCCCCCCCACAGGGGCACACACAGGACCACAGTCCTTCCCCGTGTGGCCCTCAGTTCCCACAGCTCCCTTGATTTAAAGTCAAACTCCCACCAACACGCACAAAAAATAAATTCCACAGTAAAAATAAACTGCATCTCCGCTTGTCATGCACCGTGGCTGTTTTCAGGCATGTGTGCTCTTGGGGAACTGGTTGAGCATCCCTACAGAAGGCTGTGGTAAATAACAAGAGTTCTAAGGAAAGCCCTGATCGCAGATTCCCTGGAGCTGTGAGGAGGAAGGGGCAAACCATGATGGAGAGTGTTTGTATAACCCTCCTGCACCCTCTCACCCTGACACACATTGAGCTTTCTCTTTCATGATTGTTTTAGCCTCTTTTTCCCTTCCAACCACCGACCACTCAATTCTTTGAGGGAAAATTAACATTCATTATGCAATTTATCTCTCTCCTTTTAATCCAGCATGCCTGTCTCCAAGGTCCCTACTCAATAATTAATGTTTGTTCTCATTTCCCATTCTCCAGAGCATCTATTCTTGAACTGTAGGGTCAACAATTAACACTAATTATGGCTTTTTCTCTCTCTAGTGTTGCCTCTCAGAATCCCAAGTTGCCCTGCTCAGCCTAGGATATGTGTATGCTTGTGGCTGCGTGCGTGCAATGACGGGGTGGGAAAGCGCCAAGGAGCAGGCTTTTCCAAGCCCCACCATGGTTTAGCAAATCAGCAAAACCAAACATTCTTTTCTGGCAGTGTCTCTGGTATATGTATTATCAGTAATGAGACGATGAAGCATATAAATACAAACATGTATAGGGAAATGAGTGGGGGCGGGGGAGTTAGATAGGTCTCAAAATCTTTTTCAGATGTATTTGATTCTCTATGACCTTCTTCCTCCCTATTTTCTATCTTTCTGATATCTCACACCTTTGTCTCTCTGACAAACAGACACACACACACACATACTTCTCATTAAAAGACCCGTTTCAGATCCACTCAGCTGATCTCCTTGCTATCTGTTACCTCTCCCCTAACTGCCTTTCTCTGGCCTGTTATCCTAACCCTCTTCAGCCATTATTTTAACTAGTTTTCATTTTGACTGACAAGGGCAGCTAGGAGAATATTTCTCATCCAGAGTGACTCTGAAGAGTTTGCAAAAAAAATTCATCAGGGCTGTACAAAAGCCTGTCTGTCTTTCTGGCTGGGATCAGATGGGCTAGAAGCCCTCCTGTCTCCCTGGTCCAACCCTTGAATTTGGCTACAGCTGGAGGCGGGGGCTCCCCACGCTTGTCTGTCATCCCCCTGTCGCTGTCCGCACTGGGGCCCTCATGGCACATCTGCTGTTCAGATCTGGGCATCTCCTCACAGCGGGTGTCAGGAGTTAACTGTTTCATGTTCTTGTTCTGTCGCAGGTTCGCCTCTCCGAATTTACACGTCACAGTATCTACGGGATTTCACCCTCAACACCTCAAATAAGAATATTATTATTTCTTCCATGCTTTTTAAATTCTAGATCAGCCTTCCCTCAATGATGGCATGTAAGGGTTTTCAAAACTATTTAATTCATTAGGAGACCTAGGCATCAAGCCATCCCACTGTGTTTTCCCCCGCCTTGGGGTAAGGAAAATAGCTTTTTTGCAAGACTTTTTTCATAGACTCAGGTAAAACCCTTATTGTTTTTCAGCCTATGAATCTGTCAGTTCAAATGCCAGCCACGGAGAGGAGGAATCTAGTATTCAACATCTATTAAAAGGTAAGATTTCCCCCTAAAGAGTCACTTCTGCTTCTCCTCTGGGTTATTGGACTCATATACATTTTATTTCATACCCAGACCTCCAGAAGCACACAGTTTCTCCCCAAATATAGCAGTAAGTAGGAAATAAGATTCCTTTCATAGAAAGTCTGAGAAATACAGCATCCTCTAGAGTTACTCATGGGCAGTCCTGTTGCTGTGGTATGAGTGTAAATATTAGGAGAGAAGAAAAGTCAGACCAAATGCCTGTGCTGAGCTGGCTCCCAAAGGAGAATTTGCACACATGTCCTGTGGGTTTTGCAGACCAAACGCTGCACAGTTCACATTATAATGAGGTGAGTATTGCCTCCCAGGGTTGGGCATGGTTCAAATTTCACATCCACAAACTAAAAAACTATCCGGAAAAGGTTCTCGGGCTTGTGTTCTAAATGCAGGAGTGAGGTCAGTTCTGCCTCTTCCATGCTTACTTTTCCATTTCGTTTCCCCCATGGAGAAATAAGCAAAAACTGGAAGTATAGGTTTGACTTTGAAGCTCATCTTCCAGCTGCTGCGACTGTTGCTTCTGCTTCAAACCAGGGGGAAGGATGATTATGTAAAGATTTTTCTCTCACTCCTAAAAATAGTCTTTGATTAATAGAGAAATGTGTGTGGTCTTCCTCACTGCTTATTTTGGGACAGGCAGGCATGAATCCTGCATGAGAGACCTGCTATAGCAACAGGAAGCGAGGCCACAGACAGAGGGCTGGAGCCAGATGGGTGGAGGGCACTGGTTTTGCTAGAGACGGCAAAATTCAAAGGACAAAAGCACTGTCACATGCTTGCCAATGTCAAAATCTGTAAGCAGAGGAACACCAGAGAGCCCGGCATTGGTCCTCTCGCCATTCTCCTTGGGGGGACATCCTGATCATGGTGGGAAGAGTGCCGAGGCCAGTTGTGTTCATTCTCACTTGTTGGGCTGGAACTGGGCCAAAGAAGCTCTTCATAGGAGCCCTCCAGGGAAGGATGAGGACGATGAAGATGAGAACTACCATCGCTATCTGTCTTCCACACGCCAAACACTGTGATGAATGTTCCACATTCATTAGATCACATCATCATCATAGCAATGATCAGAGGTAATTTCTATCATTGTCCTCACTTTTCATCTAAGACAAGGTGGCTCAGAGAGGTGAAGTGACTAGCTGAAGGCCATACAGCTAACTGGTGAAGCTGGGATCTGAACCACAGGAACCTGTATTTTTAAGACTATGCATGGTTAGTGGTGATGTCAGGCTAAACACGCATGTTTCCTAGACTTACAGAGAACAGACTTGTGCTTGCCAAGGGGGAGCAGGGGTGGGGAAGAAGGATTGGGAGTTTGGGATTAGCAGAGGGAAACTATTGTATAGACAGTGGATAAACAACAAGGTCCTACCGTATAGCACAGGGTACTATATTCAATATTCTGTGAGAAACCATAATAGAAAAGAATATTGTGTTTATATACATATATAAACACATATATAATCACTTTATTGTAAGGTGGAAATTAACACAACATTGTAAATCAACTATACTTAAATAAAATGTAAAATAGAATAGACAGGTATGTGTCTGCCTAACATACAAGAGCTTAGGAAGTTCCTGACTTAATAATGACTCACACTAATAAATGATTTCTGTTGCACATCCTTTTCACCTTTCAATGACCCTTACTCAGCATCAGACACTTTTTTGTGGATAACACCAAAAATGATTTACAACTTTTAGAGATATAGAAAGAAGTTGAAACAAAGTCAGAACAGTTTAGGAGAACCAAACTCCCAAGATAGATTATCAAGCCAGATAAGCCTGTTTACAGGGTAGCTCTCCAGATCAAAAATATTCTTCCTAATATGGCCGAAAATGGTACAGTTTCACTTCACTCTGTTAAAATCTCACTAATAATAGATTCACTTTGAATTCTGAAGTAGTCTCTTAAAAGGTTGATACTTCTGAGAAGCTTACAGTCATTCACACTTTAGTAAAAATGTGTTTAATCGGGTAACTGTCCTCTCACAACCTGGTAAGAACAGCTGCCCTGAGGGACTAAAAATTCTGATGGGATGGAAACAAAGTTGGAGAATTTGGGAATAAGTGGAGCTTTAAGAGTTGAAATATTCCTGGTAGCTGTGGTACATTGGAGGGCTTGGATGAACAGGAAAATATTAGCTAAATGGAAAAAGAGATTCAAAAAGAAAAGTATAGGAAGGGAAATGGTAAAGTGCCAAAGACAAACCTGAGCTATTTCAGAACAGCCCCGTGGCAAGCTTTGTATCCAGGGGAAGGAAAGAAAACTTTTAATTCCTTCTCTTTTCTATTCCTAGTAACTGAAAGACCTTAGGCTAATGCAAATCTCTCTCTCATTTCCAAGCTTTTGAACACACTGTTCCCTTTGCCTGGAGCATAATTCCTCATCTCCTTCAGTCCTCTGACATTTGTTTAATTGTGGCAAAATACACAGGAAATAAAATTTGCCATCTTAACAATTTTTAAGTGTACACTTCAGTAGTGTTCGGTAGATTCACATTGTTGTGTAACCAGTCTCCAGAACTCTTTTTATCTTGCAAAACTGCAAGTCTATCCCCGTTAAATGACAACTCCCATTCCGATGGGACTACCCATAGAAGCATAGAGTACCTGCTTCGGGGCTTAGAGTAGAGGAAACTTATTTGTTCCCTTGATTTGCTCAAAGACCTTAACAAAAAATTCTTACATCTCTTTAAGCCTAACACTCCCCATTTGTTTTTAAGAAAATGGATGTAACACTACTCTGAAAATACCAGATACCCGCTGGGATTGAGTTTTAAAGAGCAATTTAAAACATCTATTCATCGGAATCTATAGAGCTTTAACGACTTTTTGTTTTCTTGGCCGTTTGGTTTTAAGGAATAGTTTTTATGGTAATTGTGCCACATATAGATGTAGTTTTGATGTGTTTGTGGGAGAAGGTAAGCTCCACGTCCTTCTTTTCTGCCATCTAGATCTCTGCCCCAAGGAATATTTTCAGATAAAAATGATAGGATTTTTAAAAATTATATAGATGACAGACTTTAGGTATTTGTGTACTTGAAGGACAGTTTTGACTATTTGCAAATGACTTCAGAAGTCAGGGACACATACAATCTATCATTTTACAGAGGTAAGAAGTCAAATTATAGGTATGGCCAGGCTAGGAGATAGAAGCTAGTGAGTACACTAAAACAATCTCAGCCTTGTGGTCTATA
Organism: Bubalus kerabau; assembly: GCF_029407905.1. Lineage (NCBI taxonomy): Eukaryota > Metazoa > Chordata > Mammalia > Artiodactyla > Bovidae > Bubalus > Bubalus kerabau. Next base: position 144,636,535 of record NC_073626.1, read on the forward strand.
TTCATTGTAACATCTGCAGGAGCTCTTGGGAAGTTAATTTTTTTAAAAGAAGAACACTAAAAAAATAAATAAATAAATAAAAGAAGAACACTGTTTGCTTGTTTGGGGCTGTATTGGGTCTTCGTTGCTGCCCACAGGCTTTCTCTAGTTGCAATGAGCTGGGGTTACTCTTCCTTGTGGTACACAGGCTTCTCATTGAGTGGCTTCTTTTGTTGCCAAGCACATCTTCTAGGCTTCAGTAGTTGTAGCACATAGGCTTTAGTTGGGGTTCTCAGGCTCTAGAGCACAGGCTCAATAATTGTGGTACATGGGCTTAGTTGCTCTGGGGCATGTGAAATCTTTCGAGACAAGGAATCGAACCTGTGTCCCCTACATTGGCAGGTGAATTTTTATCCACTATACCACCAGGGAAGTAAGTTCTTGATTTTTTTTAACGGCCCTAAAAAGTATACCAACTGCTGTGACTGGTAATGGAATTAAGAGAAAGTGAAGTGGTCTAACAATTTGAGGATTCTCTGCCAAAAAATAGTTTTATAAATCATTCAAATCCTATATATCTATCAACTCATTAAGAGTCTGAAGAGCTCCCCCTCTTTCTTCATTTTTAGTTTAGCTTTACTGGGGATGTGATACACACTAGGAGTATTCACAAATCTAAGGATTCTTGGAATGCTCAGGAAGTGTACTTTCTATAGTGCAGGATCCACTGTCCATTAAGTGTATGACATGCATGAGGGATCAGGGCCTTGCTCAAGCAGTGAAGTCATGCTTAGCACAATGCACTTTAAGGCTGGTATGGATTTCAAGATGTCTCGGTGTGTGTGTGTGTCTGTGTGTGTGTGTGTGTGTGTGTGTGTGTGTATCAGCTGTAATAAAGTTAAGAATATTAAGTTTTGTCCTGTCAGAGTGATTAAAAAATGATAACTTTTATTAACTAATAATCCATAAATACTGTTTTCTGTTCCATTACTCTCCAGACATTTGTGTTACCTTCTCATAAAAAGGACGATAAAGAAGTATGAGGTCTTCTTAGGGATTTTTTTTCTCCTGGTTTCTCTCTTGCTTCCTTCACACATCTCCCTATGGCCTGAGGATTTACATTTGCTGTCATCTTCATTCCTAGAAATCCCTCACTTGAAAATTAATGAAGACACCAGCATCAGAACATGTCCAATGGAAAGAATTAGTGCATCTGTTTTACGGGACACATAAAGATTGCTCATTCATTCATCCAACAAACACTGATAGACCATCTACTAATGCCAAATAATGTGCTGGGCATAAGAGTTGAGAGAGAAAGTCCATGCCTTAAAGTCATCCAGACTAGTGGAGTGTGCTGAGAGCACATGGGGAGTACATACTAACTCAGTCTGGGGGTTAAGAAGGCTGAGTTTCTAAGGATATAGATAGGAACTAGCTATATCAAAGATGAAAGAATGCTCCAGGAAAAGGGACCATAAGAAGGTTAGAAAGCATGGTGGCATGGGAGAAATGTAAGTAGCTCGTAGTGCCTGGACCTCAGGGTACATTTAAGAGAGGAAGTGGTGAGAAATGCAGCTGGTTGGGTAGACAGGAGCAGATCAGAAAGGCTCATAGGTAGCAACTAAGAAATTTCTCCTAAAGGCTGTGAGATCCTGTTTACACACAAACTGACATAACCAGGTTTTTATTTTAGAGAAATGACTCTCCCAACTATGTAGACAATGGATTGAGCAGGGTAAGACCAGAGATCTACACTTGCTTGACAGCAAGTGTCCAAGGACAGTATTTTCCGCAGAATATTGAACCGAATTGATTGGTCACTCTGTATGTAGCTCCACCTTCAGCCTCTTCTTTGAATTCCCTTCTTCCATGCCATCTTCTACCACAAGTATCCTTATTAGTCATATGATGTATGTCAATTGGAGAATTTCTAGTGTAGTTGATATTTTATTGCTACACAACTTGAATTTCAATTTGCCTTCCATCTGGGGCTTGGTAAACTGCCATGCACCTTTGGACCTCTCCATAAAAAGTAATTTATGAACGTTTGAGAGAAGTTGGTATTCCCAAAGCTAGACTCTTGAGACTGAGTTAGCCTTGGTCTAAGAAGATATAAGTAAGTAAAAAAAGTTATTTCAAATTGGAAGAAAAATAATGTCCTTGCATTTAACTAGACATTTCCATATTTAAACCCAGACTGACTCATATCTTCTACATCTGTCTACTTGGCTCCTTTAATAGAGCTCCCTGGGGTACATCTTTAGGCTGGAGACTTTCACAGGTCTTAAGCAACTGTTTGATATGCCCATCTCATCCTCCTCCTCATCCAGGAAGATTTAAAGTGAAAACGTATAGCATAAACAAGACCTTAAATCTTGTTCCAAGAATTTGCTAATGACAATACCAAAAGGCCATCTTGGGTCTTGATCTCCTGCATTAAACAAACAGGTTCAAGATTTATTATAACACAACAAAAGCTCTACAGGTCATAGGCATCTTGAGTCATATCATAGAAAATAAAGTATTTTTAGATACTATTCTTAAGGAAAGGTCAGCAAGGCTATGTAAAGGGGCCAGTATTATCCTTCCTTTTATGGTTTTGTTTCTACTGGAAAGAATTTTTTTTTAACAATCTGGAATTTGCCTTTGCATTTTTCATTTTTGACCAAAAACACAAAACCATGAAGGTATGAAGGCTAACTCTTAAGCCTCCTCCCACTGGTTTCTGCTGCAAGTCCACATGCAAAGCTGTGGGAAGGCAAAAGTACTTTCTGAGATCTATTTGGCATTGGATCAGATCAGATCAGTCACTCAGTCGTGTCCGACTCTTTGCCACCCCATGAATCGCAGCACGCCAGGCCTCCCTGTCCATCACCAACTCCCGGAGTTCACTCAGACTCATGTCCATCAAGTCAGTGATGCCATCCAGCCATCTCATCCTCTGTCGTCCCCTTCTCCTCTTGCCCCCAATCCCTCCCAGCATCAGAGTCTTTTCCAATGAGTCAACTCTTCGCATGGGATGGCCAAAGTACTGGAGTTTCAGCTTTAGCATCATTCCTTCCAAAGAAATCCCAGGGCTGATCTCCTTCAGAATGGACTGTTTGGATCTCCTTGCAGTCCAAGGGACTCTCAAGAGTCTTCTCCAACACCACAGCTCAAAAGCATCAATTCTTCCACACTCAGCCTTCTTCACAGTCCAACTCTCACATCCATACATGACCACAGGAAAAACCATAGCCTTGACTAGACAAACCTTTGTTGGCAAAGTAATGTCTCTGCTTTTCAATATGCTATCTAGTTTGGTCATAACTTTCCTTCCAAGGAGTAACCATCTTCTACTTTCATGGCTGCAATCACCATCTGCAGTGATTTTGGAGCCCAGAAAAATAAAGTCTGACACTGTTTCCACTGTTTCCCCATCTATTTCCCATGAAGTGATGGGACCGGATGCCATGATCTTGGTACATCCCCTCAATGATGAACCACTGCAAGTTATGGGGGCAGTTCCGTGAATGAACATTAGCGGTCAAAGGGAACTCACGCCTCAGGAACAGCATGGTGGAAAAAGACGCTATGCATAATTTAAGAGGCTCCTGCCAGCACTTTTGATAGCTCCTGCCCTTGTATCCACCAAGCATTTGACCCCTTTGGAGCCTGCAGGTCTGACATTCTCTCACAAGAACTGACACACAACTGGGAAGGAATCAGGTGGCCCACTCTGCCTGATAAGGCGACTTTCAGTCTCTATTTTGATATCAGATGAGCATCCTATACCAAGAGAAATAAGTATTCTGAAACAATCAGAATAAATATAGCCATGTTTCATTTTTATTTAAAACAATAAACAACAACTTGGGAATTAAACATGGCCAGCATAGGTTGAGAAGGCAATGGCAACCCACTCCAGTACTCTTGCCTGGAAAATCCCAAGGACAGAGGAGCCTGGTGGGCTGCAGTCCATAGGGTCGCTAAGAGTCGGACATGACTGAGCAAGTTCACTCTCACTTTTCACTTTCATGAATTGGAGAAGGAAATGGTAACCCACTCCAGTGTTCTTGCCTGGAGAATCCCAGGGATGCTGGAGCCTGGTGGGCTGACGTCTATGGGGTCGCACAGAGTAGGACACGACTGAAGCAACTTAGCAGCAGCAACATAGGTTGAACAGCAACAACAATAACATAGATTGAAATTGAAGGAAATTTTTAATTTATTTTTATTTGTAATTGAAGGATAATTGCTTTACAATATGGTGTTGGTTTCTGCCATACATCAACATGAATCAGGCCTAGGTATACGTAGATCCAGGGCTTCCCAGTAAAGAACCCACTTGCCAATACAGTAGACATAAGAGACGTGAGTTGGATCCCTGGGTTGGGAAGGTCCCCTGGAGGAGGGCATGGCAACCCACTCCAGTATGCTTGCATAGAGCATCCCCATGAACAGAGAAGGCTGGCAGGCTATCGTTCATAAGGTTGCAAAGAGTCGGACATGACTGAGCAACTAACGCTTTCACTCACTTTCATCTGTTTTACCTATGGTAGCGTATAGTATATATTTCCATTCTACTCTCGAAATTGAGGGAAATTTTAAGGCACCTATATTGCATGCTAGTATCAGATGCTGTTTACTGCTTTTCAAGTTTTGAGTGCTTGCTGAAGGATCCCATGATTTGAAGAAGGCAAAAGAGGTTTGGCATGAGACCCCACCTAGAAAGGGTCATCTCTGAAATTGCCCGATTATCTGGCAGGAATGCTATCTCCTTGCTAAAAGCCTGCCACTAGATTAATGCTAGCATTTGAAAATCTACTTGGGCCCAATGGCAGGCAGCAGGGGAAGGATGTGTTTTTTATTTATCTCTTTAGTGGCAGAAATGGTCACCACAAAAGACTCTGAGCCCCCAGTTTCAGGCAGGCCTGAAAGTTGTGTAGTGTGTGGTCTGTGAATGTACACACCAGCTCAGGAATAATGGGAAAAAACTGTGCCTGTATTCACACCCAGCTGCCTGCGATGGTTGATGGGTTAGTCAGTTTCTTCAGCTTGATAAGAGGGGCAGATCCTGCCACATGGTTCAGAGAGGAAGTGTTACCACCCCCATTGCTCTATCTCCCAGGAATGCAATTTGAGTTGTGTCTCCTCCTTGACAGCTTGGACCTCAGTAAATTACCAGGGTCTTGACCCAAGAGATGGAGAAGTCTTAAGCAATTTTTCAGTCTCCTATCTAAAAACGTGTTTACATTTCTTGAACTCTGGCTGACTGATTCATTCTCCTGGTGTTGCAAGAACTTTCCTTATGCATTAGAATTTATAAGTTTCTTTTCTAAGAGACTCATGGTTCCTTCCAAGCCACGGTCAAGTGAACCTCATCGCAACGCAATTTTGTTGGGCTGGATTTGTCCAGAGGATGGATCACGGCCAAACAGCTGTGATGTGGCAAGATCAAGTGAGGCTAACAGGAGGAGGTGTGAGGTGGAGGGGAAAAGTAGGAGATACTAAGTCAGGAGGTCTGGGTTCAAGTTCTGGTCTTGTGCTCTTTCAAGGTATGGCCTTGAGCCAATCCCATGAAATCACTCTCTGGGCCTCAGTTTCCCTAGTTATCTCAAATAACAAATGTTTTCAATCTGTGCAGAAGCCATTTTCCAGCAAGATAGAACAGCTGAGAAACAACAGAAAAGGGAAAGGGAAAGTCAGCCCACAAAGAAAGAATAGAGGCTTCAGGTCAAAGAGGCAAAGATGCAGAATTGCACATGGCCAGACTCGTCACATAACTACTTAGGAGTAGCAAGTATGTAAAGAACTTTGTGTTGGACACTAGTCCAGTACAAGAGACTAAAATCCTTTTCAGAGGAGCCATGCACTTAGCTGAATCTGTTCCTCAAATAAACATTCCTTTACAGACATGAAATTTACTTTCTTAGGGGAAAAAAAGAAAAACAAAATAAATCCTATCCTCTAGCTGCATGAAGTTTGAGTCTAGCAGTCTTGGACTCAAATCCTTACTCAAAACCTCACTAGTTGCACACCCTTGGGTAGATTACTTTCTCTTTTGAGCCTCAGCCTCCACACCTATAGCAAGTATGACAGCACGGCCATGGAGGGGAGTCGTGAAGGTTACACGCCAGCCCATGCGGTTGTCCATATGTGCCTGCTTCTGGGTGAGCGGCAAGATTTCTGTTAGTCCCCTCCCACCAGCCCCGTTTTGACCCTCGCCTTTGTTTGCTTGTGTTTCCACCTCTCCTATTGCCCCTCCACATAATGAGGAAAAGGGAAGGCTCTGATCTCTCTATCTGGAAGGTTGCAGAAGCATTTTCCTACTTCAGTGAAGTCGGATCATACAAAATTTATATTCAACAGTATCAGCAGATTTTTTTCCATCAATATTTCCTTTTTAATTTCAGCTTTATCTGAATTTTAGTAGCACCAAGAATTTACTTTTGTTCTTTTAAAGAGCAACCAAAACAAGAAAAATAGAATTTGAATATAAGGTCTATAACACTTTGTTAAATGGAGCATTTAGACTGTGCCTATAGAGGTTACATGTGTTATTTGGTAAGTAAATATGAATGCCATAAGCATGTGTGTGTTTATAGTCTTACACATATGAACTAGGTGTGTAGGTGTATGGTATATATAAAAATTCATGAGACCTATATCTGACAACCTTGACCCTTTACTCTCTGATTTTCATCATAGTAAATGCTGAATCCAGAACAGATCTTCATATGAATCTTAATGAGACCTCACCTTTGACTCAAAAGCCAGAGAATCAGGTACAGTATTGATTCTGCATGAGCAAGTGACTGGTAGTCGGGACTTTGAGGTTCTTGTCCCTGCTTGCTATGTGACCCTGGGTGAGATTCTTCACCTCTCTGGGCCTCATTTGCTTCATCACTTAAATGAGACAAGTAGACTATAAAATCACAGAGGTTCCTTAACTCATAGACTTGGAATGTCTTAACTCAACTTGGCCTGTTTTGTCTGGCTCTTCATAAGCGCGAATAAGCTGAAGAGGCCTTTCCCTGACTTCTGCAAAGTCAAAAGGGAACAGGGAAACACAGAAAGGCATCCTCCATGGAGGCAGTGGGGACTAAGACTTTGTGCCAATGGACCCGTTTTTTTCCTACTCTATTTCTCATTCCTAATGGGGAGAGAAAAAATAGCAACTAAGAAAAAAATGCAAGGAGACTGTGAAGAAAGGAGAAAAATGCTTTATCTGGGTGGATTAAGAATACTTATTAGTGGGACTTCCCTGGTGGTCCAGTGGCTAAGACTCTGAGCTCCCAGTGCAGGGGGCCCAGGTTCGATCCCTGGTCAGGGAGCTAGATCCCACATGCTACAACTAAGACCCAGAGCAGCCAAATAAATAAATAAAATTAAAAAAAAAAAAAAAAAGAAAGAAAGAATACTTACTAGTGATTTGAGGACATATGTTCACAAATATTTATAAATTGGTTCCTTAAAATGAAAGATTTGAAGCTGGCACTGCCTTGAGATTCACTCTAGAGAGACAACTCAGGGTATTTCCTAGAGCTTTGGGGGCCTCAGCAGACGCAGCACAGCACGGGGCTCTCCCTGCTGAGTGACAGCGGTGGTGGGAGTGAGGAGGTGGGGCCAGGCGGGTGCTGGTGGTTGAGAGATGACCCAACATGGCCTCTATTTCTCCCTTATCTCCAACTTCCTGGCTTTCTCCTCTTCCCTCACACTCATTAAAAAACAGTAATAATAAAAGTAGCTTTGTTTCCCTGTGTGTGCCTAGTTGGTTCTGAGGAAGGACCTGAACTCTCGCTGTTAGGACCCCAGGCCTGGGTCAGGCCTCCCCTGAGCTGAAACACAACTGAGTCGACCCTTCCTGCTACTGAGGAGCCACACAACCAACATTTGCATTTTTTTTAATGTGCCTGTTTTGAAGATACCCTTTATATGGAATGTGAAAGGTTTTCTTCTTCAAGAGAGGCTGTGACAGAGGAAAATATACTGTATTTCAATAATTCCACAACTCCAGAGGCCTTGCAAATACCTCATGTACTCCAAATTCACACAGCCCTGTCGTTATATTCCAGGAGACCTCATATCCCCTGCAATAAGAGTGGCTCAGCCACATCAAATTAAATCCTAGACTGAATTATTAACCTTGCAGCCAGAAAGAGGAACACCAGACCCAGGGTCTTCAACTCTAATCCTGGGTTTCCCCTGTAAGGCTCTGGCAAACCCACTCACTCTGAGACTTGCCCACATCCCCGCTTTGTGAATGGACGGGAGTTGTTCCCACCAGAACCTATTGGTTTGTTCAAGTTGCAGTAGTCTTGCTTCCTTGAGAAGTAGTACCAGAAGGGAAAGCCATCAAGGAAATGTCTAGGAAGTCTCACCAGCCTCCAAACCCAGAGAAAATGGGGGTAAGGTCTGAGAGGGGGAGGTGCCTTCTATGCCTTCCTCACCCCCTTACTTCTTGAGGCTAATGGCTCTTTATTAGATTAATCACTGACTTCAACTTTAACTACTTCCTCAACCTACTCCATGTAAATGGCTAATTTCATGTTTACTATAAAGCATCTGGAAAGGATTTAGAAACAAATTTCTGCCCAGCGGATTTCAGTTATGTACCTTGATGGGCCACTGACAAGCATGGTAGATTCCTTCCACTGTCGCCTTCCCTCTCTGAAGCAGGCTAGGATATCACACAAAATTGATCTTTATCAGCGCCAGCAGTTTCTGCTCTTCTTTCCTTTCCATGAATCCCCACTCCCACCCCTGACTCTGCCCCCCGCCCCGCCCCCTCCCACCACTGGGATCTGACCATATTAGGAGTTCAGTCACATACGATACTTTTACTTTTATATTAGTGTGCTGAGAGGAATCTTTTGGCATCACCATGCTTTAAATGAGAAGTCACACACCTCGATTTGGAAAACAATTTCTGACGGGTGGGTGAGAAAGACAGCCAGACAGCGCTTTGCAGGACGTGCCTGGGTTCCTGGATTTACCCAGTTCTGGAGGCTGTCTCTGGTGCCCCCTAGTGGTTGGATTTTAAAACCTCCGCTGTGCGTTTCCGAAGAGGCGGTGGACGCTGTGGGGATGAGAAGAGTCAGAGAGCTCTTGCCTCTAGCACACAGGATGGCTGCTCTTCCGCACCTGGCCGAGAATCAGGGCCTAGGCGGTAAATCCATAAATAGAGAGGAGTAGCAACCGACGTCAACAACTTCCTAGGAATTGAAGGAGGTGGTTTAGTGGGGAAAGGGTGGGGAAGAAACCTACAAGAGGAAATTCGGAGATGAGAAATGAAAAAAAGAAAAAGGAGACAAGCAGACATGTTTCACCTCCAAGCTCCCATTTCCTCTTTCAAATGAGCTGCTTCCCCACTGTGAACAGAATCAAGTATTTATGAAGGCATTTTTTGCATATTAATAGCTGCATGTGGAACATTTCCAGTTCTGAAGTCCTAAAGGTATGGTGCCCTTTTTTTAATGCAGGTCCTTCAAACTCCTCACAGAATTTGATATTCTTCTTCATATGTATTTTCCTTTCTGCCTTGTGGCTCCTCCTAAGGCATTTCATTTGATTAAGGGAAATTAATTCCTGGGATACCATCAGAAACGAAGCACTGCTCTTACCTTGGTGGCTGACCTCAATCACTAGAGATTTTTCTCTTCCCCAGGGCTTCTCTATGTAAGAGGCCAAAGGTTGGGTGAGGTGAGCAGAATCTAAAAAGATTATTAGAAGTGTAAATTAAAATTCTATAAGGAAGGGTTAACATATCTATCTTGAGAGGGGAGAAAGTAAAACTTTAACAAGTAAGAAAAATAATTATAATTGCAGTAACTACAACAGTATTACTATCTATGCTTGGTAAAGATCACATTCAATTTTAAAAGAAAAACATTGGGCTTCTCTGGTGGTCTATTGGTTAAGAATCTGCCTGCCAATGCAGGGGACGCAGTTTCAATTCCTGGTCCCAGAAGATCCCACATGCCACAGAGCATATAAGTCCATGAGCCCCAGCTACTGAAGCCTGAATGCCCTAGAGCCTGCGCTCCGCAACAAGAGAAGCTGCCACAATGAGAGAAGCCCGAGAACCGCAACCAGAGAGTAGGTCCGGAAAGTCTGTATGCAGCAACAAAGACCCAGAGCAGCCAAAAAAAATAAGTAAATCTTTTTTAAAAATAAGAAGAAAACAAAACCAAGTAGAAAAATAAGCAAAAGACATAAATAATTCATATCAAAAATGATAGTAATAGAAAACATATATGGAAACAATAGTCATTTCTGAGTAGCAATTTAAATTCAAATTGAGGCAAACTGGAGGTACAATTTTATATCTGAGATATGTGCCTCCTCTCACCTTTTTTTAATGGTAACACCCAGTACTGTTGAGTTTTTGGCAAAACTGGTACACTTAAACACTTCTGGCGGGTTGTAATTTGATTCAAACCACTTGTAAGGGAAAATGGCAGTATAACTTGTATAACATGAAAAAATATTCATACCCATTGATTCTGTATTTCTGACTTTTGGGGATTTATCCTAAGGAAATAATTCAGCAGGGGGGAAAAAAATCGAGTGAGGATATCCTAGAGAAAAACTGGAAACAATCAGAGAAACGATTCAATTAATTGTGAGGGGTTTAATTCCGGCATTAAAAAAAATGAGGCTTGTTCATCCTAGAAATGTGATTTAGTACAAAAGGTTTAACACAGGGTTTCTCAACTTCAGCGCTTTGAGCCCGATAGCCTTTGTTGCGGGGAGCTTTCCTGGGCATCGCAGGATGCTGAGCGGCACCCCTGGCCTCCACCCACGAGGTGCCGGTAGCACAAACCCACTCTTCAGTGACAGCGTCTCCAGTCTTTGCCAAACGGCCCCATGGAAGGTGAAAATTACACACACCCCAGCCCCAACTCCACATTGAGAACTACCAATTTCATTTTAAAAGTGGAAATCAAAGTGATGTCAACTATGACTGCAACTACATTAAAAAAATTACTGTATAAAGACTTGCAAATAATACATGCAAAAGAGCACAGGCATACTTGTTTGAAATTATGAATATGTTGGGTGGAGTTTTTTTATTTTTATTTTATCTTCCTGGTTTTTTATTGTTTTTCTTTCTTTTCTATTTTTTCAAAATTCTCGCTGTAAGGAGGAAAAGTGGGACTATGAGCAGAGCTGGTTTTATTCAAGCCTAGCTTAAAATGATCAGGAGTCACAGTAAACAGCAAATATACAGCAAGTGAAACAAGGGTCAACGCTGTAGTGCCATTATTAACTACTGTTAGTTGCAGTTATTTAACATTAATCAGGTTTTCATTAGATTATTAGATAGGACCATCAAAATTCTCCTCTTAAGGATCTCAAGCCCTTGTCGGCATTTTCTCCCTCTGATCCTAGACTTTGGGGAGGCAACGAATTCACCTATTTTTCTGAAAAGTCTGGATCTCAAAGTATCAAACTCTAATCATCCAGATCCATCTTTTTAAGCTGGAGTCTAGACAGGCCCTGAGCCCACTGATTTATGGAGTTTTCAGGACAGAAAGGTTGTCAGTTAAAAGAGTATCAGAGTACAAGCTCAAACTTTACTAGATTCTCCAAGAATCACTGTGTCTCTGTTTAAAACAAGAAAGAAACCATCTCACCAGTTTTGACATTGTTCTCTCCGTTTGTTAGGGAGAGCAAACATCCTTTCTCACTTGCTTTATCTTGGGTTTTGTTGTGTTGCTTTGTGGGGATTAGAACTTCGGTAGTATCCTAAAAATGCTGTTATACAAGAATTATGTCTCTTTTTCCCATTTCACAAAGCCACTTCTATTTCAACCTATACTGTCTTCTTGAGTTCAGATTTCATGAATGTACAACAGTATAAATTCATATTTGATCTTGTATGTCCTAAATTTACCTCTTTCAGATTTCAAAGAGCAGCCTGTAATTCTAGCACACTAAGGATTTAGGTTGAATAAACCTGTGTTTACCCCATCTGCTTCCTTGGTGGTTTCACAGATGGTGTTCATATCCCCTTTCAGCCTTCCTCTTTCAGGAGAAAAAAAGAACACCTGTAGACACACTAAGTTTTTGTGCAAGGGTACATAGATAACCTTTTGTTTCAGTGTCCTTCTGAACCATAGCCTGCCTTTTGTTGAACTTTTTAGCTGTCATCTTAGAGAACAAGCTACTACTCTTTAAAGACAGACTTTTTTTTTTTTTTTTTTATTCTGCTCTACTCACCCTAGCATCTCACATGTTTAGGACAGTTCTTGGCATATGCTACCTCCTCAAAAAAAGAAAAATTGACAAATAAATCTCTTACTGACATTAAGGTCCATGTCCTAGATGGGAAAAGCCTCTAAATAGGATTCAGAGATTGCAGGTTTTTTAATACTTATTGATGTATTTTATTTGGCTTTGGCTATACCAGATCTTAGTCGCAGCATTCAGGATCTTCCATCTTTCATTGTGGCATGCAGGATCTTTAGTTACAGCATGCAAATTCTTTTAGTTCCCCAACCAGGGATCAAACCCAGGCCCCTACCATTGGAGGCACTGAGTCTTAGCCACTGGACCACCAGGGAAGTCCCAGGTTGCACTTGTTTTATTTCCAAGGAAATGATATGGAAGTTCAGCTCCCATTTCTCTAATAACTCACACCATCTCAGAATACTTCCTGCTGTTGGTTGCCATGATTTGGCATTTCATGCTCTGAAAACTTTTGTTCTTGTGCACATTGGAGATGTCACTAGAGATACTTCTTAGAGTCTTTTTGAGGCTGAGGGGTGAGACTGGACCTAGCAGGAATGCCTGGGAGAATTAACCATCTGCATCTCCCTATCCAGAAAAGCACACTTTACTGCTCGCCTTCTGTTTCTCATTTCTGATGGCATGGCACAGCATTTCCGGAGCTCCGTGCTCTTCCTCCCCACCCCAGCCAGCCCCTCTCTTTTCCTTCCTGCTTTCTTTCTCCCTGGTTTTGTAAATGGCTTTGGTTAGGAAACTTGATTCAAAGGGTTTTGTGTTTTTTGTTTTTTAAAATCTAAGCAAACTTCATCTTCTAGTTCAGTCTTACCCACAGGATTACTTTGTCAGCCCAAAAACTCTGTTGACAATGTAAGGATAATTTACTGAGAGGGATTTGTTTTTAATTACCAAACTGAGGCTTTTGTTTGTTTAATTTTCACTGCAGCTATTATTTATTCCAGTAATTCTGTATCTATTGATATGTTGGCTACTAGTGTGACCAGACACAATATGTGTCTGATTTTCTTTTTTATTTTTATTATGGAAAATTTCAAATGCAGACAAAAGTAGAGAGAACAGTGTAACAAACCTCCATGTACCTATCATGCCTGCATGCATTCGTGCTTAGTCATATCCAACTCTTTGCAACCCCATGGACTGTAGCCCACCCAGCTCCACTGTGCATGGAGTTTTCCAGGCAAGAATACTAGAGTGGGTTGCCATTTCCTACTCCAATGTACCTGTCATAGCCTTCAACAATTATCTCTCCGTTATCAAGAGGGACTTTTTAAATGGTCATAGCAGCCAGTGTTTTTGAGGTTTACTATGTGCAGAGTTTAGCATTATCTCCCTTAATCCTTACAACAGCCCTATGAGATAGGTGCAGTTATTGTCCCCATTTTACAGATGAGGAAACAGATGTCATGACAGACACGGCCCTATTTAACACGCAACCTGCAGTTGCCAAAAGGCCTACTGGTTTGGGAATCCCTGAAAGCTGCTTTTGATTCTTGGACAGCAAGGAGATCCAACCAGTCAATCCTAAAGGAAATCAACCCTGAATACTCATTGGAGGGACTGGTGCTGAAGCTGAAGCTCCAATACTCTGGCCACCTGATTCGAAGAGCTGACTCATTGGAAAAGACCCTGATGCTGGGAAAGATTGAAGGCAGGAAGAGAAGGATGAGATGGCTGGATGGCATCATCGACTCAATGGACATGAGTTTGAGCAAACTCTGGGAGATGGGGAAAGACAGGGAGGCCTGGCGTGCTGCAGTCCATGGAGTCACAAAGAATTGGACACAACTTATTGACTCAACAACAACAAAGCTGATTTTAGATCCCAGCTTCTTCTGTACTGACTGTGACTTCAGAGGGGTTACTTAGCCTCTCTGAGGCTCAATTTCCTCATCTATAAAGGAAAATGACAGATCTTCCTGATGGCTGGGTGGTTAAGACTCTGTGCTTCCAATGCAGGGGGCGTGGGTTTGCTCCCTGATTCCATATTCTGCACAGTGTGGCAAAAAAAAAAAATTAAAGGACAGTGGTAGTTCCCTCATGGGGTCGTGACAAGGATTAGATGAAACAACCTATGGAAAAGGATTAGCACAATGTTGTCACTAGGCAATCCTGATAAATTACAATAGTAATTATTACTCTAGGCCCTTGTTCTCTGCTTGAAAACTGCTATAAAGCTGAATTTGGAGCTTGTAAGCAATCTAAGTGTTCACATGTGGAAAAGGAGAAGTTTGAATGGCAGGAATAACCTGAAGGACTATAAGTCAATCTAACTATGGCTTACCCACTCCACCCACCTTCAGCCCCCAAGGCCCTGCAAGTATCCTCCATACCGTCTGGAATTTTTTTGTTTCATTCCTTTATGTAATCCTACCTGTTGCACTTCCCTTTGGGTTTCTCCTATCCCATTGTGGATTGCTATTTATTTGTTCTCCCCCCTGCACCTAAGGGAGCACAGCAGAATGCCAGGGGGAAGGGGAAGCAGAGATTTTGTAGGGGGGTGAGGGATCCTGTATCCAGCAGTGCCCCAGCTCCCCCAGAAGGTGGCTGCCCAGAAACATTGAGAGGTCAGAGGTCAGGAGGGCAGTGGAGGGGAAGGGGGCAGGAAAGAAAAGGAAGGATATCTTTCTCTTCTCCCAGCCCCGTTTACTAGATTACTAGATTACCCAGCATTACTAGATTAGTTCAGCTCCTCAGCCTAGCTAAATTATGGGTTAAATAAGTTTTTAATGGATCCACGTGGGAATCAAATCACCACAGGTAACATTTCTTTTTTAGTGAAAGTTTCATTTTTTACAATGAAATCAGTTTGCAAGTTGAGATCCCCTGTCTCCCAGCTGCCAGGTTGGAAAAGACACACCACAGTCAACATAACACAGAAGGCACACAGTCGGGGGTTAAAGTTTGGGGTTAGAAGAAGCTCGGGACTTCTTCAGATTGCCTGCCCCACAACCCACCACCTCCCATCTCCCCATCTAAGTCTAAAATAGAATGCGTCATGTCTCAAATACAGGCAGAGTTCCAGCCTGAAGATGGCCAGACACCCCCTCACAGAAAAAGCTAGTTTCCATCTCCCTTGGAGCAGAAGAGATCATTATTTTGGCTTAAATTTTTTCTCCTCCAACCCCTGCTAAGCCAGATAAACAATGATTCTGTTGTGTCAACAAAGCACTTAATTAAACTGAGGACAATATCAATTAGAACTCCTGGATAAGATTTTCTTCCAGATAGTCGAAGCTTTGGAATTCAAGTGTCCTGTGTTTCATTATTCCAAAGCTCCTTGAGAACTGAGGTAGGGAATCTGAGGCACAGAAAGCTTAATGAGTTGACAACAAAAGTCACCACCAGTCTCTCCCAGAAACTAAATCTAGACATCGCTATGTTTCCCTTCCTGGTCTAATGTTTACTGGCTATCAGGCTAATTTGTAAATGCTTGTGTGCTCGGTTGTGTCCAGCTCCTCGAGACCCCATGGAGCCTGCCAGGCTCCTCTGTCCATGGAATTTTCCAGGCAAAAATACTGGAGCAGGTTGCCATTTCCTACTCCAGGGGATCTTCCCAACCCAGGGATCGAACCGGAGTCTCTTGTGTTTCCTGCGTGGGCAGGTGATTTTTTTTTTTTTTACCACTGTACCACCTGGGAAGCCCTTAAATGCTTAGGAAGATGTAAAATCTCCTTCCACAGAAGTGAGGATAAAGTGAATGAAGACAGGCAGGGAACAAGAAAGCTCTTCTCTGGCCTCCAACAGAACTGTACCCCCACCACACCTCCTTGTGGAGAACTCCTAAAACACTGTCCACTCAGCCCGTTTCCCCAGCACAAATTGCCTTGAGAATGTAAAAAGAGGGCGAGGATGTCAAGTGGCCCAGATGGGCAGGATGATCACAGGTGACAGGCACATGGACCACTGAGCAGACTTGTGGTGCGTGAAACCACGCTGTCATTTGGGGTCCCATGTGCTCCTCAGAAAGAGGCTGTGCAGGCAGACGGGGTTGTTTAGGGACTTTGGGGGCAGGGGTCTGGCCACACCCATGTGGGATCTTTGTTCCCCAACCAGGAATCGAACCCTCACCCCCTGCAGTGGAAATGCAGAGTCTTAACCGTTGAACCACCACTATGGACGCCTCGCAAGCCGGGTTGTTGAATTGAGATCCTGGTGTTTCCTCTGGCCTCCTGAAGACCGAAGGTCTCCCCATCTTCCAGGCCAGTGAAACCTAGACAGACAAGGTCTCAGAGTGGGACTTGGGAAGGCCGAGTGGCTGGCCTTACACGGCTGGGTCCCTCCACATCACCCTGAGCTGACAGTGTATACAGGGCTCAGATCCCTCCCCAGGCAGTCCAGCCATGGGGAGCCCCGCTCAGCCCCACCTGTGTCCCCATTCCTACTGACTGCTTTTATAATAGCTCCACAGGTTGCCAAGGGCAAGAAAGAGCCTGAGAAGGCCAAGTGCAGGGGAACTCGCCAGGCCCTTCAGCTCATAACTCCAGGCAGGAGTGACCTTTTCCAGGATTCGGTCCCTATCCCCAGTGACTTACTCATCCCCACTGGGATTCAGAGCCACCCCCCACCCCCACCTTCCAGGGAAGCGGAGGGACAGACTCTCGGCCAAGGAGGGGACCTGGTGGTCCAAAGGAGCCTCTGACTCTCTTCCTTTTGTTTGCTCACAGGAGGGGACAAATGCCCAGTGTGCAGAGAGGTTTGATGTGACAACTTGATAGACCACATAAGGGTTTCAGCAAAGGCCTCCCGACCCCGCTCTCCATGCACTAAGATAATGCTGGGGTGTGTAGCATATTTCAGATCTTGCCTACAAAGGCCCTCCTTCCTTCTGTTTTCCTTCTCCAGCCCAGCTGGCCCACAGGTTCCCAGAGACTCTTGGCAGCTTGCTCTCAGGCAAAACTGAAGTTGTGAACTGCATGGGAGGCAGTGAGACAGCCAGAGTGTTGCAGCCTCCTTAATGTGGGACAATAGCTCCTCTTGGAGCCACAAAGCTGCAGCTACAGAGATGGGGGACCCCAGTTAGAAAGGAGTGGGAGAAGTGAAGAGACACCCACAACAGATCAGAATCTGTGTGGCTCTGTGGGACCTATGGGGGGCGGGACGTCTAACTGGTTGTGTTAGAATCTCCTTCCCTTCTTAACATAAGATGTTTCAGTGGCTGCAGCCCATGGTCGTGAGCCCTCGAAAAACAACTTGAAAGGAGGAAGGAAAATTATCCAAGAGAGGGTTTCACCTTGAGTTTGTAGCTCAGATATTATAATCCCAGAGTAAGAAAGGAAATGATATTTATTTTATTTGATGGACGTCCTTTGTTGGTTCTCCTACTTTATATGTGTGTGCAAATGGATATTTGTACACAGCCAATAGCTGTCTTTTGTTCTGGCTTTCAAGTGACTCCCATTATGTTTACAGCATGATAATAATCCTGGATTTTCCATGGCTCAGTCTGTCAGAGCATAAGATTAGCTCTTGAATTCATTAACAGTCATCTCCTTTTAAATGTCAGATAAATTCTTAAATGCCAAGCACTTAACACAATGGCTTCTGTGCAATCCAAATCAGCTTTACCAAATTAGCTCATTAATCTTTATTATTTCATTTCCTGAAGAGAAAGGCTTCCTGGGGTTTTTAGCAGAACATAATAATATTAAAGTATTTACAGTACCATACAGGTGAAGGAATGGGTTTTGATTTTCTGCTAAACATTTCACCCTTGCCTCAGTTTTATAATCATTCTCACTGAAACAGACACATTAAAAAAAAAAGCTTCAGGCATCTCTGCTTTCTTCTACTTGCCCTGTTTTCCTTCTCTCAATTTGTGTTTTCTCCTCCCCTCTACTCCCTGAGACCTTGACTCCCTGTGACTATTTATTCTGTGATCTTTAAGAGCCTAGTGTGCGACTCGACCACCCAAAAAACAGAGGGGTGCCTCACAGGGTCCGGATGGAGTCAAAAGGCTGGGGCTGAACAGGCCTGGATATCAGGAACTCTCCTTTCCAAAGAACCCCTCCGAATAATCAGATACAGGCTATGCTGACTGCCAAAGATAGATCCTTCCAGGACTGGCTTCTTCCTGTCACCCAGCTCTCTGCTCAAATGTCACTTCCCCAGAGAGGTCATCCCTGATCACCCAGAGGAAAACCCCACTCCTCCTCCATCAACCTCCATCCTATCACCATTTCATTGTCATCATAGATTTATCACCATCTAAAATCACTCTGCTTGTTTATGTGTTTTTCTGGCACACACAGTATCACTCAATAAATAACAGTTAAATGAATAAAGCTTTAAAACTGTGGTACTAGAAAAGACTCTCTAGAGTCCCTTGGACAGCAAGAAGATCAAACCAATCAATCCTAAAGGAAATCAACCCTGAATATTTATTGGAAGGACTGATACTGAAGCTGAAGTCCAATACTTTGGCCATCTGATGCAAAGAGCCAACCCATTGGAAAAGCTCCTGATGCTGGGAAAGATTGAGGGCAGGAGGAGAAGGTGGCAACAGAGGATGAAATGGTTGGATGGCATCACTGACTCAATCGACATGAGTTTGAGCAAGCTCCGGGAGATGGTGAATGACAGGGAAGCAAAGCCTGCTGTGCTGCAGTCCATGGGGTCACAAAGCGCCAGACTTGATTTAGCAACTGAAAAATAGCAAATGAATAAAGTGAAATGAAAAACCACCCCAATGCATAGCTTTCCTTTTCCTCTTATCACTACTTTCCAGAATCCTATTTATGTATTTAATCTTCTTTCCTCTCATCTCCCAAACCCTCTTTCTTTATAATATATTTGTTAGAATACTTGAACGTAATAAGCAAAAACAGTACTGCGTGGACTTCCCTGGTGGCACAGTGGATAAGAATCATCTTCCAATGTAAAGAACACAGGTTTGAGCTCTGGTCCAGGAAGATTCCACATGCCGTGAAGCAACTAAGCCCGTGTGCAGCCCACGCACCTAGAGCCTGTGCTCCACAACAAGAGAAGCCCTTATACCCCAACTAGAGAGGAGCCCCTGCTCTCTGAAACTAGAGAAAGCCTGCGTGCAGCAGCTAAGGCCCAGTGCAGCCAAAAAATAAATAAATTTTAAAAAACAGTACTGCACATTCCAGTGACTGTAGAGTCTCACTGGAAACATTCCATCAAGCTAGAATTGATGGCCCCTAAACCTTAGAGAGATGAGCCATACAGTCAAGAAGCTTGTTTTATCAAATGATTTATAGGCTAAGTGATTTGGAGAGACTTCTCAAAGTCTCTCAGCTCCCTGCTCTTTAATCTGAGCACCACATAAGGAGTTAAAATAATTCCAGCCATTGGATTGAGTCTTGGCTGTGTCTTTTGTCCTCCAACCTAACACAAAATCTTCTCTTGACGATCATGAAGAAACTTCCCTCAAAATCAGTGTTGTCTGATTTCTATTATTCCACCCAGTGACTCATGTATGGTTTTGGAAGCTAGAAAGCTTCAAATGCTTTGTTTGATTCTTGTTTGGACCAAATGCTTTCATTTGATCTAGAAACAGGGAGGGGAGGTCTCACTTGGAGAAGCTAATCAGATATATAACTGAAATGACAAAAAAAAAAAAAATGTGTATGTATTTGTCCAGAATCTCTAGCCCCATTTCAAAACAAAGGAAAAGGGTGTGGATGTTCATCGGAATGATGACTGCTTATGGGGGTTCATTGACTGTTAATTCATCATTAACACTTAAAAGTAATTCAAATGTGATGGGAGGGAAAGCTATGCCCAGAGACAGCCATCCGAGAGTTAGTCTCCTAGAAAATATGGAAATGATCAAATCCACACCCAGGGTGATCTCATAGCACACTAATGTATGTGACCCCAGGAAATCAGCCCTGAAAAATAACACGTCACTTTCCTCTGGGAATAAGGAGGCCGATGCTACGCAGAGGACAGTCCTCGAGGTCAGCACATGCTTTCTGGATGTCTCTCTTGCCCTCCCCAACCAAGCTGGGCCATAACATGTAGCTTGCGTGCAATGTTATCATTACTTTTTTTTTCCCCATGCTTTTTTATGGTGGTAAAATTAATATAATATAAAATATACTTATTTTAACCGTATTTAACTGTACAGTTCAGTGGCACTAAGAACTTTCACATTGTTGTGGAGGTCTCACTGTCATCCATCTCCCAAATTTTTCACCTCTCCTAAACTGAAACTCTGGCCCATTAAACACTAACTCCCTATCCCCCACCCCACGCCGCTACTCCCCAGCCCCTGGCATCTACCAATATTGTTTCTGACTCAATGAATTTGTCTATTCTAGGTACCTTGTATGCGTGGAATCAAACCGTATTTGTTTGCACCTAATGTATATTGGCGGAGAAGGCAATGGCACCCCACTCCGGTACTCTTGCCTGGAGAATCCCATGGTCGGAGGAGCCTGGTGGGCTGCAGTCCATGGGGTCACCTGCTAAGAGTCAGACACTACTGAGCGACTTCACGTTGACTTTTCACTTTCATGCATTGGAGAAGGAAATGGCAACCCACTCCAGTGTTCTTGCCTGGAGAATCCCAGGGATGGGGGAGCCTGCTGGGCTGCCATCTATGGGGTCGCACAGAGTCAGACACGACTGAAGCAACTTAGCAGCAGCAGCAGCAATGTATATTGGAATGCATTTTAACGTTAATTTATGTCCTACAGATTATACCTTCTTTTTCTCCCCCTGTGGTAGGTTCTCATTAGTTACCTATTTTATACATGAAGTGAAGTGAAAGTCACTCAGTCGTGTCCGACTCTTTGTGACCCCATGCACACAGTCCATGGAATTCTCCAGGCCAGAATACTGGAGTGGGTAGCCTTTCCCTTCTCCAGGGGATCTTCCCAACCCAGGGATCAAACCCAGGTCTCCCACATTGCAGGGGGATTCTTAACCATCTGAGCCACAAGGGAAGCCCTATGTATGTATTTTATATATAGTGTATATATGTGTATGCTGCTGCTGTTGCTAAGTCGCTTCAGTCGTGTCTGACTCTGTGCGACCCCATAGACGGCAGCCCACCAGGCTCCCCCGTCCCTGGGATTCTCCAGGCAAGAACACTGGAGTGGGTTGCCATTTCCTTCTCCATATATGTGTGTGTATGTATATATATATATATATAAATCTTAATATCCCAATTTATCTCACCACCCCCTCTCCTCCCTTGGTGTCTATACGGTTGTTCTCTATGTCTGTGTCTCTATTTCTGCTTTGCAAAAATGTTCTTCTGTACTATTTTTCTAGATTCCACATATATGTGCTAATATACGATATTTGTTTTGTTTGGCAAGTATGTAGCAAGTGTGTATTCATTTCCTGACCCTGTGCAGGGCACGGCAGGTACCTGGGAACAGGACAGCCACGGTTTCCGGCCCTCGTGGAGCTTACAGTCAGTCTGGTGGGGAGGAAAAGGTGGCTGCACATGCATGAGCATCTCTCTGGGCAGGGTGGGAAGAGCTGTGTTCTTTAAGATGTCACGGGAGGCACAGATGAGCCAGACCCAAAGGATGGGGAGGAGTTAAAAGGGAGGGGTGTGTTCCCCAGAGATGGGGGGCATGTGGGCAGCCTTACTCCCGGAACTGAAAGGTCAGAGCTGACGGCAGCCCTCTGAACTTGCTCTTCCCACGGTGAGGTCAATGGTTCCTATAGAGAGCCCCACCAAAATTCCCCTCGCCTCCTTCAGAGTTTTGCTCAAACACTGCTTTCTTGTAGGCGTTGTAGGGGTTGGGGGGGGCGGTCCTTGACTACTTAAAATTGCAAACTCCATCACCTTCCCCAGCTGCTCCTCACTCCCCTCTCTGCTTTATTTTTCTCCATATCACAAGTAACCTTCAGATGTAACTGATGTTCCACCTATTTGCTTGTTATCTCATCCCTCTCAGTGGAATGTATGTGCAGTTTTCCTGAGAGTGAAGCCTCTGTCTGCTTCTTGCACTGCCGTATGCTTTCTCCTGGGCATAGAACAAGCACACAATAAGTATTTGTTGAATGACTGAATGAGACAAGAAAGATAGTCCAGGGCCAGGCAAGAAGAGTCATGTAAACCTTCTAAGCGGGTTGGCCTTCATCCTGAAGGGAAGGCCTTTGAAGGTCTTAAGCAGAAGAATGATGTGGTCCAGTTTGCATCCAGAAAAAGCACCTGGGTTGCAGTACGGAGCATGGGCTGGCAAGCAAGTTCAGGATATGCTTTGTCATGCTCTGTGGGGTGACAACATTTGCATGTTGTGGCCACAGGAGATCAGAAAAGCCCCCAGACACCTCCACCAGCCCATTCTTCTTCCCTCTCTGCTAGATTTGTTCAAATCACTCTTTCTAACACATCAAATACATTTTAAATTTGGAGATAAACTGAAGTCTTGATATAACTGTGTTTGCTGCAAGGCAGATTTAATAACTGTTCATGGAAGCTGTAGAAGTAGCAAAAAGATCTCATCAAAAAAAGGATTTCAGAAAAAAAAAAAAAGTTCGGGGCAGTCCGTGATTTCGGCTCTGTATTTACCTGCTGTGTGACTTTGGGCAAGTTACTTAACCTCCAAGAGCCTCCAGTTCCTCATCTGCAAAATGGGGCTAGCAATACATGCCTCACAGAGCCGTTGGGAGGATTATATACAGTGACTCCTACCCGGCAATACAGTAAGGTGCTTTTTCCCACTTTCCCATCATGCCGACTCCAGGTGTGAATTCATAACCAGACTCAAGTTATCCTCCACACATATGAGTCCCCTGTCTCTTCCATGGTAAAAATAGGTGTTACTATTAGTGTTCCAACGATGAAGAATTGCTTTCTATAAATATTTGGGGATTCAGACTAGCTCTTGTCGCACTGTATATCATTCCTATGAACACTGGGCTTTCTGCTTCTCTTCACAGGGAGCCCAGCAGTCCTTGGAGGCAGCAGCTCAGAAGACAGGAGAGCCTCAAAGTTGTATAAATAAAGGGCTGATATGTTCAAACAGAAAAGAATTTTACATGCGCAAGCTGCACCTCGACATGACGCCGTTCCTGAAGGTGATCTCACACTGAGAAGACGAGGGGTTTTATAGACACATACACAGGAATTCCAGTTAATACACTTCTGCATGGTACAAAAAAACAGCTTCAGAAGTCCCTCAGAGTTCCTGCTTTATCAGAAGGGACAGAAAATAGGCAGCTTGTAGCAGAGGAAGATAGAACAAATTAGGACAGTAATCACAGGCAGCCATCGGGGACAAATCAGTTGGGTGTCTGGTTTGGTTGGTGGAGGACAGGGAAGAGAGAGGAGAAAGGATAACCTTGAACCACTCATAAAACAGGTAAATATAACTCATTTTATCTTGACAGTTGTTACAATAATTGTTACTGTTTTACCATTGTAAGCGGGCAGAGCTGATAATCCTACTATAGAGAAGGCTAATTCTTGAGTTAACTATTTAGAAGGCAACTGCCAATCCTCTTCTGGATGTCTGACCCTGTTTTCCGCTCACTAGGAGTTCATTACTTTCCCAAGCTCAGCTTCAATTCAGCTAAGGGTACTGAGAGTTCCTGTGGTGGGGATGGCACTTGTCCATCTTTGCAATACGCCCTCCTGCCCTGGCATCTAACAGCAACTGGCTCATGGAAGAGGCTTCCTAAATGCTCCATAAGTGGATCCCCTTCTCATCCCACAATCCTCTGACTTTAGAGCCTCTTTCTCCCCATTATTTGCCCCCCTCAGAGGTGAATGAACAAGAAATAAATGACCTTGGAGTGAAAGAAACTGATCAGGAACAAAGCAAGTCTTGGCCTGGAAGGATCTCAGGTCCTTCATACTACCCTCAAAAAACAAGATCCCAGGTCCTTGATAAGAAGTGGTGACTAAGAAAGATAGAAACAAAGGTGAAGATGTCAAACACTCATGGGGCTCATGATGAGATCACTTTCCAGTGCTGTAGACTGGCAGGGACTTCAAAGTTCATGTGGGTCACCCTCCTAACCTCACTGGTCCAGAGTTCTTAGGTTCCAACTGCTTTGAGTGGTCCCAGTCCCAGCTTTGACAGGTGGGGCTTTGATTCCGAGTCACGTATTTGCCCCAAATCTGTCTCTCTCCATGGCTGGGCTCTTCTTTCCTGTTTCCTCTTAGATAGGCTCTTTCCCCATGGTTTCAAGGTAGCCATGAGCTTCTGTTTTCTAAATCACTGGCCTAGCTTGCATGGCCATGCACAAATGAATCACCATGGCCAGAGGAATGGAAGACACTGATTTTCCCAGCCTGGAGCCATAGGAACTCAGAGTGGGGAGGAGAGGAGTGTTTCAAAAAGGAAAACTTATAAGTAGAAGAAGATAATGGTTCTGGGAAGCAAAACTAAAGATTTTCCTAGAAGTATTCCAAATAATTACTTTGATTCATTATTCATCGTATGCCACCAAAATAATGTACCACAGTCTGGGTGATTTAAACAACAGAAATTAATTTTCTCACAATTCTGGAGGCCAAAAGTCCAAACTCAAGGTGTCAGCAGAGTTGATTTATTCTGAGGTCTTCTCATTGCTCGTAGATAGCTATCTTCTCTCTGTGTCTTTACGTGATCTTTCCTCTACACATGTCAGTGTCCTAATCTCCTCTTGTTTAAAGACACCAGTCATATTAGCTTATAGACCATCCAAACAACTTCATTTTACCTCTTTAAATATCCTGTCTCCAAACACAGTCACATTCTAGGGTACTGAGGGTGGACTTCAACATACGAATTTCAGAGAAACACAATTCATCCCCAAACACTTATGTTAATGAAACTATGCTCTTCTTTTCCTTAGCAACACTTTAGTTCTTCCCTTAGGGCTTGAAGAATTATGGTTGATGCTTCCTGGGATGCGATATCATCATTAGCACTATTCATTCATTCAACTCATAATGAGCATCCACTACCTACTGTGTGTCTGGCACTTTCTGGGCCTTTGAGATACATCAACAAACAAAACAGATAAAGCCTTGTCCAGGCAACATATACGGTAAATTAATAACTGCTATGTAAATAAGACAAGAACATATTTATGGAGCCTCTAGAAGCTGCAAGTGAGGGATTTTACAATTTTTTTGTGTGTATTTAGTGTCCACAGTGCTTTCCTGTTACACGTTTTCATTCAGCAATTTTGGCACCATATTATAGAAGGAAAGGCACTGTCATCCCCAAGGCCCACTTTCTTGTCCATCCTTTTCAAGACTCACAGAAATTATAACTCAGTCTACTTCTGCATGAGACTGATGGGGACACTCTAGACTTTCAGACTCCCAGACCAGTCCTTGCCCCTCATACTACATCTTTTCTTGCAAATGTTCAGTGTTAACAGCTCTCCCTAGATAGACCTTCTGCTTGCTGAGGTGGCAGCTGATAGACTCTTAGGGGCTGCCTCGTAGAAAGACTCAAATCTCAGGATTGTACATCAAAGGATGGAAAGCTCAAATCAAGAAAGGCACACAGGCTGTTCAACTCAGTCTATACTTTTCATCTCTGCACTTCCTGCCTAGTCAAAGGGCATTTCATTCATTTTTGGCTGGTGCATGTAGGAAGCAGTGCACGTTTCAGGGGATGAGGGTAAGAAATAAAAATATTGGAGCAGAAAAGGGAAATGGAAAGGGATATAAATAATCACAATTGCTGACATGAATGAAGAATTGTTCTGTGCTAGGCTCTGTTGTAAGTTTTATATGCAAGAACTTATTTAACTCACAAAGCGAATCTAAGAACTAGGTAGCATTATCCCATTTTACAGATGAGAAAAGTAAGGTCTTGAGAGGTGAAGTGACTTCTCAAATGTCATACAGTTGGTCAGGCAGCCCTGCGCCAGAGTCCATGTTTTGTTTATTTGTTTGTTGGGCACACCACGTGGCACGAAGAAACTAGCGCCCCCTGCAGTGAAAGTGTGGTCTTAACCGCTGGCTACTGCTACTGCTAAGTCGCTTCAGTGGTGTCCGACTCTGTGCGACCCCATAGACTGCAGCCCACCAGGCTCCCCTGTCCCTGGGATTCTCCAGGCAAGAACTCTGGAGTGGGTTGCCATTTTCTTCTCCAGTGCATGAAAGTGAAAAGTGAAAGTGAAGTCGCTCAGTCGTGTCCGACCCTCAGCGACCCCATGGACTGCAGCCTTACAGGCTCCTCCATCCATGGGATTTTCCAGGCAAGAGTACTGGAGTGGGGTGGAAATCCTGCTGCTGCTGCTAAGTCGCTTCAGTCATGTCCGACTCTGTGCGACCCCATAGACGGCAGCCCACCAGGCTCCCCCGTCCCTGGGATTCTCCGGGCAAGAACACTGGAGTGGGTTGCCATTTCCTTCTCCAATGCATGAAAGTGAAAAGTGAAAGTGAAGTCGCTCAGTCGTGTCTGACTCTTAGCGACCCCATGGACTGCAGCGCACCAGGCTCCTCCGTCCATGGGATTTTCCAGGCAAGAGTACCGGAGTGGGATGCCATTGCCTTCTCCGAGGGAAATCCTGGGACCCATGTTTTCAACCACTTCGCTATAAAACTTCCCTGCAGGCCTCAGCTGAGTCCTATCCAATCAAAATCAGCGCCTACCAAATTAGATAAGCAGCCAACACAGCTCCTTCTAGAAAATTCCATCCCTAAGCACTCATCCAGTCTTTGGCAGGAAGAGTTTCTGATTCTGCGGGGCTCTGCCATTCCCCTCCGTTTCACCTGCGTTCTGTGGAGTCAGCATAAAGCTTTGTCTCCCCATGATCGCTCATTTCCCTTCAGACAGGATACATTGAGTAACCACTGTGTATCAGACACTGTTAGGCGCTGAGAGTACAGAGATGAATCATCGCCATCCCTGGCCTTCCAAGGAATCTGTAATCTAAGAGGCAGATAAACAAAGAAGTGGATAGAATCAGCACAGTTTTGTGCAGAGGTCAGCCCAGGTTGCTACAGGAGAGACGCCGTCATTTATTACACGTGGAATCCTCCTCAGATTCAAGAACCTCTTTATAACACTGAAGGCAATGCTGTCAGCCCATTTTATAGGATAATCTGTATCAGGCTTAGATCTGGGGAAACATGATCAACCCAGAGTACATCTGGGTTCACATAAAAATTGACCCATGTTTTTTCTTTTTAAATCTATTTTTTGTAAAAGAAATGGTAATTGAGGAATAAATTAAGATAGAGTTTTTTTCCCTGGGAATTTTAATAAATTATCAGGGTTAGGTCATGATAGTGGGGAAGAAAAGAGCAATAATGCCAATTAATGCTAGATACAGAATTGAATATGCTTATACTCGACACTGACATCAAAGGGTATGTACGCTATGCCCAGAAGATATGAAGAATGAGAAATAAGCCTCCACCTCACAGCCATCACACAGGCAGTCATCGCTTGGTGCCCTTGAATCCCGACAGAGGGACCTGCCTGAAATGGGGTACCCTGAGTTGTCCCCTGTCCTTGGTTAGGAGTCAGGTGTTACTTGGATGTAACTTACGCAGGCAGGTGTGGGTACATCCCACCAAGAAGAGTCTGGCTGTCACTACCCTGAACCCTGTGGTCATGTGGGGAAGAGACAACATGGATTTCAGTGAGGAGAAGTAACGGCAAAACGATGCTCGATGCTCGAGACGTTGTCCAGAGGCGGAGTGGGCCCCTGAGGAGGGAAGTTCCGGTGTCCAGAGTCATTGAAACCTACTTTGTTGACCACCAGCAGGCAAGTTGCAGAAGAATCCCAAGCTGGTTTCCAGATGCGATGACCTCAGGACACTTGAAAATAATTTTGCCAGCAAGAATATTCAGGGCATTGAGTCTGTGACAGTTCCCCCAAAAAAGAAGCCCGAATTAAGTGGACTCTTATCAATATTAAAGTATCTGACCAGCAGTTGGGAAGCCCTGGGTATTCTCGGACTCTGAGCAACCTTGTCACACTTGTGGGACTCCTCTTCAGCTGCCTCTTCAGTAAGATGGAAATAGTAATACTGGAACCTCCCTACCTACCTCTCAATGGTGAGGCGAGAATTAGACGAAATAATAATTTTCAAGGAGTGTTCACATCTATAAAGGATTCGATTCACAAAGAAGAAAGAAATATTCACTGATCCCTGCTAAGAGCAGGCCTTCCACATATTAAACCTTATTTAATTTCCCCCACCCCCTTCCTGGTAAGTACAGTTCACCACTGTGTAGATGAGGAAACTGAGGATTGGTGAGATAAGCGAACCAAAGGGTGATGTAACTGGCGGGAGAGGGAGCTAGTTTTCAAAGCCACCAAACCCACAATTCCTCTTATTGATGAGGTTTATCTGTGCTGTTCCTGAGAAGAATTTAATTGTATATCTTTGTTTAGCCTTTCAGTACCTGGAAGAGGAACAGAGATTTAATACTTTCATCTTAATAATGCAAGATACCTTATGATTTTCATAAATCCATTCGCTTTATTGAAGAATGAATGTGAGATCTTTTTAATACATGAGAAAAGTTGTACGACCTTGCAGTTGAAACTCACAAATGAGACCCTGATTCCCTTCAAGCATCAATAAGGCATTGAAATTGGTCATATAGATGCATGTGTTAAATGATATGTTACAAAGAATTTCCAAATATATTTTCCTAATTTAGCTTTTCTAGAACTCTCTACAAAATGTATCATTACTCCCATTTCACAGATGGAGAGACTACTATCAGTCATACAGCGTGAGGCCAACTGGAGGCCCACCTCTGGCTCCTGCTCCCCTCCGCCCTATAGTTCTTTCCCGGAGCCTGCTATGGGCCTAGAAGTACCATGCTCAGATAGGGGCCTGGGTGTGAGGGGAGAGGGCAGGGCCAGTGGAAGGTTCTCCAAGAACAGCTGAGACCTTCAGGACACCTGGCCCAGCCCCTGTCTGTTGCAGAAACTGAGGCTCAGGAAGTAATTACCTCACATGACCTGTAAGGCCTGAGATGTAGGATCCAAGCTTCAGTGCACAAGGTCTGAGTCCAGGGCCTGCACCCCAACCCCTCGGGCAACTGTCTCTCTTGTCTGGTTTTAGCGCTGCAGTTTGTGTTTACCAAGTGTTTGTTACCATCCCCACTCACCCACACCCCTCCCCAGCCCTAGAATACCACACTGTTGCCAGCACTCTTTCTAAATACAGCTCAGTCATGCCACTGGTTTGCTTGAAATTTCCTACCACGTCCCCATTGGCCTTCCGGTTAAATCCTGGCATCAAAAAATGTATTTCTTTTATAAATAGAAAAATAGAGCAAACGAAAAAAAAATTTTTTTAACTCCAGACTGCAATATGCAATATCTGGCTGGCCAGAGTCTGATTCCCACTGTCTGGGCACTGAGGCCACGCCGACCATCCCCGGCGCCAGCACAGCCTCCTTGCTCTGCGGGAACTGCCCGCCTCCCCTTCCCCGCAGGACTTCGCACCTCTGGTAAACAAACCTCCCCAGCCTAATTTAGCTTCACCTCCCCTGAGGTCCTGCAGAAACCTGTCATATCACTACATTTATCACACTGCATGGCAACGGTGAGATTTCTTGTTTCTCTACTGAGAAACAAGTTACTGAGCTTCTCACAGATTTTTTCAGCTCGGTGCCCTCGGCGTCCAGCACAGTCCCTTGCACACAACAGACACTCAATATATAGTCGTAAGCTGAATGAACAGATGAAGAGCGAATGACCTGGCCAGAATAACTGAGCTGGGATCTGAATTTTCTGTCCTTTGGTTTGTTTGGCTCACTTGAGTATTATTGCCTGTGTTTCAATCATTGCCTTTGTAACTCATTAAAAGAGACAGCATTTTATTTAGTTTTGGTTTTTCCAGTTCAAATCTTGAATTCAAAATATATTCAGGAAGTTTAAAATATTTAACTATAAAAGGGTATGTCTCCCAGCTGGGCTCCCTCCCCATCCCACGCCACTATTGGCTGGTTTTCTGTGTACCCTTCCTGGGGTAGAGACATATTTTATATATGTTTTCACATATTATACTGGAGGAGGAAATGGCAACCCACTCCAGTATTCTTGTCAGGAGAATTCCATGGACAAAGGAGCCTGATCCATAGGGTCAAAAAGAGTCAGCCAATACTGAAGTGACTTAGCAGGTTACGTATTATACACATTGCTTACGGTCTTACTTTTTTGTTTTACTTAATATATCTTGGAGTTCTATTTCAATTCATTAAGAGATCCTTTTTAATGGTTGCATTGTATTCCATCGTGTAAATTACCGTGATTTACTTAATACATCCCCAATTGACGAGACATGTAAGTTGTTTCTAATATGCTGCAACGAATGACCTCAGATATGCCTTTTCACATGTGTGTTCATGTATGTAAAAAATAATAGGTTTTTGACACCTTTCTAAGCAACAGGCAGAATTTTTTTTCTTAAGGCCACACCACATGGCTTGTGGGGTCTTAGTTCCCGGACCAAGGATTGAGCCCACACTCTTGGCAGTGGAAGCAGGAAGTCCTAACCACTGGACCACCAGGGAACCCCCCAGAATTTCAAATTAAAACTATTTATGTTTCTAACAGGGACTCATCAGAAAATTCTTTCCAAATCCCCAATTCTGTCTGCATCTCTCCATCTGTGAAAGGAAAAGAGTATTTCTTGCCCCTGAAAGCTCATAGCTGCTTGCTATTAAGACTGAAGGTTTATTCTTCTGGGCTTTGAAATTCTTCCAAAAGAGGAAGCTTGTTTTTCCCTTTTAATCCAATTTCCTGTTAGACTAAAAGGATTTATAAACAGGATTTTTAAAAATTTATCTCTTTTTCTAGTCTTCTAACTTAGCAGTTTACTAGACTGAGGCAGGTTTTTCCTGCAATCGTTTTTTTAAAAACCTTTCCATTTACTCAGGGATGAATTTTTCTTTTTTCTTTTTTTTACTGCATCAGGCCAAATCTGCTTTGTCTCCAAACGGACACATGCAAAAGAAGGAAAGTTACTTACCTGCTGTAGGTTTTCTTAGTCAGAATATCTTAGCAACCACAAACACTAAGCTAACAGGTGAGAAGCACGCCGGGTAAAAAGCCACCAAGCAAGCAGAGAATGTCAAAACAAATTAGCAGATAATTGTCTCTTCTCAAAGCAGCTTAGGTATTTGATGATAAAGTGGAAAACTGACTGTCAGCTAAAGGGTGAAGAACTGGAGTCCCCGGGGGAGGCTTCTAGGGCCTTCAGATTCCTTCTCCATGGCTGAAGTGAAGCTGTGTATTAAACAGATTCAGGTGACAAAGGCCAAGACCTGCCTTATAGAACACTGGGGGCTTTATTTGAGTCACTGACTCTACCTGCCACATTTCCTTGGCAACTTAAGAACTGCTCTTCCTGCCCTCTAGAGAAGACGCATGGTTCTCAATGCTGGCTGCATATTGGAATCACCCAAGAAGCCTTAAAGATGCTCCAGCTCCAGAAAGTCTGATTTTAACATTTGAGGTTAGGGCCTAGGAATCTTCAATCCTAAAGGAAATGAGTCCTGAATATTCATTGGAAGGACTGATGCTGAAGCTGAAACTCCAATACTTTGGCCACCTGCTGGGAAGAGCCAACTCATTGAAAAAGACCCTGATGCTGGGACAGATTAAAAGCAAAGGAGAAGAGGGTGGCAGAGGATGAGATGGTTGGATGGCATCACCAATTCAATAGACAAGAATTTGGGCAAACTCCAGGAGATGGTAAGGGACAAGGAAGCCTGGCATGTTGCAGTCCATGGGGCTGCAGAGTCAGACATGACTTGGAGACTGAACAACAACAACTGCCTAGGAATTTTTTTTTTTTTTTAAGTTTCACAGATAATTCTAAGATGCAGCCAGTGTTGAGGACCATCATTATAGAGATTTCTGGGTTGTGGGATTGCAAGCAGCTTGTATCACCCAGAGAAAGAAGAAAGGGTTTCATGTGATAAGAAATCCAATCCATGGTTATCCTGGAAACCCTACAAGCCTGACCCTTTTGCTCCCCCACTTGAATCCCTCAGTACCTTCCATGTGTTTTAAAGGTAAAGACCAAGGTACTGAGAGTCTGACTTGTCCCCAACCTTTCCACTTTGCCCCATCTCAACAGTGGTCACACTGGAACCCCCTCGAATCCCTGCAGGTACCTCGCTGCCTTCTGTCAGTCCATCTTTGCCAGCGACATTCTTTTGCCCAAGTAGGCCAGGCATGGAGCACAGCTTGGACAGGTAGAGAAGCCTTCCAGAGAGAATGACAGATGAAGACAGTGCTCAAGGTCATTGCTAAGCCCACCTGGCTCTTCAGGGCCATTCACCCTGGCAACAGATTTCTTGGACACTTAAGTTAAAATAAACTGACAAAGGAGGAGAAGAGACCACTAAGAAAACTGGATTCCCTTGTAGCAAAGGGCATGGACCCTAGGAGTGCTTGCATTTATTGTGTCTTATGTATCTTTTGTTGTTGTTACCTAACAGGCAAGTAGAGAAGAGATGGATGATCATGAAGAAGGCGGAGAACTCAGAGAAAATCATCCAGACGCTCAAGGTAGAGACAGTTGGGTTGGGTTTTATCATATCTGATTACAATAATTGTGGGATGAATTGTGCATCTGTGCATTGTTCAAAGATGTTAATGAGGAATGACCGTTCCATTTCCTGTCAGGCCATGGGTTGGAAGTCAGAGTATAGACTCTGATGCACTCTTAATGCATCACAAGCCAACTGATAATGACATGCTTTTATGTCCTTGGACTTGAGAGATTTATTTCCTGCCAGCGGCTGCAGATTGATGGAAGGCAGTGGAGACTTTGGGGCATTACAAAAAGACCCCACATGCACGTCTGTCTCTGGCTTCTCCTGCTTTCCCCAGCACTTGGGTATGCAGGTGAGGGACCTTAGATTCCCTGTCTGGAGGGACGACCTTACAACAAAGGGAGACAGCATCTTTGGAGACCCAGCCCCTGACACCCACAGCTCTGGGTGACCAGAGCTGTTTGAATGTAACTTCCTCCAAAAACGATGCTGCATTTGATAATGATGATGACTCTGGGAAAGATTGGGCCCAGAACTAGGCTTTGGGGCATAGCTCATATTCTAATACCCTGAACTGGAAGCTCTTCCCTGGAGGGGAGCACCTGGGCTTGCTACAGGATGCTTCAGTTAGCTAGGCCCAGGTCCACAGAGGTGGACTTTATCCTCATTGCTTCTTACAGAAGTGGAAACAGTTGTGTGAGAAACACTTGCATTCTCAAGGAGTGGATGCAGGGTCCGCCAGAATTGCTTTTGTGGATTGCTGTATAAAAGCGTCCAGCAGAGGGAGCCAGAAGGTGAAAGTGAAGTTGCTCAGTCGTGTCTGACTCTCTGCGACCCCATGGACTGTAGCCCACCGGGCTCTTCCATCCATGGAATTTTCTAGGCAAGAGTACTGGAGTAGGTTGCCATTTCCTTCTCCAGGGGATCTTCCCAACTCAGGGATCGAACCCGGGTCTCCCGCATTGCAGGTGGACGCTTTACCGTCTGAGCCACCAGGGAATCCCTGGAGGGAGCCAGAGAGGGCTGAAATCCCGCCTCTGCTCTGTTCCCAGGCGCTCCACCCCTGGGTGCATCCACCCAGGGGAGGCTCCTTTCCCTACTTGGTCCTTCTACTGGGACACCTTTCTGTAAGTCACATAAGGTTCTCTGGATAGCCGGTCAGCAGCAGATCTGAGCAGATGAGTGGAGAGCCTGGGCTCTGGAGATGGAC
Organism: Bubalus kerabau; assembly: GCF_029407905.1. NCBI lineage: Eukaryota > Metazoa > Chordata > Mammalia > Artiodactyla > Bovidae > Bubalus > Bubalus kerabau. Next base: position 144,670,375 of record NC_073626.1, read on the forward strand.
TACCTACCTCTTCCTTAACCTCCCCACCTCAGTATCCTGTTTTCAGAGACGAAAACAGGACTGCCCTTGGACTTCCCTGGTGGTCCAATGGTTAAGACTCCTAGATCCCACTGCAGGGGGCGCGGGTTTGATCTCTGGTCGGGGAACTAAGATCCCACATGCTGCATGGGTTGACTGGAAAATTGTCAGGAAAAAAAAAACAAAACAGTACTGCCCTGCCCTGCCCTCATAAGTTTGCATGAGGCATAAATGAAGTAATTCATGTACCATAGCCCTTTAATGAATATGAATCTCAACTTGGATATCTCAATGAATAACCATGTACCCTCTTCACAGCCACATTTTACCAGTCTGTGAAATGATGGCACGATTCTTCCTATCCTGTCTGGACCCTCATAGGGTCCAGAGAGACCATAGAACTCACTGGAGATAAGAGTGCAAGTCATGGATTTGGGGGTTGCACCCTAACTTGATCTTTTTCTAGTTTCTATCTTTTGCTATTTTTTTCAAATGACACTCCCTCCCAAAATTAATTTTAATATTCATTATAATTTTATACTCATTTTTAAATTTTTCATTGCTTCTGAATATCAGACAATAAAATATTACAGTAGCCTGATCCCTGTGTTCAGTCAAACTTTTAAGCAAGGTTTCTGCTGACCTGCGTCTCCTGCCACCTCCGTTTTAAAAGCTGAGTAACAATAACCAGGGAAATGTATTCCGGTCTTCATATCTTCCATATCGTAAATCGCATATCCAGACTGTGAACACTGATGAGGCTCCAAGGTCTTGGCCAAGTGCAGTGGAGGTTTTACGCAGTGCAGAACATGGCCAAATCTAAGCAATGACCAAGTCAAAACAGATTTCCTGGGAGGGACAGGCCCTGGCTCAGTTCCATAAAGGTTACTCAGTCTTTTACCCAGTGAAATATCACCACAGAAAATTAAAGAAAGCATTTGCCTGTCCCGAATGATAAATGCTAATGTTCAAAAAGGATTTCAAATCTTTGAAGGGAAAAAAAGGAGGGAGTGCCAAGGAATTTTTTTTAACTATTTAAGGATCAGTTTTCCCCTCGTGGGTCTTACAACTAATTGTCAGGATTTTTTTCCTCCTCTAAATTAAGTAGTGAGCTGCAAGATTAACTATAAGCAATGAGCCAGGGCCACATCCAGTGAGAATACCCTGAGTCTTGGACAGGCTGAGAACACAGCATGCAAGTTTTCACAAGACAGGTCAAATCAGCAACCCCCAAGTCAGAGAGGGCTTGGGAAACAGCTCTTATTTTAAATATGAAACTTTTCTTTCTGCCTCTTTCTCACCCCCGAAGTCCAAGGAAGGAATAAAATTTCCATTCTTTTTTTTTTTTCTTTTTGGCTGCACTGGGTCTTCATCCCTGTGCGTGGACTTTCTCTAGTTACGGTGCACAGGCTCCTCATTGTGGTGGCTTCTCTTGTAGCAAAGCAAGACCTTCAGTAGTTGTAGCACTGGGACTCAGTAGTTGTGACTCTCGGGCCCTAGAGCAGTAATTGCTCTAGGCTTCAGTAATTGCAGCACGTGGGCTGTGAGGTTGTGGCGCATGGGCTTAGTCGCTCCTCTGCATGTGGAATCTTCCCAGACCAGGGATCGAACCCATGTCCCCTGCATAGGCAGGAAGATTCTTATCCACTGGACAACCAGGGAAGTCCAAAATTTCCATTCTTCTTTCAATTCTTGTTTATTTCTTAGGCCAACTGCTCTCAAACTTCAGTGTGCCTCAGAACCATGTGGAAGACGTAAAAATAAAGATGTCTGGGCCTCCAGAGCTTCTGACTCACTAGATCTGGGCTGAGGTCATAGCATTTACAATTTTATTAAATTCCTCAGTGATTCTGAGGCTAGTGGTCCAGGGACCACACTTTGAGAACCACAATCTTGGGCCTTGCTTCGAGGATTTATCTCTCTGAATATGACAGTGACTCAGTTTAATCTGTTCTTTTGGACATAATAGGAGTATGAACATTGGAGGGCTCTGTTTAGGCAGCATCACAATAATCAAGAGCATCTATTATTGGGAATTCCCTGGTGGTCCAGCGGTTGGGACCGTGGGCCATGGGCCTGGGTTTAATTCCTAGTCAGGGAACTAGGATCCTGCAAGTCTCACAGTACAGCCAAAAGAAAAAAGAGCACCAATTATCAAATCTGAGTCCCTGGGTTCAAATCCTGGTTCCACCTCTTACTAACTGTGCAGCCTTGAGTAAGTTACTAAACTTCTCTGGGTATCTTTTCTCTTCATCTGTAAAACGGGGATACTATAGTACTTCTCTTGTGGGGTGGTTGTGATGTACAGGAGTTCATACATACAGTGTGCCTGCAAGAATGCCCTGCACACAGTGAGTACTCACTGAAGGTTAGATACCAGTCTACTTCTTAAATACCTTAGTTTAGTAGCCCTATCAGGAAAGACTTGTTCTCGATTTAACATGATGTAACATAATGATTTACTTACTTTCCAAATCTGTCTCATTTGCAGGGAGGCAGGGTGGGGTTGCTGGCTCTCAGGGACTGACTGAGTCCTCTTTGAGAGTCCTTCTTCTGCTGAGGTCCAGGGCCAGGTAGCAGATCCAGTCTGAATAAGGTCATGTTGCAGTAGTGACAGAACCCCTCGGAATGTGGCAGACCTTAAAATAGTCTCAGGAGCTTTGAAAGATCTGGGGAGCCCTGCATGAGTGCAGGGGGTCCTCAGTGACTAGCCTGAAACAATACAGGGTGGGAGACAAAAGGCAGATCTGGCAGAAAGCCTTAGAGACCAACCATTTCTATTCTACCAGGAAAAAAGGCTCAGAGCATCCTTGCTCTATCATGCAAGAGACAGATGTGCAGTAGTTAGGATGTTGGTTCTAACAAAGGCCAAAATAAAGTGACTTCAAACAAGAGGGAAGGTTTATTTCTCTCTCAGGGAAGGGTCTGAGCTGGCAGGCAGGGGGTGGGACAGCTCCACTCCACAGGGCTGTCCAGGACACAGGCTCTTTCTTATCATCTCTCTGGCATTCCATTTGCTGTCACTCCTGTCTGCCTGGTCAGAGCTGGCTCAGCTTCCCCTTCACCCTGCAGGACAAGGGAGGGAAAGGCCCAGCTGCCTTGTAAGAGCCTAATTCAGAATTGCACCTCTTCCACCTCTGCTCATATCCCGCTGGCTTACCTGGCTACAAGTGAGGTTGGGGAATGAAATGTCTTACTGTGTGTTCATGTGTCAAGCTAAAATGTGAGGGGGTCTGCCACCCAAACACAGGGCAGAATGGACATTAGGTGGGACTTAGCATCAGAGTCGGACACGACTGAAGCGACTTAGCAGCACAGCAGCAGCAGCATCTCTGCCAAGCTGGGTAGATAAGCAGATGCTACCACTTCCCTACCTCATGGACTCAGAGTCACCATGGTGGGCCATTTCTCTCTTCCTTTTTTTTGGCCGTGCCATACGGCATGTGGAATCCTAGTTCCCCGACAAGGGATCGAACCCATGCCCCCGCTTTAGAATCTGAGTCCCAGTCCCTGGACTGCCAGGGAAGTTCCATTTCTCTCTCTGCTGCAAACACCATACATGTTTTAGCCACCCCCTCTGTGACTGGCCTGAGAAGAGGAGCTTGTGTATCCCTGTTTCCCATTGGTCTTTACAGCATCAAAGGGAAAGCTAAAAATTATGATGCATTTGAGAATTTGCCTGATAACTTTCAAAAGTGCAGAGACTTCAGTGAGGCTTCAGTGCTCTCATTTCCACCAACCCCAGTAGGAACTGCCGAAGGAGCCAGACCCCTTCTTTGAAACTGAGCCCCTTATTAGGGAGCGGCCAACACCAGCTGCTCTCCTTCGCCCTCTCTATCATTTGATGACGCTGCCACCTCCCCCAGAGCACTGAAGTCTAATCCAATTTCACACATACTTATTGGTGCTGCTGCTGCTGCTAAGTCGCTTCAGTCGTGTCCAACTCTGTGCGACCCCATAGACGGCAGCCCGCCAGTCTCCTCTGTCCCTGGGATTCTCCAGGCAAGAATACTGGAGTGGGTTGCCATTTCCTTCTCCGACATACTTTTTGAGCAACCACTAAGTACCATATTTTAGCCCACATGTTAGGTATATTTCTTGAAGGCAAGGATGTGCATGATTTAGTCAGGCCTAGCAGATGTTGCATAGATAAATCAGTCCAGTAAATGGAGGAATGAGTGCCTGAGCATTCAGGAGATTCAAAGAAGACAAACCAAGGTTCCTACCCTTAAGAGCTTATAGGGAAGACTCAACTTTGGGCTTGGCATACTTGCTGTGAAGAAACAGTGCCTGCAGGGGTTAGTAAGGTCCAAGTCCTCCAGAAGGACTGCACTTACATACCCACAGCCACCAGTCAAGACCTGCATCTGCACAGAAGACACAGAAGCAGCCAATGGGGCGACCAATAAGGACGAGCCAGTGAGGAGGGCCTGGCCCCGCTGGCTTCTGTGTGAAGGGCCCTATGGCTGGCATGCCTTCATTAACCCAACAGTCTGGTCTAACGAATGGCTAGTGTACTAAGTAGTTACATCATAGCAGAGCTGGCCTGTCTAGCCCTGGTTTTTGTGAGAATCACTGGCCTAGACCTTTTCTAGCTAGAACCTGGGATTGTTTGAAATCTGGGCAGAATTTGGGGTCTCCTCCCAGACCTTGCTGTTGTTCAGTTGCTCAGTCGTGTCCGACTCTTTGCGACCCCATGGACTGCAGCACTGCCAGGCTTCCCTGTCCTTCACCATCTCCCGGAGCTTGCTCAAATTCATGTCCATCGAGTCGGTGACGCCATACAACCATCTCATCCTCTGTCATCCCCTTCTCCTCCTACCTTCAATCTTTCCCAGCATCAGGGTCTTTTCTAATGAGTCGGATCTTCGAATCAGGTGGCCAAATTATTGGAACTTCATTCCTTTCAATGAATATTCAGGGTTGATTTCCTTTAGGATTAAAATCCACCTGGGACTTGTTAGAAATCTGGGCAGAATCTGGGGTCTCCTCCCAGGCCTACCTGTGCCTTAACAGGATCTTCAAGTGCTTCGTGTGTCCATTATTATTTCAGAAACCCTGGAATAGCCTCATTGAGGAGACTGAGTTTCAGATTTGAAAGATATGGATTCAGTTACCAGTTCTGTCTTTGATTAGGCCCCAGACTCTAGAGAACATCACTTCTCTGGGCCGTAGATTCCTTTCCCTTAAACCAAGGAGGGGGCCTGGATAATCTCTCAGGGTCCATGTCCCACCCTCACTCTCTCTGCATCTGTGAGTCACCAGGGTTGGTGATAAGTGATAAGCAGAAAGCCAGGACTAGGGCTGGACCTCCCTCCCAAGCTCTTTCCACCACACCTGCTCCCAGGGAAAGCCAACCGCCATTCAACACATAAAGCTCTGCCGCCCAGTCAACCTTGGGTGGGCCCTGACCGAGAGAGTCTGGAAGGAGATCAGCAGCTCCTGTGCCGCACAAGCAGCCCAGGCTCAGCCACAGCAGCCGGTGAGTGAGAGCCCAACGGGTCAAGAATGAGAATACTGGCTTCACCACAGTCCTCCTGTACCGGCGTGAGGCAGCCAGGAACCCGCTGGCTTCTAGGCTTTGACTTCCTCCCGCATCAGGAAATAACAAGGCTGACCTTTCAGTCTCTACTGCTCATTTCCTGTGACTCGGTGATCTTGGGATTGTTTCTGTTAAGGCGAAGAACAGAAGTCTCAGTGTTACCACCGAGAAGCTCCAGGGTTCAGACCCCAGATTCCGGCCTTCTTGAGTTTTCAGCACTCACTTCACAAATGGGGATTTCCTTCATTTACTTAGCAACCATTTGCTGATCCCCTGCTAATTGCCAGGCCCTCCATGACTGGATAAGACACACTCTTTATGGAACACCCACTCTGATAGAGCAGCCAGACAAATACAGGCATGGTTCAAACCATCTGTGTCTTCAATGTATTTAGCACTCCAAGAGAGCTGGTGCAGACCAACATGGGAGAGACGGGGAAAAGTCAGGGAGGGCTGCCTGGAGGAGGTGATGCCAGACATGCTGGAAGGAGTTTACTGAACCCAGAGCGCATTCACCCATTTGCAATGAAGCCAGTGAGACAGGGGCAGCAGTTCACCCTCACTGTGTGCCAGGCATCACAATTTCTCTGCAAATTGCTTCATTTAATTGTTATAACAATCCTGTAAAGAAGGAGCTCTTATTATTTTCATTTTGCCAGATGGGAAAACTGAGGCACAGCGAAGTTAAGGAATATGTCCTTGCTCACAGAACTGGGCAGAGGCAAGGCTGCAGACTCCATCTGTAGAGATCAATTCTCCTGGTTGTTAACAGTTACCAAAAGGAACGTTTGCAGACCCTGGAGTGCTGGCAGGTAGAGGGGGAGAAAGCAGAAAGGTCAAGGGTAAACGGAGAAGGAGAAATCTTCAGGCAGGTTTTCCAAGAGAAAAAAAACGTGTGGCAAATCGTGGAGAGGGAAGAGAGGACAGAAGGGCCCAGCAGTGGCTGTCTCTGCCTCCCAGGGGGTGGCGGCTTCTCTGGTGCCTGCCCCACCGGCGGCTCCCGGACCCTGCAGCACCGCCAGCACCAGGCCTTCCCCACCTGTCGTTCCTGACCTCCTTGCAGCGAGGCCGGGACTGCAGGCCCGGCTGGCCCCTGAGGGTCTGTGCTCCGGGCCTCCTGTGTCGGTTTTTCTTCTCCCAGTGGTGGTGTGTGATGTCTCTCCCTGCCAGGACCTCCTGCGGATCCCAGGCCTGGGTGAACACCCTCAGAGCCAGACGGTCTCAAAATCTGCCCAACAGGCCGACTCAGACTCTAGGAAGAAGGTGGGAGGCAGGCAAATGGGCAACACCCTGAAGTGCCAGCCAAACAGTATAAACTTTGCCATTTATAGTTTATCTTTTGGCTAGCTTTCGGGACATTGTCACTTGGGTAGAGAAAAGGGAAGGAATGTTTGACACTTACTCTGAAGCAGATCACTTTACAAGGTGCTTTTTTTTTTTCTTTTGGTACTTTTATCTCATTTTATCCTCACCATAACCATATAAGATAAAGTGCTTTATCCCTGTTTCCCAGAGGAGGCAAATGAGGCTGAGAGATTAGGTAACTAACCCATGGTCACACAGCCCTAAGTGAAGGAGCTGAGCCATGAACCCAGGTTTCTATACTCCAAGCCCCTGGCTCTTAAAAGCAGTAAAAGCCATCCATGTGTTTCTGATTAGGAAATAATTACAAGGTCGGAGAAACACCACAAAATTATGGCACCATTTTTTTTTAAGCCAGCATGAAACTTCGAGATTATTTAGAATCTCTACTAGTAGGTAAAGGAACTTGAGGTCTAAAAGCCAAGAGAATCATGCAAAACCGTGGCTAATAATGAAAACCGAGGTAACCCGAGTCTGCCTCAACTCAGTGTCCCTAGGTGTTTCATTTAGTTTAGATCAATTTACTTTGGTTTTGAAGGCGTTTCCTTAGGAGCAGTGCCCAACACCAGGAATAAACAGCTCCAAAAGGAACAAGAATAATGACTACCTAATTTGTGCCAAGAAGTGAAGCAGCCACTGATGCAAAGTTTCTCTTAAAGCTGGGGATAAAATAGGGAGACCAGAAGGACGTGCCCAGGAGGGGAGGCACTGCTCCTGCGCCAGCATCCATAGCCTGGAAGGTGCTTCCCACTGCAAAGGGCCGCCTCGCAATGTGGGTCTTGGCTCCTCACTTCCAGAACTGCTGTGCCTTGGTCTGCAGTCTCCGTATACTGCCAGGCTCTGATGTCTGGAGCCCTGGCACTGGGTTCAGGGTAGTCTGCTAGCTCTTAGCAGCCTAGATGACCTACACACGGTATCACTCCTTTATTTTTCCTTCTGGAAAGAATTTCAAAGTTCTCCTCTATAGTGGGAAGCGATGCATCCTTAAGACTGTTTCTGGCTCACTCCACTCAGCCCAGGATGGAAACCCCCCAGAATCCCAGAATACAGCTGTTGCCCCTTGATCCTGAAAATCCTCTTCACCTCCCAGGAAGTAAAGCTTATTTCTAACTTGACACCCAGATTCATCAAAACCAAAAAGAAGTTGAAACTAGAGACAAGAACAGCATAAGAAAGAAAAATCTATAGACCAGTCTCACTCGTATGTGTGTATCCAAACGTACCACAACTGAATTCAGTTTACCCCAGGAACTAAAAATGGTCTAACACTCAAAAATCTGTGTCCGTACTTAGGATCATCTCAATAGATGCAAAAGGAAAAATCAATTTATAAAATTCACCCATTCATGACTTAAAATGATCAAACTAGGAATGAAAGAGGAATACCTGATTTTGTTAAAGAGTAGTTTACATCACACTTGAATGGTAGAACTTCTGAAGCAGCCTCATTAGAGGCAAGACTAGGATAAGGACGCCCTCTATCACTGCTTCTCTTTCACCATTGTTCCCGTACAGTAGAGACAGCAAAATAAATGAAATAGAAGAGAACACAAAGGAGGAAATGACCCTGCCATTATTCTCAGACAATAGTACTACTTAGGTAAAAAATTGGAGAAGGCAATGGCACCCCACTCCACTACTCTTGCCTGGAAAATCCCATGGATGGAGGAGTCTGGTAGGCTGCAGTCCATGGGGTCGCTAAGAGTCGGACACAACTGAGCGACTTCACTTTCACTTTTCACTTTCATGCATTGGAGAAGGAAATGGCAACCCACTCCAGTGTTCTTGCCTGGAGAATCCCAGGGACGGGGGAGCCTGGTGGGCTGCTGTCTATGGGGTTGCACAGAGTCGGACATGACTGAAGCGACTTAGCAGCAGGTAAAAAATCTGAAGGCCTCTAAAGACAAGCTATTAAAAGACAAACAAAATTCAGCAAGATTACTAAACATAGTCGTTCAGTCTTAAGTTGTGTCTGACTCCTTGTGGCCCCATAGCCTGCAGCACACCAAGCCTCCTTGCCCTTCAATATCTCTCTGAGTTTGCTCAAACTTATGTCCACTGAGTTGATGATGCCATCCAATCATCTCATTCTCTGTCACCCCCTTCTCCTCCTGCTCTCAATCTTTCCCTGAGTATAGATCAATATACAAAAATCGATTGTGGAAAAAATTAGTGTTTGCAAAATAAAGTACAATTTATGATGCAATTTTAAAATAATTCTTATTATAGAAAACCTCAAACATGCACAAAGATGGATAGGACAGTGAGTTTCATGTACCCATCTCCTGGCCAATACTGTTCACCCATATTCCCAATCCCTTCTTCCCTTCCATAGTATCTGAAACCAGTTCCAGGCTCATACCATTTTACTCATATACATGTGAGTACATATCTCTAAAAGACAAGAAAAGACTCTTTTGACATAACCATACTACCACTGTTGTATCTAAAAATTAGAACTATTCTTTAATATAATTGGATATCCAATCAGTTTTTTCAACATCCTAGTTGTCTCAAAATTATTATAATTGTTTTTTATTTTGTTTGTGGTTGGTTAATATGACTTTTTTTGGTTGACATATGGCTTTATAGGTTTTCCTCATTTATTTTTTTCCCTCCCTCATTTAGTTTATTTTTAGGAAATTGGGTCACTTGCCCTGTAGAGTTTCCCACAATCTAGATTTTGCTGATTGTATTCTCATGGTATAGTTTTCCATGTTTCTCTGTCTTCTGTATTTTCTGTAAATTAGTACTTAGCTCTAGAGACTTGATCAGAGTCAAGTTTGGTTTTTCCATTTGACAAGACGACTTTACGGAGGAGGGCACTGTGTTCTTGTTCTTCCCTTGGGAGGCATGATGTTTACTGGTCTCTTCATGATGTTAGCAGCTGCAGAGCCATTAATTCATTAGAGGTTATGAAATAGTAATATTGAAATCCTATCATACTCACTTCATTTATTACTTGGGAAACTCCTACCAGAATTTTTTTTCTTCTACTGTTTAGCTGTCTAGTGGTGTTGATTAGAAGGCAGGATAAATGTAATTTTAAGACATATATAGTATTTATTTTATATTAATATACATATATAATAAAGTGGTCATGTATGGATGTGAGAGTTGGACTGTGAAGAAAGCTGAGTGCCGAAGAATTGATGCTTTTGAACTGTGGTGTTGGAGAAGACTCTTGAGAGTCCCTTGGACTGCAAGGAGATCCAACCAGTCCATTCTGAAGGAGATCAGCCCTGGGATTTCTTTGGAAGGAATGATGCTAAAGCTGAAACTCCAGTACTTTGGCCACCTGATGCGAAGAGTTGACTCATTGGAAAAGACTCTGATGCTGGGAGGGATTGGGGGCAAGAGGAGAAGGGGACGACAGAGGATGAGATGGCTGGATGGCATCACTGACTCGATGGACGTGAGTCTGAGTGAACTCCGGGAGTTGGTGATGGACAGGGAGGCCTGGCGTGCTGCAATTCATGGGGTCGCAAAGAGTCAGACATGACTGAGCAACTGATCTGATCTGATAATAATTATTATAATATAAAATATTGTATATATCCTATGTGTATAGAATACACATATATATATCCAAGCAATAAATCAATAAATCTAAAAAAGTATTAGACTTTCATGAAGAAATTATAAATTTTATTAAATTAACTAAAAATAGGCCTGAATAAATATAACATTCTATATAATGCTACATATAATATTCATAGATTTGAAAGTGACAGTTCTCCCTAAATGTATCTATTAATTCAATGAAACTCCATTTTTAAAAATCCCCAATAGGGTTTTTGGTGGAAGTTGATTCCAAAATTCATAAAGAAGGGCCAAAAATAGCCAATACAATTTTGAAGAAAAGCAAAGAGAAAGAGTTTGCCCAGTCAAATATCAAAAATTACTTTAAGGTTGATGATGTTGACTTTGGGAGAGACAGAGTAAAGAATCTAGAAATAAATGCACCCATATATAGAAGTGATATGTGGAAAAGTATTATAAAACAGTGGGGAAAGCACAAACTATTATTCACTATATAATTTTGAGATAACTGATTATCCAATTTTTAATCCTTACTTCACAAAGTATCAAATATATTCAGGATCTAAATGTGAAAAGCAAAATTCTTAAGCCTTTAGAAGAAAATATACAAGAATATCTTTATGAATTCAAGAAGGGAAAATTTTCTTACACATGATTCAAAATACAAACCAAAAAGAAAATTACTGACAAACCCAATTATATTAGAATTAAAGTTTTTGACATGTTATAGTTAAAAAAAACAAATATAGAAGACAGTATCTTTAGTGCATTTAGCCAACAAAGTATTAGTACCCCAAATGCACCAAAAACTGCTACTAATATAGAATGAAAAAGACAATGAACCCAAATGAAAAATGGGTTGTGGTTTTTTAGTTTATTGTTTTTTTAAGGGGGGGGGGGACCTAAATAAATAACCATTTATTTATTAGTCAAACTTGCTAATCAGGAAAATTCAAATTAAAACAAAGAGATATCATTTCATATAAATCAGATGAGCAAAAAAATTTTAAGTCTCTAAACACTCATTATTAATAAAGGTATGGAGTTTTAGAAACTCAGAGCAATTTGGAAATACCCAATAATACCCAATAAATTGAATGGATGGACAGAGGATGAGATGGTTGGATGGCATCACCAACTCGATGGACATGAGTTTGAGCAAGCTCCAGAAGTTGGGTGATGCACAGGGAAGCCTGGTGTGCTTCAGTCCATGGGGTCACAAAGAGTCAGACACAACTGAGCGACTGAACTGAATTGAATAAATTGAAGATGCATGTACTCTGCAACCTAACAAGTCCATTCCTAGATATACCTTAGAGAAACTCACATATAAACAGTTACTCAAGAAGGTACCTTGCAGCATTGTTTGTAATCACACACACACACACACACACACACACACACACACACACAAAACCTGGAAATAAAACAGCCATCAACAGCAAAATGGATAAATTGTGGTAGGTTTATACAACAGAATGGGCTTCTTTGTGGCTCAGACAGTAAAGAATCTGCCTGCAATGCAAGAGACTGAGCTTCTATCCCTGGGTCAGAAAGATCCCCTGGAAAAGGGAATGGCAACCCACACCAGTATTCTTGCCTGGAAAATTCCATGGACAGAGGAGCCTGGGGTCACAGAGTTGGACACAACTGAGCAAGTAACACCATACAATGGAATGGGGCTTCCAAGGTGACGCTAATGATAAAGAACCCACCTACCAATGCAGGAGACATAAGAGACACTGGTTCAATCCCCTGGGTTGGAAAAATCCCCTGGAGAAGAACATGGCAACCACTCCAGTAATCTTGCCTGGAGAATCCCACGGACAGAGGAGCCTGGTGGGCTAGAGTCCACAAGGTCACACAGAATCAGACACAACTGAAGTGACTTAGCATGCACGTATACAATGGAATAAGGTATAGCAGCTTAAAATTAATGAATGAAAACTGTGTGCATTAACAGGGATTAATCTCAAAAACATGGACTTCTCAGGTAGCTCAGAAGTAAAGAATCCACCTGCCAAGCAGAAGACACGGCTTCAATCACTGGGTTGGGAAGATCCCCTGGAGGAGGGCACAGCAACCCACTCCAGTATTCTTGCCTGGGAAATCCCATGGACAGAGGAGCCTGGCAGGCTACAGTCCATGGGGTCATAAAACAGTAGAACATGACTGAGTGACTAAACAACAATAACAATCTCAAAGACAAAATGATAAGCAAAATAAAGCATGTTGCATAAGTGATACAATACTATTGATACAAAGTTTTAGTATGTAAAATAACATCATCTGTTGTTTACAGGTGCATTTATATGTGGTAAAGATATAAAAATAAACATAAGGACTGTGTCCATCAGTCCCCAGGTCTCACTTGCAGTCAATACACCAGTACTATCCAGTGTAGCTCTGCTGCTGCTGCTACTAAGTCACTTCAATCATGTCCGACTCTGTACGACCCCATAGACGGCAGCCCACCAGGCTCCCCTGTCCCTGGGATTCTCCAGGCAAAAACACTGGAGAGGGTCCAGTGTAGCTCTCAGTTCAGTTCAGTTCAATTGCTCAGTCATGTACAATTCTTTGCGACACCATGAATTGCAGCACGCCAGGCCTCCCTGTCCATCACCAACTCCCGGAGTTCACTCAGACTCACGTCCATCAAGTCAGTGATGCCATCCAGCCGTCTCATCCTCTGTCGTCCCCTTCTCCTTCTGCCCCCAATCCCTCCCAGCATCAGGGTCTTTTCCAATGAGTCAACTCTTCACATGAGGTGGCCAAAGTACTGGAGTTTCAGCTTCAGCATCAGTCCTTCCAATGAACACCCAGGACTGATCTCCTATAGGATGGATTGGTTGGATCTCCTTGCAGCCCAAGGAACTCTCAAGAGTCTTCTTCAACACCACAGTTCAAAAGCATCAATTCTTCAGCACTCAGCTTTCTTCACAGTCCAACTCTCACATCCATACATGATCACTGGAAAAACCATAGCCTTGACTAGACGGACCTTTCTTGGCAAAGTAATGTCTCTGCTTTTTAATATACTATCTAGGTTGGTCATGGAGAAGGCAATGGCACCCCACTCCAGTACTCTTGCCTGGAAAATCCCATGGGCGGAGGACTGCCTGGTAGGCTGCAGTCCATGGGGTCGCTAAGAGTCGGACACAACTGAGCGACTTCACTTTCACTTTTCACTTGCATGCATTGGAGAAGGAAATGGCAACTCACTCCAGTGTTCTTGCCTGGAGAATCCCAGGGATGGAGGAGCCTGGTGGGTTGCCATTGTCTACGGGGTCGCACAGAGTCGGACACGACTGAAGCAACTTAGCAGCAGCAGCAGCAGGTTGGTCATAACTTTCCTTCCAAGGAGTGTCTTTTAATTTCATGGCTGCGATCACCATCTGCAGTGATTTTGGAGCCTCAAAAAATAAAGTCTGACATTGTTTCCACTGTTTCCCCATCTATTTCCCATGAAGTGATGGGACCAGATGCCATGATCTTCGTTTTCTGAATGTTGAGCTTTAAGCCAACTTTTTCACTCTCCTCTTTCACTTTCATCAAGAGGCTTTTGAGTTCCTCTTCACTTTCTGCCATAAGGGTGGTGTCATCTGCATATCTGAGGTGATTGATATTTCTCCCGGCAATCTTGATTCCAGCTTGTGCTTCTTCCAGCCCAGCGTTTCTCATCATGTACTCTGCATAGAAGTTAAATAAGCAGGGTGACAAATATACAAAATATACAGCCTTGACGTACTGCTTTTCCTATTTGGAACCAGTCTGTTGTTTCATGTCCAGTTCTAACTGTTGCTTCCTGACCTGCATATAGGTTTCTCAAGAGACAAGTCATGTGGTCCGGTATTCCCATCTCTTCAAGAATTTTCCACAGTTTATTGTGATCCACACAGTCAAAGGCTTTGGCATAGTCAGTAAAGCAGAAATAGATGTTTTTCTGGAACTCCTTTGCTTTTTCCATGATCCAGCTGATGTTGACAATTTGATCTCTCGTTCCTCTGCCTTTTCTAAAACCAGCTTGAACAACTGGAAGTTCACAGTTCACATATTGCTGAGGCCTGGCTTGGAGAATTTTGAGCATTACTTTACTAGCGTGTGAGATGAGTACAATTCCGCGGTAGTTTGAGCATTCTTTGGCATTGCCTTTCTTTGGGATTGGAATGAAAACTGACCTTTTCCAGTCTTGGGGCCACTGCTGAGTTTTCCAAATGTGCTGGCATATTGAGTGCAGCACTTTCACAGCATCATCTTTCAGGATTTGAAAGAGCTCCACTGGAATTCCATCACCTCCACTAGCTTTGTTTATAGTGATGCTTTCTAAGGCCCACTTGACTTCACATTCCAGGATGTCTGGCTCTAGGTGAGTAATCACATCATTGTGATTATCTGGGTTGTGAAGATCTTTTTTGTACAGTTCTTCTGTGTATTCTTGCCACCTCTTCTTAATATCTTCTGCTTCTGTTAGGTCCATATCATTTCTGTCCTTTATCGAGCCCATCTTTGCATGAAATGTTCCCTTGCTATCTCTAATTTTCTTGAAGAGATCTCTAGTCTTTCCAATTCTGTTGTTTTCCTCTATTTCTTTGCATTGATAGCTGAGGAAGGCTTTCTTATCTCTCCTTGCTATTCTTTGGAACTCTGCATTCAGATGCTGATATCTTTCCTTTTCTCCTTTGCTTTTCACTTCTCTTTTTTTCACAGCTATTTGTAAGGCCTCCTCAGACAGCCATTTTGCTTTTTTGCATTTCTTTTCCTTGGGGATGGTCTTGATCCCTGTCTCCTGTACAAAGTCATGAACCTCCGTCCACAGTTCATCAGGCACTCTGTCTATCAGATCTAGTCCCTTAAATCTATTTCCCACTTCCACTGTGTAGTCATGAGGGATTTGATTTAGGTCATACCTGAATGGTCTAGTGGTTTTCCCTACTTTCTTCAATTTAAGTCTGAATTTGGCAATAAGGTGTTCATGATCTGAGCCACAGTCATCTCCTGGCCTTGTTTTTGCTGACTGTATAGAGCTTCTCCATCTTTGGCTGCAAAGAATATAATCAATCTGATTTCGGTGTTGACCATCTGGTGATGTCCATGTGTAGAGTCTTCTCTTGTGTTGTTGGCAGAGGGTGTTTGCAATGACCAGTGTGTTCTCTTGGCAAAACTCTATTAGCCTTTGCCCTGCTTCATTCCATACTCAAAGGCCAAATTTGCATGTTACTCCAGGTGTTTCTTGACTTCTTGCTTTTGCATTCCAGTCCCCAATGGTGACCCACTCCAGTACTCTTGCCTGGAAAATCCCACGGATGGAGGAGCCTGGTATGCTGCAGTCCATGGGGTTGCTGAGTCGGACACGACTGAGCGACTTCACTTTCACTTTTCACTTTCATGCACTGGAGAAGGAAATGGCAACCCACTCCAGTGTTCTTGCCTGGAGAATCCCAGGGATGGGGGAGCCTGGTGGGCTGCCATCTATGGGGTCACACAGAGTCAGACACAGCTGAAGCAACTTAGCAGCAGCAGCAACCCCTATACTGAAAAGGGCATCTCTTTTGGGTGTTAGTTCTAAAAGGCCTTGTAGGTCTTCATAAAACCGTTCAACGTCAGCTTCTTCAGCATTACTGGTTGGGGCATAGACTTGGATTACCGTGATATTGAATGGTTTGCCTTGGAAACAAACAGATATCATTCTGTCGTTTTTGAGATTGCATCCAAGTACTGCATTTCGGACTCTTTTGTTGACCATGATGGCTACTCCATTTCTTCTAAGGGATTCCTGCCCGCAGTAGTAGATATAATGGTCATCTGAGTTAAATTCACCCATTCCAGTCCATTTTAGTTCGCTGATTCCTAGAATGTCGACATTCACTCTTGCCATCTCTTGTTTGACCACTTTCAATTTGCCTCGATTCATGGACATAACATTTCAGGTTCCTATGCAATATTGCTCTTTACAGCATTGGACCTTGCTTCCATCACCAGTCACATCCACAACTGGGTATTGTTTTTGCTTTGGCTCCATCCCTTCATTCTTTCTGGAGTTATTTCTCCACTGATCTCCAGTAGCATATTGGGCACTTACCAACCTGGGGAGTTCCCCTTTCAGTATCCTATCATTTTGCCTTTTCATACTGTTCATGGGGTTCTCAAGGTAAGAATACTGAAGTGGTTTGCCATTCCCTTCTCCAGTGGACCACATTCTGTCAGACCTCTACACCATGACCCGTCCGTCTTGGGTGGCCCCACATGGCATGGCTTAATTTCATTGAGTTAGACAAGGCTGTGGTCCATGTGATCAGATTGACTAGTTTTCTGTGATTATGGTTTCAGTGTGCCTGCCCTCTGATGCCCTCTTGCAACGCATACCGTCTTACTTGGGTTTCTCTTACCTTGAGAGATACATGGGATATCTCTTCACGGCTGCTCCAGCAAAGCACAGCCGCTGCTCCTTACCTTGGACGAGTTGCCCCTCCTGACCTTGAACGTAGAGTAGCTCCTTTCAGCCCTCCTGCACCCGCACAGCCGCCGCTCCTTGGATGTGGGGTAGCTCTCTCGGCCGCCGCCCCTGATCTCAGATGTGGGGTAGCTCCTGTCGGCCACTCCTGCGCCATCACAGCCTGGTAACTCTACTGGTTGTTAAAATCTGAAAGTACTGTTAGTGTGTGCAATCAGTGTATCCAACTCTTTGCCACCCCATGCACTGGGGCCCGCCAGGCTCCTCTGTCCAAGGGATTCTCTAGGCAGGAATACTGGAGTGGGTTGCCATTTCCTCCTCCAGGGGATCTTCCCAATCCAGGGATCGAACCCACATCTCCTGTGACTTCTGCATTGGCAGGCACTCTTTATCACTGAGCCACCTAGGAGAGACCTGTGTAGGAGAGGAAAAACTTTTCTTCTACTCTCTTTGAGGCCCTAGCTGGGCCTGAAAATTAAAATGACAAAGACAGACTAGGAGAAAAGCACACAAATTTATTTGATATAAGCTTTATGTCACATGGGAGGTTTTATAAACAAATAAGGACCCAAAGAAGTGGTTAAGCCTGAGCATTTTTTTAAGTAGGTTTGATGAAGAGTGGAGAGTTGTGGGAAAATGTGATAGGAGAAAGGGATAAGTACAAAGGGTAATCAAGTTGAGGAAGGAGAGCAAGGCTTGTTTGTCTGCTTTCCTCTCAGAGTCCCTCTGTCTTCAGAAATAAGGGTGCTCCCTTCCTCCAGGTATTGAGTAGGCCAAAAAGTTCTTTTGAGTTTTTCCATAACATCTTACAGAAAAACCCAAACAAACTTTTTGGCCAACCCAATAGAACCTACTTCTTACATGAGTAGCAGGTCTGATAATTTGCACTCCCCTTTCTCAGATTCCTTCCACTTAAAGTAGTCAATATGCCAAGGTGCAGTGTTTAGGGGGTAGCATATTCTGAACTCAGTCAGTTGATAAATACCAAAGTTAAGGGCTTCCATGGTGGTTCAGTGGTAAAGAATCTGCCTATATTGCAAGAGATGGGAGTTCAATCCCTGGGTCGGGAAGACCCCCTGGAGAAGGAAATGGCAACCGACTCCAGTATTCCTGCCAGGATAATCTCACGGACAGAGGAGCCTGGCGGGCTATATGGGGTCACAAAGAGTTGGACATGACTTAGTGACTCCCCTCTGGGGAGAGAGTGAGGGGAATAGGATTTTATGTGATACAATAAAGTCTTAGATGATATCTGAATTGTTTTATCTCTTCAGAAAAAATGTGCATCGAATATGGCAAAATGTTAAGATTTCACAAAGGTAGGTGGTAAGTACATGGGTAATCATTATACAGTAGTTTTTCTATGCTCTGCTGTTTTAGCTTTTTTAAAAACAGTTAAAAGACATGGGCATACCAGACCACCTGACCTGCCTCTTGAGAAACCTATATGCAGGTCAGGAAGCAACAGTTAGAACTGGACATGAAACAACAGACTGGTTCCAAATAGGAAAAGGAGTTCATTAAGGCTGTATATTTTGTATATTTGTCACCCCACTTATCTAACTTATATGCAGAGTACATGATGAGAAACGCTGGGCTGGAAGAAGCACAAGCTGGAATCAAGATTGCCGGGAGAAATATCAATCACCTCAGATATGCAGATGACACCACCCTTATGGCAGAAAGTGAAGAGGAACTCAAAAGCCTCTTGATGAAAGTGAAAGAGGAGAGTGAAAAAGTTGGCTTAAAGCTCAACATTCAGAAAACGAAGATATCATGGCATCTGGTCCCATCACTTCATGGGAAATAGATGGGGAAACAGTGGAAACAGTGTCAGGCTTTATTTTGGGGGGCTCCAAAATCACTGCAGATGGTAATTGCAGCCATGAAATTAAAAGATGCTTATTCCTTGGAAGGAAAGTTATGACCAACCTAGATAGCATATTCAAAAGCAGAGACATTACTTTGCCAACAAAGGTCTGTCTAGTCAAGGCTATGGTTTTTCCTGTGGTCATGTATGGATGTGAGAGCTGGACTGTGAAGAAGGCTGAGTGCTGAAGAATTGATACTTTGGAACTGTGGTGTTGGAGAAAACTCTTGAGAGTTCCTTGGACTGCAAGGAGATCCAACTAGTCCATCCTAAAGGAGATCAGTCCTGGGATTTCTTTGGAAGGAATGATGCTAAAGCTGAAACTCCAGTACTTTGGCCACCTCATGCGAAGAGTTGACTCATTGGAAAAGACTCTGATGCTGGGAGGGATTGGGGGCAGGAGGAGAAGGGGACGACAGAGGATGAGATGGCTGGATGGCATCACTGACTCGATGGACGTGAGTCTGAGTGAACTCCGGGAGTTGGTGATGGACAGGGAGGCCTGGCATTCGGCAATTCATGGGGTCGCAAAGAGTCCGACACAACTGAGCGACTGAACTGAACTGAAAATTGTAGGCTATTAGTCAAATACTGACTTGGTTTATTCCAATATTTCCTAAATATAAGGTTGTTTTACTAGAGAAACAAAACAAGCACTCTTCTATGGTCCACATCCCAGCGACAGGATATCAATTCTAATCAAAACCGTGAAATCACACCAGTTGTAAACCCTCAGCTTTTGGTCAATACAAACGCGCCCTCTGCTGGTCATATAGTGCTTTGTCCCAAATTTCAAAACAGTGGTGAAGAGCTGTGAAATCCGTTCCATCAGACAGATTTTATTAAGCCGGCAAATTAGGGAAAGAAACCCTCACAGAATTCCTCTTAATCACAAAAATACTTAAATCAGTTCCCACTCTCTACTAATATTTACATGTTATCCAAGACAAAATAAATTCTGGGTACCAAGCCAATCAACCTTTCCAGTTTCCTCAGCAACCTCATACACTGACAATTTTGTCCACACTCCAAAGTCTGTAGTTGATGTATGAGACAGTAGATGCCATCCTTAACATTTGGGAATAGCAGAAAGGAACCCAAGTTCCTCTGCATGGCAGTGCAGACACCACCGAACACTGAAAAATGAGCAAATTATTACTAGTATTAAGGGAATAATGCTGGTGGGATAACAGGTACATTTTTTCTTTTCAAATCTTTTTTTGAAGTTACCAGTTCAGTTGCTCAGTTGTGTCTGACTCTTTGCAGCCCCATGGACTGCAGCACACCAAGCTTCCCTGTCCATCACCAACTAAAGCTTCAGTGATGCCATCTAACCATCTCATCATCTATTGTCCCCTTCTCCCCCTGCCTTCAATCTTTCCCAGCATCAGCATCTTTTCCAATGAGTCAGTTCTTCATATCAGGTAGCCAAACTATTGGAGTTTCAGCTTCAGCATCAGTCCTTCCAGTGAATATTCAGGACTGATTTCCTTTAGGATGGACTGGTTGGATCTCCTTGCAGTCCAAGGGACTCTCAAGAGTCTTCTCCAACACCACAGTTCAAAAGCATCAATTCTTCAGCGCTCAGCTTTCTTTATGGTCCAACTCTCACATCCATACATGATTACTGAAAAAACCATAGCTTTGACTACATGGACCTCTGTTGGCAAAGTAATAACGTCTCTGCTTTTTAATATGCTGTCTGTTGATCATAGCTTTTCTTCCAAGGAGCAAGCAACTTCTAATTTAATGGCTGCGATCATCATCTGCAGTGATTTTGGAGCCCAAAACAATAAAGTCTCTCACTGCTTCCATTGTTTCCCCATCTATTTGCCATGAAGTGATGGGACCGGATGCCAGGATCTTAGTTTTCTGAATGTTGAGTTTTAAACCAACTTTTCACTCTCCTCTTTCACTTTCATCAAGAGGCTCCTTGAAGTTATGATATCTTTAAATAAACAAAATTGAGGAAAAATCAATTAATTCATGCAAGAATCTACTGCTCAAAGAGAGAGGGTATTGAATATTAGAGTCTTCCTTTCAAAAAGTTTTTTTTTTAACTTTTTAAATTATTTAATTTTTCTTTTGTTTTACTTTGTGCTAGTATCCATCTTCCCGACTAAAATTTAAGCTTCCTGAGACCAGGGTGTGTATCCATCCTACTCACCACTATATTCCCAGCACCTAATGTAATGACCATCATGTCAGAGATCAGATCAGTTGCTCAGTCCTATCCGACTCTTTGCGACCCCATGAATCGCAGCACGCCAGGCCTCCCTGTCCATCACCAACTCCCGGAGTTCACTCAGACTCATGTCCATCGAGTCAGTGATGCCATCCAGCCATCTCATCCTCTGTCGTCCCCTTCTCCTCTTGCCCCCAATCCCTCCCAGCATCAGAGTCTTTTCCAATGAGTCAACTCTTCGCATGAGGTGGCCAAAGTACTGGAGTTTCAGCTTTAGCATCATTCCTTCCAAAGAAATCCCAGGACTGATCTCCTTTAGAATGGGCTGGTTGGATCTTCTTGTAGTCCAAGGGACTCTCAAGAGTCTTCTCCAACACCCCAGTTCAAAAGCGTCAATTCTTCAGTGCTCAGCCTTCTTCACAGTCCAGCTCTCACATCCATACATGACCACAGGAAAAACCATAGCCTTGACTAGACAGACCTTTGTTGACAAAGTAATGTCTCTGCTTTTGAATATGCTATCTAGGTTGGTCATAACTTTCCTTCCAAGGAGTAAGCATCTTTTAATTTCATGGCTACAATCACCATCTGCAGTGATTTTAGAGCCCAGAAAAATAAAGTCTGAGACTGTTTCCACTGTTTCCCCATCTATTTCCCATGAAGTGATGGGACCAGATGCCATGATCTTCATTTTCTGAATGTTGAGCTTTAAGCCAACTTTTTCACTCTCCACTTTCACTTTCATCAAGAGGCTTTTGAGTTCCTCTTCACTTTCTGCCATAAGGGTGGTGTCATCTGCATATCTGAGGTGATTGATATTTCTCCCGGCAATCTTGATTCCAGCTTGTGCTTCTTCCAGCCCAGCGTTTCTCATCATGTACTCTGCATAGAAGTTAAATAAACAGGGTGACAATATACAGCCTTGGCGTACTCCTTTTCCTATTTGGAACCAGTCTGTTGTTCCATGTCCAGTTCTAACTGTTGCTTCCTGACCTGCATACAAATTTCTCAAGAGGCAGGTCAGGTGGTCTGGTATTCCCATCTCTTTCAGAATTTCCCACAGTTTATTGTGATCCACACAGTCAAAGGCTTTGGCATAGTCAATAAAGCAGAAATAGATGTTCTTCTGGAACTCTCTTGCTTTTTCCATGATCCAGCGGATGTTGGCAATTTGATCTCTGGTTCCTCTGCCTTTTCTAAAACCAGCTTGAACATCTGCAAGTTCACGGTTCACATATTGCTGAGGCCTGGCTTGGAGAATTTTGAGCATGACTTTACTAGCGTGTGAGATGAGTGCAATTGTGTGGTAGTTTGAGCATTCTTTGGCATTGCCTTTCTTTGGGATTGGAATGAAAACTGACCTTTTCCAGTCCTGTGGCCACTGCTGTTTTCCAAATGTGCTGGCATATGGAGTGCAGCACTTTCACAGCATCATCTTTCAGGATTTGGAATAGCTCAACTGGAATTCCATCACCTCCACTAGCTTTGTTTGTAGTGATGCTTTCTAAGGCCCACTTGACTTCACATTCCAGGATGTCTGAGTCTAGGTCAGTGATCACACCATCGTGATTATCTGGGTCTTGAAGGTCTTTTTTGTACAGTTCTTCTGTGTATTCTTACCACCTCTTCTTAATATCTTCTGCTTCTTTTAGGTCCATACCATTTCTGTCCTTTATCGAGCCCATCTTTGCATGACGTGTTCCCTTGGTATCTCTGATTTTCTTGAAGTGATCTCTACTCTTTCCCATCCTGTTGTTTTCTTCTATTTCTTTGCATTGATTGCTGAGGAAGGCTTTCTTATCTTTCCTTGCTATTCTTTGGAACTCTGCATTCAGATGCTTATATCTTTCCTTTTCTCCTTTGCTTTTTGCTTCTCTTCTTTTCACAGCTATTTGTAAGGCCTCCTCAGACAGCCATTTTGCTTTTTTGCATTTCTTTTCCATGGGGATGGTCTTGATCCCTATCTCCTGTACAATGTCACGAACCTCATTCCATAGTTCATCAGGCACTCTATCTATCAGATCTAGGCCCTTAAATCTATTTCTCACTTCAACTGTATAATCATAAGGGATTTGATTTAGGTCATACCTGAATGGTCTAGTGGTTTTCCCTACTTTCTTCAATTTAAGTCTGAATTTGGCAATAAGGAGTTCATGATCTGAGCCACAGTAAGACAAACCCAAGTAAGACGGTAGGTGTTGCAAGAGGGCATCAGAGGGCAAACACACTGAAACCATACTCACAGAAAACTAGTCAGTCTAATCACACTAGGACCACAGCCTTGTCTAACTCAATGAAACTAAGCCATGCCCGTGGGGCAACCCAAGATGGGCGGGTCATGGTGGAGAGGTCTGACAGAATGTGGTCCACTGGAGAAGGGAATGGCAAACCACTTCAGTATTCTTGCCTTGAGAACCCCATGAACAGTATGAAAAGGCAAAATGATAGGATACTGAAAGAGGAACCCCCCAGGTCAGTAGGTGCCCAATATGCTACTGGAGATCAGTGGAGAAATAACTCCAGAAAGAATGAAGGGATGGAGCCAAAGCAAAAACAATACCCAGCTGTGGATGTGACTGGTGATAGAAGCAAGGTCCGATGTTATAAAGAGCAATATTGCATAGGAACCTGGAATGTCAGGTCCATGAATCAAGGCAGATTGGAAGTGGTCAAACAAGAGATGGCAACAGTGAATGTCGACATTCTAGGAATCAGCGACCTAAAATGGACTGGAATGGGTGAATTTAACTCAGATGACCATTATATCTACTACTGCGGGCAGGAATCCCTTAGAAGAAATGGAGTAGCCATCATGGTCAACAAAAGAGTCCGAAATGCAGTACTTGGATGCAATCTCAAAAACGACAGAATGATCTCTGTTCGTTTCCAAGGCAAACCATTCAATATCACAGTAATCCAAGTCTATGCCCCAACCAGTAACACTGAAGAAGCTGACGTTGAACGGTTCTATGAAGACCTACAAGACCTTTTAGAACTAACACACAAAAAAGATGTCCTTTTCATTATAGGGGACTGGAATGCAAAAGTAGGAAGTCAAGAAACACCTGGAGTAACAGGCAAACTTGGCCTTAGAATACAGAATGAAGCAGGGCAAAGACTAATAGAGTTTTGCCAAGAAAATGCACTGGTCATAACAAACACCCTCTTCCAACAACACAAGAGAAGACCATCATGTAGCAGGTATTTAATAAACATGGGATAAATGAAGGAATGAATGACGATTTCTTTGGCATGTAAATTGGTACAAATTTTCTGGGAAGCAATTCAGCAATAGACATTTTACTCTTAAGACTGTACATTCTTCAATCGTAATAGATGTGGACAAAGAATTAAGTCCTTTGGTAAACAGAAACATTCCTTATAAGCATAAGCTATATAAAGTACATTTTAGATATAAAAATTCAAAGCAACTTGAATTTTAATAGCTACATGTTTGGTTAAGTCAGTTAAGGTATCCATATGATGAAATGCCATGCTGGTATTAAAATCATTTTTAGAATATTTAATGATATGGGAGATTCTAATAACATCAAAGTTGATTTGAATTATATGTATTATTTCATTAACTTATTAAAATGAGTATATATTTACTATATATGCATGAAAGTATATACACCAAAATATTTGCTGTAGTTGTATGTAAGTACAACTACATACATAAAACCCTGATCATGAGTCAGGGTTTTTTGGGTTTTGGGGGTTTTGTTGTTGTAGTGGTGGGTTCTTTTTTTTTGGTTCTTGTTTTTAGCAGGTGCCAGCACTGTTTTAAACACTTTATTTGTATTAATATATCTTCAGTTCAGTTCAGTTCAGTCGCTCAGTCGTGTCCGACTCTTTGCGACCCCATGAACCACAGCATGCCAGGCCTCCCTATCCATCACCAACTCCCGGAGTTCACTCAGACTCACGTCCATCAAGTCAGTGATGCCATCCAGCCATCTCATCCTCTGTCATCCCCTTCTCCTCTTGCCCCAATCCCTCCCAGCATCAGAGTCTTTTCCAAGGAGTCAACTCTTCGCATGAGGTGGCCATATAACTTAACTTTGTTAAGCTTTTTAAACAGCCTTATAATAAATTATACCTATTTAAATTGTACAATTAGATAAATTATCTTTAAGTGTTAAATATTGCCATTTTTCTATTAAAAAAAAGATTTTAATGCAATCAACTTCACTTTTCCTTAGATTTTAATTATGTATAATTATTTAGTAGAATATAAAATTATTCAACCATCAGTTTTCTTCTATATAAACATTGAATATTGCTATGATTTGAAGGGGCAGCTTCTAGTTTTCTGGAGATATAATTGACATATAACACTGTAATTAGTTTAAGAGGTACCACACTATGATGTGATACATATTGCAAAATGGTTACCACAGTTAACATCAGTCAGCACAAGTAGTTACTTTTTTTTCTTGTGATGAGAACTCAAGATCTACTAGGTAAGTTCTGATACATATCTATACTCATGAAACTCACCACAGTCAAGAAAAAACATTTCGTCTTTTCCAAACGATTCTTCTTCCTCTGGTCTCTAACACCAGTCTCTCTCATTTCCAAACCAATCTGCTTTCTGTCACTATAGACTGGTTTTCACTTTCTAGAATTTACTAAATGGAAGTGTACCATACATACCATTCTTTGGTTGCTTTTACTCCACATAATTCTTTTGAGATTCATCCATATTGTTGAGTGTATCAATACTTCCTTTCTATTTGCTACTGAGCAGTCTTGCATTGTATGTGTATACTAGCATTTTATCCATTCACCTGTTGATGGGTATGTCGGTTGTTGCAAGTTTTTGACTATTGCAAATAAAGTTGCTATGACCACTTGTGTATAAGTACTTATGTGGACATATGCTTTCATCCTTTTTGAGTAAAATACCTAGAAGTATAATGGTTGGATGATATGGTGTATTTAATATTTAATTTTTCAAGAAACAGTCAAACTGTTTTCCTAAGTGGTTGTACCATTTTATATTCTAACCAACAGTGAATGAGCATTCCAATTCCTCTGGATCTTTGTTAATTCTCGGTATAGTCAGGCTTTTTAGTCATTCTAATAATTACGTGTTGATGGGGAAGGTTCTTATTTATACTTGTGTTTTCCTATTTTCTTCAATGAAATATATCTTTCATAATTAAAAATTGTTTAAAGTAACTAAAATAAAAAGTATCCTAGTCTAATATGAAGTCAGTCTGGAGACTCTTATTCTAAAAACTACCCAGTATGATCTTCAGAGAACCCAGCAATAGCTGTGTAGCCTGCATAAACCTTCCTCAAAATATAACAATTTTTTAATCAATTTTCTTTTCAAGGTTATAACCACGCTGGGGTTTTAAGAAAAAATTTAAACACACATAAACCCCTTTAACATATTATTTCCTTTTTCTGTTTTGTCTTCCAGCTCTTATTCATCTACACACATATTTTATAGAGCTTTAATACACAATTCTAGTTTACTATTTTTTACTTGTCATTATATCGTATTTTCCATACTACTGATTTATCTTTTCAACCATAATTTTAAATGTCAAAATAATGCATTGCAAATTTCCCATTGTTTGGCTGTTTCTAATTTTTTATTATTTATCATGTTGTAATTAACAACTTTGTACAAAAAGCTTGTTTCTTCTTTTAAATTTTTTCCTTATGATAATACCCAGGAGTGAGATTCCTGATCAAAGACAAGAACGTTTTTCTAGATCTTGATATGTACTGTCACATCGCTTTCCCAATGGGGCTTACTGATCTTAATATCACTTGCCATGTGTCAGCTCTAGTTTCTGCAGCATTTGCGAATTTCCTAGGTATAACATACCCTATTGTTCTAATTAGCATGCTGTTGACTGCTCACCAGGTAGATGTATTCTCGTGTCTGGGATCACAGCCTGCTGTCCTTTGCTGATTCAGGATGCTTTTTGTCTTTGCAGACCCAGTGCGGAGGAATATGACCCTTGACCCTCTTTGGGCTTCCCTGGCCGAGCACATGCAGACCCCTGAAGCAGATACTGTCCAAAAGGCGTAAGTATTCAAAGCCATCCTAACATGGACTTCTCAACTTTTGTTTTTCTTTGCTTTTATGAACTTCATTTCTGTTTTTTTCTAAGTGATGTGAAGGCTCTCAGCTAACCAACCACAGGCTCTGGCAACCAGAATCAAATTACTGGCTAAGAAACAAAGATTTGGGGGAAGGATTATATTGTGATGTGTTTCCTACTTTTAAACCTGTTCTTTGGCTGGGTGGGTGAGAAGCAAAGTTGAACTCTAAACCGTGTGGAAGCCACTTTCTCCATTTTTCTACATCTGAGCTCTGCGGCCATGCCCAGAAAGTAGAGGTCAACTCAACCTTGGTTTCTCCTCTTAGCATTCACTCAGCCCTGGGTAAAATCAATAATACCATTAATACTAATAAATTGCTAACATGTATTAAGTGCTTCCTACATGCTGACTATGTGCTAACTATGAGCTCATCAGCCAGCAGCTCAGACAATCAGGCTCAGTCACTTGACCTAAGCCTTGTTTGGCAGTAGCAGCTGGAACGACAGCCTCTTGTGACCTCCCATGAGCCTCAGTGATTTGCGAATCTGCCCTCACCTGCCTTGTGGTATAACAATTCCCTCCTGGGTCAAAAAAAGGCTGGGTGTTCCCTAGGAATAAAGAAGGACGAGCACTTGGGTGGTGAGGCAGCTATCTGAAGAATTCCACTTTTTAACTTTTGTATTTCATCTTCTCCAAATGGATTTAAACTGCTTATAATAACGCACACCCCCCACCCCAGCCTATCCACCAAAAAAAAAAAAAACAAAACTAGATAATATAAAAATATATATATATTTTTTAATCTGGAGGAAAAGAAAAAAGAACATCAACAATCTCCAATAAGTGACTAAAGTTCAGACTTTCAAAAAAAAGAGAAAACTGAAAAATAGAAAACTTCAGACTTTCAGACTGAATGTGAAAGCAAAAAAAGCCAAAAAGGAGCAACTCAATCAGGTTTTGTGGTTCTCGTTTGCAGCATGCTCATTCCTCAGGGGAAATAAAGGTTTTCCTACCACTAAATTCTAAAGGATACTTCTATGGGTTTTTATAGAGTGACACTGAATGATTTAAAGACTCATTTATTTATAGGAAATTCCATTTACCTCATTCGACAAGTATTTCTCAAGTTTCTATAGTAAGGCTCTGTACTAGCCCAGCACAGTAAATATAATACTGATTTAGCTAAAAAATAAAATCTTCAGGACCAGGCCTGGCACAACAGTAGCGGCTGCAGCAGCCGTCACTGAATCCATGTGCTCTGTCCTGGTGACATTTTTACCTGGAGAACGTAAGTCAGCTGCCCTCCAGGCACATGGTCCGTGACAGCGGTTCTCCACAGGATCATACTCATACAGCAGTGAACTTTGGTGGCTGAATTTGATCAAGAATAGAATTCAGAGGGTGTAAAAAATGGATATATAGGTAGGTTCATGTTCTGATGACACTCTTTCTTAAAGGTCACTTTTTCTTCAACTAAGCCACGGATAAAAGAAACTTCAGCCTGAGAGAACCCCAAAAGTGAAGGCCAGACTTTCTAATCTCCTTTATTCAGGGATGTGTTGAGAGAAAGAGCGCTGACCACGTGTGTAAAATGCCCGCCACAGTGCAGTGCCTGGCAGAGCACAGTGGTTCAATCAGTGTTTGTTCATTTTCCCCTCTTTCTTGTTCACTAGAGGTTTTCTTTTTCTTTTTAATTGAAGTACGGTCATCATTTACGATCATGTTGAATGGTTTGCTTAGAAACGACCCAAGCTCATTCTGTCACTTTTGAGGTTGTACCCAAGTACTGCATTTTGAACTCTTTTGTTGTCTATGAAGGCTATTTCTTCTAAGGCATTTTTGCCCATAGTACTAGATATAATGGTCATCTGAGTTAAATTCACCCCTTCCCGTCCATTTTAGTTCACTGAGTCCTAAGATGTCGATGTTCAGTCTTACCATCTGCTGCTTGACCACGTCCAGTTTACCTTAATTCACAGACCTAACATTCCAGGCTTCTATGCAATATTGTCCTTTACAACACTAGACACATCCACAGCTTAGGATTGTTCCTGCTTTGGCCCGGCCGCTTCATTCTTTCTGGAGCTATTAGTAATTGCCCTCTGCTATCCCCCATAGCATATGGGAGGAGGTCTTATCTTGGTGTCATATCTTTTGCCTTTTCAAACTGTTCATGAAGTTCTCTAGGCAAGTATACTGGAGTGGGTTGCCATTTCCTCCTCCTGTGGACCACATTTTGTCAGAAGCTCCACCAAGACTGCTCTGTCTTTGGTGGCCCTGCATGGCATGGCTCATAGCTTCATTGAGTTATGCTGGCCCCTTCGCCACGACAAGGCTGTGATCCAGTTTCAGGTGAACAGCAAAGTGATTCAATTATACATAACCTTTTTTTTTCTGGTTCTTTTCCATTGTAGGCTATAACAAGGTATCGTCTAGAGTTCCCTGTGCTATACAGCAAATTCTCTTGTTTATGTTACATATAGTGGTGTGTACACCAGAGTTTTTCTTTAGTTTGGTCCTGCTGTTTTACTTTTTTCCAAAGGGGCAAAGATTATAATGTACACCATCGGCACAGAGGACTTTCAGGACATGGGCCTGACTCACCAGAAGGGCTGGATCCTACAGACACATCTTTTCTTCCAAGAGGAAAAGAAGGGAAGACTGAGCCAAGGCTGTTCAACCAGAAGACATCAAACAACATCAGTAACGTGAGTGTAAACACCTAGGTAGGCGCTTGGTCCAAAACCCCACCTGGAAGGTGCTCCCATCAAGGTTGCCATGTCCAGTTGTAGAGACTGCTTACTAGACAAGGGCACCTGCAAAGGGGGGCAGTGAGAGCTCAAATCCACTCTGTGGTTCACTCACTATGCCCTGCATCCCAGTAATGGGTTGCATCTTTCTGAAGCATGGGGTACCCTTTTGTAATTTCTACAAAGGTACTACAAGGAAGCTTAGTTTTCCTACACTTTCATATCACTTCTAACATCAAATGTGTGAAGGCTTTTCCCACATCAACCAATTCTTCAGCTCTCTGGAGACCAACCAGGTGACCTACAATTCTACTCTGACGCTAACTACCAGGAATTAGCACCGACCCCACAGGTTAAGGGCTCAGTCCCACATGCCTGTTCCACTTCAGCCACCAAGTCCCAGGTTGTCACCTGTACTTCTGATCAAAAAGCTATAAATAGGGGGTTCCTACAACCCATCCTCAGTTTCAGTAATTTGCTAGAATAGCTCAGGAAACATTTACTTACTACTACTGATTTATTACAAAAGATATTTTAAAGGATACAGTTAAGTCCCCTACATACAAATGAGTTCAAGAGCATGTTCATAAGTTCAATTTGTTCATTAAGTCCAACAAAGTTAGCCTAGGTACCCAGCTAACACAGTCAGCTATATAGTACTATACTGCAATAGGTTTGTAATACTTTTCACACAAATAAAGTAAAGTGAAGTCGCTCAGTCGTGTCTGATTCTTTGTAACCCCATGGACTGTAGCCTACCAGGCTGCTCAGTCCATGGAATTTTCCAGGCAAGAGTACTGGAGTGGGTTGCCATTTCCTTCTCCAGGAGATCTCCCCAACCCAGGGATCAAACCCAGATCTCCTGCACTGCAGGCAGATGCTTTACCATCTGAGCCACCAGGGAAGCCCTTTCACACAAATAATACATAACAAATACAGAAACAAAACATTTTTAATCTTCCCTAAAATTGGCCGGCAGTGCTGGAGACCTGAGTTCAATCCCTGGGTCAGGAAGATCCCCTGGAGAAGGGAATGACAACCCACTCCAGTATTCTTCCCTGGAGAATCCCAAGGACAGAGAGGAGCCTGGCGGGCTACAGTCCCTGGTGTCCTAAAGAGTCAGACGCAACTGAGCGACTAACACTTGAAAAGTAGAGTAGAACAGTGCTGGCATACAAGGGCTGGCATTGGGTGAACATCCTGGTCTTGAAGTAAAGATACTGTACTACTCTATCAAATTGTAAAGTACACAAAAGCACAACCACTTGTAGAGGACGCATGCATGTGACAGTGTACACCAGACACATGAACTAACTTATGTGATTGGACATGCAAAGACATGTCCACATCTTTGGAAGTTCACAACTTGAAGGTTCATATGCAGGGGACTCACTGTCCATGTGAACAGCGAGGAAGAGACACACAGGGCAAGGCCCTGACGGGTCCCAAGCACAGGTGCTCCTGTCGCCTTGGAGTTTGGGATGTGCCACCCTCCTACCACACCGATGTGTTCACCAGCCCTGGAGCAGTCCGAACACGTTTGGTTAGAGCTTCTATGGGGGCTCTGTTACACAAGCAGAATTGATTAAGTCACTGGCCAACGGTGATTAATGCAACTTCTAGCCCTTCTCCCCTCCTCTAAGGTAGTGGGAGGGGCAGGGGGCTGAAAAGGCCAACGTTCTGATCACGTGATTGGTCCTCCTGGTAACCAGTGCCCCTTTTTAGGGGCTTTCCAAAATAATGGTATTAACATAATCTCAGGTGCTGTTGAAAGGGGCTTGTTAATGAATAACAAAAGACAATCCTTTCATGTTTATGCTCCAGAAGTTACAGGCATGTCTCTCATTTTATTGTGCTTCACTTTATTGGCTTCACAGATAATGTGATTTTACATATTGAAAGTTCAAGCAAGTCTATCAGCCCCATTTTTTCGAACAGCATTTGCTCATTTCATGTCTCTGTGTCACATTTTGATAATTCGCAAAACATTTCAAGCTTTTTCATTATTATTGTATTTGTTTTGGTGATGTGATCAGTTCAGTTCAGTCGTGTCCAACTCTTTGCGACCCCATGGACTGCATGCAGCATGCCAGGCCTCCCTGTCCATCACCAACTCTTGGAGCTTGCTCATACTCATGTACATTGAGTCACTGATGCCATCCAACTATCTCACCCTCTGTCATCCCGTTCTCCTCCTGCCTTCAATCTTTCCCAGCATCATGGTCTTTTCCAATGAATCAGAAAGAATTGGAACTTCAGCTTCAGCATCAGTCCTTCCAATGATATTCAGGACTGATTTCCTTTAGGATGGATTGGTTGGATCTCCTTGCAGTCCAAGGGACTCGCAAGAGTCTTCTCTTAACACCACAGTTCAAAAGCATCAATACTTTGGCACTCAGCTTTCTTTATGGTCCAACTCTCACATCCATACAGGACTACTGGAAAAACCATAGCTTTGACTAAACAGACCTTTGTTGGCGAAGCAATATCTCTACTTTTCAATAGCTGTCTAGGTTGGTCATAGCTTTTCTTCCAAGGAGCAAGTGTCTTTTAATTTCATGGCTGCAGTCACCATCTGCAGTGATTCTGGAGCCCCAAAAAAATAAAGTTAGCCACTGTCTCCACTGTTTCCCCATCTATTTGCCATGAAGTGATGGGACTGGATGCCATGATCTCAGTTTTCTGAATGTTGAGTTTTAAGCCAAATTTTTCACTCTCCTCTTTCACTTTCATCAAGAAGCTCTTTAGTTCTTCATTTTCTGCCATAGGGTGGTATCATCTGTGTATCTGAGGTTACTGATATTGATACTGAAGTGTGATCAGTAAGTGATATTTGATGTTACCATTGTAATTGTTTTGGGGTATCGTGAACCATACCCATATGAGATGGTGAATTTAATCAATAAATGTGTGTTCTGACTGCTCCACCAACCAGCCGTTCCCTCTGTTCCTTTCCTCAAGCCTCTCCCCCACCCCCATTCCCCGAGACACGACAACATTGAAATCAGGCCAGTTGATAACCCTGCAGGAGCCTCTAAGTGTTCACGTAAAAGGAAACGTCTCCTGTGTCTCATAACAGCGAACAACAACTCATGTTTCTTAATTTACATCAAAAGCTAGAAATGGTTAATGAGGAAGCCACGTGGAAAGCTGAGAGGGGCCAAAAAGCTTGGCCTCTTGCACCAAATGGTTAGCCAAGTTGTGACTGCAAAGGAAAAGTTCTTGAAGGAAATTAAAAGTGCTACTCCAGTGAATACATGAATGGTAAGAAAAGAAAACGGGCTTATTGCTGATATGGAGAAGGTTTAAGTGGTCTGGATGGAAGATCAAACCAACCACAACATTCTCATAAGCCAAAGCCTAATCTAGAGCAAGGTCTTAACTTTCTTCAATTCTATGAAGGATCAGAGAGGTGAAGAAGCTGCAGAAGAAGAATTTGAAGTGAGCAAATGTTGGTTCATAAGGTTTAAGGCATGAAGGTGAAG
This sequence comes from Bubalus kerabau, assembly GCF_029407905.1. Taxonomy (NCBI): domain Eukaryota; kingdom Metazoa; phylum Chordata; class Mammalia; order Artiodactyla; family Bovidae; genus Bubalus; species Bubalus kerabau. The sequence continues at coordinate 144,703,650 of NC_073626.1, forward strand.
CAGCAAGTTATCCAGAAGCTCTAGCTAAGATAATTAATGAAGGTGGCTACTCTAAACAATAGATCTTCAATATTGATGAACAGCCTTATGTTGAAAGAAGATGCCATCTTGGACTTTCAGAGCTGGAGACACGTCAATGCCTGGCATCAAAGCTTCAAAGGACAGGCTGACATCATGTTAGGGGCTAATGCAGCTTGTAACTTGAAGTTGAAGCCCGTGCTCATTTACCATTCCAAAAATCCTAGGGCCCTTAAGATTTATGCTAAATCTATTCTGCCTGTGTTCTGTATGTAGAACAACAAAGCCTGGATGACAGCTTATCTGTTAGCAACGTGTTCTACTGAGTATTTTAAGCCCACTGAGACCTACTGCTCAGAAAAAAGACCCCTTTCAAAATATTACTGCTCGTTGACAATCAGCTAGGCCAGCCAAGAGCTCTAATGGAGATGGACAAGATTAGGGTTGTTTTCATGCCTGCTAACACAACATTCTGCAGCCCACATATCAAGGAGTCATTTTGACTTTCAATTCCTATTTTTTAACAAATACACTTAAGACTATAGCTGCCACAGTTAGTGATTCCTTGGATGGATCTGGGTAAAGTCAATTGAGAACCTTCTGAAAAGTATTCACCATCCTAGATGCCATTAAGAACATTTGTGGGGAATTGCCTGGTTGTTCAGTGGCTAGGACTTAACACTTTTACTGCTGCAGCCCAGGTTCAATCCCTGGTAGGGGACCTAAGATCCCACATGCCTTGTGACATGGCAAAAAAAGAAAAAAAGAGATTACAATTTGTTGAAGGCTCAGATGATAGTTAACAGTTTTTTTGCAATATAGCATCTTCAAATTCAGGTATGTGCACTGTTTTTTTAGACATAATGCTACTGCACACTTTAATAGACTACATAAGTAAACATAATTTTCATATGCCCTGAGAAACAAAATATTCATGTGGTGTGCTTTATTTCCAGTATTCACACTGTTGGGGTGGTCTACAACCAAACCCACACTATCTCTGAGGTACGTTTGTGCAAGGGTTTTAGGAGCTCTGTGCCAGAGGCTAGGTTCAAAGACCAAACATATATTTCTTATTTTGTCACAATATTATAGGTACTAAGTGGGGTAGTCATGGCCTGACTGTGCCATCCCCTGTTAGAAAGAAACACTATACTGTCCCAATCCTTGGGGAAAGGTGAAAACTGACATAGCCATGGTCATATGCTTGAAGTTTCCCAAAAGCTAGCAAATGATGCAACAGTGAATACAGCTGGCTTTGATTTAAACTAGTTAATCATTAATTGTGGCAACAGCAATCTGTCAAAGGTGAAAACTGCTTCACTTTGATCCAGCTCTGTAGATGATGTTTAGCATCAAAAAAGGGGGCAGGACTTCCCTGGTGATCCAGTGGTTAAGAATCCTCCTGCCAATGCAGGGGACATGGGTTGGATCCCAGTCCAGGAAGATCCCCCAAGTCACAGGGCAACTAAGCCCGAGCACTGCAACTACTGAAGCCTACACTCTGAAGCCCAGCTCTGCAACCAGAGAAGCCACCCACGAGAAGCCCGCTCTCTGCAACTAGAGAAACACCTTTGCGGCAACAAAGACCCAGCACAGCCAAAAAGATATAACTAAATAAAATTAATTTTTTATAATTATTTAAAAAGGGGGGGCAGATCATCAAGCACGTTCTATTTCTCTTTTCTTCTATGAAATTATACCTGAAATTATATCAAAGGCTGAATCTTAGGATTCTCCCCTCTGGCTCCACACTCTCTGTCTCATTCATTTGCTTCATCTGGAACCCATATAAATTCCATTCTAAGCCATTCTGTCTTGTTCAACATAATCTCCCTTTTCTTCTGTTTTCTATTTTTATTTGTTGGCCATTGGGATCTTAGTTCCCTGACCAGGTATTGAAAGTGCTGAAGTCACTTTCAAAGTGAAAGTGACTATTGAAAGTCCAGTCCTAACCACTGGACTGCCAGGGAATTCCCAAAATAATCTTTTGATTTTTTTTTTTTCCCCTTGCTTTCTACTTTAAAATGTTCCCTTTCCTTAATTTTCCCCTTTAGGAGATGGAATTGATTGAAAAAGCCAAGAGCAGGAAAAGGGCCAAGACAGATAAGTCCAAGGCACCCAAGAGGGAGAAAGAAGGAAAACTCCATGAGGAAGCAGAGGCTGCTGTTGGTAAGAGTCCATCCAGTAGAAGACACCTAATGGGAGCCGGAAGGTGTCACAGAGACTCAGCATGGATCCCATGGGATAAACTGTCTGTGCTGAGTCTCCTTGATGACCACAGCTAAGATGGTGTTGCGTCCCTACTTCATGTCAGTATCTTGGGAGACAGGGATAGAGGAAACTGGGGGAGCCTGGAGGCCTGTAATTAACAAGAAAGGAAATTACAAAAATAATACCAACACCTACTAAATGAACACGCACTGTATTAGTGATAGCTTACGGCGAACGCTGTCAGATTCTTGATCTCCAAAGAAGACTTAGCTTCGGGACCAGGCTTGATCACTCAAAGGGACAAAGAAAGCTTCTGACATAGACATCAGAAGGCGGGTGGAGAGTGCCCCACTCACTAGTCTTAGGAAGGGAATTATATACTTTTTAAATTAGTTCTTACAATAAATCAAATGAATGTCTCAAGGTTGTAAAGATCTTACTAGACCCACTCCCATAATACACATTTTAAGATAACAGGATTAGTCAGAAGGCTTTTCAGGAAGGAGAAACATGTCCTCAAGCAGGATACATTATTGTTATATAGTCCTTACTAAGGAATAAAGAAAAAAACATTTGTCCTTTCCTCCTCCTCAAGAATTCCAGGCCCCTATCTTCTCCTTGAGAGCCCCAGACCCCTTTTTCCTCCTCAGGGACCCCAGACTTATCAACCTAGGAATTGACCGTCTCATTAGGAGCTCTGCATTTATGATGTCATGAAATCCCCACATATCCTTAAAGCAAGCACCATTATTATATCATGTGGAGAGGCTGGCTGATTTAACACTGAACAGTAAAAAGTGGTGGACCCAGGGTCTGAACCTGCCATTTGATTCCAAACTCATGCCTTTCAAACCCTGCCTCTATGAATAATAAACAAGTCACAAGCTGAGAATTGGGCTATGAGAGCATTTGGGAGGGAGAAGTTTGCAGCATGCCCTGAATGGTTACTCCAGCTACCGTTTTTCCTCTTGGTTCATTGTGTTGCACCTCACTGGGAACTCAGGTGCCTATGCTTCTGAGGACCTTCTTTCTTTTTAAATTAATTTTTATTGGAGTGTAGTTGATTTACAATGTTGTGTTCTGAGGACTTTCTTTAACCTGAAACCTACACGCATTCTTTCCTGGCCATGTGAAGACCCTCAAAACAAATCAAAGGCCGCAGCAACGAATGACACTGCATAGCCAGCCTCCTGGGCCAGATTTTTTTTTTTAATTGAAGTGTAGTTGACTTACAATGTTGTGCCAATCTCTGCTTTACAGCAAAGTGACCCATTTATACAATATAGACATTTTTAATATTCTTTTCCATTACGATTTATCACAGGATATTGAATATAGTCCCCTGTGCTATACAGTGGGGCTCTGTTGCTTATCCAGATCTATTTTTGAGGTCTGCTTTTTAAAGTCTTGCTCAGTTTATGTTGCTGTAGCCTGTAACTTGGGTAGCATTGGCAGGACTGGAAAAAGAAATACTTGTGGCCCCCTGCGGTGAATTGAGGAAGAAGCCCTAGAGTATGGAAGGCTCAAACTGTGCCAGGTTACAAAGTTGCAACCTCAAGCTAGACTCTTGAGGCATGATTTTCCAGCTGTGCCTATAGGTCTTCTTCCCTCCAGAGAGTCTTGTCCCCACCATAGGTCAGGGTGAATCAGAACTCTTTTAGTAGCAAGACTGCTGATTACAGTTGAGGCAGGTTCTCAAAGGGTGGTCTGTAGGCTGTGCTGTGCTAAGTGGCTTTAGTCGTGTCTGACTCTTTGTGACCCTATGGACTGTAGCTGGCCAGACCCCACTGTCCATGGGATTTGGGTTGCCCATGCCCTCCTCCAAGGGATCTTCGTGACCCAAGGATTCAGCCCACGTCTCTTATGTCTCCTGCATTGGCAGGAGGGTTCTTTACCACTAGCACCACTTGGGTCTATGGACTACCCTTCTCAAAATCTTTGGAGTGATAGCTGAAATGCAGATTCCTACAAAATCAGACTCTAAGGGCGGGCTCAGGTATCTGCACACAGATGATTCCATTGCACATGGGAGTTTTAAAGTCAATGAAAAGGATACAGAGATCATGTTTATTAGCTATGCCTCTATCCCCAATTGTTCTCTCCTAGGAAAGTCAAAGGAATCAAAAGCTGAAAAGAAATCACAGCTAATTCCCAAAGGAAAAAAACCAGGAGCCAAAGGGAAAAGGACACGGAAGGAGGGGAATCTGGAAACAGCTGCAGAGCTGAGTGGGCCTGATGGCATTAACTCTAAGGAAACCAAAGACCGCTCAGGTGGAGGTTTCTTCCGCTCAGGCTCTGGTGTAGAGGACCCTTGGCTCTCTTCCAAAGTTGAGGCTCCTGAGAGCCAAGTTTCTATAGATGGAAGGTCATCACCCACCCAGACTGCAGCTGTCCCTGGAAACATGGAACCCGAAGAAGAGAGAAGCCACGAGGACCCTTCCAAGGTAGGCTTCAATATTCTAACCCTGGCCAAAAGGATCTCTGTCCTCACTGGTATAACTGCAGAGGTGGAGAAAACTGCCCCGGATTATATTAAACTGCCTAATTTTATTTATTTTACTTTGTTTTTTCTGACCCTTTAAGATGCCAGATCTGATAAAAGACACTAGGGTGGCAAAGTCCCTCTGAAATGAGGCATTCTGTGAGGCTCCCAAACCGCCCGGCCATGTACCCACCCCTCATGAGCAGAAAGGTGGCACAGCACTCGTCTGTGAGAAGTACAGGCCTCACAGTTAAAAGGAAAGGTGAATTCAGGCCTCAGAGCCAAGCACATATTATTGACTTAGCCAGGAGTTTATGCACGGCTTGCCTCCCCAACACTGTAGAAATTCCTCCATCCCTAATCTGCTTTACTGCAGCACAAAGCTGGGCCACAGGCAACTTACACACACACATCTATCTGCCTTTTCTTTGAACACTGCAAATGTACCCACAGCTAAACCACTACTATGGTTAAACTCACAGAAGTTACATGTAAATAGGAACAATTCTGCTGAATTTCATTTCATCTCTACAGCCACACTCGTGACCCAGGTATGATCCACCCATTTCATACACCTACAAGCTAAGATTAAAAGGTTTAGATGTTTGCTGCCAGAAATTGGGCAACCATCAAGTGGCAGAGTCAAGACTTAGATCTTTTGACTCCAAAAGAGCTCCAGAGCTCTTGCACTATTTTTAATTATTATGTATTTATTTTATAGCCCCTGGTCTTCCAAAAAGGATTTCAGGAAGCTTTTTCCTTTCTGGTTCTCATTCTTCCCAGCTGCCAAGGCTACAGCATTCTACTCTATATAGCAGATGAAAATTTTAAGCTGTGGGCAGAACTTCTCTGAGCCTGCTATAGACTCAGAATTTCTAGATTTATTGTCAGTACACAGTACTGCACTGCCTCTGCAAAGGCTAAATAAGGGAGTACCCACCTCATACTGGATACACAGAGCTGCCATGGGACAGTGGCCATCCATCCAGTGTTCCCCTCAGAGGCATACTTCTGACTGAGGAGGAGGCATCAGGAAGACCAAGAAATCTAAGACACTCTTCACAGAAACTGAGAGCACGTTTCATTGGAAAAGTGGATTTGCATAGCATTAAATAGGAGTCTGACACATCTACACCTAGGGCTGCCCCTAAAGGAGCCTTTAGCTAGAACCTGTGGTTCTGACCCCTGGCTTCACATTAGCATCACTGCAAGATGTTTTTTAAAACCACCAAGAAAAATAATATATTTTTAAGTAGGTGGTTGGGGTGGAGGAGAAGTTTCCTGGCAGTCCAGTGGTTAGGACTCTGTGCTTCTACTGCCAGCCAGGTTCAATCCCTGGTCAGGGAACTAAGATCCCACAAGCCTTGCTGAGTAGCAAAAAAAAAATTTTTTTTAATTAAAATTTAAAAACCTGCCAAGGCCTCCCACCTAAGTATTCTTATTTAATTGGTCCGGGTGGGGCTTTGGCCTCAAGTAATCTTTAAAAGCTCCTTGGGTGATTATTAGACACATGTAGCAGACATGGTCAGAGAAGGCAATGGCACCCCACTCCAGTCCTCTTGCCTGGAACATCCCATGGACGGAGGAGCCTGGTAGGCTGCAGTCCATGGGGTCACTAGGAGTTGGACTTAGAGACTTAGCAGCAGCAGCAGCAGCAGCAGACATAGTAGCTCAGCTGGTAAAGAATCTCCTGGGTCAGGAAGATCCCCTGGAGAAGGGATAGGCTACCCACTCCAGTTTTCTTGAGCTTCCCTGGAGGCTCAGATGGTAAAGAATCCACCTGCAATGTGGGAGATCTGGTTTTGATCCCTGGGTTGGGAAGATCCCTTGGAGGAGGGCATGGCAACCCACTCCACTATTCTTGCCTGGAGAATTCCATGGCCAGAGGAGCCTGGCAGGCTACAGTCCATGGGGTCGCAAAGAGTCTGGCGACTAAGCGACTAAGCACAGCACAGCAGGCATTATGTTGGCACTTTCACTGTTTGAGTTAATTCTGGTAATAGCCAGCCAAGAGGAAGACAGTTCAGACAAATTAAGTTGTTACCCTTGAATTCTGAAGCAAGTAAGAGAGAGACTTGGATCCAGGTCAGTCAGAGCCCAGAGCCCGGGCCAGTGGTAGCAGAGTTTGTACGACTGTGGTCAGAGTGTGGAAACCACCTTATCTCTGATTAGAGGCCATGTGGTGGGGGTGGAGGAGGGCGCGCTGCCAAGACGAGGTCACCAGCGATCACTGCTCACTGACAACACTCTGGCTCCTCAGGCCTTCCTCGTCAAGAGGGAACAAGAGAAGGCTTCCCGGGACAGGCTTCGAGCAGAGCGGGCCGAGATGAGACGGCTGGAGGTGGAGAGGAAGAGAAGGGAGCAGGAGGAGCAGAGGCGGCTCCAGCAGGAGCAGCTGGAGAGGGCAGAGAGGATGAAGGAGGAACTGGAGCTGGAGCAGCAGCGCCGCGTGGAGGAAATCCGGTGGGTGGGGAGGTCGTGGCCACGGCTGTGATGGGAAGCAGAAGACAAGTGGGGCTGACCTCCTCTGGGGGTACATTGGCTCTGAGGCTCATCGTTGTTGTATTCAGTCGTTTAGTCATGTCTGACTCTGTGACCCCATGGACTGCAGCACTGCCAGGCTTCCCTTCACCACCTCCCAGAGCTTGCTCAAACTCATGTCCATTAAGCCGGTGATGCCATCCAACCATCTCGTCCTCTGAGGTCCCCTTCTCCTTCTGCCTTCAATCTTTCCCAGCATCAAGGTCTTTTCCAATGAGTCCACTCTTTGCATCACATGGCCAAAGTATTGGAGCTTCAGCTTCGGCATCCGTCCCTCCAATGATATTCAGGGTTGATTTCTTTTAGGATTGACTAGTTTGATCTCCTTGCTGTTCAAGGGACTCTTTAAAAGAGTCTTCTCCAGAGGCTCATGCCCTAAAGGAAAACAGCATGTCTCATTTTATCCTCAGTTATCCCAGGGACAGTCTGGACCAAAGATAGATAAGGTGTCTTAAACTGTTAGGGTTACTCCAGACAGATGTTGGTGGATCTTCCCGGGAAGGCTTTGAGATCCGTTCCAGCAAACATTTGTTATGCCTCTTGCCACACTGTCTGCATTGCGCAAGGCCCTTCATAAGCTTCTAGGCTCATTTAATCTTCCCAACTACCCAGTGAAACAGGAACTTCAAAATCCATTTGATAAGAATGGAAAATGAGGATCTGGGAACTGAAGAGCACAGAGCTGTCAAAACTTTCAGGCCTCTAGTTTCAGTCCTGTTGTGTTCTGGCTTCTGCTGTTCAGTCAGGCTTCCCTTGGAAAAGGAGTCTCTGCATGAGATGCTGTTTGTGAACTACAGCCTGCAAAGTCTCCACCAGAGGCACAGTCTGTCCTGTAAGGACACTGCAGTGTTTCTGCCATCTCCCTTACCTGTTTATGGGTTTTCTCAGCTTGAGGAAACAGAGACTTGAGGAAGAACGACAGCGGCAGGAGGAGGAGGAGAGAAGGCAGTGGCTCCAGTTGCAAATGGCCCAGGAGAGAGCTCGGCAGCAACAGAAGGAGTTCCGGAGGAAATGTCAGGAGCTGCAGAGAAAGAAGCAGCAGGAGGAAGCTGAGAGGGCTGGTGAGAGGTGCTCTGCTCTCTGCAACTCCCTCTATCTGGGACAGAAATATTTTTATCCCCCTGTGGGTGTTCATTTGATTCTCCCCAGAGTTATTCCTATTCTAGGTCTCAGTGTGAAGCACTCTAAATGGGTAAGCTGATTTTTTTTCCAAAGTGATTAGTAGGTGTGACTCTAGTGAGCTGAGATAGAAGATCAAAATAAGAAAGACTTGTTTGTAGCAATGACTCTTGTGGTCCCAGTGATCTCCTGGAGTGGGACCCAGCCCCTTGCATTGCCCTTCCAGCATTGCTCAGAAGCTGCCTAAATTGGAGACACAGCTCTGCTCCTTGCCTGCTTCCCTAGCAGATGGAAACAAACACCTGGATGGCTGCTGGGCAGCCTTTCAGGTGATGTATGGATTTTCTGTAGCCTCATATTTGAGGAATAGGAAAGTGCTTCAGCAGATGATGCCCCTCTAGAGTGGTCAGACCAGCTGAGTAAGCACCAAGGTTCTCCAGACCCTGCCCTGCACTGCACACTGTAGGTACTTGATAAAGGACTCTTAAGTTAGTAAATGAACACAGGGTAATACCCACAGAAGATCTGGCAACCAGCTGTCAGGTAAACCATAGAACATCTCACTGGGAGTCCCTGGGAATCAGACTTGAGAGTCAGATCAGAGAATTGTTTTCTTGAATAATGAGACCCCTGCTGAGCCTACCTGTTCTTCTGTTCTGCAGAGGCAGAAAAGCAAAGGCTGAAGGAGTTAGAAATGCAGCTAGCAGAAGAGCAAAAGCACCTGATGGAAATGGCTGAAGAAGAACGGCTGGAGTACCAGCGGCGGAAACAGGAAGCAGAAGAGAAGACTCGGCGGGAAGCAGAGGACAGATGGCAGAAGGAAAAGGAAGCGGCAAGGTTGGCTCAGGAGGAAGCCATGAAACAAGCCCAGGATCAAGCCAGGTATTTGACATTTGAACAACAGTTGCAAGAGTGGGATTGTTCAAGGACTTGACTGCCTGCTTCTAGTACTAGCTTTGAGCTGCCTTTGGACACGTGATGTTTTCCCACTTCCCATAGCATGGTTTGGAAGAACTGAAAAATAGAGATTCTCCTGCTGCAAAGGTGATAGAATTTTTTGATGGCTTTAAGAACTGACATTGAAGCTAGATGGGGTTTAGAGATCATCTAGCTCAGCCCTCTGCTTCACAGATGAGAAAAGCAAGTCCGAGAGAAAAGGACCCTGATCAGGGCTATCAGTGAACTAGGAGTAGCACCAAGACTAGACCAAAGACTCCACCCCCACCCCTGATTCTGAAACACTGCCTTTCTCAGTATGTATTTACTGGGTACCTGTTATGTGCCGAACATTGTTCTGGACACTGGGAACTCAGGATTAAGAAAGACAGACGTCTCTTCTCCCATAGCATTTACATTCTAGAGATGGGGGTGGGGAGACAGACTCTAAACAAAGGTTTTTTAAGTTGGCAATAAATGTTATTCAAAAAAATTTTAAACAGATATGATAGGATTGCAGGAGGTTTAGTTTAGACCGGTTGGCCAGGGCAAAACCTTAGCAGAGGCAATATATAAGGGTGGGACCTGAATGACAAAGAGTTAGTCACATAAACATCTGGAAGAAAAATATCCCAGGAGGTAAACAGCAAGTGCAAAAAAAAAAAGTTCAAATAAAAGAATGAGCCTGGCATGGCGAAAGAATAAAAGAAAAGTTAGCATGGCTGGAATGAAGTGAACAAGGCACAAAGAATACTTGTAGATGAGGTCAGAGAGGTAGACCTTTTTAGTAGAAATAGCTCAGAAATCAGCCATCGGGGCCAGCAGCATTTCCCCCTTTATCATCTTACAATAATGATTATTACACCTTTCTGATAATAGAATCTCTTTAGTAATGTGCTTTCAATTGACTCCTTAAAAACCAGGTCCTCCATAGTGGCTATTATCATAAATTTTCCCTCCTTAGTGAAAGCAACAAAGTAATCCTTGTTTAGAACCATCACAACTGAAGCGAAAGCAACAAAGTCATCCATCACAACTGAAGTGTAAAGAAGTCTGGCAAAGAAAACCATGTGATTCCACTCTTAACCGTAAACAATTTACTCCTTGAAATTTATTTTCTACAACTTAAGCTGAATCTAAGCTAATAAATACTCTTCAGGGGACGAGAAAAAAAAAAAGGGAGCCAGTACAACTCTATTTCAGGGTTTCCCACCTTACCTTGAGTTGTCCTCCTGGATGTTCCTCAGCTGTTATGGGAATTACGACATAGATTAAGGGAAGTCTTGATTCAGTTTCAAAGTTGTATTCCACGTATCACAACAGTAGGCCTGGGTTCATAAGTATTGAAACCAAAAGCAAAGCTGAGTTGCAATTTTCCACAAAGAAAACTGGCCAGAAATACAAGGGGAAGTTGAGCTATTGTGCAACGCTAATCCAAGTTGCTTTGAAGAAACATCTTCATCTCCACCAAGAATAATTAAAGGGGTATGTGAAGGGTGTGAAAGAGCCTCATTCTAGCAAGTGTTAGAACTTAATGCCAGCTGGCTTGATTTCATCTTCGCTTGTGTGACATTGGCCCAGGTATACTTTAACTTCTCTGGCCTGTTTCTTCACCCCTAAGACAAGAGAGTCCCTTCATGAATACAGATTTAAGAACTGTTATACCCTTCCTTTTAACATTTCTAGAAGGAAGATCATGATCCTTGAAACCTCATAGGTAAAGTTACTGAATGAAGACAGTATGACCTTCCACTAAAATGCAAGTCAGTAACCCCAAGTCTAATGATGATTACTGAAATTCTTAGTGAAAATTATTCAACTAGCTTATAAAGACAATTTTCTAGGATGTTTTATCAGTGTTGTGATCATGGGTGTGAATTGTTTCTTAGGCAAAAAGACGCTTTGAAGAAACATCTTCATTTCCACCAAGAACTCCATAAGGAAGCCAGTGGCCTACAGTGGACACACAACATTTCCAGACCATGGGTCTACTCTTACTTCCACTTCCTACAAATACCAAGACCTTAAGACTAGAAGAAAACTAAAAAGTTGGAAGATGGTGATGGAAAAAGAGAACCTTCCTTCTATAATGAAGTTCCATACTGAGCTGCATTAGTTCCATTTCATCTGGTTCACTTCACTGTACAGCTGACTTCACTCTAGGACCTCCATCCACACCACTGTCCAGTAAGTAGCCACATGTAGCTATATAAACGTAAAACATTCAGTTCTCCAGTCACACTAGTCACATTTCAAGTAATCAGTAACTGAATGTGGCTACTGGCTACAATATTGGACAGCAGATACAGTGGAACATTTTCATCACAGAAAGTTATATTGGACAACACTGTATTCTTGAGCCCTGAAAATTAACCAGCCTTGAGGTTTTGCTCCTAACTATGCCTTGAAAAACCAGCCACTAGCATGATTTCCCCATTTTAAAAATCACACTGACTCTATCAAGAGTCTTGATTAGATAATTTATCTTTAACATCTCTTTAATAAGTAAAAAAAAATAATAACAGTAAGTATCTACTACAGAACGACTGTTAAAGGGGATGAAGAACCTTTAAGATACATAAAAAGATGTTAAAGCAAGCAGTATCTGAAGCAAAATTTTCCCACAAATTTCCTTTGGCCCCACTCTATACTTCAGTCTGCATTTAAAAACTTAATACTTGCAGATGATTCCCTGGAAATCTCACACTACTGCTTATAAGGTGCTTTCTACAGGAGCTGCACTTCCACAAACCAGAAGTCAAGCTCTGTGTTTGTACTGCTGTGTTACTGGACTTGCTTAAATGTGATGCTCCAACTCCTTGCTTTATGTAACATAGAAATAAAATGGCCAAAACACCGGCTATTGTAGTGAATATGTCACAGTCTTTCTCAAACTTGTTGACCCTACTTGCACATTATTCAATTGATCCAATAATACTTAGATGAGAAAGGAGCATCTCAAATAATTCAACCAAGAGAAGAAAGAACACTCAAGGAAAACATCCTGGTGGGGGAAATTACCATTCCTGATTTTATTTTCTCTCTTCTTTTACAAATTTCAAAAGTTGCAGTCAAGCACCAGGTAGAGTGGCTACACTATAATGTTATTCGAGGTGCCTTCCAAATCTGATATTCTATTAAACTGCTGCTGTTAAAGGCCTATTTTATCAGCACTACTAACCAGATAAGCACATTTCTCAGTTAACCATAGCAGAATGCACAGCATTTAGAAGAATCCAATAAACTAAAATCAAGTATCCCCCACAGCTAAGCTCCACCACCTAAATGCCAAGTCTTCAGACATGCAAACAAAGCTGATACCAAACTACATATAGCGCATTCTGGATAGCTCAAATAGCCTATCAGTTTTCTCAGGCCTGACAGAAATATGCAACTCAATAAGGACTTTCTGGAAACGGGCCTTATTTCTATGTACTATTTAATACAATGGTCTAAAAGTTCTAATTTACCTAGACTATATATGTACAATACAAATAATTTTTCAGGTATGGTCAAAATAAGATTTATAAGACAAGCCAATTATTTTTCAACAGGAAATTTGAGAGGGTATTCAAACTATAATAGTTTGCATTAGAGATAGGTTTTATTTGCTCTTCTCAAGTAGCTAGATGACATTCTATTTGGAATAATACAAAATTGGATTACATATGTGCATATTTATTCTGTGTTCTGTGATTCATTAAGGAGTTAAAAGAAAAAGTTAAGCCCTCTAATTTAGGAACTAATTTAGTATTTTAATTTTACAGTTGAAATGACGATATAAAGAAAGAAAATATAAACAACCTTAACTACAGAGAACATTTTGAAAATTGTTAAGGGGAAAACTGAAATTATCAATATCAATTAAGAATTTCTGGCGTGCCCATTTTCAACATATTGGGTAACTGTATCATATAAATGCACCATACAGGAATATCAAGTTTTTTTAAAAAACAACAGTGAGTATTTAAGAAGGTACTGTGACCTTAATTAAATCCTTAATTCTGAAGGCACTTCAGTAACTTTCAGTGCTTCAAAGTCATGATCATCACCGCACAATCCGTAAAAAAATCTGTACCATGTATGAACAATAATTTCCAGTATGATGCAAAAAAACCTTATGTTTTAAGCATTTTCTTTTTTTCTTTCTGTATAATTAAAAATAAAATAAACATGGGTACAGTTTTTACAAATATTTTGTTTATTTTAATGAAGCTGGTACAGACACTGTCCATTTAAAACCCATATCCCAGGCCAAAAAGTACAAATAAAGTCAAAAAGAGCAGTGTTCTGTTGTATACACTTCTGCATGAATAACTTTAACTGCTAATGAAAATTAGATCTTTTCTGGGATCTTCTGACAAGATTTTTCTTTCATCTTAAAATGCTTTCTCTTCAGTGAAGTCATCTTTGGAGTTAGTCATTATTCTCTGTCATTTTGACTCCAAATGGATATTCCTCTTCTTTTGGTCCAGACCCTCAGATTTTAAAAGTAGCTTCAAGTTAAGGAAAGGTCATTTTTCCACAGTTCTGTTTTCCGAAAAACTTCCATCTCCCACTGAAAGTCATAGTCCAGGAGTGAAGCAATCACATGCTAGAACGTCAGGGCCAATTGGAAAGTCATTAGGAACACTTGCATTAGTTGATCTTATTTATCACAAGCCTGCAAATGCACAGTCCTGGAAAAGGCGGGCTCTCTATGCACACATGTAATTTTTAAAAAGGAGAGAGCGATATGAAGGGGGCTGAGGTTTGATCACCAAAAATCAGCACAATGAAAAGAAACAATAATGAATAATGGGCACTAGAATTCAAATTACCAGATGTTTTAAAGAGATGGGGTGCCAGTTTCAATTATGTTTTGAACACCACATTACAAAAGAACTATTTTTAAAAATAAAAAAGGATTAAGGGGAAAGAAAAAAAAATAAAAAGAATATCTAAACCGTTGAATGACCCCCTGTTTGTTCCTGATAAACTTCAATCACATCTTCTTCCTCCATTCCCAGCTGTAAGAGGAAAGAAAAGTGTTAGTAGTAGAATAAAAAGTACTCTTTTTTTAACTGGCTGCAACTATGTGGCAACTGTGCAAAAAAGATACAAAAATAATCCATAGTTATCCTGTTCTGAAACTAATAATCTTGTTTCCTTTAATCCAAAGAACAGAGAGGTATATTCTTTTCTTCTGATACTATGTCGATATGAAATCATTCATGTTACTTTGCTGAGCCAACTTTACTTCCCAGTTTATTCACCATGTAAAATTTAAGTGTTTCTGAAAAGTACCTTAAAGGAGTTTTAAATCTAATGAAACATGTATAGAATAGTTTAAGTAATAGTTTGATGCCATGTTTTCTAAAAATCATTTTACTTCCAGATGTAATTACTCGATAGAATCTCTTTCTTCTCTTTCAAAAAACCTGACTTCACTTGAAATATATGTGGGTTTTGGCTAGAAAAATACTGTCTAAGGGTTCATTTCTAAGTAGTTTGCTTTGTTATCTACAATTCCTTCTAGAATTTAACTATTATTTTCTTTGATACTGACCACTCTCAATGAAGAGTTATTATACATCTACTTTTGACACTTCAATTCTATAGGCTTGATTTTTCAGGCCAATTCTCAATTCTTACAGAAAAGGGGGGTGAAAAAAAGACCCTTTACAATGCCTTTTACAGAACATTAAGCAAAATATATGCAATTTTTTTTTATATGCGTGAAGTGTCTGGAATGTTTTTCTTAAAGACATTATTAATAATGGTTGCCTCTGAGAAATGGGAATGCAGAGATATCTAGAGTGTATTTTCCATTTTATATACTTTGGTAGTTTGGTTTTTTAATACTTTCATTTTTAACTACAAGCATTCTTTATTTAAAAAATAAAAGTGTACAGAAGGGGGCTGGTGTTGCATAGAAACCCATAGAAGCCTCAATGAGGCTTGTAAAAAACTGAAAATCTGTTGATTCTGGTGTGCAGCCAGGGTTAAAGAACACTGAAATAGGCAGACTGAAAACAAAAATCAGCATTGTTTCCAATGAACTACAGTGAATCACAAAAGCAAATGAAAAATAATAGTTCATATGGACTCTGTGAGAGAGGGAGAGGGTGGGAAGATTTGGGAGAATGGCATTGAAACATGTAAAATATCATGTATGAAACAAGTTGCCAGTCCAGGTTCGATGCACGATACTGGATGCTTGGGGCTGGTGCACTGGGACGACCCAGAGGGATGGAATGGGGAGGGAGGAGGGAGGAGGGTTCAGGATGGGGAACACATGTATACCTGTGGCGGATTCATTTTGATATTTGGCAAAACTAATACAGTTATGTAAAGTTTAAAAATAAAATAAAATTAAAAAAAAAAAGAAAAATAATAGTTCAAAGGAAAGTTCAAGTAATCTCTAATGAGACAAGTTCTATATTTTATACAGGACAATTTTGTGCTGAATTAAAAAATGTGAAAATTAAAATATGCTAAGAAATATAAAAATAAGTGGATTTAGAATTTTTTAAAGTGATTAATTGGTTCTGGTGTCACAGATATCTTGACTGTGATAAAACATGAATGTTAAAATAATTATTAAAGATGCTATTAAAATTTAATTTTAATTGCACACACAGCCTGGTAAACACTGCAAGGACTAGAATTCCGAACAGTACAAGGAACCCTTGAATGGGGAAGGTAGCATATGTCCTTACACTATGGTGAATATGAAACCATCAGCTTTAAGAAGTACACTGTCGGATAAGAGTAAACAAGCAACAGTACAAAGAGGTCACTCCCTAAATACCTACTCTCTCTCACTGCCCCATTATTCTTCTAGAAAGATAAATCTTTTAATGATAGTAAGGGAGGTGTCACTAAAATGTATCAAATAACCTCCTGTGTTGGTGAGATTATGCCAAGCTTTTGTTGTTCAGTCACTAAGTCTGACTCTGCAACCCTGTGGACTGCAACATGCCAGGCCTCCCTATCCCTGTGCCTTAGCCAAGTTAAGACAGGGAAAATATAAAATGAGTTTGGAATATCTTGTGCCAGACAGTAAGGAAGTACTCAATAAAGTAGGTGGTTACTACACCTACAGGGGAAAGTTTGATGAGAAAAAGGATAGTCACATAGTTTCAAAGTATGTGCCCACATATTACTCAATTACAACAGGAAAAATGGTTTAACCACACAGGAAAAAAAAACGATAACTGTTAAACCCAGTGATATACTCCAGATATTACAGCCTGAGAAAGACACATCACCATTTACATAGTAATCCAGACAAACACACATGATCCAAATCTAGTCATGAGTTAACAGAACAGCCCAAATTGAGAGTCTTTCTGGAAAATAACTGGTTTGTACTCTTCAAAATGTAAATGTCTGGCAGTGATGAGCCACTTGCCCTCTCTGAGAACAGAGTTCGGTAATGACAATCTTTACTCTGGACTCAAGTTCTGAGCCAGACGAGGCACCCACCACCTCCAGTTCAAAACAAAACACCATGCTGGTGTTGGCGATGGCAGTTGAAGGCTGGGGAGTCGAGTCCTTAAGCTGTGAGACTCAGATGGGCCTGTCAAGATGCTGGTGAGGGCAGAGGGAATGTTGAAGATGCACAGCAGGTTGGGAGTTCATTCCATTCAGTGCCCAGCACAGGAGGTACAGGGATAAGAAGAGGATGTTGTGTGTAAGTGATTAGAAGCAGGGGTGAGGCTACTAGTTTGTTTTCTCCTAATGTTCAGATCGTTATCAGTTTTAATTTTCCCTGGGGTGTTCCAGGATGAAAATGTGATGACTGAATCTTTCCTTGTTAATTTTCTTGTTTCTTTCGAACATGGAACTTTTCCCCCTCTCTTGACCATAATGCCCACTTACTGAAATCAAGCAGGAAATTTTTATTTCCCAGGTATTTTCCATATCTTTGCCCTCTCCCACCAATATGATACATTGTTGATTTTTTAGATATATATTTTACTGTATTTTTTTGTTTGTTTTCTGATCCAGTGGCTACACTGTAGTAGTTTTTGTCTCCCTTCTCTTCCCTGTGCCCCACCCCACCATTGTTCTTTCTACCCTATATATTCCTGAGTATCTTTTCCTGATCTGGTTTCTCTGGGATTCCTGTTCTGGGTCTAAACTACCTTTTCCAGTACAAATAACTTAGTGTTTTCCATATGTAAGTGTATTTTAGGTGAAATAAATTGATCTCCAGTGGGGAGAGGGGGGATGTAAATGTCATGAAGACAAGGACAGTCTGAAGTTCCAAGTTAAAGATAATTAAAGTGAAAATGAAAGTCGCTCAGTCGTGTCTGACTCTTTGCGACCCCATGGACAATAGCCCACCAGGCTCCTTCCTGTCCATGGGATTCTCCAGGCAAGAATACTGGAGTAAGTTGCCATTCCCTTCTCCAGAGGATCTTCCCAACCCAGAGATCGAACCCAGGTCTCCCGCATTGCAGGAGGATTCTTTACCAGCTGAGTCACCATGTGTTCATACTGAACTGGATCCTACGATGAGGGAGAAAACTTATTATAAAAGGGAAAATTGGGACAAATGACAAAACAGTATTCTAACAGTATTAAGTGTCCTGAATCTTAACAGTACTTGAGTTATATAAAAGAAAATACTTGTTCTTAAGAAATACACACTAAAATATTTAGCAAATGACCATGGTGTATGCAACCTACTCCCAAATGGTTCAGATGATACACATACACACACACACACATATGGTGGGGGGCGGGGGAGGCGAATAATAAAGTACATAAAGTACAGGTAGGAAAATGTTAAAAACTGGTAAATCTAGGTAGAAGAGAGTACAATTTTTTGCACTTATTCTTGCCACTTTTCTGTAATTTGAAAATCATCACAAAATAAAAACTTTTTAATTTAAAAAGATGAAGGGATGTCAAAAGAACAGATGTGCCAACTTGAAGGGATTCCCACTGGCTAATATCTAAAGAACATCACTCATACAAAGTATCTCCCCACAAATTACTTATTAATTACAAAATAACTTGGATAAATTGATACAATGCTACAGTGGATAAAATGATACAATGGATAAAATATCTGGCAGTTACCATCTTAACTAAGTGATCAAAATTAGTATTACCCATAGTAAGACATGGACATCATATACTTCCTAACATCATGCACTTGGAATTTCACAGCTTCATTCAGTGTTGCTCCTACCAAATGTTCAAACCTGAATCTAATCATAAGGAAACAACAAACCCCAACTGAAGGACATTCTTTTTTTTTTAATTCATTTATTTTAATTGGAGGCTAATTACTTTACATGAAGGACAATCTAAAATACAGTTGGCCTGAATTCTTTTTAAAAACGTCAGTGTAATGAATCAGTCAGTCCTAAAGAAATCAACCCTGAATATTCATTGGAAAGACTGATGTTGAAGCTGAAGCTCCAACACTTTGGCCACCTGATGCAAAGAGCTGTTCACTGGAAAAGACCCTGATTCCGGGAAAGACTGAAGGCAGGAGAAGGGGACCTCATAGTTGGATGGCATCATCAACCCAATGGACATGAGTATGAACAAACTCCGGGAGATGGTGAAAGACCGGGAATACTGGTGTGCTGCAGGACTGTTGTGTGCATGGGGAAACAGAGAGTTGGACACAACTTAGCGACTGAACAACAACAGTATAATGAAAAATGAAGACTGAGTAACTGTTTCATATGAAAAGGAAGCTAAGAAGCATGATAACCAGTTAGAATGCATATCCTGGATGAGATCCCAGGTTAAGTTAAAAAAAAAAAAAAGGCAGGTGAGCTATAAAGGACCTTACTGAGACAAATTGCAAAATCAGATTATTTTGACTGTATATTCAATTACAGTATTGTATCAAGGTTAAATCACCTAAATTAGATAATTTAACTGTGACTCTTAGGAGAACAATAACACTGAAATATTGAGAGGTAAAGAGCCATATCACCTGCAAATTAATATCAAATGGTCCACCAGTCGTGATAATCTGTACATACACAGAGAATGATAAATCAAACACAGCACAACGTTAATAAACGAAGAATCTACGAAAAAGGTTATACAGGAGAATATTATACTAGTCTCATCATTCAGTAAGTTTGAAATGTTTTCAAATAAAAAAGCTAATAATAGCCATACATCATTCCCACTATCAGAAATATCAGAAATGTTATTTTGTATTTGGAGGAGGGGAATCTGTATAATTGTAAATACACACACACTCTTTTTCTCACATTTTATGACTTTCAGATATCCGGGGGTAGGAGTGAGAATGAGGGTAGAGAGGGTGGAATATATAAACAGAGAAATAAGACAATATGTTCAATAAAACAAATGAAGGCATAGAAGCATTAAAAAACATAACCCAAAATGACAGAGCCAAAAATATATACTAAGCTTCTGTATTTGGAGAAGGCGATGGGACCCCACTCCAGTACTCTTGCCTGGAAAATCCCATGGACGGAGGAACCTGGTAGGCTGCAGTCTATGGGGTCGCTAAGAGTTGGACACGACTGAGCAACTTCACTTTCACTTTTCACTGTCATGCATTGGAGAAGGAAATGGCCACCCACTCCAAGTTCTGGCCTGGAGAATCCCAGGGATGGGGGAGCCTGGTGGGCTGCTGTCTATGGGGTTGCACAGAGTCGGACACGACTGAAGTGACTTAGCAGCAAGCTTCTATATTAAGTTCTCAAAATGGGCCAAAAGTCAAAATCGAACTCTAAAGGTCACTATCACCATGAAAATGAACCCAAAATCTGCCAAATTTGAGAACCATCTGTCCATCCTTAAAAAGGCATAGTATGTGCCTTATAACAATTTAAGTACTCAATCCCTACTTTTCACCTCTTTTTACTGGCACATTTGAAGGCACTAAAAGGGAAATTCAACCCAAAAGATTGTTTTTCTCTCTGACAAATAATATATCACTTAACTCAGAGAATATTCAAGAAAAGGGCAGTTTAATGGTACCAGTGAACCACATCATTCAATGCAAAATTCAAAATATGTCTTGAATTCAGAGAAGAAATTATACTCACTTCTTTTGGAGTGTGATTATCAGCAATTCTCTGACCTTCAAAGAGAAACCTGAGTGAATTCATGGGAACTCCCTAAAAAGACAGAAAATGTACAAATACAAACCTTATAAGAGATAACAGAAACTTTGATGCACAAAAAGCAAATATGAAAGCTCCAACAGAATGTGTAGAACATAAAACTAGACAGCTAATTCTATCATCATTACCATTAACTGAGTAAAAACTATTTGCTAGGTACTCCTGATACCAAATATTTTATATACAGAATCATAAATTTTTCATCACAACGGTCCTAAAAGGTGAGTATTGTCACCTTATCTTCATTTACAGCTAGAAAATCTAAGGTATAGAGAGGACACACAAGCTGGTCACCCACTGAAGGCCAAATCTGTTCCCAACCCTGTGTATTCTTAACCACTATTCTATATAGTTTCCTCTCAAATCTATAAGCTAACATAAAAATAAAATCAGATATTGGATGAACACCAGCTACCAACTGTACAAGCAAAATTGGTTTTAAACAGACTAAATCATAGAAATTTGGCAAAGCACAGGAGCAAGCCAGATAAACCACAGTAAACCTGTGATGGCATTTATAGCACTTTAAGTATCACAAAAGGCATTAAAATATATTTTTCTAATCACTTATTCCACAAAAATGGCTAAAAGAGAGTAGATGGCTCATTTAAAGAGAAGTAACTTCACTAACAAGTATAAATCAATAATCATTTATTTAGTCCACAAGTATCAGAAAGTTCTGCTCAATAACTAATGTGTTAAGATTTCCGCCATGTTTAAATACTATCCCAAAAACATCATAAAAAACTCAAACAATCTTCCTAATATGTACTACACTTATATATACAAGACTGTGCAAACTTACCCTGGAGGTGGTTTTAAACTTTTTCTTAGTTCCCTGACCAGGGATTGACCAGGGCCCCAGCAGTCAAACTGCAAAGTCCTAAGCACTGAACCACCAGAAAATTCTCTACTTTTAAATTATTTCCAGGGTTATATTAACTAATAAACATAACTGACAAGGACAAAATATTCTTTGATTTTAAATACAAGATCTTTCAAAAAGTGAGTATCTTACACTGCAGTCATAAAAGTTTCTACAGAAGCAAGTCTACAATATCAAAATGGAAAGATGATTCAATCTTTCTTATTGGGTAAGAATTCCATACTTCAGATAAATTAAGTGTCCCACTGCATGTATATCAGCAAATATAAGAAAAAAATTTATCAAGCCTTTTTGAACTGAGTATAGATAGAAACTTTTTCTAAAGACTATAAACTCTAAAGCATAAAAAATTATTCCAACTTGATGTTATATTATCTCCCCTGGCACCGTAGGGCTTCCCTGGTAAGCTCAGCTGGTAAAGAATTCACCTGCAATGCAGGAAACCTGGGTTTGATCCCTGGGTTGGGAAGATCCCCTGGAGGAAGGCATGGCAACCCACTCCAGTATTCTTGCCTGGAGAATTCCGTGGACAGAGGAGCCTGGTGGGCTACAGTCCATGGGGTCATAAAGAGTCAGACACAACTAAGCACAGCACAGCACAGCAATTTCAATTCTGAATCAGTTTAATTTTCACTTTTGCACTGTTTCTCCTCAATAATCAACTCCATTGTCTACAGATGAGGTAAAAGACTACATATTTTCTTTGGAGTTATTGTGAAGAGTAAATGAGAATGTATCTAAGTACCTATTAGCACAGTGCAGTTAATACACGTTCATTTCCAGTTTTAGTTCCCATCAATATTATTACAAATGTGAGCTAGTTGAGCCCCAATTAATAAGACTTTACTGAGCTTAACAATTAACATCAAAAACAGAAACAGGGAATTCCCTGGCAGTTCAGTGGTGAGGACTGAACTTTTACTGCCAAGGGCATAGGTTCGATCCTTGGTCCAGGAATTAGGATCCCACAGGCGATGCAGTACAGCAAAAAAAAAAAAAGTTTATTGGCTCACTTATCCTAACACTGGAGTGGGTAGCCAGTCCCTCCTCCAGGGGATTTTCCTGACCCTGCAGGGATAGAATCTAGGTCTCCTGTCTTGCAGGCAGATTCTCTACTGTCTGAGCCACCAGGGAAGCCCACTGTTTTCCGTATCCCAACACCTAAATGATCTCTTTTTCTTCTTGCAAAGTCCTAAACACTAGACCACCAAAGAATTCCCAAAAGATTACTTTTCTTTTGACAAGCTTTCTTAAAAGAAAAGTTAATGATATATAAAGCACTGAATTTAATACTGCAACATACAGACCTGTCTTTGACAGTATGATTCTTTGAGTTTCTTGAGATGTGTCGTCATTTTCACTTTGAAGTGAATCTCACTGCTATCCTAAGGAGATAAGAGGAAAAGGATTATCACTCTTCATGTAAGTTACTTGCTTTGCCTGAAACAAATTATTTAATTATACATATACTACATACAAACACATACAACTTGTCATCTATATTTTCCCTCCAAAATATTCTTCTTAGCATTCCTAACAGGTTTTATTAAAATAATCATCCTCAAACTTGCTTTATACCCATTTCAAAGCAAGTTTCAGTTCAGTTCAGTTGTTCAGTCGTGTCCAACTCTTTGCGACCCCATGAATTGCAACACACCAGGCCTCCCTGTCCATCACCAACTCCCGGAGTTCACCCTAACCCATGTCCATTGATTCCGTGATGCCATCCAACCATCTCATCTTCTGTCATCCCCTTCTCCTCCTGCCCTCAATCTTTCCCAGCATCAGGGTCTTCTCAAATGAGTCAGCTCTTCACATCAGGTGGCCAAAGTACTGGAGTTTCAGCTTCAGCATCAGTCCTTCCAATGAACACCCAGGACTGATCTCCTTTAGGATGGACTGGTTGGATCTCCTTGCAGTCCAAGGGACTCTCAAGAGTCTTCTCCAACACCACAGTTCAAAAGCATCAATTTTTTGGTGTTCAGCTTTCTTTATAGTCCAACTCTCACACCCATACATGACTACTAGAAAAACCATAGCCTTGACTAGACAGACCTTTGTTGACAGAGTAATGTCTCTGCTTTTTAATATGCAGTCTAGGTTGGTCATAACTTTCCTTCCAAGGAGTAAGCATCAAAACATAATCTATTTTAGGTATTAAAATTAGCAGTATAAGTAAAAGTATATATGTCAAAAATGCATTCCTTCAGAATTGCATACCTATTCTACTTTCAAAATAAAAATCTAAACTATCACAAATTCCCAAAGGCAACTCAGAATAAAAAGTGAAGTGACACTGAAGTGTCATTAAAGATGGTCAAAGCTATAAGAGAGACATATACTGTAAAACAGCAGACTGAGCAATTCTTCCTGAAATAAAAAGTCACCATACAGAGTCTGGTTTCTCTTGCATGAGTAAAATGAATAACCTGAGTCACTCAAATTGAAATATGGGACCACAGATAATTTTCTTCTACTGAGACTGTCAAGTAAACTATCAGGCAACCATCAGAAAAAAATATTGGCACTTGCACACTGTAAAAATTTCAAAGCCAATTCTAATGATTACATAATACATTCACAGATACATATTAGTGGAAGTTGCATGTTTTGTTTATAATTATTAAAAAAAAAAAGGAATTCCCTGGCGGTCAGTCCAATGGTTAGGACTTGGTGCTTTCACTGCCATGACTGGGAATGATCCTGGTTGGGGAACTAAGATCCTGCATGCTGTGTGGTATAGCCAAATTTTCTTTAAAAATAATAATAAATAAATTCTCATCCTGTGGATAATTTCAGGAACAGACAAAACTTCTAGAGCAATACCTCACTCCATCAACTAAAATCATTTCCAGATTAATTAAAGAGCTTGCTGCTGCTACTGCCGCTGCTAAGTCGCTTCAGTCGTGTCCGAGATTCTCTGTGTGACCCCATAGACGGCAGCCCACCAGGCTTCCCCGTCCCTGGGATTCTCCAGGCAAGAACACTGGAGTGGGGTGCCATTTCCTTCTCCAATGCGTGAAAGTGAAAAGTAAAAGTGAAGTCACTCAGTCGTGTCCGACTCTAGCAACCCCATGGACTGCAGCCTACCAGGCTCCTCCGTCCATGGGATTTTCTTGGCAAAAGTACTGGAGTGGGGTGCCATTGCCTTCTCTGATTAATTAATGTTTAATTAATGTTTAAATTAATTAAAACATTAAAAAAATTTTAGTTATCTTCTCCTCTTCTTTGGGAAAGACTTTTTTCCTAATCTTGACATTAGTAAATCCTTACTTTAAAGCAAGATTTTAACTCAGAAGCCATTAAAAAAAAAAAGGAGACTGATAAATCCAACTTAATAAAAACATACACCACCTATAAGTAAGTTACGAGACTCGGAAGAAAATATTCACATGTTAACATATATAGCAGACAAGAAAAAATAAGTAAATATAAAGAATTCCTACAAATTAGTAATTGTTAAAAAGGTAATCTATGGCATAGGAGAAACATACACAAGCATACCTACTTTACTACACTCTGCTTTTTTTTACTTGGCTATGCCAGATCTGTTGTTGTACACAGGATCTTCAGTTGCAGCATATGGGAGCCACAGTTCCCTGACCAAGAAACGAACCTGTGCCCCCTGCACTGGGAGCAGAGTCCTAGCCATTGGACCACCAAGGAAGTCCCTGTGCTGTCTTTATTGAATTTTGCAGGTACTGCGTTTTTTTACAAACTTTTTGTTTGTTTTACAAACTTTTTGAAAGTTTGTAACAAACTTGCATTCAGCAAGTCTACCCACACTATTTTTCCAATGGTGTTTGCTCATTTCAGGTCTCTGTGTCACAGTTTGGTAATCAGTAATTTGGTAATTCTCTCAGTAATTCAAATCCTACCCCAACAAAAAAAGCTCACTGAAGGCTCAGATGATGGTTAGTACTTTTGAGCAATAAAGTATTTTTTAATTAAGGTGTGTACATTGTTTTTTTTTCCAGACATAACACTATTATACACTTAAACCACATTATAGAGTAAACATAAGTTTCATATGCACTGGGAAACAAAAGATCCAAGTGATTCACTTTACTGCAGTGGTCTGGAACCAAATCCTCAATATTTCTGAAGTATGCCTACAAATCAATGGAATAAAATTGAAAGTCCAGAAATAAATTCATATATATCTACGGTCAACTGATTTTGACAAAGATGCCAAGCAATTCAATGGGAAAAGAACAGAACTTTCAATTAGTGTTCTAGGAAAAACAGATAGCCATATGCAAAAGAAGTTAGACTCTCCTTCATACCCATACTAAAAGCATGCAAAAAGTACTCAAAATGATCAAAAACTTAATGTAAGAGCTAAAACCATAAAAACTTTAAAAGAATCTATAGGTGTGAATTTCTGTGACCCTGATTGAGGTAATAGTTTCTTATATATGACACTAAAGTGAAAGTGAAGTCGCTCCGTCGTGTCTGACTCTTTGCGACCCCATGTACTGTAGCCTACCAGGCTCCTCTGTCCACGGGATTTTCCAGGCAATAGTACTGGAGTAGATTGCCATTTCCTTCTCCAGGGGATCTTCCTGACCCAGGGATCGAACCCAGGTCTCCTGCATTGTAGACTGACGCTTAACCGTCTGAGCCACCAGGGAAGTCCCATATATGACACTAAAATCACAGCAAAAAAAGAAAAAAATAGGGATTTCCTTGGTGGTCCAGTGGTTAACAACCTGCCTGCCAATGCAGGAGACACAGGTTTGATCTCTGGTCTGGGGAGATTCCACATGCCAAGGAGCAACCCAGCCCGTGTGCTGCAACTATTGAGCCTGTGCTCTTATAGAGCCAGGGAACTACTGAGCCCGAGTGCCCAGAGCCCATGCTCCACAACAAGAGAAGTCACTGCAACGAGAAGCCCATGTACCACATAGAGAGGTCCCCACTCACTGCAACTAGAGACAGCCTGTGCAAAGAACAAAGACCCAGCACAGCCAAGAAGTTTTTAAAAAGATACATTCAATTCACTGAAATCAAAAACTGTTGGTGCACAGGACACAACCCAGAAAGTGAAAAGACAACCCAAAGATGGGAGAAAACATCTGCAAACCATCTAACTGATAAGGATCTGATAACCAAAATACATGTGAAAAGTTATTACAACTCAAAAATAAAGACAAATAATCCAATCTAAAAATGGACAAAAGATCTGAATAGACACATTTCTCCAAAGATGTGCAAATGGCCAATAAGAACAGGAAAAGATATCCATCATTAACCATCAGGGAAATACAAATCAAAAACACAATGAGATACCACTTCACACTCACTAGGATGACTATATATATTTAAAAAAAAAAAAAAAGAACAACAAATACTGGATGAAATGTAAAATAATAAACCTTCATTTATTGTTGGTAAGAATAATGTATAAAATGGTGCAGCCACTGCTAAAAGCTGTTTGAAGGCTCCTAGACAAAGTTACTACTATACTAGACCCAACAATTGCACTCCTACATATATAGAGAATTGAAAACATATCCACACAAAAATTATAATGAATATTCAAAGCAATATCATCATACTGGCCCAAAACTAAAAGATTGGTATAATAATACCCCATGTTTCAGAGAATGTGGGAAAATGTACTCTCACACTTCCATGGTGAGAGTGCACCAGTTCTTCTGTCCCTTAAAAAAACAACTATGAAGATTCATTCCTCCACTAATTTCCAGCTAACCTTTATTATCTATTAGCACCTCAAACGGAGAAGGAAATGGCAACCCACTCCAGTGTTCTTGCCTGGAGAAGCCCAGGGACAGGGGAGCCTGGTGGGCTACCGTCTATGAGGTCGCACAGAGTCCGACACAACTGAAGCGACTTAGCAGCAGCATCTCAAAAAGGGTCAATAAGATAAAGATCCGAGTCTGGAGAAATCAGGTGCCAACAGAGAGAAAGGATCAGGAAAAGGCCTGAGGGGCTCTTTTGTGTAAGGCCTCTAGCGTTATCACTTAATAGTAGTCACTGTATTTGCCACTGAAGTATGCTAAACAAGAAAAAGTTCTACTAGAAGAAATTAAAGTGATAAGTTGCCTAGTGGAGCAATTTAAAAATACAGTATCACCCTCTCCTACCTCTAACAGATGCACATACAGTAAATGAAACTCCACTTTTCAACAACTTGCCTTAGTTGAATCATTTTTTCTGTTTCAGAAATCATTCACACATTCCAGAGTCAAAGGAGAAAAATAATGAAACTCACCTGTCCAATGACTTTGAGTTTAATATACTCTCCTTCCTTCTTATCCCCCAAGTCCTCGGTTGAAGGTTTTGCTTCCTGAAAGTACATATAAATATAAAAGTTTCTATGTGCTATTTTAATTACTCATCCATTACTTTGACTTAGGGTACAAAATTTGCAACTAAAAATACAGCAAGCATTTATTTTCTCTGCCAGTCAATCAAGCAAAAAAGGTTCTAAGTCAATTACTCTCTCAAACAACAGTTTACTAAAAATCATGAAAGAAGTCTCTTTTATTATAATCCTACAGTAAAGGTTCTAAAACTTCACCGTGCATCAGAATCACTGGAAGGACTTGTTAAAAAGGCGGCTGGGTCTCACACCCAGCTTTTTATTCGGTAGGTCTCGGGTAGGTCTGTAATATGCACTTCTGACTAATTACCAGGCAATACTAATGCTTCTAGGCAAAGGAACAACCTGGAAACCATTAT
Organism: Bubalus kerabau; assembly: GCF_029407905.1. Classification (NCBI taxonomy): domain Eukaryota; kingdom Metazoa; phylum Chordata; class Mammalia; order Artiodactyla; family Bovidae; genus Bubalus; species Bubalus kerabau. The sequence goes on from NC_073626.1 coordinate 144,731,674, forward strand.
CTTACAGTCAACTACTACCAGTCAGAGGAAGCTCATCTTCCAGGAATCCTTGACCAAACATTTTGAATCCAAGGTTATTTTCTTACAACCTAGTGGGAAAAATTAACTACTCCAATTACAAAACTGTACTAAGAAATATAAATTAATCATATTAACATAAGCAAAGTCTTTTTAGGAAGGAAAATCAAACAGCAAAGTATTGGCTTAATGTACTCGAGTCAAAACAAATCATTTTATATCAGTTATTATTTTAGACTATCTGAAGCAGTATATCCAATTTCAAAAGATTAGGCTTGGGTGAAAAAAAATTAGAATTAAACTGGAACAAGAAAAAAGCCCAAGCAGGGTAAGTAGTAATAGGAAAGAGCAAACAAAATTGGAAGACAGAAGGAAAGAGTATAACCCTCTTACAAATTATACCATAAGAAAATGAAGCTAGAATAAACTAGTTGAAACAACTTTGCCATGAAGTATTAAGAAAGGTAAGCCATTTTTAGTAAAAGGGTAGCTTGGTAAACTTCACTCAATGGTGTGATAAAAGTAGCTTTCCCATGCACTTGACCTTAGTTTGGCAACCATATTATTCACTTATTTAAATATATACTTCTTTATTATTCATAGTAATTTCAAGCTGTTAATCTACTCTTGGTAAGAACAGTTATTGTTTAGCTGCTAAGTCATGTCTGACTCTTTGCAAACCCATGGACTGTGGCCCTCCAGGTTCCTCTTCCCATGAGATTTTCCAGACAAGAATACTGGAGTGGGTTGCCATTTCCTTCTCCAGATCTTCTTCATCCAGAGATCGAACCCGAGTCTCCTGCATTGACAGGTGGATTCTTTACCACTAAGCCCCAGGGAAGCCCTTTGGTAAGAATACAACCAACTTACTTAAGAGTATATAATAAGAATTTTGTATACTTAAGAACATACAATCAGAATATTGTACATTCTTAACAATTTAATATACTTCTGTAATTCAGAAGTAACAGGGCCATTACCTGTTTATTCATGCCAGTAACTGAAAACTAACAAACTCTTTAACATTCAAAATTTAACAAAATATATTAAACTAGAAGTAGCTTTTAAATTTACGATACAGGCTAGAGTCCAGGGAAATGCTTAGATAACAGAACTGACTTCATTAGTATGAATTCTTGCCTGTTTATCATTCTGCAGTACTTTCAACATTTGCTTACTACTGCATTTTATGGCAGCTGGCAAAATTAACCTTCTTTAGTGAGACAGTATTTCACCTGAAAACTAGAAGACTGTCTTCAAACAGTCTCACAACCACATTTCTCTGAATTTATATTCAAAGTAAACAATTCCTTCTTCCTTTAAGTACTGAGAGAGGACAAGGACAATTTATTCCATGCAGTGAAAGGCAATAAAGAGCAAAGAAGCCCTGAGTCCTCTTTAACTGAGAGAAGGTGTCTTAAGAAGTTTCATCTGAGTTTCCACAAGGAAGAAAACATCCCCCTCCAAGAGGATCAGCAATACATCAGCACAATGGGACTGACTGTGCTCCAGTGTTTCCTAGACAGAGGATACTCAGAACATAAGAGTTCTTCCCTCTTCTCCAATCCATCCTCCACGCTGCTTCAGAACCCTTTCCAAAGCACAGCTTCTCTGACTGGTTTGTTTTCGTGCACTCAGTCGTGTCCAACTCTTTACGACCCCCTTGGATTGTATGTAGCCCACCAGGCTCCTCTGTCCATGGGATTCTGCAGGCAAGAATACTGGAGTAGGTTGCCATTTCCTTCTCCAGGGGTTCTTCCCGATCCAGGAATCGAACCTGCGTCTCTTGTGTCTCCTATATTGCCAGGCAGGTTCTTTACCATTAGCGCCACCTGGGAAGCCCCTCTCTGACTGTATAACTACCCCTATCAGAAAGCATTAATAGCTCCCAGTACTTTAAGGCCTAGAAACAAAGTCCACAACACGGCATTCAGTTCCTCCAGTACCAACCTTAACTCCCATTTTTCTCTCACCACTTTCTTTACAGCCCAAGGATTTGGTTAAATTCGACTTGTGCTATTCCCTGAACATGTCTATAAACTTCCTTCCATCTTCAGCCCTTTGCTGTCCTTGTTTCCTTTACCTGTAATACACATCTTCCCTTTACCATAACCTCTCTTGAAGTCATCTCACGGAAATCCATCATCTGAAGTCCAGTATGTAAAGAACTCTTCTGGGAACCACATCTCCCCTCAACTTTCCAACTGGGATTAATATTTTCCTTTAATGCTCCTATTGGCAGTGTATTCATATCCTTTAAAAGACATTTATTCTCTATTTAAAAACATTCTCCCTTTACTATCATCTCAAGTTGTACTCATACTTTTCTTCAGATTTCTTTTAAGTTCAGTTCAGTAGCTCAGTCGTGTCCAACCCCGCGAACCCCATGAACCGCAGCACACCAGGCCTCCCTGTCCGTCACCAACTCCCGGAGTCCACCCAAACCCATGTCCATTGAGTCGGTGATGCCATCCAACCATCTCATCCTCTGTCGTCCCTTTCTCCTCCTGCCCTCAATCTTTCCCAGCATCAGGGTCTTTTCCAATGAGTCAGCTCTTCGCATCAGGTGGCCAAAGTACTGGAGTTTCAGCTTCAACATCAGTCCCTCCTATGAACACCCAGGACTGATCTCCTTTAGGATGGACTGGTTGGATCTCCTTGCAGTCCAAGGGACTCTCAAGAGTCTTCTCCAACACCACAGTTCAAAAGCATCAATTCTTCGGTGCTCAGCTTTCTTTATAGTCCAAACCTCACATCCATACATGACTACTGGAAAAACCATAGCCTTGACTAGACGGACCTTTGTTGGCAAAGTAATGTCTCTGCTTTTTAATGTGCTGTCTAGGTTGGTTATAACTTTCCTTCCAAGGAGCAAGCATCTTTTAATTTCATGGCTGCAATCACCATATGCAGTGATTTTGGAGCCCAGAAAAATAAACTCAGCCACTGTTTCCACTGTTTCCCCATCAGCATTTGCTATTTCCACTTTTACTCTCAACTCACTGCCATCAGGTTTATATAATACCCCACCATTCCAATTGACACTTCTTTCACCAAGGTTACCAGTTCAACTTCTTACTGCTAAACCCAAAGGACAATCTAAAGTCTTATCTTTAAACAATAGACACTGATGACTCCTTCAAACTCTCTACCTTTGGCCTCTAAGATTCTATGTCCCCTCATCTTGACCACTTCCTTAAATGCTGGTGCTCCTCTGGGTCCTAAGTCTTTAAGCTTCTTTTTCTTCATCTTCCTGGGTGACCTACAATTCCAACTCTCTCTCAGATACTAACCATTCTCAATAACCTGACCACTTTTCTGAGTTTCACTCAATTTATCCAAGAGCTTGAACATTTATCTCCACTCTGGATGTCTCCATGGGTAGCTCAACTTAAAACTGAGTGCATTACTTCTAGCTCCTCTTCCTGAAAACCAAAACCCAAAAAAGACTACAACTCCTCCTGGATTCCCAATTACAATAAATGTTTGACACACACTCAACTGCACACAACAGAAATTCAGTAGTCATCATTGGCTATCTTCCTCTCCTAAATCTCATACTTAATAATTCACCATTCTGACAACTATATCTCTTAGTGATTCTCATTCTCTATCCCACTGCCTTATTTCAGGCCGTCACTGTTGCTCCTTAGCAATACCACAATGGTGTAACAGATGCCCCAAGTCTAGCTCCCTCCAATTAATTCTTCCTAACTACAACCAGAGCCATTTCTCTAAAACGCAATCTGATCTGCCCAGAGTCTTCAGGATTAAGTTCAAACTCCTTAGCTGACACATACTGGTCCTCCATGTGCTGGTCCCTGCCTAGCAAGCAAGCCTTATTCTCCTACCTCTTTTGCTAATAATATTCTTTGCTCCAGCCAAACTGAACTATCTACAACTCCTTAACCATGGCACTCTCTACCTTATCTCCACTATCCCTGCACCTGTTACTCACCTCTGCTTAGTATGCCCTTTCTTACCCTATTCCCCTTTTAAGACCACTTAAGCATCACTTCTACAAAATCATTTCCCTGATCACCCTCTTAAATGTTCTCATACTGCTTACTTTAATTTTATTATAACCACATGTCTGCATATCTGTGTTTCCCACAAGATTGAGTTCCTTATCGACATGCCTTATTCTTTGTATTTCTGGTCAAGTACAGTGCCTAGTATTTTAAGGATACTCAATATGCTTATTAAATTAACATTTTCTGTGACAGTTTTGTGTGTCTTGACTTTCCTACAAGTTTACAAGGAGGAGGTCCACATTTTCACCAGGCAATTCTTTAATACTGGTTGAATTAAGCTGACAGCACTATCATCTGAATTATACCACAAAATCTTACTAGTGTTTCATACTTCTACCGTACACAACAGTCAATACAAACAAAATCCTTTCAGCATTCACTTCAATTTCACAAAACATGTGAACACTAGAATTTGAAATTTCCAAGAATACTGCCACTTTCCTTAGTCACTCCATTTTGACAATCTTTTCCCAACTCTGAAGCACAAGAGCAATGCCATCTGTACCCACTTCTTTAATAGCCTCATGCTTGCCCAATGCAGTCATCTAGCTTTTCATGTGCTTTTTTCCTTCAACAAACTAGTCTGGAAAATGAGAAGATCTTGTACAGAAAAAGGCCAAAGTTTGTCTCTAGCAATCTCAGTGTCTTTTGTATGCCTTCTTTCCTTCTCTCCCCTGTTTAAAAAAAAAAAGAAGCTGCCAATACAGAATGGTATGGCACACTAGTCACAAAACACTGAAAGCATTCAGCACTAGACGCAGAACAGTAGGTCATCAGAGAAAAGAGAATCCCAGAGAGGGCTGGCTTATTAGGCTGGGAAGGTTACACAGCCCCAGAGCAGAAGAAACTGGTAATGTAAAGAAAAGTAAAGGAACATACAAGATCAAAGGCAAGAACTGGAAATCTCTAAATTTTCAGGTCTGTGTCATCTAGAGATTGAATCATGGTAACCAGAATGGTAGAAAAGAATTTATCAGACACCAGGCACTATCAACTCTTCTTACCAAGATATATATGTAACAGCCTAGAAATAGAAGATGGCTGGATCTGAAAAGAAGAACAAGACAGGAAAGGACACAAAACACAACAATCCTCATTTACAAATGCACAGAATTCAAGAAAAGAATTTTATTGTGCCATTTCAAAGTCAAAAGAACAAAAATTTTGCTAAAAATCTCTATGACAATCCGTATGTTGACAATTCGATCACAGGGTAAGAGCACCACACTTAACTACTCCCAGCCTGAAACTGACCCTTCCAATTGTACAAGGATTGTTCATTCTTTTGAAAGAGGGGGGATTCTGGGGAAAACCAAAAATAAAAGATTGCATTTACTCTTATTTGACGACATTAGAAAATTTTCTGGTTATGTTAAAAGAAAAAAAGTCACATATTGAGTGACTTCCCTGGCAGTCCAGTGGTTAAGAATCCAAGCTCCCAATGCAGAGGGCACAGGTTTGATCACTATTCCAGAAACTAAGATCTCACATGGCATGGCCAAAAAAATAAAGCAAATCTCTGTTAAAGATATATATTGAAATATCTGTGGATGAAATAATACAATGTCTGGGACTAGTTTCAAAAGATGTTATGAAGTGGTGTGGGGTCATGTAGATAAGATAGGTCAAGAGATGAGTATATGGGTATAATTATATATACACTAAATTTGTCCATAATAAATCACTTAAAATACCTTCAAAGTTTCCAAAATTTCTGTAACTGTAGTTCTTACTATATGTCCGTTTATTTCATTTTATTTCCTAATAAAGAAAGCTCAACAAAGGATTAAACTGGATGATTCTAATAATTATATCCATTGTTAAAAGATACAAAAACCCAAATTACAATAAAGTCATCTCCCTCATACTTCAGTAGATTTACCACAATTCTAAAAGGACACACTTATATAGTTTCAGCTCGTGCTACCTATGTGCAAACTTAGGGAGACACTACTAGACATTTGGAATAAAACTGACCAGACTTAGCTCCATAACTTGGAGGTTTATGTCAACCTGTCAAGACACTGGAACTTCTGAAAATTTACATTCAACCCTACAATTGCAGTTTAACACCAGACAAACACAGACAACTTCTCAAGAACTACAAATTATAACTGAAAATTCCACTGGTTGTATAACCCCTACTCTCTGCAGCCATACTGTGGACCTATGCAAACCAGAACAAACTGGCTCCACTGTATCCAGAAGTACAGCATGCAAATGTAGAGGTATGGCAGACATTGTTAATTACCTATCCAATATCCATGTCCCCCTTCTTCCTAAATTTGCCGGCAGGGGGTGGGTGGGGGGAATTCTAAGCTTCTCTCATGGCCACGTGATGTGGTGCTGGCCATGGAAATATAAAGTGACAGATATACTTTTTCCTGGTATATACTTTTTGGCATACTTTTTCTCTTTTCTCCATTCCTTTCTCCTGCCTGGAACAAAGAAACAAAGTAATCTTGCCCAAAAAGAGACTATCTTTTCAGTGAAGACATCTGCTAAGGAGAAAGGAGTAAGAAGGCATAGTGGAACTGTCTGACCATCCCTGACTTGTTTCATTATAAAAACAAATTGCATACTTGTTTAACCTACTACATATCAGATTTTCTGTTATTTAGTCCAGAAGCAATCCGAATTGACATAGGAGGTGGTCTAAATAGGAAGCATTTGGCTTATGTTAAAAAACAGCTTCTAGAAAACCACCTCAGTGTGTATCGAATTGCAGAAGAGATAAGTAAATTGTGGTATAGTCACACAATGGAATGCAACATAGTAATGAGATTTAACAACAAACTATACACAATAATACAGACAAATTTCCAAACAATGCTGAGCAAAAGAAGCCATACACAGAACCACATACTGTATGATTGCACTTAGGGGAGGAAATGGCAACCCACTCCATTATTCTTGCCTGTGAAATCCCACAGATAGAGAAGCTTGGTGGGCCATAGTCCATAGGGTCACAAACAGTTGGACATGACAGAGAAACATACACACACTCAGACACAAGCACACAGTCAGGACAGTCATTCTTAATATGGGTGCGGGCTGCACAGATGTGATCAGTTTGTGAAAATTTAGCAAACTGTACATTTATGTACATTTTTTCATATATGTATTAATCTTCAGTAAAACCTTTCAAAATATCTGGCCTTAGCTATTGAGAACAGTGGGTCTAGCAAATGGAACTCCACCCTAGCTTCCTTCAGGTCTTTTCCTTCAGATTCTCACTAGCTCAGTAAAGGCAATCAAATACAAAAAGAATGGTCAAAATATAAAAGAATAACAATTACAACACATCTTTAAATAAACTTAAATCATGTTGTAGGAATTTCAAAATAATTTAAACTCTAAGACTAAGTATTCAATAATAGGATCTGTGTGACCTTACCCACATGACTTTTCTAAAGTAGAGTATCAGAGAATTAATTACCAAAAAGAAAAAAACACAATTTCAATAAATTCAAAAATGAGATACCAAACATGATGCTGAGAAAATTATCTGTGGGGAATTCCCTGGCGGTCCAGTGGTTAGGACTTGACGTTTCCACTGTCCTGGGCCCGGGCTCAATCCCCTACTGCCTTACTCAGGGAACTAAGATCCTGCAAACCACTGGGGATTATTATTATCCATAACAATCCCAATGTCCTGGAAGAAGCAAATGATTCAACTTTGGAGATAAAGTTACTAGTTCTATTGCTAATAGAAGTAAAAACCAAGAAGGTATGCAAACATCATAAAAGGAAAACTACCGCGTGACAATCAATCCTTCGTCAATAACAAAACATAAAGGGAATTGAAAGAGGAAGAGGAAAACACCTGCTGGTTCACATTTTTGAGACAACCTTCCAGTTCTGGGGCTTAGAATGGTGCCTGGAACATACTGACATTCAATAAATGCTTGTTAAATCAATGACTCTTACACTCACTCCTTTAAAAACTTTTACTAAGTATTCAGTCATTGCTGGCACTTCAGAAAAAAAGGGTGAGTAAAGCCTGATTTCTGACCCTGGAAAGCAAACAATGTAATGGAGAAAGGTACTTAAATAATTGTAACACTATATATAAAAGCTATAATATACAATACTATTCTAATTGATATGGGAGGAGGCTAATGAGAATCAAGAGATATTTGACAACTGCTTTAGTTTTGAAATCTGAACTACTCCACTAACACTCATAAGTACTCTAACCATAATAATCATACTCAGTTTTTAAAATACTATTAAGTAATGTTCACATTTTATTTGAAATGTTTTATTATAATCAATGTTTGCAACATCTATTAGCAGCACTTCATGTATCTATCTGTCAGAGAGAAGACAGAATATATCATTCCTCTCCTGGGGCATGGAATACTTTGTATCAGTTCAGTTCAGTCGAGTCCCACTCTTTGTGACGCCATGAATTGCAAGCACACCAGGCCTCCCTGTCCATCACCAACTCCCGGAATTCACCCAAACTCACGTCCATCGAGTTGGTGATGCATACGTATCAGTAACTAAATGCTCAAGTCATAGCATCAGTGTAACATATTTATTCTACGAGGTAAGTAGTATACATAATTATGAACTTCAATATACACCTAGTTTATCATATTCTTCTGCCATCTCAGGCTAACAGGAAGATCAGCGAACACCAAAAACAGGGGGATATACATAATGCTGCAGGGAATGATGGTATCCTAACAAAAGAAATATAGCTAGTGTGGTAGATTAAAGATAACTGCAAATTCTTTGTTACTCTTCCCATTAAGAATTGGAATCTAGATGTCTTTTCCTTGGTGACTATAGTTAATAATACTGTATTGTATATTTGAAAGTTGCTGAGAATAGCTCTTAACACAAGAAAAATTTGTAACTGTGTGTGTTGATGGATGTTAACTAGACCTATCCTGGGGATCATTTCACAATATATGCAAATAGTTACAATGTAATATCTGAAACTAATATGTCAATTGTCTCTACGATGAAATAAATAAATGCCTTTCCCTGGAATTTGAGTTGAACTTAGTGATTTGCCTAACAAACAATGCAAAAGTGACTTCCAAAGTTAGGTTCTAGGAGGCTTGGGGTTTCTACCCAAGGTTCTCTGGAACACTATCTTGTGAGCCCTGAGCTGCCTACGTCTGAATATCCTGGGGTCCCTGTGCTGAAGCGAATACATGACAAGACCACTCAGCGAGGCCTTGAGACTATATGAAGAAGCCATTCATTACAGCCCACAGCCCCCTGAGTAATCCCAGCAGAGGCCCCACACGTCAAGGAGCAGTGATGAGCCCAAACCACAGAGCCCTGCCAAAATTGAGATTTATGAGCAAAACAAGACTGCTGTTTTAAGCCATTATGTTTTGAAGTAGTTTGTTAGGTACCAACAGATAGCCGAAATTACATAAGGTTTCCAAATCCTTGACTAAAGATAAAAGGAGCTCAATCAATCAGTATCTGTCTCCCTCTCCACCCCTCCTCTCTCTGAGGTTGGGATGGAGACAGTAAACCTACAACAGATTCAGTTTGCATTTGAACCAAACCAGTCATCCAATTACTACAAATTTAACAGACCTAAACTGAAAAGCTGAAGTCCATGCTGTCTTTCATGACTTGAGTATGGAAAAGAAACACTATAAATGTGAATACAGGGAAGAAAGAAGGAAAAATATTTGTACAAATTATCCTTACCAGTTTGACATTGGCATCTGGGTCTATATATTGTGCTCAGTTTTGCTGCAAGGTGAAATCAGGCTAAAAGTAAGCACACCATTGGATCTCTATTATTGGTTAAAGGCTAGTCCTTAAACTTTTTGAGGGATCATGTACCCCTAATGAAAGCTATGGATCCTTTCTCCCTAAACAAATACACATGCAAAAAAAACACAGATTGCCATAAAATTTCAGTGGATTTTCAGCCCTGAGGATTCATGATCCTCAGGTTCAGAATCTGTATTAGAGGATTATTCAAAAACGGTCCACTGGGCAATGCTAGCATTGTTAGAATTATGAGAAATTATTTCACTCAAATTCCAAAAATAATCATTTTCTATTAATCAATGCAGAATCCAGCAATTCAAGTCTTGCATGACTTTAACATCCACCTATTTTAACTTGAAATTATTGCTCAATTCCAGTTATCTTCAGCACAGACAAAAAACCCTCGGAGAGGTGCCTCAGAATATATGTCATTCTAAAACAACTTGGTTGATATTAAGACTGTCTTCTGGGGACTGTGGTCCAGTCTCATGCTACTGGTATGGCGCAGGAGTAACTTGGGATTCTCACTCATAAGCTTCATCAGGGTAAGAGTTCCACTTCTTATCTCTTTAAATCCCTAGCACTACAACACTAAAATTGTACTGGCTCCTGATTATTAATAATGATATTGGTTGATCAGCATAGAGCAACAGTTCTGAAACTTTATAGTCTCAGGATTCCTCTTAAAAATCCTTTAGAACTCCATAAAGCTTCTGTTAGGTTGGTTGTACCTATTGCAGTTTATCTGAAGTATGTTTTATAAACACATAATTAATTTTAGGATAATAAATCACACGGATACTTATGAAAAGTATTTGAATAGTAACAATATGAAACACCTGTAAGGATATGATGATACCCTCATTAAATGGTACTGTATATATAAAAACAATTTCTTAAAAGTAGCAATAAAGCATCAATCTTAAAAAAACATTTTTTTAAAAACAAAATTAGTAAGAAAAGTGGCACTGGTTTGCATTTTTTACAAATCTCTTCAATGTCTGGCTTAATAGAAAGCAGCTGAATTTCCACATCTGCCTCTATGTTTCAATCTGTTGTGATATCCCAGGTCATGTCAATCTTTAGAAAACCCCATGAAAGAATGAGAGTGAAAAAGACAATGTCCCAGCATTATTGTGAAAATAGTTTTGGCTACCTGTTAGTGTCCTAGGTCCTTTATTTCTTCAAGTTTCTCTTAAATAGCTGGAATTGAAACTGGAGCAATAAATTCTACAATTCACTTTATAATTCCTTCTGTACACTGCTCTTTCCTCAGACTACATAGTAAATTTCAACATACTTCCCAGCCACTTCTGAGCATCAAAATAAAAGGCTGATGAAATAAAGCATTTACACCTTTCTTTCCTCCCTGGAAATCAAGTAAACAACTACCTAGGGAGATAGTTATAACTCTGTTCCCGTATCAATTTGGGAGTTAATCTAGACTGTTAGTAACAAGATCCACTCAAAACTAATCTAGATTATGGTTTAACCTTATAAATGTACGTTTTGTGCAACAGTAAAAACGCACAAAAGCCTCACTTGCTCTCACCAAGTGGCACAAAACTGAACTGGGTTAAAAGCCAAGGGAATAGTGTGTTAAATTTAAAAGTTCAAGTACACTGTGGAGTTGAATGAGAAACAGTTTTCTAAATAACTATCATTAAACAAGCAAAAGGTTTAAAAATACTTTAAAAAGTCAAAGTCATCTAAGCAAACAAAACGAAGGCCAAAAACCTTATAAAGTAAAAACTAGCCATAAACATTTTGTTGTTGTTTAGTCGCTTAGTCGTGTAGGACTTTACAACCCCATGAACTATAGCCCTCCAGGCTCCTCTGTCCATGGGATTTCTCCGGCAAGAATACTGGAGTGGGTTGCCATTTTCTCCTTCAGGGGATCTTCCCGACCCAGGGCTCGAACCCGCATCTCCTGCATTGGCAGGCTGATTCTTTACGCTGAGCCACCAGCAAAGCCCATCAGCCACAAACAAGGTTAACTAGAAATGAATGAGGAAGAAAAACTCACCACGGAAAATCGAACACTCCTGATTGAATGCAAATCCCAAGTAAATTCCTGCTAATAACACTGAGATGGAGCACTCTGCTATAACACGAAGCTTTCTGCAAATGTTCTGCAACTGCTTCATGCACACGAAGTTTTCCTATCCTTTTCCTCAAAGGTTATCAGTCATCTTCAAATTAACTCCCAGATGAAATGCTTTCTGTAGCTCCAGCAGTTTCGTTCTACTTTGTTTCTTGGTTATTCTGAGTGCTCTCTTCCAACTGGAGAGCTACTGAACCAATCCCGAGTGAGAAATGGGAAAGTACAAGGAAAGAGGCGACAGCTCTGCACCCCCACACGGAGAAACACTCAGAGCAGAGCAGCGGCGGCCTAGCTGCAATCCAAATGGAAAGCGGAGCTTTCGAGGTTCTCAGCAACACGAGACAATGTCTCCCTCTCTCCGTCCCCACGTCCCACTTCGCGACTATCTAAAGACCAAGAATCAAGGAGTGGAGTCCACCCGCTTTTCAGGGCCACAGAGCCTCCGGGGCAGGGATTCTCTCCCGTTACATAACTGGGGCCTAGGGCCCTGCTTCTGCAGTGAGTTCTCCGGAGAGGCAGGCGGGCGGAATCCTCAGCGACCCTCTTGGGAAAGTGGAAGGAAGCTGGGCTCTGCACCTGGTCCGCCCCGGAGAAAAGACGGGGACGAATAGAGGGAGGCCGCGACCAGAGGCGCTGGGGCACAGGGGGTGATGAGCCAGCTCGGAGAGGGTCAGGGTGGCTCCTAGAGGCCCGCGACAGGCCCGGGCGTCTCCTGCCCTAGGCTACTCCCCTCCCTCTTCAGCCCAGTCCCCACCGGCCGCCCCCTCCCCCATTCCGCGCTCCCCTCCCCCGCGCCTCCATCCCCGGCCCCAGACGATCAGCAGGCGGACCTGCAGAGTAAGGCCTTGGCCACCGCTATCGGATGGCTCCCAGCCTGGTACCTGGTCAGACATGGTGACGGTGGTTTCCCCCGGGGTCTCCGCACACCAGCAGCCTCGGGTAGGTAGAACCTCGCTCCGGGGTTTACAAATCCGTCTCTCTACCCGACAGCACAACACCGCGGCTGGAGGGACTTCCGCTACGCCTTGCGTCACTTCCGATACGCGCAGTGAGGACGGAGAGGGGAAAGAGGAAAGGCGACGCGGGAAAACTAGTGGGGGACGGCGGGGCTCCCCGGAGGCTGGAGGACTGAGAGCGGGCTTTACTTGTGGTCGCACAGATGAATTAATCACCGCAGCACCGAGATAGGCCTTGTGCCTCGGGCCCGAGTCCATCCCCTGAGGAAAAGTTTCCGGCGTCCAGTCTCTGTTTGGAACCCTACTGACAGGCCAGCCTCCTCCCGCCGACACCTTGCGCGTTTCTGAAGGCTCAGCCAAAGTACTTCTATTGTCTACTTCTGGCCTTGCTCATCTACCTCCCTAAATAAACTGGACTGAATACCAGTGATCCTTAGCCTGGAGGTAACATTTTCGGTTAACCAACCCTGGCCAAACACGATGACCTTAATTTAAAACAAACAAAACAAAACGTAATCGCATTGGGTGGGATTTTGATGGCTGCTGATGAAAAAGATGCTCCTGAAACTTTAGGAGCATCTTTAGCTCCTAAACTGGTAGTGCGAAGAAGCTGATTCCCACTCTTGACTTGGTTATTTTGAGTTAATGAATGGTTTTTCCATGAGTTCGTTCTAAAAAACAAAACAAAACAAAATTAGTGGCCCTACTGGCAAAAGCATAGAGCATAAGGATATGGATAAGCGGAATTGAATTGAGATTCCAGAATAAATGAACAGACTAAAAGAGAAGTTACTTGGACAACTGGATATCCATATATAAAAGAATGAATTTGGATTACTAACTCATAACATTTGAAAAGTTAAAATGAATCAAAGGCCTAAATGTAAGAGCTGAAACCTTAAAATACTCTGGAGAAAACATAAGTATAAATCTTCTTGACTTTGGATCAGGCACAAGCAACCAAAGAAAAATAAATAATATGGACCTCATCAAAAGACAATCTAAAGAATAGGATAAAATATTTGCAAATAATATATCTCATAAAGGTCTAATATTTAGAATACATAAAGAACTATTATAATTCAACAATTAAAAGACAATCTAATTTAAAAATGGACAAACCATCTGAATAGAAATTTCTGTAAAGCAGATATACGAATGGACACGAAAAGATGCTCAACATCATTTGCCATCATGGAAATCCAAATTAAAACCACAATGAAATAACGTTTCAGATCCTTTAGGATATATGTCTATAACCGAAAAAAAAATAAGTTCTGAAGAAATTGGAACTGTTGTACTGTACTTAATGGGAGCATAAAGTGCTTTGGAAAACACTTCATTTGAAAAACATTCCTGCCTTCCTCAAACTATTAGGTATAAAATTACCATGACCCAGTAATTCTAATAGATACACACTCAAGGAATTGAGGACTTATGTTCACACAAAAACGTACACAAATATGCACAGCACCCATATTCATAGCAGCAAAAAAAAAAAACAACCCAAATGTGCATCAGCTGACTAATGGATAACCAAAAGTGGTATAGCCATACAAAGAAAAGTTATTAGGCACAAAAGGGAAGGAATGAAGAGCTCATACAAGGTGGATGAAACTTGAAAACATTATGCTAAGTGAAAGAAGCCAGTTGCAAAGTATGATTCTGTTTATATGATGTATCCAGAATAGGTAAGTCTATAGATACAGAAAATAGATTAGCAGGCTACTGCTTCAGTGAATTCTACTAGGGCTGGAGAATTGAGGGGAAATGGGAGTGACTATTAAAGGGCAAAGTTTTTTTGCAGGGGGTGATCAAAGTGCTTTAAAATTGAGTGATGAGGGACTTCCCTGGTGGTCCAGTGGCTAAGAATTGGCCTTCTAATGCAGGGGACATGGGTTTGATCCCTGGCTGGGGAACTAAAATCCCACATGCTGTTGAGCAACCAAACTTGCGTGCTACAACCAAGACCCAATGCAGTCTAAATAAATAAAGTTTAAAATAAATAAAATTGAGTGATGATTGTATAGCTCTGTAAATATACTGGAAAACTACCAATTGTATAAATAGGTGAGCTGTATGATATGTTAATTGTATCTCTCAAACTATTACATAAAGCAAAAAATACAATGCTAATAAGTAAAGTATAGTGTATTATTGGAGAAAGCAATGGCACCCCACTCCAGTACTCTGGCCTGGAAAATCCCATGGATGGAGGAGTCTGGTAGGCTGCAGTCCATGGGGTCGCTAAGAGTTGGACATGACCGAGCAACTTCACTTTCACTTTTCACTTTCATGCATTGGAGAAGGAAATGGCAACCCACTTCAGTGTTCTTGCCTGGAGAATCCCAGGGACAGAGGAGCCTGGTGGGCTGCTGTCTATGGGGTCGCACAGAGTCGGACACGACTGAAGCGACTTAGCAGCAGCAGCAATGTATTATTAAGGGAGTATATAGGATTTTCATATCCAATAATGATTGACATGAAAAGCTTCCAAAAAAAAAAACAGATTTTTATTTGAAAAATATATTTTTTAAATAAAGCTTTAAAATCTAAATTAAAATCCAGAGGGGAAGTGGAAATAGGCTAGTGCAGCAGTCTTAAAATGTTTTGATCATAGGACTCCTTTAAACTTTGAAATTGATTGAAGACTCTAAAGAGTTTTCCTTTGTGTGTTATATCTATTGATATTTACCATATTAAAGATTAAAACAGAAAATTTTAAACTATTAACTCATTGAAAAATAATAAATCCTTTATATATTAGCATAAATAACATATTTGTTTGAAAAATGACCATATTTTCCAAAAACAAAAAATAACTAGTGAGAAGAGTCACAATGTATTACATTTTTGCAAGTATCTTTAACTTCCTTAATGCCTGATTTGTAGAAGACAGCAGGATAGTTGTATATACTACTTCATTCAATTGTTACCATACTGGTTGTGGTTGGTTGAAATATGTAAAAAAAAAAGAAAAATCCAACCTCATACAGACATGTGACTGGGGGAAGGGAGAAGACTATATTAGTAGCTAAATGTAGTATTTTCTTCAATAGCACACCCAAACTTGACTAGTATAGTTTCTTAATTGAAATGTAGAATTTGAAACTGTATCAATGAACTTTTTGTACTCTGTTACAGTACAAATCCATTGGTTTACCTTACACTTCAGGAAGATCTTTTTTCCATGCATAATTTTGTAACATTATGGATTGGTCATTTAGAAAAACATTGATTTGCTGAGTTATACAGGTCTCCTAAATGTTGACACACTTCATTATACAGTATATAAAGAACATATTATTTTCACAGACATCAGAAGAAGTCTTTAAATACTGAGAAACTGTCAAATTCACAGTGATGAATGCAGTTTTTCTAAAATGCTAATTTTTGTGTGAAAAGTCAAATATTGTCATTCTCAGTTGTTTTCTTTAAGTGTTAGGCTCATCTGTTCATTTTTTGAGAAAATCTCTGCTATATTTCCATTGGTTATTCCAACAATGAATAACCATTATTGACCTGTCATTCATTCTGACATAAAAATACTGTTCCTTTTTTTTTAAACAGCTGAATAAGCTTATAACTCAATCTCTTGTGAGCTTTTTTCCCCCTACAGATAGCCACCTTATGGAACAGAAAAGACTGCTTTTCTTTGCATAAAATATTTTTAAACATTATTCAAGCATTCAGTTCAGTTCAGTCGCTCAGTCGTGTCCAACTCTTTGTGACCCCATGGACTGCAGCACGCCAGACCTCCCTGTTCATCACCAACTCCCAGAGTTTACTCAAACTCATGTCCATTGAGTCTGTGATGCCATCCAACCATCTCATCCTCTGTCGTCCACTTCTCCTCCTGCCCTCAATCTTTCCCAATATCAGGGTCTTTTCAAATGAGTCAGCTCTTTGCATCAGGTGGCCAAAGTATTGGAGTTTCAGCTTCAGCATCAGTCCTTCCAATGAATATTCAGGACTGATTTCCTTTAGGATGGACTGGTTGGCTCTCCTTGCAGTCCAAGGGACTCGCAAGAGTCTTCTCCGACACCACAGTTCAAAAGCATCAATTCTTCGGCACTCAGCTTTCTTTATAGTCCAACTCTTACATCCATACATGACTACTGGAAAAACCATAGCCTTGACTAGACGAAGCTTTGTTGGCAAAGTAATGTTTCTGCTTTTTAATATGCTGTCTAGGTTGGTCATAACTTTTCTTCCAAGGAGTAAGCGTCTTTTTATTTCATGGCTGCAGTCACCATCTCAAGTATTAAAACTTAGCAAAATTAATGTTTGTTTCCTATTGCTGCTGTAAGAAATTCCCGCAAACTTCATGGCTTACAACAACACAGGTTTATTTATCTTATAGTTCTGAAAATCAGAAATCCTAAACTCAAGGTGTTGGTGAGTCAATATCTTCTGGAGGCTCTCGAGGAGAATTGTGGGGTGTTTTGTTTTGGCCATGATGAGGGATCTTAGTTCTCCTACTAGGGACTGAACCCATGCCTCATACAGTGGAAATGTGGAATCCTAGCCCTGAACCACCAGGGAAGTCCCAGGGAGAATTTATTTTCTTCTCCAACTTCTAGAGACCGCCTGCATTCTTTAGTTCATGGCTCCTTCCTCCATCTTCAGGGCCTAGCTGGATCTTTCACAACTCCCTTTCTCTCTCCCCTTCTCCCTCTCCCTCTCTCTGTCTCCTTAGCTTCTGTGATCACATCTCCTCTAACTCTGACCCTTTTGTCTCCTTCTTTTAACAACTCTTAACGATTGCATTGAACTACTCAGATAATCCAGGGTAGCCACCCTATCTCAAGATCCTTAATTTAAATCACATCAGCAAAATATTTTTTTGCCGAGTGAAATAACATATTCACAGGTTTCAGGGATTAGGAAGTAGGCATCTTTGGGATGCCATTAATTAGGCTACCATAATTAATTTACTGTTTCATCAATGACATTCTCAAGTGAAACTTTAAGTGCTTCACAGTGAGGAATACAATGAATAGTAGTACAGTTGGTGTCACTGTCTTGATTCATGCTAAAATGCCAGCAGTTTTACAAACCATTGGTTTTGCACTATTAGTGCCTATGTCCACACAATGGAAAAAGGAATTAATGTCTTAATATTATTATGAAAATCATCTTGACCTTGCAGACCTCCGTAAAAGTCCCAGGTCCTCCAGTAGTCCAAAGACCATATTTTGATCTAGAAAAAGGGAAGTAAAGGTTTTCCCTAGCCTAGACAAATGACAGGACATAAAGAAGCAAGCATTACAAGTTCTGTATAGTAGGAGCATGGTTTGGAAAGAAGGAGCTAGAGGAAAACACCAACAAGGAAAGCAAGGGCCCATAAGTCTAGTAAAGTAAGCCTGCTGCTGCTGCTGCTAAGTCGCCTCAGTCGTGTCCAACTCTGTGCAACCCCATAGATGGCAGCCCACCAGGCTCCCCCATCCCTGGGATTCTCCAGGCAAGAACAGTGGAGTGGTTTGCGATTTCCTTCTCCAAAAACTAAGCCTAGTAAACCATTTTAAGAAATTTGGACTTAATCCTGAAAGACATAAGGTTGGCAGTGAAGGGGTGTGGGAGGCATAAAGTGTTTCTAATCAGTGGAAGCAATAATACCGGCTTGCAGTGTGAAAAATAGACAATAATAAGAGGGAAATAAGGAAACTGAAGCAGTAGTCGAAAAGAAAAAAAGAGAATGACAGGAAATCAGATCAATGGTAGTAGAGATGAAAATGGATATGATACAACCAACAGGTTTTGGAAATTGATTAGATCCTTTTTTTTTTTTGGAGTACGCATGCTAAGTCACTTTAATCATGCCCAGTTCTTTGTGACCCCATGGACCCCATGCCAGCCTCCTCTGTCCATGGGATTTTCCAGGCAGGAATGCTAGAGTGGGTTGCCATTCCCTTCTCCAGAGTTATTGGAGTATAGCTGCTTTCCAATGTTGTGACAGTTTCTTCTGTACAGCAAAGTAAATCAACTCTACAAGTACATGTATCCCCCCTTTTTTGGACTTCCTTCCCATTTAGGTCACCACAGAGCATTGAGTAGAGTTCTCTGTGCTATAAAGTTGGTTTTCATTAGTTATCTATTTTATACATAGTAGTGTATATGTCGGAGAAGGCAATGGCACCCCACTTCAGTACTCTTGCCTGGAAAATCCCATGGACAGAGGAGCCTGGAAGGCTGCAGTCCATGGGGTCGCTGAGGGTCGGACACGACTGAGCGACTTCACTTTCAATTTTCACTTTCATGCATTGAAGAAGGACATGGCAACCCACTCCAGTGTTCTTGCCTGGAGAATCCCAGGGACCGGGGAGCCTGGTGGGCTGCCGTCTATGGGGTCGCACAGAGTCGGACACGACTGAAGCGACAGCAGTAGCAGTAGCAGTGTATATGTGTCAATCCCAGACTCCCAATCCATTCCACCACCACCACCCCTTTTCCCCTGGCATCCAAACGTTTGATCTCTACATCTGTGTCTCTATTTCTGCTTTACAAATAAGTTCATCTATACTATTTTTATTTATTAGATTCTTACTTGGGTAACTTGATGTGATGATGCATTTTGAGATTTGATAGAAAACCTTTGAGAAGAGGAACAGATTTAAAAAGAAAAAAAATGATAAGATTTAAATGTAAGTATGAAGTGCACAGAGTTACTCAGGAAAACATGTCTAGCAGGCAACTGATGCAATTTGGAGCACTGAGAGAAACCCAGGCTGAAGATAAGAGATTTGGAAATCACTGGCATATAAATGTTGATGATGATGATCATTCTTAACATTTATTTACCTGCAGACACTCTTCCAAGTACTATATGTTTGTTATTTCACTTAATCCTATAAGGTAAGTGATAATACTATCCTCATCTTATATTAATAGATGCAAAAACAGAGGCAAGAGAGATTGAATTCACACAAATAAGTGACGTGTCAGTATTTGAACAC
The DNA here is from genome assembly GCF_029407905.1 of Bubalus kerabau. Taxonomy (NCBI): domain Eukaryota; kingdom Metazoa; phylum Chordata; class Mammalia; order Artiodactyla; family Bovidae; genus Bubalus; species Bubalus kerabau. The sequence goes on from NC_073626.1 coordinate 144,751,496, forward strand.
AGGAGACACTTACTCCAGTTCCTTCAGTGGTTTATATCAGGTAGAGAGGGCAGGAGAAATACTACCTGTAGGATGCCCATTGAAGTCACCTGTGGAGGTTTTCAAATTAAGCAAACCTCCTAGATTCAGATGAATGCCCTTAGGAGTTAGTTCCTTTCTTCCTCACTCCTCAGCTTGAGAACCACAGACAAGGTAATCCACAGTTATTGCCAGGAGGCCTTAGGTGTGTTATGACAATAATAGAGTGTCTTAAGATTTCAGAGGTGAGAAATTCTTGGTTATAACAAGGAGTAGGGTGTGGCCTTGGAAGTGAGTGGCTAAAGTGTTCTGAGAAATGAAGGGATAGAGGAATATAAGATTAGGGTGTTATAACATAAAATGAGTTATAACATAAAAATTAAAGCCACTCTAGAGGACAGTGGGCTTTCTAGGTGGCGCTAGGGGTAAAGAACACGCCTGATAGTGCAGGAGAGGAAAGTGACAAGGGTTCGATACCTGAGTCGGGAAGATCTCCTGGAGTAGGAAATGGCATCCAACTCCAGTACTCTTGCCTGGAGAAACCCTTGGACAGAGAAACCTAGAAGTCTGCTGTCCATAGGGTCGCAAAGAGTCAGACACGACTGAAGCAACTTAACACTAGAAGATAGCAGGGTTTGGGGAAGCCAGTGAACCAGTGACCAAGTTTAGTTTAAAGGGGAAGAACAAGTTTTTAAACTAAAGAATGCTGGTCTGAAAGTACTATTGGAAAGACTGGGAAACAGGAAGAACTTTGACCAATCTTTTAGTGTTTCTCAAACAAGATTCTTGAAGAAATTAAAATGAAACATTACCTGCGAATCTATTCTGCACCCATGCCCTGGGCCTTTCTTTGTTGTCACCAGCTCTCCTTCCCTACTCCAAAAAAGAATCACAACAGTGTTTTCCTACACTAGCAGGATACTCTGGATGAAGCAGAATTCCACAGCTATGTTAATTAATGGACAAACCAGCCAAGAATAAATTCCTGAGGTGAGGGATAAACAACTTCTTTGCCATTTGAGGGAATTAAGCCCTATCGGTGGAAGCCATTGGTAGTTGGAACATTTTTAAGGGCTGAAAAAGGCATAAAAAGTAAAAGTAAGAAATATTGGGAAAATGGCCTTTGTTAAAAGGTGGTACCTTTTGCCTCAGGTGCGAAAGCAAAGTAACACAAAGTGGAAGGATTTCCCATCCATTGGCAGATCAACAGGCTTATAACTTCAACTATTCCTGTTTTTCTAATAATTTCCCTATTATCTCTGAAGATGAGGCTTTTTCAATAAAACTATATGTTTGATATGAATAAAAACAGTGCCTAAAATTAGAAACTGGTGAAATCTGTAATCACCACACTCATTTTCTCACTGGGGAAAGAAGTCAGAAGATAGAGAACTTTCTCTTTTTTTAAGAAAAGGAAGAAAGAAAAAGAAAAATTGAGTCAAAGGGGAAAGAAACATAGAATGAAAATTTTGACTTCTTTTCCACTTGGTTTTTAGTGTCAAAATATGACTTAGATGCTCTTTGGAGTGATTTTTGGACCTAGCCTATTTTCTGTTTCTGATTTCAAAATTTTAAGTATATTGTATTTATTACAATAAATCCATTTTTAAAAGCCTGTTAAATATTGACTAATGTCACAGTAAATTTTTTTTGGAAATCAAAAGGAAAATAGCCTCCTCAGATAAAAACAGATGAACTTAACAAGGGGAAGCATTTCTAAACAAAATATTTTACTTAAGTCATTATATCTCATAAAAATTACAAAGTTGGGACATAGTGTCAGTAACATGTCTTATATTTTCCTCTTTAAAAAATTAGTTCAACCTAAACTGTGTGAAATTAATGATCTAACAATTAGTAAAGAATTATTTAAAGGACAATAATTTGATTGTACCCAGCAAATGGAACATATTCTAGAGACAAAAAACACAAATCTTAAATGAATTTAGTATTAACAACAGTGTTAGCAATGTTATTCTGAAACAGTGCTGTGCTTAGTCACTCAGTTGTGTCCAACTCTTTGCAACCTCAGGGACTGTAGCCTGCCAAGCTCCTCTGTCCATGGGGATTCTCCAGGGAAGAATACTGGAGTGGATTGCCATGCCCTCCTCCAGGAAATCTCCCCAACCCAGGAATCAACTCAGGTCTCCTGCATTGCAAGCAGATTTTTTTTACCATCTGAGCCACCATGGGAAGCCCAAGAATACTGGAGTGGATGCCTATCCCTTCTCTAGGGGAACTTCACAACCCAGGAATCAAACCGGGGTCTCCTGCATTGCAGGTAGATTCTTCACCAGCTGAGCTACCAGGGAAGCCTTATTCTGATACTATTATGTATCAGATATAAAGTATATAACTATTTTGTTATCTTTTTAATGTCTGTAAAATCAGATGCCTGCCTTTTTATTCCTAATATTGTTTGTTTATACTTTCTCTATTTTTCTTGAACAGTCTCATCAGAGTTGTATTAATTTTATCAATCATTTCAAAAACCAACTTTTTAATTTCTTGATTCTCTATGTTGTATGTTTTTTGCTATTTTATTTCTGCTTTTATCCTATTTCTTTCCTTCTGCTTCCTTTGGGTTTAATCTGTTCTTCTTTTTCTAGCTTCTTGAAGTTAATACTGAGATCACTGATTTTTAACTTTTTATTCTTTATCATCTATAAAGGTTTCATTCTATATATAGCTTCAGCTTCTTCCCACAAAATTTGATGTATAATTTTCATATTTTCATTATTATTTAACTAAAAATATTTTATAATGTTCACTGGGATTTCTTAACTCATTGATTATTTAGAAGTTTATTCCTTAATTTCAAAATGTATGGTAATTTTCTATTATCTTTTTGTTATTAATATCTATCTCAAAGAATATCTCTTTTAATCTCAGAGAATATTCTGTACACAACTTCTGTGCTTTGCAATTTGTTGAGACTTGCTTTAAGTCCTAGCATATGGTTAGTTTTGATAAGTGATACCCTGGAGAAGGAAATGGCAACCCATTCCAGTATTCTTGCCTGGAGAATCCCATGGACATAGGAGCCTGGAAGGCTGCAGTCCATGGGGTCACAAGAGTTGGACACAACTTAGCGACTAAACCACCACCACCACCACACATATCCTTGGATTAAAACGTTTTCTTCAGTTGAACTCTAGTTTTTGACCCCTCATCCCCAAAGCTCTGTTTAGCTTCCCCATCTCTCAGCCACTGCTTTATGTTCACTTTCTCGTTCCCATAGTCATCACCTTTGGGTTAACAAATTCTACAAAGTGAGAAATGGCACCAAAGTAGGAGCTCACTTCTCTGGACTTCTCTCTTCTCTGACAGCTTTTCCCTGAAAATCCTCACTGCCTAGGTAAGCCTCAGATGCCTTTTTTTTTCATTCTTTTTTTTTTTTTGCTTTGGTGTCTTTGCTGAAAAGTAAGTTAACTGATAAGTGTCGGACTTTATGATATCTTAAAAGCAGATAATTTAAGTCCTTGAACTTTGTTCTTCATTTTATTTTATGATTTTTTAAAAAGTTTTATTGGAGTATAGTTGATTTACAGTGTTGTGTTAGTTTCTGCTGTACAGAAAAGTCAATCAGTTACACATATATGTGTGTGTATATATATATATATATCTATCTCCACCCTTTTTTTAGATTCTTTTCCCATATAGGTCATTACAAAGTATTGAATAGAGTTCCCTGTATACAGCAGGTCGTTATTAGTTATCTAGTTGATATATATCATAGTATGTATATGTCAATCCCAATCTCCCAATTGATCCCTCTGCCCCTAGGGTCTTAACTTTGGGGGCCCAACATTTTATGAGCAGAAAATAGGCTGACAAAGCAGAGCAAACTACCCCAAAATACATGCAATGTCCACTTCACATATGACCAAGAAGAATAACCAAAAAACCTCCCAGAATGCATCAACAAGAAGCCTGGAGAGCAATGGACAAGGGAGTCCCTCCCAAGGACTAGAATTAGACCTAAACAGGACCATATTCCCCACCACAAGGATCTGGGGTCCTTGGACAAATGACTACTGTATATTTCCCATCCTTCCCCACTTGCCAAATGGAATCTTTATTATATTATGTATACCCAGTACCCAGTCCTTGCTACACCTTGGCATTCTGAGTATGTGGGTGCGGATACCTTGCCCCTTTAGTTCATAAGTCTCTAGACCAAAAGAGACCTATGTCAATCAATGAGGGATAAGATTAAAAACAATATGCCACACCCTTAGAATTATATGCCATCATTTTTAAAAATGAGATTAATCTGTAGAGACTGACATGGGAAAAATGTCCAAGCTATACTTAGTGTTAAAAAAAACATTGTATGTTTATTACGATTTCCATTTCTATGAAGAAAAAAAAAACTGCTATACTACTGCTAACTGTAGTACAATTACTAATAACAGCAAACACCATTTATAAGACAATGCTCTATGCAAAATATAAATTATTTCATTTAATCTTCAGAACAACCATATGAAATAACACTATTTGAAGATGAGCAAAATGGGGGACAAATAGGTTATGTAACTTACCCAAGAATTCATAGACAAAAAGCTGGAATTTGAACCCTGGCAGTCTGACTAAGCCACTATGCCAGGTCACCTAATGTTTGTATGTAAGCTTATACATACACAGTTTGTAATCATATACATCAAACTCTAAACAATAGTTTTTTTATCAAAGAGGGATTACAGTGACTTTCAAATTCTGTAACTTTTGAGGGGTAATATTTAGATTGTTTTTTACACCATGGATATACTACTTTTGTAAACAAAATTATTTAGTTCCTGCCATAAGCCAGGAAATGGCAACCCACTCCAGTATTCTTGACTGGAAAATCCCATGGACGGAGGAGCCTGGTGAGCTACAGTGCATGGGGTCACAAAGAGTCAGACATGACTGAGCCACCAACACTATGAGCCAGGTACCAGGGAGAGCAGTATTTTAGTAATAGGGTAGTTAGCTACTAACAAATAACTCAAAGATCTCAATGTCTTAACAAAATTAAGCTTTCTTTTTCACTTGCATCACAGCCTGAATTGGGTGCTCAGCAGGCAGCTTTTCATATTTTGATTCAGAATTCTGCCTCCAATCAACATGTGGTGGCACCATCTTCTCAAGCAGAGACCTGCAAATATTTTCTGTAAAGGGACAGATAGCAAATATTTTAGGTTTTGTGGGACATATTGTCATAACTACTCAATGATCCCATTGTGTCATGAAAGCAACTATAGACAATATGTAAAGAAATGGGCATGTTCCAGGGGGGCTTCCCTGGTGGCTCAGTGGTAAAGAACCAATGCAGAAGATTCGAGTTTGATCCCTAGATCAGAAAGATCCCCTGGAGAAGGAAATGGCAACCCAATCCAGTATTCTTGCCTGGGAAATCCCATGGACAGAGGAGCCTGGTTGGCTACAGTCCATGGGGTCACAAAAGAGTCAGACACAACTTAGCAACTAAACAACAATGTTCCAATAAACCTTTATTAACAAAAATATATAGTAGGCTAAATTGGGCTTCCCTGGTGGCTCAGAGGTTAAAGCATCTGCCCCCAATGCGGGAGACCTGGGATCAATCCCTGGGTTTGACCTATGGGCCATAGTTTACCAATCCCTGTTCCACAGTCTTCTCAGAGTCCTAAATTGAATGCTCTCTGCTTTCAAATGGTCAAGAGAAAGAATGAGGAAGGCCTAGAAATGGGACATGATTTCAACCCATATCCTCTTGGCCAGAATCCACTCACATGGCCTCAGCCAAATGAGTCTAGGGTATGTAGTTTTCTTGTGACTCAATGCAAGGAAAAGCCATTGCTCATCTGCAAGCAAGGATGTGGCACTGTCAGCTCTTTTTGTCACCGTATATTGTTTACTATTTTTTCTTTGTATAGATAATGCTTTCTGCAAGAGGACACCTGAAAGTCCCCCTCCATGCCCGCCCCCCACCCCGCCTCCCGCCCCAGTAAATACATCCAGCTCAAAGTCCAAGCTCTCCAGGTGTTGTTCAGTTTTCTTCATCAGGCTCAGGTATGACTCTTTATGGTCCAATGACCTATGAACTAAAAAGACAAGTCATCTTCCCAGACACACCCACTGGTAACTCAAGGAAGACTGAAGACTGTAAAAACATTCTTAATCAGAACAAGGAAAAACTGAAGACACACAGTATTCACTGGGCCACAGCAATTCTGAAATCCCACTGGGTAAACACATGAAGGTCTCCTTCTCTGGGGGTGGGTCAACCCCCGTGTGGTTCTGATAACCTCACAACAGCCTGCTACCCCACAAGGATGCCCTCATGTCCCTCAAACTCTAATATCCTGCACTGGGTAGTCATCCACAGGGAAGTCTCCCTCCCCTGCCCAAGTTCTGACATCTTTTTTTTTTTTAGTATTTATTTGACTGGGCCGGGTCTTAGTTGCAGCATGTAGGAAATACTTCGCTGACCAAAGATCGAACCTGAGACCCCTGCATTGGGAGTGTGGAGTCTTAGCCACTGGACCACCAGGGAAGTCCCAAGTTCTGAAATCCCTTTCTTTTTTTTTTTTTTTTTTTTTTTTGATATGATCTGACATCCCTTTCTAACCCTCCCCTCTATAGGACACCCTTCTCACCCCAGGCTCTTCACTCCTATTCAAGTAACACCAGGACATTAGTTAATGACTCTACCTAATGACATAGTTCCAGAAGGAAAAGAGAGAAAAAAGAAGAGAAAGTGAAGGGAAAAGAGGAAGAGGAAAAGAAAAAGCTCAAAGACTTTTCTTATCTCTTACTATGGAAGTCTAGAAGTAGCCAGAGCTTTTACTTGCAAGGCTCTAAATTTTTGCCTCTGTTTTCTTCTATTTCCTACAATCCCATGAAAGAATTCTTTCCTGATCTCATCTCTTTCTTATAATATCTTGACACACACCACTAAAAATAACCTCTATTAAATTTCTGTTTTCTATTTTGGTCACCCAGGACTGGATAGACACATGGTCTGCTGCTCAAGTAACCTCAGGCAACAGTGTTGCAAAATGTATTGCTGCTGCATCTCAAGGCTAACCATCTTTTCAGCCACTCATACTAAGTTTGTTGCAACCCACCTGCTCTGTAAATGCCACATAGGTTTTTGGAGGTTTTTTTGTTTGTTTTGCAGTAGTGTTCCACTTCCAGCAGTGAACAAAACAAAGTCTGCCCAGTACTTCCCTGGCACTCCAGTAGTTAAGACTCTGCACTTCCACTGCAGGGGGTGTGGCTCCCATCCCTGGTCAGGAGACAGTAAGTTCCTGCATGCCACATGGCATGGCCAGACAACAAAACAATAAAGTGTCTTCTCTCCCTGAGCTTACATTCTACAGTATGTTTTTGTTTTGTTTTGTTTTAATTTTATTTACTTACTTATTTTTGGCTTTGCTGGGTCTTCGTTGCTGCATGGGCTTTTCTTTACTTGTGGCAAGTGGGGGCTAGTCTCTTGTGGAGCACTGGCTCTAGGGCACAAGGGCTTTAGTAGTTGCAGATCCCAGGTTCTAGAGAACAGGTTCAGTAGTTGTGGTGCTTGGGCTTAGTCACACCATGGCATGTGAGATCTATCATGGATCAGGGACTGAACCCGTGCCTCCTGCATTGGCAGGTGGATTCTTTACCACTGAGCCACCAGAGAAGCAGGGGTTTAGTAGCAGTCATGTCTGGCACCCCACTGACTATAGCCTAGCCTACCAGGCTCCTTCCCAGGCAAGAATAAAGTATGGTTTTATTTTGGGAAGGACATGCTTGTTTTAAAATATGCTCCAGATTTGTTTATTTGTGTGTTTTTTGTTTGTTTTAGGATTCCTTTTAATCAGGTATAGTAAGATGTTGTTCAGTCGCTCAGTCCTGTCCGACTCTTTGCAACATGCAGACGAAAATGACTGTCATAAAGGAAGAAGTTTGTATACTCATAGATCCCTAGAAGCAGGAGACATGGCACACCACACAGGACCACATCCGTGAGGCACGGGAGTGAGGGGAAAGCATGGGCAAAAGACCTTATTGTGGTTTTCACAGGAAGGAAAGGGTAAGGCAGGGTAAGCAGGCTGAGCAGGTCTCGGATTGGACAGTTTGATTTTGGTAGAGAACTGCAGGGGTGGTCCCTAGGTGTCTGTGTCCCATATCTGGCCCGGGAGTGATTTAAGGCAGGATGGTAGCATGCTGAACTGCAACAGCCTGATGAAAGGAGATGGGTGGGGGTGTGGACTCAGGATTGACTGGCTTGTATGTTCCCAAGCAAGTCCTTTACTATCTCTAGGAATTAAACAGGGAGGGGCAGCCCTCCCTTGGTCCTTAAGGTCATCATAAAATTTGGACTATCTAAAAAAGTGATTAATGCAATCACTGACTAGAAGAGAATCCTATGCCCTTCCTAGTTCATTTCACTTGGAACATACCTATCTATTTAGTAGAACTCTAATAGTATTTCAGTTAGTCACCTCATCTCTTGCCCAAATATCCAGATTCAAAAATCTCATACATCATCCAGATTCAAAAATCATTAAGATTTTGCACAGTTCCTGCCTCTCTCTCACTATCCCTTCTCCAGGGGATCTTTCTGAACCAGGAATCAAACAGGGGTCTCCTGTGTTGCAGGTGGAAATTTTTACCAGCTGAGCTACCAGGGAAGCCCCCTACTGCTTCTAGGAAACTTTAAGTAAGGTTTAGGTATAAAAGTCATCTGAACAGTTTTATTATTTTGCATTTGGGGTTTGAATTGGAGAAGGACTATAATTAAAAACTTATCAGAGGAGACAATATGAACATAAGTCATATCAGTAACTATTAATCTCTGTAAGCCAAATAAAACAGTGAAAGTGAAGTTTCTCAGTTGTGTCCGCCTCTTTGCGACCCCATGGTCTGTAGCCTACCAGGCTCCTCTGTCCATGGGATTTTCAAGGCAAGAGTACTGGAGTGGGTTGCTATTTCCTTCTCCAGGGGATCTTCCTGACCCAGGGATCAAACCCGGGTCTCCTGAGTTGTAGGCAGATGCTTTTACCATCTGAAACAGAGGCCCTGTTCAATTTAAGATAATTTTTAATACTTTTATTCTGGAGCTAGGCAAGAGTATACTAACATCTTTACTCAGAAAATATTTCACACACACACAAATAAGTAGAATCTTATTGGAATCTTGGGCAAGCAAGGGGTTTCTGAAGAATATTCTCACTGGATCTCTCCCCAAGTCATGCACTATGTTTTGTAATATTTGTTTGGATTAATCTAGGTTATGGATTAATCCAGAGGCATAACTTTAGGATTTATTAATACTTTGTTTATACCTGTAGCTCTCCCTCACAACTTGACTTAGTTCATTTGTATATTTACATGGGAGTTTCCTATTTCCTTTCAAGGAAGGGGAGAGAAAAAGTCATGCCTCCAGAACCCTTTAGATTTCTCAGGAGATGGTGAAATTCCAGACAAGCCTTAAACAGTAAGTCCTCTATTTAGATTTCCATTCTATCACACATTCGTGTACTTATTCATTCCTATACTTGTGAATCCATTTTAAACTGATTCTTTTCTTTATTCTAAATCTATATGCCTGGAGTTAGCCAAACTGAAGAGTTTAGAGCCTTCTGTCCTGTGTAGAGAGTACTCAGTCCTCCACAAGACTGCCCTCACTTCAGATACTAGCTGCAAGTTGAGGGGTTCCCAAAACCACCCTCAGATAATTCACTAGAAGGACTCACAGAATTTACTGACAGCTGTTATACTCCTGGTTACATTTATATACAGCCAAAGTATATGGGCCAAACTAAGATCATGGCATCCGGTCCCATCACTTCATGGCAAATAGATGGGGAAGCAGTGGAAACAGTGGCTGACTTTATTTTTCTGGGCTCCAAAATCACTGCAGATGGTGATTGCAGCCATTAAATTAAAAGATGCTTATTCCTTGAAAGAAAAGTTATGACCAACCTAGACAGCATATTAAAAACCTTGGACATTACTTTGCTAACAAAGCTCCATCTAGTCAAAGCTAAGCTTTTTCCAGTGGTCACGTATGGATGTGAGAGTTGGACTATAACGAAAGCTGAGCACTGAAGAATTGATGCTTTTGAACTGTGGTGTTGGAGAAGACTCTTGAGAGTCCCTTGGACTGCAAGGAGATCCAACCAGTCCATCCTAAAGGAGAACAGTCCTGGGTGTTCATTGGAAGGACTGATGTTGAAGCTGAAACTCCAATACTTTGGCCACCTGATGCGAAGAGCTGACTCATTTGAAAAGACCCTGATGCTGGGAAAGATTGAGGGCAGGAGGAGAAGGCGACAGCGGAGGATGAGATGCTTGGATGATATCACCGACTCAATCCACATGAGTTTGAGTAAACTCTGGGAGTTGGTGATGGACAGGGAGGCCTGGTGTGCTGCAGTCCGTGGGGTTGCAATCTCCCTTAGTTCCTCAACCAGGGATTAAACCCACACCCTCAGCAGTGAAAGCACAGAGTCCTAACCACTGGACCACCAGGGAATTCACTCAGTTTTTCTTTCATTGTATACATTTTCTCCCCTTTGATGGTGATTTTCCTGATTGCATACTAATGACAGATTTTTACCACCTATTAATCTATAATAGTTTTCAGAGAAAGGGTAGACAGCTATAGATACAGAAATACAAATTAACCATCATAAAAGCTATCTACCTTTCTTTTGCAGGGAAGGAAAAGGCTTTTTTTCATTCATACAGAAAAGTAAACCAGTAGTCATAGTTCAACCTCAGCCATGGGTTGAAAGGAAACACAGAACACAATACTCACCAGTTGGTATAGCAGTTCCAAACCTCAAAAAAACTTTCTGTTCACAGACACATACATTAATTTTACTTCTTTAATTCATAATACCTACAAACAAAAAAACAATAGACTGTCAAACCAAACAAATAGACAAACCAACAAGAACTTAAAAAAAAAAAAAAAAACTCGAAAAACATAAAAAGCAAGATACTTTGACTTCTGCTACCCAATCATGACCAGGTTCCCTCTGGCTGTCTACCATCTGGCGTAGACCAAATGATTATATCATAAACAACTAAATGCCAGATGCAATGTTTCTGCCACCAGTTGTATACAAATCAAAACCAGAACTACATCCAGACTTTACCACTAACTAGAAACATAGAACCAGAAACCCAGATTTAGTCCAAGTAAACTCTATTGTCACATGAGAGTGAACTCAGGAGTCATCAAGATTATGTCTAGTGAAAATAGCCCACTGGTTCCCTTCTCTGGCAAGGCAGTGTACTCAGATCTTATAGGTAAATCCACCTGGAATTCTCAGTGGAATCTGAAACTGCCAAAAGAAGACTAAGAGAGAAAGTAATTTAGAAAAAAAAATTTTTACTTGCCAAGGAAGTTATTAAGGGGGCCAGTATTTAAAAGGCTGGCTCACCACAAAACAAACCAGAATAAATGAACAAACATGTATTAAAAGGAAAATACCCAAAAAGTTGCCAAGTTTATCAAGTTAACAATCTGTAAATAGAGGAAAAATAACTATTTTCTCACACGATTATCTGTAAAGCTTCCCCCCATATCTTGCAATGAGATAGTCTCATTGCAAAAGTCAAAAACAGAACTGTTTTTGTTTGAGAGTCAGTAATTTATAGGACAGCTCAAGGTTTCATTTAATTTGGGATCCAGAGCTGGATCCTGGCTTTGTCCTGCTTTGTTTTCCTTTTTCCAATGTTCAAAGTGGTGTACGCGCCGAAAGGTATGCGTGGGGGTCCGCCTGCTTGCTGCTTCAAAGCCAGTAAACAGGTCAGATTGGTGGAAAGGAAGGTTAGCTTTATTTCAGATGCCGACAACTGGAGGGGCAGGTGGAGGGTGACAGACATCTGTCCAAAGGCCGACTCTGCCCTTCCCCCCCAACCCCCGCCCCCCAGCCCACAAGGAGAGGGTGAGAACTTTTATAGACAGAGTATGGGGGAATGGTTACATGCAGAAACAGCACAGTCATCTCTAACAGTCATCTTCAAATTGGTCATCACTGGTCTGACTACCATCATCTTGGTTGTTTTAGGTACAGTTAATCTTTAGTTCCTGGGTGCACTTGTTCCCATTTCTTTGCAGTCAATTCTCAGAATTGTGGTAGCTCAGGTCCTGGGTACAGTCTGGCCATCAGGTAATTAACTTCTCCACCTGAGGTTTTAGTATCCATAAGACAGCTCACAGAATATGGCTCAGAATATTATCTACAGCCCTTGAGAAAGAACTGAAGGTCCATGACTATGCTTAATGACTACATTATTATTTAGTCTCCTTTGCTGGTTTTCCTTTGTTTCTCACTCCTTTGTTGGCAAAGTAATGTCTCAGGTTTTTAATATGCTATCTAGGTTGGTTACAGCTTTTCTTCTAAGGAGCAAGCATCTTTTAATTTCAGAAACTCAATTCTGGCCATGTATTCAGAGCTGATTAGTTAGAGGGAATGCTCATTTTGTCCAAGCTCAAAACTTGGACATTTCTCACTCCTCTGATTAAACTTATTCTTTGACTAAAGTTTTCCACAGGCAAAAGGCAGGCAGAGGACACGATGGGGGGCAAGCACCATATGGTCCTGCTCCGTTTCATGTGTGTATGTTTATTTCCTATCAGGGGGATGCAGTATGTACGCTTATCCTTAGTAGAAGCAGTCAGTGTCAATTTAATTTCACATTTCTTTAGTTTCCTTCTTGACATCTCCCTCCACTAGTCTATCTGAATTATTATTTTATCTTAATTAAATTGCATGGTAACAAAGGCCATTTACTGAGCATTTATGTCAAACAAAAATATTATCTTATTTAACAGTCACAAAAACTCTGTGAGGTAAATGTTACTCTTATTTTATACACACACAAAAAAAGTACCAAAGAAGTTAAATCATTTACTCAGGGACCCAAAGACCTATAAGTAGTAAGAGGTGAGGCTGAGCTTTAGACTCTTGCTTACTTCTGTTGTATCATTTTTATATTGTATTAATTGTCTTTCTCTACCAATCATAGGCTCCTTGACAGCAAGGATTATGTACTTCACGTCTTTGAATGACTAAAACAAAATATATGATCTAGTATGTAGTCTCCCGCATTGCAGGCAGACGCTTTACTGTCTGAGCCACCAGGGAAGCCCAGTTTGTTGTAGGTATATTAAAAATTATGTATCTTTTAGAATTTTATAATTGTTTAACACACATACATCTTATTTTTGAAAAAATAGTAAGCTCCCTGCAGGCAAGGAATGTAGAAGTTAAAACAGAAATGGTAATGTCAAAGGTAAATGCCAGCTGAGGGTCTGCCTGGGCCCATACTAAGATGTGGTTTAGGATCTGGACCTCAGCTTTACAAGTCAGTTCAGTTCAGTTGCTCAGTCGTGTCTGATTCTTTGCGACCCCATGGACTGCAGCACACCAGGCCTCCCTGTCCATCACCAACTCCCAGAGTTTACTCAAACTCATGTCCATTAAGTCGGTGATGCCATCCAACCATCTCATCCTCTGTGATCCCTTCTCCACCCACCTTCAATCTTTCCCAACATCAGGGTCTTTTCATATGAGTCAGCTCTTCACATCAGGTGGCCAAAGTATTGGAGTTTCAGCTCCAGCATCAGTCCTTCCAATGAATATTCAGGACTGATCTCCTTTAGGATGGACTGGTTGGATCTCCTCGCAGTCCAAGGAACTCTCAAGAGTCTTCTCCAACACCACAGTTCAAAAGCATCAATTCTTTGGCGCTCAGCTTTCTTTATAGTCCAACTCTCACATCCATACATGACTACTGGAAAAACCATAGCCTTGACTAGATGGACCTTTGTTGGCAAAGTAATGTCTCAGGTTTTTAATATGCTATCTAGGTTGGTTACAGCTTTTCTTCTAAGGAGCAAGCATCTTTTAATTTCAGAAACTCAATTCTGGCCATGTATTCAGAGCTGATTAGTTAGAGGGAATGCTCATTTTGTCCAAGCTCAAAAGAACATGATGCATGGGCAAAACCATATTTTAGCTGGTCAGAGATGAGACTTTCTTAGACTGATTTGTCACCAGAACACAGATCACCTTTGTGTTCTCTGGATAGAGTAGTCTCCAAAGTTTATGTCTCAATGTTCACGAAACCCTAGAATGGACCTAGACAGGAACTCAATTGAAACAGATGCATTTGATTTACATAAGGCCCATGGGTATGATAAGGGAAAAACTTGGGTTGGATTACTTAACTTCTCTGAGAAGGAAAATGATGGTTACAATAAGAGTATCTACTGCCCATGTTTCTTATGAAGACTATATCACATGACAAGCACTGAAAACCAACAAATACACTAGTTGGTACACTGATAAGAATTCTAATTCATTAGGTCATTTGGAGTCACTCCAATACTGGTCCTACTGTTCTGAGAATATACCAGGCACCCTCCTGCCTTGTTGACTTTGAATATGCTGTTCTGTTTGCCTCTTTTCCTCTATGTGTCTTCATTTATTCAAATGTAATCTTCTTAATGAAGCCTTTCCTATCCTAAAACATCTACTTCTCTCCTGCTTTTCCTCTGTACTATCTATATTATCTACTACACTAGATATTTATGTATTTTCTGTTTCTTCTTACTAGAATGAGCTTTCCTGGTGGCTCAGTTGGTAAAGAATCCGCCTGCAATTCAGGAGACCCTGGATCGATTCCTGGGTCAGGAAGATCCTCCTAATGAATATTCAGAACTGATCTCCTTTAGGATGGTCTTGTTGGATCTCCTTGCAGTCCAAGGGACTCTCAAGAGTCTTCTCCAACACCACAGTTCAAAAGCATCAATTCTTTGGCGCTCAGCTTTCTTTGTAGTCCAACTCTGACATCCAAACATGACTACTGGAAAACCTTTCAACATGTTGCAACTGAACATTTATAAGCAATCTGCCTACAGGGCCTGGGAAGTGGGGAAGGAAATTTTATTCCTATTAGAAGCCACACTGGTGGAATAAAGGAGGTACTAAGACTTAAAAGACCCAGAAAAGCAAATTATACTAAAACAGGGACATAAAGTCTAAGCATACTAGAGTCCTTGCAGCAAAAATGGGAATGGCCTACATATATTTGAACAACATCTAGGTTATAAAAATCAGTTTGGCCAGAGAAGATTACGGTTACGAGTGTTTTCAGATAAACTGACAGTCGTGGCACTCTGAGGACTTCACATCTAGGCAGGGCAATCGGGGAGTAAAGTCTAGTGGCTAGCATTTCCCAAATTCCAGTTGCTTAAGGCAAACACAGGAGACAGCTCCGCATTTCTCTCAAGGTAAAATACATCATATATGGGAGTTCAAAAATCAGTAATCAGAAGCGAAGTTTTTCGCTTTCAGAGTTCCCTGAGCCTAACAGTGTAAATGGAGAAGGCAATGGCACCCCACTCCAGTACTCTTGTCTGGAAAATCCCATGGACGGAGGAGCCTAGTAGGCTGCAGTCCATGGGGTCGCGAAGAATCGGACACGACTGAGCGGCTTCACTTTCACTTTTCACTTTCATGCATTGGAGAAGGAAATGGCAACCCACTCCAGTGTTCTTGCTTGGAGAATCCCAGGGACGGGGGAGCCTGGTAGGCTGCCGTCTATCGGGTCGCAGAGAGTCGGATACGACTCAAGCGACTTGTCAGCAGCAACAGTGTAAAAGCTCGTATTGTTCGGAAGAAATCTCGCGATATTTTTGTGAGTTCCTTTGGCGGGAACATACCGGAAGTCAGGGCGCTCTAAGTGGTACGTCATCTGGCGGAAGTGAGGTCATGTCCCAGAGGCCTTAGCGAGGAACTCTCCCGTTCGGGAGTTCAGCTTGTAGTGTGGTGTGGAACGTTTAGGCAACGTGGTTTGCTTCTTTGCGGGAAGGCTGGTCTTTGGCCGGCTACGGCCTTACGGGCCTTTGGGGACCATAGATTTGGTCTTTTTTCACTGGTAGGAGAGCTCGCGGCGAGCCGCGCAGCGCCCTGACCCGTCCTCACCATGCTGGTGCTGTTCGAAACGTCCGTCGGCTACGCCATCTTTAAGGTCTGTGGGAGATTGAGCTCTTGGAGGGGGAAGGCGGATGTTGGGCAGGAGATGAGAGGGAAAGCTGTAGGAGAGGACGACAGTGTTCAGAATTGCGTGGGTGCCTTTTCTGTACCCCTGCTCTGAAAGGAAGGGGAAAACTTTGGGCCTGGGAGGCGCATGTTTCAGTGAACACGTGGCCGCGCTGTTGGGGGCGTCGGGTTTGGTAAAAGGTTTTGGCCCAGTTAGGTGCAAGATCCGTGTTAGAATTTTACCGGTCATGGTACCTGGTTTAGATTTTGTTCTGAGAGTTTTCAGGAATGATTGGAAAGTTTTAACAGAGAAATGACCTCATCTAACTTTGTTAATGAAGTTTCTTTGCGCAGAATAGGAGGTAGAACTGACAGGATTGGCTGACGGATTTTAAACTATGCGAGATTTGCGTTTAAAAAGTTGGGTGTGTGGAGGTAGGGAAGGAAAGAAAAGTTTTAGGGATTTGGGGGCTAGGGAAGGGGAGGATAATAGAATTCCAGTTTGGGCTATGTGAAGCTTTCGCTGTCTGTTAAACTTGGAAATACAAAGGGTCCTTTCAAGTTCGAAGCCCAGAGAAGAAATCTGAGCTGGAGGTAACCAATTTGAGTTCGCTGTTTTAATAAGGAAGGTTAACTTTCAGTTCATCAGCAAGGAAATAATTGAACAGTGGGACGTGCATATAGTACAATGCTGTTGAGATGTTAGGAAGAATGAGGTAAATTAGGTGCCACCCACGTGCCTGGCACTCGAGCTCTAGGAATATAGCAAAGAAAAAAATGTTCATATGTACGGACAAGGCAAAAGAAGTTCTAGATAAAATATGTGGTATGATTCTAGTTATGAATTTTAAAACTATGTGGTGTGGGTGCAGAGAGTCTGGAAGGGTACATACCAAAATACTTGGGGACGTTTTTCGTTTTATTTTTCCAAGATTCTTTTGACATTTGAAAATATACTTCTGTTTGCATGTTAAAGTAAATGTTTGTTATTTTTAAGTAAACCAGTAAGATAATTAACCCAAAGCTGATTTTGCTTATTTTTCCTCTCATTGTTGTCTGAGATTGTAATATTAGCAATTTTAAGAGACTAAAGTGCCTTAGAACCTGTCAACAGCTCTATTAAGCTTTCCCCCAGCTTCCTGCAGTCTTTTCTAAATTCTTAGAGTTCTGCACGTGCCCCCAAATTTTCTTAGCCAACATAGTCTATTGTATTTTGAGTCCTGTGGATGAATTTCATCTAAATTGATGTTGATGTGTACTGTCGTGATCTGGATGCTAAGAGGGTAACTTTGCACTGTTAGTAGTTACCTCTAATGGTGGGGCGGAATTGGCTTAGCAATTGTGTGGTTTCTAGATCTGGGTCATAAAGTGTAAAGTCATATGATGAATTGTTGATTTCTGTTAATAAAGAGAACTCTCCATAAAACTAAGTCTTGAGTATTCTATTGCAGTTTTTAATGTTATGTGCAAGTTTTTTTGTTCAAAATTGTTAATTTTTTTTCTATAATGTAACCCAATATTAGAAATAACTAAAGGCTTGAATATATTAAAATATGCTTCATTTATAAATATTCAGTATTAGTAGCAGTTATTGATTCTGAATAAAATAGACTTCCAGAATATTCTGGATAAGTGATGGTTGCACAATTTTGTGAAAATTCCTAGAAAGTAAATTGTACACCTTAAAGGGGTGAATCTTACTGTATATGAAATATCTGTGTGTAAATATGCAATACAAAGTTGTTAGCTCCCTTTCCTATGATCTTTCAAAATGCTGGAGTATAAAATTATTAATATATTGGTTGCCTAAAATTCATCCTTGAATGAGAATCCTTTAAGAACATTTTTTCAGACTTTTGTTTTTTAAGGAATACATTTTATCCATATATACACAGTGGTTCAAAAAGAATTTAAAACTTTAAAACATTGTTACTCCTTAATGAAGTTATATGTAAATGCAGAGAGAATACCTAAAAGAATTATTATTTGTAGACCATTGCAAAAACTCAAGCCTGTGTTCCTTATGTCACGTGGCACACAGAATAAGACTCAGCGTTCTTGAGCCTTACTATCCCAATCCTTCACTATCCCAGATCTTTCCTAGCTGTGCTTCCCAGTGTGGTAGCCAGTAGCTGCATACAGCTGTGTGGGTGCATGCATGTTTAGTCGTTTCAGTTGTGTCCAACTCTCTGCGACCCTGTGGACCATGGCCTGCCAGGCTCCTCTGTCCATGGGATTCTCCAGGCAAGAATACTGGAGTGGGTTGCCATTTCCTTCTTCGATTCAGCTATGTAGCACTTGAAATGTGACTGGTAAAGCTGGGGAGATGGCATTTTTAATTTTAATTCATCAGTCACATTGTACAGTGCTGCTGTGTAGCATAGTGTTGTGTGTTCCTTTATTTTTTGAGAGCTCACAGTTCTTATGTGAATACCAAAGTTCCTATACAACATGATTACCAAGCAATGTATTTTTCCAGCTTTATTGACTATAATTACATACTGTGTAACTCACTTTTGTAAATGTAAATAAGTACATATAGTGCTTTTTATAGTAAAATAACAGTATAACAGCAGCGCTAAAGATTTTAGTGGTAACAATAGCTAAGCTATTCATTCCATCTTAATTCAAAATGATAAACTCTAAATGAATTTTGCATACTAATATTTCAGATTTCCTTGTCTGAAAATGAAGGATTAAAAGTTAGAAAATAGAAAATGTAGCCTAATTTTATTTTTTTTCAGACGTCATGTTTGTTTCAATATGTTGCCCACAAATGGGAACATAACTGTAACCAAGGTTTTGTTTGAAGACCTTTCAGTGGTCATGATTTCACTACATTTCCTTTGGTGCTTTAACTTAGTGAATACTGATAATATCTCTTAAATATGTCAGTTTTGTTATCCAAATATTACCTTCAAATATACTTGCTTTTCAACTAGAAAAAAGGTGAGTTTTACTCATGAGTCATATCCCCTATTTGGTGGTACATATCCTCTCAGCAATCATTGGACTTTGGGTATGGTTGATCACATTCTGAGTGAACTATTTTCAAAAAACCACAACTATTCTGTGAATTATTTCAAAAAAGTAACTTTAATTACCAGTTTCAGTGCTTTCTTGAGATTTGATGAAATGTCTTTGGGTTCTAGTTTTCATGACAAAAATAGAACAGTTCATAGCTCGTTATTTTTTAATATGAAAGTGTGGTTTGCATTTACTACTTCATTACTCTGATTCCTGTTTTTCCAGTTCTGTAAATATATTTGATTCGGCTCTGTTGGGGGTTAAATTGAAACAATGCAAATCCTTGAAATCATCTTGCCACTCTGACAGAAAATTTCTTGATGTTTTATCATTAAATATGTATTAGGCTATAACTGGGAAATAAGTCTTACTCTATAAATGTTCTGTGATGTTAAGGATTTGATGAAATGTAGTTTAGCAGTAAAGCATAATTTTTCATTGATCAGCTAACTTTCCATAAAACAACACTTGCAAAAAATATATATGTATGTCTATAATACTGTATTTCATCAAATATAATATGCCATTATTTTACACTGCTGATTAATCTGACCTGCTATCAGTTGTAAGACATCCCAGTTTCAAGGTGTTATATAAATATGGGGGAACTGCATTTTAGGACAGGTACTACCTTAGCTTATATTTGAACAGTTGACTTCTCACCTAGTATTGGTGAGGAAAATAAGAACTTACATTCATTCTTGATTTAAGTGAAACTGTTAGAAGTTCTTGAAGGCATTTTGACAATATGTCTGTCAACATGCATTTCTTATATGATCGTTTAACTCCACTTTCAGTAATTTGTCCTATAGAAATACATGTATACATATACAAATACATAAAGGGTATAAATGATGCTATATTCATACAGTGCAATTCTTGTTAAAACCTAGAATTACGTCCATGATATGTTAAGTGTATAGCACGATTCCCAAAAGTACACGTTAATAAAATGTAGCATAGACAGTCAAAAAGTCTTGAGGAATATATACCTAAATGTTAATGACTATGTTTCATAGGTAAAAGTGCCCCTTTTCCCCCTTCCCATGTTAAAATTTCTTACGTCAGAATGTGTCTTAGAACTAATAGTATCTAAGTTTTAGAGAAATCCTTAGTAATTTCATATTAGGGAGATCATAGCAATAAATAACAAATCTTCTGTAGAAAGTAGGCAGATTTTTTATTTTTTTGATTTGTGAATATGATAGGCTTTGTGAAGGGGTCAAGGGGCTCTCTAAAAATAGAAAGTTTTTAACAAATATCCAACTCAATTTAAATTCCATCCATTTATTTGCAGGTTTTAAATGAAAAGAAACTTCAAGAAGTTGATAGTTTATGGAAAGAATTTGAAACTCCAGAGAAAGCAAATAAAATGTAAGTCTTCATGAAACTAAGAACTTAACAGTTAACATTTAGAGGTGTTTGTTTTTGTTTTTGCCTTCTTCTGCGAGTTTGTGTGTCCGCCTCATTCATATAATATATCCATAACTTTTTGAACTCAGCTTCAGGAGTAACAGTGGTATGAGCCTAATTATTAGATTTTTTATCTGGAACATAGGCTGTCTCAGTTAATTTGTGTTAATTGCAGATGAGATTGGAAGCACCCCAAAATCACTATTTTGTAAGATGTTTTGAACTGTAAATTGATTGTGAATTAAGTATAAACTTTAAGGTAATAACTGTCAAAAGCGTGGGCTGTGGGAATTTCCTGGTTGTTCAGTGGTTAGGACTCAGCACTCTCTGCCAAGGGCCTAGGTTCAGTCCCTGGTTGGGGAACTAAGATCCCACAAGCCACAAGATGTGGCCAAAAAGGAAAAAAGCATGGACTGCTAATAGATTTAACTTACAGATTCTCTTAGTGATATTCAGATGTTTTTGAACTTAGTGTATTTACTCTTCTTGGCTAATATTTCCTAACTCACCCTAAAGTGGTTAAATAACTAGCTAATAAATCCTAGAAAGACAGACTTGTTGTTCCCCAAGATCTCTGGACAAGAAAATAGAGTATGATAACCTTCATACCCAGATTAAGAAATGAGTGGTGGGGGAGAAAGCTGGCTTTTCCTCAAGGTAGAGTCAAGAAGGCGGTTTCACCACCTGTGAATCACCTTGTAAAATAGCCCATTTGGTGAACGTGGTCCTTAGGAAGGACCTAACTAATCTCTTGATTGTATCCTTGAATGCCAAAGCATATGTGACAATTCATCTGCTAATGCTAATAAAAACTCACTAGAATCAAAGGAAACTACTTAACCTTGCTAAAGAGTATTGAACCCAAAGAGATGTCATACTAAACTATTACAGAAACATGGTATACTGGAAAACTGTGCTTCAGAGTAATGCATATAACATGATTGCATTTTTGTATGTATTGTACAGCAATATATGTGTTTATGCAAATATAGAGATGAATAGATGCCACTTCAGATGAGTGAAATTGGTGGGGAGGTGAGGTGGAATAAGGTGAAATAACTGCTTTCTTCTTAAAAATCTTTGTATTGTTAAGTGTGCATTTGAGGTGCCACTAGGATGCTCCCCGACTAGGTAAGGGAACAGTATTGCTGAAGATAATACTGCTTTAGACTCAGTGGAAGACTGGTTTTGGTTTTCCCTTTAAAAGGGCTATATGGTTTCGTTGTTTGAGTAACCCGATTCATTGTTGTCGATGATGTATTCTTGTTGGACCTGAATTTGCATGATCTAACTCAAATATTCGTCACTACCACTGAGACAACAATGGGTTAACAATGTATTTGTTTTGATATAAAACAGTGTTGCCTTGCACATAAGTGAATAGGGAGGAGGAGGGAAAGTGAGGTTAGCAAAATTTAGATCTAACTGAGTTATTTTTTCATGGCACTTGTACTAGATGGACAAATCAGTGTCATGAGATTCTCAAACTAAGACAGACCCTTACACCTTTTCTATCCTATATAGTAAAAGGCATCTGTGTCTAGCTTTAAGCAGCAGAGGTTATGTTGAAGCTTCAACATCTTTCCTGTTTAGATACGGTGGCATACTTTTCTGTTGTTGTTCTAAAGGAAAGGAACGGAAAGTGAAGTCACTCAGTCATGTCCGACTCTGTGACCCCGTGGACTGTAGCTTACCAGGCTCCTCTCCAGAGTACTGGAGTGGGTTGCCATTTCCAAATCTGTAATAGTTCCTCTGAATGTTACTAGCCTAGCATTTAGAGAAATTGGTCATTTTATGAAGTGTCTACCTTTGCAGCAATATGCAGTGGCAGGAAAGTTTCTTTTATTGGTGTATGCCTTGGAAGCAGTCCACTACCTCTCCTAAATATGTGGCATTTGCAAAATCAGTGTGCCCTCATAACATTTTTTTTTCCCTTAATTCTAGAGTAAAGCTGAAACATTTTGAGAAATTTCAGGATACAGCAGAGGCATTGGCAGGTAAAATCAAAGACTAGCTCTTTTGTTTTTTAAATACTGGTAATTTGTTATTCTTATAAAGAAATTGTTTGCTTTAGTTGCCTAAGTTAATCTTATTCAATGTTGTCAATGATGCATTCTTTTTGAAACTGAATTTAAGTGATCTAACTCAAATTCGTCACTACCACTGAGACAACATTGAGTTAGCTTTTTTTACTATAGGGCTGGTTTTTCCCCTACATGTGATGAGAGGTGAGAAGTGGTTAAGTTGATCTCCCTGTGGAAACCCAACAGCGTAATGCTGAAGCACAATTCAGTAAAAGCTGTTCTACAAGGGATCAAGGTAATGTCAAGTCCACGGGTCTCTGATTTTTTAAATTCAGTGGTAAAGTTGAGAATAGCTAGGATTTGGAGTTGAAATAGTAAGGCAGCTCTCCAGGTATATACATTTTTAAAGTTCAAAAAGAAAGCACAATGTTATTAAAAGATTTAAGAAAACTAAAGAGGTGAGGGGGGGCATTGTGGGTTTTTGTTTTTTAAAGAAGCATACATAAGTTTCCCTAAAAGGGCATGATTTTTTTTATTATTTAGAAGAATGGGTGATGACTGTTACATCCTTCAACTAGTCCTAGTGATGAGACAGCAGATACAGAGTAGCGTTTACTAAGTAGGCTAGGCAGTAGGCACTTGATTTTCTTTTTGGCTGTGCTGGGTGTTTGTTGCTGCACTGCAGCGAGTAGGGGCTATTCTTTGTTGTGCTTATTTAAGAACAGTCTCTAGGGCACATGGGCTTCAGTAGTTGTGGTGAAGAGACTTAGATGCCGTCGGCACATAGGATCTTCCCAGACTGGGTATCGAACCTTTGTCCTCCTGCATTTGGCAGGAGGATTCCTCACCACTGAACTACCGAGGAAGCCCAGCACTTGGTTTTCTAATGTTCTTTTAATGCTAGGGAAAACAGGAAGATTGAATATAAAACTTATCATGAATTTTTCAGTTGCTTGAATTCTGTATCTCAAGTCAGCTAACTACTTGGTGGTATATTTTGAAAATGAAGGATCATAAGGAAGAATATGGCTAACAGTTAAGCCCTAAAATTCATTTGACTGATCCAAATAATTTTTGTTCACCCCACAAGACAAGGGTAGTTCCCTTATATAGTGAAAATTAGGAGTCTCATTAAATAATGTTGGCATATCAATGGACTGCCCCAACCTTGGCAGAGGGGTAAGCGGAAGGAGGAGTCAACAGTAGGGCCAATTTTTAAAATAGTTCTAGGGCTGCATAGATCAATTCATTAAAGCCTCATAGAGCATAAATATGGTCATTTTGGCCTGGGGAAAAATTTTAAAATGTAAATTAAAAAAAATTTTTTTAAGATAGTTCTCTTCATCACAGTTTTAAAAAAAAAGTATGGGTAGAATTTTGGTAGTGTCCCAAGTGAAATTGTGTTAGCTGTTCTTCAACTCTGGGGAGCATTATTTGTATAGACTGATTTGAATGTCTCCTCCTGGAGTTGTAAAGGGCTGTAGCTCTGATCTCAAGTGCCCTTGGTAAGAGGGAGCACCGGACAATTGTGGGATCTTAGTTCCCAACCAGGGATTGAGAGGTTATCTCATACTGACTCATTTGAGAAGACCCTGATGCTGGGAAAGACTGAGGGCAGGAGGAGAAGGGGACGACAGAGGATGAGATGGCTGGATGGCATCACCAAATCAGTGGACACGGGTTTGGGTAGACTCCTGCATGTTGGTGATGGATAGGGAGGTCTGGTGTGCTACGGTTCATGGGGTCGCAAAGAGTCGAACACGACTGAGTGACTGAACTGAACTCATACTGAGCTTTTGGTATTCCTTAAAATAATGTCATATAAATGGAGAAAATGTCATGCTAGATGAGAATTTAAAATCAGTCCCAGACTCTCTCAGTCTAAATTCCATGAGGGTAAAGGCTGTGTTGTTCACTGTCAAATCCCTAGCACATAAATATTTTTGGGTAAATGAATGAAAGTAGTGAGCCCTGCCAGGAATCTGGTCTTAGAAACCTACAATGACTTTTCCCATCTATTTTTACCAGAAAGTTGAACTTGATCACCTTATTATTAGAACAATCCTTCCTGGGAATTAACTTCCCACTCCTTGTTAAAAGGCAGTTTTGATATTACAGAACTGAAACTGAGTGATTGTAGGTGTCAGGGTATACATTTAAAACTTGTAGCCTAAGAACGAGTCTGGGGTGTGATGTCAGTTTTATATTGGTCTCAGAAGCTAAAATGTGCTATTTGCATGGCAAGATTTTTAGTCTTGGTCATACTTTGAAGTTGCATGTCTTACAAACAGCCACAGTAAAATTTGGGGCCAGCCTAAATTTGGATGAAGGGAAAGATGCTGAGGGATGCTGAAGAGTGCCTAATAGAGAAAGGGAAAGATTCAGCTTCCCCTTATCCCTGTCACCATCTTTGTATACCATCTACATATACCATATACCATCTACACATACCATATACCATCTACATATTATGAAGAGTGATTAACAGGGTTTTTGATACAGGGAAGATAAATAATCGTGAATGTTAGAATAGGATCTAGAGTAGAAATTTTTTACTTTTAAGAAATATTAAGGGAGAGCACTAGGTTAGGTTAAAGTGTGAAAGTAAATGATAGGGAAGATTGAGAGCTAGAGGGAGGACATTGAATAAAAATTTTTAATTATAAAAGATTAAACACTTGTAAGGAAAGATTTCAGTTATTAGAGAAATGTAAATTAGAAAGGAGTCAGTGTTTCACAATATGTAAATTGTTAGAACTCAACAGAAGTAGTTTGAATCTTGGCTTATTTTTAAAGACCTCTTTGTGAGGTGTGTGTGACAGCTAGATCACTTTTGTCCTCGCCTTTCATCTTCCAGATACCAGATGAAATGGATTTGAAATTCAAATGAATGGAAATTTGGTCAGGAGGAAAGAACAAGTACCTGGCTGATTAAGCACAAACTGCCTGACCTTTTAGAAATTGTGACAGACTTTCTGTCAGGCATACTTTAAATTTGGCCAAAACCCAGACAGATACCAGAAGAGATGTGGGTCCAGAGAATCTCAGTACAGGTCTAAGAAAGGAGGATGAGAGTTAACAGTAGCACATTTAGAGCTTGCCAAAAATGAAAAGAGTCTCGAAATCAAATTGGCTGCCCTCAGTAGTAATTCCCCAATCAATGGACATTGATTAGTAGTAGAGGCCTGTTGGCACATTTGGATCAAGGATTGGCAAAGATAAGACCCCCATTCAGGCATGCTTACAATGTGGCAGAACCTTCAAAATGAATAAATTCCTTTTTACCAGTCATGACAGGATTTTTATGATATTTCACAATCCAGAACATCAGATCAATTGATGCATAGTGGCATGCTGCTGCTGCTGCTAAGTCACCTCAGTCGTGTCCGACTCTGTGCGACCCCATAGATGGCAGCCCACCATGCTCCCCCGTCCCTGGGATTCTCAAGGCAAGAACACTGGAGTGGGTTACCATTTCCTTCTCCAGTGCATGAAAGTGAAAAGTGAAAGTGAAGTTGCTCAGCCGTATCCGACTCTTAGCAACCCCATGGACTGTAGCCCACCAGGCTCCTCCATCCATGGGATTTTCCAGGCAAGAGTACCGGAGTGGGGTGCCATTGCCTTCTCAGATAGTGACATAGGGGAGTGAATCTATTTGCTATTACAGAACAGATTATTTCTAACGTATAATTCTGAGCTCAGAGGGATTGAGTGATGTATAGGGAAGGAATGCTGGATCTGGTTTAACTCCTGGTTCTCGAGTGCAAATGAGGGTGGGAAGATCAGATGAGATTATGAAGTTTGTAATGTTTATCATTTCATTTCAGAAGTAATGTTAAAATCAGCTTTTGAAATATGTTGTCTTTTTTGCTTTATTTATAAAATTTAAATAAGATCATGAGCTTTGAAGATAAAGTTTTGAGTTAGTTCTTTTGTTTTTCTTCCTAACAAGCATTCACAGCTCTAATGGAAGGCAAAATCAATAAGCAATTGAAGAAAGTTTTGAAGAAAATAGTTAAAGAAGCCCATGAACCCTTGGCTGTGGCTGATGCTAAACTAGGAGGGGTTATAAAGGTAAAGTTACAGTTTTCTTTAGCCTTCTAATCAGAGCTGACCTTTGTAATGAATGAAAAAGCCTGGCCTTTGTGATGAATTGTTTTTTATAAGTTCTCAGGATTGAATTCTTGATTCCCCCCCCCATACTATGTAATAATTGGTTTTCAATGTGGTTGTTAAAACTAAGGATATATAAGTAATACCTCAGATAAAACACTCTATATATCCTGCCATATTTTTGTTTAGGGACTTTTTTCCTTTCAATATAAATGGAATCATATCTTTTTTAGTGTATATGTTTATTAGAACATTTTACTGGAGGTAGAGTTGCTAAAAATTAAATATAAAGTAAGAATGGAAAGAAAGATTGGATAGGTAGGCCCCAAAACATGAAAAGCAGGACATTTTAGAAGCCAGTTGTGATGGTTTGATTTTCAGTAGTTACAGTAGGTCTTACAGTGCAAGCACACGAACATACCTCTCATTCTTTTTTCTTATTTTAATTGAAGTATAGTTGATTTATAGTCCCCTCACTCTTGAAGTAAGGATTAATTCCTTGTAGGTATTTGAAGGTAGCAAACTGGTGACAAGATTTGAGGGTTTTTTTATTTTTTTAAGGTAGGATTGTGAACTTGGTATTTGTTTAGGTGGGTTATTTCTAATACTGTCACGTAATAAAGTTTCTGTACTATCAATCTCATCTTCATATTTTTCTGTTAAAAACATAAAGCTTTAGCATAAAAAACATACACATAGAAAGGCATATATAGAAAGGCATATAGGAGGGCAAATTGCTGACTAGTGGGATTATGAGTACCTTTTTCTCCTTTTCAGTTTCTCCATTTGAAAAACTTAAACTGAATATCTCCTGTGTAAATACTAAATATTTGTTTCTTTTAAATGTGATGTAGCATTTGCAATTTTGCATGCTTGTCATTTGCATTTGATGAAATACAACTGTAGATTTGTATGGAGTTAGCAAATACCCTACAAAGTGAAAAAAATGAAGGCTTG
Source organism: Bubalus kerabau (assembly GCF_029407905.1). Lineage (NCBI taxonomy): Eukaryota > Metazoa > Chordata > Mammalia > Artiodactyla > Bovidae > Bubalus > Bubalus kerabau. The sequence continues at coordinate 144,779,070 of NC_073626.1, forward strand.
CAAGACAGGTTCATTCCGTTTGTATGAGGTATATAAAGATTTATGTGTATTTGTACTTACATACATTAGTGCATATTTTGAAAGTACCTCAGGGACCCTGACTGTAGGGAAAGGACCTGAGACCCAGATCTATTTATGGCTGTTGATTCATGTACACAGGCTGCCTTTCTAGAAGCTTATACCAGTTTTGACCTCCACCAACAGTATGTTCAAGTGATCTTCCCACACACATACCCAAAACTGCTTTTATGAAACTGAAAAATGTATATGTTTAAATCAATGCTATTTTAATATTTAGGAGAAGTTTTCTGTATTTAATACACATGTTCTTGTTCATATAGGAAAAACTGAATCTCAGTTGTATCCACAGTCCTGTTGTTAATGAACTTATGAGAGGAATCCGTTCACAGATGGATGGGTTAATCCCTGGGGTAGAACCACGTGAAATGACAGCTATGTGTCTTGGGTTGGCACACAGGTGAGATTTACTGGAAGATAGTCATCTTATTTTTACTTAATAATTATATAGCATGTTACAAATACTAATGTAATCCTCAAGAATCTAAAGAGGAACATAGTTATAGTATCCTCATTTAACAGATGAGGAAATTGATGTATAAAGTCATAATAGCTGGTAAGTGATGGAGCCATTATTTCAACCCAGGCAGTTTGGCTTCATTGTCTGGGCTCTAAACCTCGTGATGGTACACTCTACCTCTCCAGCATTAGATGCTGCAATTCTTGGGTCCCCCCACCGGCGCCCCCACCCCCACCCTCCCGGTTTTACATCTTCTAAATCATTTGCTACTCTCATCTGCTTGGCATCTCCCTGAACTTTCTCATCTGCTAATGATCTTTCTGTTCTGCTTTGTGTGTGTTTGTTGTTTTACTCTGATTTTTATTCAGATTTTTCTTGAGGCAAAGAGAAACACGTTAACCTATCATGTTTAACAAGAGGTCATTGGAACAGGCATTTCTGTGATATATGTCTTCCTGAAAAACATGGCATTCAGTGAAATTTCACTACAGTACTAGGGTTTGTGAAATGAAAAGATTGTGGGTAAAAGACTCAAATCCTATGTAACTTTGTAACCCGAAAGAAATGTTAACAGTTAAAAAGACATGTTGGAACTTCTCTCCAGGCTTCACTGCACAGGGCATAGGTTTGATTCCTGGTCAAGAAAGTAAATTCCCACATGCTGCCAAAAGAGAAAAACAAAGTTTATATTAAAGACAATATATATGACAAGTATGTATTAAATACTAAAGAGACTTTCTTGGTGGTCCTGTGGCTAAGACTGTGCTCCCAATGCAGGGGCCCTGGTTTGATCCCAGGTGAGAGAACTAGATCCTGCATGCCACACTTAAGACCTAAAGCAGCCAAATAAAAATACTTAAAAAAAAAAATACTACATAAACAAAGGCCTTTACCTTTGAATAAATAAAATATGAGCATAGATTAATGAAAGGATTAAAGTGAGTTTTATAAATGAGCAAAATGCACAAGAGTCAGGAAAAACTTTTTAATAAACTTTCCTAAGAGAGAACAAATAGCTAAATTGAGTTAGGATCCAAATTAAGATTAATTGGCATTGTGCACAGTAGTCGCTCTCATCTGAGGCAGTCAGATATCCCTCAGAAGACAGGTGGCAGTTGGGTTGAGGCTGGGGATGTTGTTGCACATCAGACAGTGCCCAGAATAGCCCCCACAACAAGTAATCAGGCCTCTGTTAATAGTGCCAGGATTAAGAAAACCCGTATGTACGATATTATTGTTCCATGGCTTTCTTCTCTTTGGATGTTTATGAAGAGAAGAAACTGCTGTAGTTTTCTCACTGGTGGTATAAAACATTAAGAATGCTGCACAAATTGTGTCATATGAACCGGTATGACTTGGACTACACGATATTATCCTATTTGTCATCATAAATGAATTCATGTTACAGAAATGTCGGTTATAACGAGACAGATGTATTGTTTTCTTTCTAAATGTGTGCTTTGGGATCTTGAATGTTACATTCTTGTTTAGCTGATTTTTCCCATGTAGAAAAAATAATGTAGCTCCAGAAGAGGGGTTTGGGTAAAAGTGTTTTTTTTTGTTTTTTTTTGTTTTTAAGATGTTAATTAAATGCTTTTCCTAGATGCTGTTTTAGTAATTTATGTTTTTCTCCCTTCTCCCCAGCTTGTCCCGATACAGATTGAAATTTAGCGCTGATAAAGTGGACACCATGATTGTTCAGGCAATTTGTGAGTATAGGACATGTGAGGTCTAACCTGTCTCTTCATTGTGGTTTTTTCCTCCTATTAAAATTGTATCTTTTATGATTGTTGAGGAAGAAAAAGACGAGCTAGAAGTTTAGTAAGTAAATTGGGAAATGCAGAATAGAAAATTGGAAAACTAATTATAATTTGACTACTTGGGGATAATAGGAATTACGCTACACTATTAATGTAAGCTGACTGACTAATATTTTTCCATGAAAAATGATAAAACCTTAAGATATGGGTGTGGGGTATTTTTTGCTATTATATATGTAATAAATCATTCGGTGATTTTTGGACATCCAAGTCTCAACAGTTTCAAATTTTAAACATTTCTTTAAATAGCAGTTGTATTTCCAGGTGTGTATGCCCCCAAAACTGAAAGGAGTTACTTAGTTACTTATGCAGCTATGTTCATAGCATCGTGCTTCAGCTAAAGGTAGAAACAATCCAGATACCTGTTAACAGACGAAGGGATAAACAAAGTGGTATATGCATACAATGGAATATTATTTATCCTTACAAGTTCTAATACATGGTACAGCATAGATGAATTTTGAAAACACTGTGCTAGGTAAAATAGACTACTTGCAAGAAGACAAATATTGTGTGATTCCTCTTATGAGGTACTTAGAATAGGCAAATTCATAGAGGGAATAGAAGAGATCAGCAAAGGCTGGAGTGGTGAAAATGAGTAATTATTTCATGGGTGCAGAGTTTCTGTTTGGGATGATGGGCTATTTCGTCACAAGTTTTTTAAAAACCCTTTTAAGTTCTTGTTTTCTTTTTCATTTTAATCTACTGCAGCCCTGTTAGATGACTTAGATAAAGAACTAAACAACTACATTATGCGGTGTAGAGAATGGTATGGCTGGCATTTCCCTGAGTTAGGAAAAATTATTTCGGATAATTTGACATACTGCAAGTGTTTACAGAAAGTTGGTGAGTAACTTTATCCTTTAAGGTATTGAAAATAGTGATTTATTTAAATCCTAAAACATGAGTTACTGGTTTTTTAATTCTCTTCCCAGAGTTTTTAGTCTTGTATGTTTGAGGAGTATATCCATATTAACATCTGCTAGATTTCAAAAACAAAATTTGATTTCAGTGGCCTGCGCAGTAGAGGACATAGTTCTCTAATTTGGTTTTTCTTGGGCTTCTTTTTAAAAAATTTTTTTGGAGTATAGGTGGCTCAGTGGTAAAGAATCTTGTCTGCCAGTGCAAGAAACACAGGAGACCTGGTTTGAATCCCTGGGCAAGGAAGATACCCTGGAGGAGGAAATGGCAACCTACTCTAGTATTTTTGCCTGGGAAATTCCATGGACAGAGGAGCCTGGCAGGCTACAGTCCATAGGGTCACAAAGGATGTGACTAAGCACACACACTCATTGTGTTACTTTTTACTGTACAGCACAGTGAATCAGTTTTATATATATGTATCCACTCTTTAGACTTTTTCCATGTAGGTCATTCCAGAGTATTAAGTAGTTTCCTGTGCTATGTAGCAGGTTCTTATCAGTAATCTGTTTTATATATCATAGTGTGTATATGTCGATCCCAATTTATCTGCTCCCCACTCCCCTGAATTGGCTTCTTACGGTGAATGTGTCTGACTGAAGTTGCCATTAATAAGGACAACTGTGGGACTGGGAAGTTTCCTGAAATACATTAATAGTGATTAATATTAACAATAGTATTGCTATCTATACTGTTAATATTAAATTGTATACTATTACTATAATAATAATACTAGTAGAGGAACCTGAGGACTGTTCATAGAATGAATTACTTTAATCTCTAAAATCAAGCCCTTACATGTGTAAAGTTACTTGGTCAAACTTGTTTGCTTTTTGTTTTGTTCAGGCATCCCTTTCATTGGCTTATCTCTACTTTTTCTTTTGACTCTTTGGTGGATTTTATATAATTTACTGAAGAGTGATTCTCCCTCATCCTCTGCAAACATTCCATAGGCGATAGGAAGAATTATGCCTCAGCTCAACTTTCTGAATTATTGCCAGAGGAAGTTGAAGCAGAAGTGAAAGCAGCTGCAGAGATATCTATGGGAACCGAAGTTTCCGAAGAAGATATTTGCAATATTCTGCACCTTTGCACTCAGGTACACTATGCACATAGGGAAACTCGTGGTGGTGGTACCAGCTCTGTAATTTCTGATGGCAGTGATGATTTTTAAATGTATTGTTCACCTGATAAATAAATATGAAGGTGTTCAGTCACTACCTCATCTGATGCCGTCTTGACTTATATACTTGCAGGGAGAAATATATCCTAAAATGAGGTTAAAGGAGTACTGTCTAGTTGATTTCTATTGTTAGCAGTATCTGAATGTTTATAGCCTGTAATTTTTACCCCTCATTTGAAGATAGCTATATGACAATCACAGAGGATGACACAAATGTCTAGCCTTTCGAGTTTTTTTTTTTTAACAAATGTTGATTAACATTTTTAAGCAGTGTATTAGGTTTACATATTTGTCTAATTTTTAAATATTAAAATTTCACAACAGCCTTTTTATAGAAAACTGAGGTAAGGAATGGTTAATTTTCCTGGGATTGTACAACTAACTGCTCTGTGATCATTTGGGGCTCTGATGTTTTAGACATGTGAATTTTATACTGCTTTTACTCTTAAACTATTTATGCCTTACTCATTTTGTTTCTTAAACTAGGTGATTGAAATCTCTGAATATAGAACCCAGCTTTATGAATATCTGCAAAATCGAATGATGGCCATTGCACCCAATGTTACAGTCATGGTTGGGGAATTAGTTGGAGCACGACTTATTGCTCATGCAGGTGATGATTTTAATATAATTTGTAAACATGGGTATTGAGAGTTGTTTTCTAGGTAGGATCTTATTTTCTTTTAAACTGGAGTTTAAAGATAAATCTGGGTAATAAGTAGAAGTGAATGGTGTATGTGCGAGGACTAAGGACCAAGTGTTTGATGATGATTTTTATTTGTATGCCTGATTTCCTTTCGGATAGTGAAGGCATCGTTAGTCACTACCTCTTCTGAGACACTTGTGGTCCATTGTCAGAAGTTTGTTTTGGTTAATTAGAGTAATTGGATGAATACAGGAGGATGAAATCAGGTTTACCTCATTTTACTGTGCTTCACAGATACTGTGTTTTTTAAATTCATAGTTTGTGTTAGCCCTGTGTAGAACAAGTCCATTGGCATCATTTTTCCAACACCACTTGTTCACTTCATGACTCTGCCGTATTTTGGTGATTCCCACAATATTTCTAACTTTTCCATTCTTAGATTTGTAATGTTGGTCTTTGGTCAGTGATCTTTGATGTTACTACTACAACTTGCTAAAGGTTCAGATGATGTTAACATGTTTTTAACAGTAAAGCATTTTTAAATTGAGGTATGTACATTGTTTTTCCAGACAATGCTATTTCATACTGAGTAGAGTACCCATAACATATAGCTTCAATATGCACTGGGAAACAAAAATTAGTATACTTAGTTTATTGCAACACTTGCTTTATTGTGGTGATCTGGAACGAAATCCACTATATCTCGAGTGTGCCTGTATATACTATTGATAGAGAATTTATTTACATCAAAGTGTTTAAACTAGAGTACTTCTTTTACCTGCATCATTAATCAGAAAAATAGGACATTCACATCTCCTCAGCTTCTAGGTTGCTCATCTGGGCTGGTTTTGTTGTCTACATCTGAAATTTCATAGATGTAGCTAAATGAGTAGCAGGAAGAGATGCAGGGATTAATAGAAATATATGTTTCTTGAATTTTAAAAATGTATCTAGTGGTTGAGCGACTATTAATATTGATATTCTCTGACAGAAAATCTGTGCAGCATATCTGGCAAAGCAGCAGCTTTTGATGCCTGATTATAGATTGTGTTTATATCTCCTCAGCATGAATTTATCACATCAGTTTACTGAGATGCCTTAATAATGAGTTTTTCATTTACCTATTATTTTAATATTTAAAGGAGTAGAATATTTCATGTCTAAAATACGTCTCAGAAAAATAAGGGCTATATTGGATGATGTCTGTGAATACATAAACTTTGAACTCTCCCATGGTATGCTACTGAAATGTGAGGTAGTGATACCATCTCTTCAGGCAAATAGGTATGATTAAACAGATAAGCTTCAGTTTGCCATAGACATTCATCACAGACCTCTGCTTGTGGTGCTAATGGATGAATCACAAATGCTCAAGTATCAGGAATTTGGGCTAATTCCAAACTATAAAATCCTGTATTATATCTGATTTTTATATACTCTGTGGCTATAATACTTAGACTCCAGGTCTTTTGTATTTGGAAGAACTTTCCTCAAAGTTACTACTTTTCTTTTGAAGGTTCTCTTTTGAATTTGGCCAAACATGCAGCTTCTACAGTTCAGATTCTTGGAGCAGAAAAGGCACTCTTCAGAGCCCTCAAGTCTAGACGAGATACCCCTAAGTATGGTCTCATTTATCATGCTTCACTTGTAGGCCAGACAAGCCCCAAACACAAAGGAAAGGTGAGTTACAATTTTCCTGGTGCAGGCCTTTTTTTCCTCCAAATGATTTTGATCTTATTCTGGTGGTCAATAAATCTTTGTTGTTTCTTTTTCATCAAATAGAGAATTGTGAATTCTTTAAACTCTAGTGAACACTGAAAGAAAAGGTTAGAAGATAAAGTGTTTGCTGTTTTAGTACTTTTCCAGACTCCCATTCATTGGTGGGCGGGGGTAGGGTGTAGCCCATCAGAAGTTTTCTGTGTGGCAGGAAATCAATTTAACATCAATGTTCATGACCCGTTTTAAAATGATATCACATACACTGTGCTAAACACTGGATAGGCCTTTGGTGGATGCTTTTAATAGCCCTATAAGTTGTTAGTGTCTGTTTTACAGAGGAGGAATCTGACGCTTAAAAATACTTTCAAGCTTTTATACATACCTAGTTTAACAGAAATTTTATAAAATTTAGAGTAGCGTGATGAAAGAAATAAATGAAAATGAATCAGTAAAATGAAATGTTATTTAGCTTAAAAGGGGGGCAATAGTTAACTGTGGATGACCTCATAATGTAGGTCTAATATCACATAGTAAAAACGAAAAGATGGGAAAATGGCTTGAGCTAGTTTTAGGCATGAACTACTGGCAAGATCTTTTCCGTTAGCCATCACATGGTGGCAGAGGTTCTAAGAGGAGGTGAACGGCTTAAATATGGTTTACAATAAATATATTTGTAATTCCTGACTTTTAAAAATTCCTAGAGTGACTCATAAAGTCGGTGATTGAGCTGTAGTGTTTTCATGAATAAACTGAGTGATTTTTTTTACATTTCAACTTGGAGTATAGTTTGAATGCATCTAACTTCAAGTTCTTTTGTTAGATTTCTCGGATGCTGGCAGCCAAGACTGTTTTGGCTATCCGGTATGATGCTTTTGGTGAGGATTCCAGTTCTGCAATGGGAGTTGAGAACAGAGCGAAACTAGAAGCCAGGTTGAGAACGTTGGAAGATAGAGGGGTAAGAATCATGTTCTGCACATTGTAGAAATGTTACCTATCAAAAATTAATAAACCGTAGCTTATGTACATTTTCATTTTACCTGCTAATCAGTTTTACTTTATGATACATTTTAGTATGTCTGATATTGATACATTCTATTTCTGCTTACTGTTAAAAGAGTTTCCCTAGTATGTGACTGTGGTCTAGTGGTTAATTAAGATCTACCTGCCAGTGCAGGGGACATGGATTTGATCCCTGGTCCGGGACGATCCACATGCCATGAGGTACATCTCATGGCAGAGCCACAACAAAAGAAGCCACTGCAATGAGTAGCCCACACTGCAACTGGAAAGTAGCCTATATGTAGCAACAAAGACCCAGAGCAGCCAAAAAAATAAATTATTGACATACTAATGTATATATTATAAAGAGATTATCCCTTAGAAAACATTAATAATTTTTCTTTTCTTAGATAAGGAAAATAAGTGGGACAGGAAAAGCATTAGCAAAAGCAGAAAAATATGAACATAAAAGGTAAGTTGAGTGTATTTGGGGGAAGCATGTATGAATAATTTTTGCTTAAAGAGAGTCAGAAGACAAAAGTCTAAAAGCAGCTAAGAAGCATAAGTATTCAGACCTCACTATGAAATTATAAAAAATATTTGTTGGGAGAAGTGTTTTTGTTCTTATTTAAAATGTTCAATACTGATGAAGTAGGTGGTGGTGATGCAAATAGAACATGGGTAACAATTTGAAAACTGTGTGTCAAGAGCCTTAATTATTTCTTTTTATCTTGTTAGAACAAAAGCAGGTATCTTGGTTTTAGGGAATCTTTATCCATATGGATCCCTTCTTATTCCTCTGCCTCTTGTAATCTTGTGAATGGAGTATTATTCTGTATTAAACTTGATTCAGGGCTTTTTTTTGTTTTCACTGAATTGCCCAGTGTCCTAAAACTTGAATTGGTTCAGTTTTTACTTTCTAGTATAATCATTTGGTTTAAAGAGATTTCTTCCATTTTTCTTTTTTAATTGAATATTTCTTCTGTGCTATAGTTACTACATTGATTACTAAATCAGAATTCATTTAGTTCACTTCTCGTTAAATGTGATTGACCTCCCTAGAAAATAGGTAGACATCTCTTTACCTTTTGGAGACTTAACTTACATAAACTTCCCTAAAGTCACTAAAATTAAAGTGTGGTATGCTCATGTATTACCTAATGACCGTTTCCTTTAAATCTCTTTAGAATTAATTTGATTATAAGCATTTGTAAAGATTTTCTAAGATTCTGTGGCTCTTTCAGTGAAGTGAAGACTTACGATCCTTCTGGTGACTCCACATTATCAACCTATTCTAAAAAACGCAAGATTGAACAAGTAGACAAAGAGGATGAAGTTATTGAAAAGAAGGCCAAAAAGGCCAAGGTTAAAATTAAAGGTTAGTTTGAATTTTGTTAATGTCATTTCTATTCCTGTTGCATAAGAAGTACAGAATTCTGGGGACGGGGGTGGGGAAGAAGTACAGAATTCTGTATGACTCAGGGAACTCAAACTGGGCTCTGTAACAACTTAGAAGGGCAGGAAGTGGGAGGGGTATATGCACACTTATGGCTAATTCATGTTGATGTGTGGCAGAAATCAAACCAATATTGTAAAGCAATTATCCTTTGATTAAAAATATATAAAGAAAAATGGGGAAAGTGCATACCATAGAACTTTATTATGAAACCACCATATTGGAAGCTAATTCTAATAACCATCTTCTCTAGGGAGTTAGAATATTGTTAAATTTATCATATTTCATAAGAGAAATAGGAAAAGCATCTCTTTGAATATATAGGATTATATATTAAGTGTATCAAAACTTTAATTTCTAACGTGAACTATTTTGAGAGTCAGCTTAACAGAGAAGAAAACAAGGTATGTGGTTTCTAAATTAGTAGCCGAAATATTTTTGTTGAGCATAGAATTGATGCCGCAGTACTTCATTGTTTCTGTTACATGAAAAGAACTAGAGTAATAACCTACCATCAGAGTAATAGTTAATAGGTGCTCCCCAGTGAACTAGGCTCACTTAAGTTGATAAGTAAATTCCCCCATTTATTAGCTGCACTTGTGTTGAGTGCTTAGCATTAAAGCAATTACCGATTTAACGTTTAGTTTCTAAATAGCTTAGGGGTCAAAAAGCACTATCAGCAAATGTGGACTTCTGCTCTGCACTGAGTGAAGAAAACATAAGCAAGTTATTTAACTCCTATGTTTCATTTTCCTTACTCAACAAAAAGAACTGTAAGCCCATTAGTAGATTTGAATCTTATCTTGTAATATTCATTAAGCTTTTCAAACTTAACCTTCCTGGATCTTTGCCACTCCCAATCCATTTCTACATGATATTCTCTGTTTTATAAATGGGAATCCTGGTTGCTTTGGCCTTTAACATTGACTTGTCTTATAACCCAAGTGTATTCTGGTAGCACATCCTTTTAATTCTACTTGGAAAGTATTTCTAGCACCTAACCATTTATCATACTCATCACTGCCATTCTTAGCTGCAATGGCACTCCCATTGCCTTCTCATCTAATTCTATTCCTTTGGTCACTCTGCTCCAGCCACACTAGCTGCCTTGCTATTCCACGAACCTGTCAACTTCCCTTCTCTTCTAAAATAATCTTAGTATTTGGTCTTCTCTTAATGTGGGATATTTTCCCTCAGTATAGATGAATCATTCACTTCCTTTTTTAGGTATTTGCCTAGCTGCCCTGTATAAAATGTCCACAGGAATTGCCTTCATTTGTGCTCCTTTCTTTGTTTGCTTTTATCCTTTAGACTGTTTACTAAATAAAATATTTTATGGTGTACCTTTTTTCTCTTTTTTGATGTATTTCTTAGTAAAATAAAGGGTTTGCAAGGGCAAGAATTTTTGTCTGTGCTATTCCTTGCTGTATCTCCAGTTGTCTAGAACAAGCCCTAGCATATAGTAGGTACTAAATGACTGTTTGGTCAGTGAATTTCTAATGATAGCTACCCATTATTGAGTCCTTATTTTAATGTGCTAAGCGTTTATGCTAAGCATTTTGCATAAATTTTCATGTGTTAAATCAGCAAACCCTAGAAACAGTCACAGGAGATAGACATTACTAAATTTTAAAAAGAATGAGGAGGTTGGGTGTACAGAGGTATTAAATTGCTTACTATCATTTACTGTTAGTACTATTATACTAGGTAAATATTTGAAGGACATTTACAGCTATAAAATTATATGTAACGAACATTGGAGAGTTGACTATAATGTTGGGAAAAAACATTCTCAAAGGGGTTTGAAGGGAGAGAAGCCTGATACAATGTTAATTGTAGTATTTTTACACTTGTTCAGTTGAAGAAGAAGTAGTAGAAGATGTAGAAGACACAGAAGAAGAAGGAGTACAAGTTGTAGAAGAACAGGAAACATCTGTGAAGAAGAAGAAGAAAAAGGACAAGAAGAAACACGTTAAGGAAGAACCACTTTCTGAAGAAGAGCCATGCACCAGCACAGCAGTTGCTGTATGTTTGTTTTTAATTATTAATATTTTATTGACATGGGCAGCGTTTCCATATTTTATTCTACTCTGTATGTTAGAAATGAACAGGTAGTTTTTTAAAAAACATTTTTAAAAATGGTTTCATTAAAGAGAAACAATTAAAAAACTCACTGTTGTGTTTGGAACCCCCATGTTATAAAAAGCCGCTTCCCAAACCTAGAATCTTATTACAAAATGGGTTTGGTCTGAAATGGAAGAGAATATCATTTGCTGCAGATCACGGAGGTGATTTTTAGATTTTAGTCTTTGTTCCAGGCTTGTTTTCAAGGGAAATAAAATAGACTGCTTTTTATAAAGAAAAGTTATTTTTAGTCACTTGTACATTTCCAGCTCTTTCAAAAGCCTTCTTGTTGATTATTTTCAGAGTCCAGAGAAAAAGAAGAAAAAGAAAAAAAAGAAAGTTAATGAGGACTAATGGAAGGAACCATTCTTTCAAAGAGTTCATAATTGAATCACCTGGATACATCATGCTTACGATGTCAGAAATATACCCAAGATACTCTGTAAAATAATTGATGGGAGGTTGGATGAGAAAGAAAGATTAATCATTAATAACATTTCATACCTATTTGTGTCTTGACATACTTTATGTTAATTTTATTATGTCATCATTTCTTAGGATATTTGTTATACAAATAAAAATATTTTCTTTGTATTTTGACAGTTGTGATTTCTCTACTTTAGGTCAAGAATTTGGGGCTCTTTATGTTATGTAGCATTTGATAATTAGTATTTTGATAATTATACCTGAAAAGTAAGAGTTGTGAACCATTAATCTGAAATTTAGCCTTTAGGAAGGCAATAATTAGATGGACCAGTTTAAGAATCCCACTTAATGTGTTTCTCTTGCCTTTTTGGACTGTCTTCTATTTTTCTCCTACCTTTCTGTTTTTGTTATATAAGTAAAGCTATCTTTTGTGTTCAAAGCTTTAAAATTAGGTGAACAAACTTTCCTTCTGTCTCTTTAGGAAGAAAAAAACTGTCGCTAACTTAGTTTGCATTTCTAGAATGTGGAAGAAAATCATTATTAATCTAGACCCTGATTTGTTTTTAAAGTAATCTAAAGTGATGTTTTAAAAAGATAATACAAAATGATTTTATAGTGAAGAACGAGGGTGTATAAAGGAAAAACAAGAGGAGAAAAAATAAAATGTCAGTAGGAGTGAAGTATAAACCAGGACATAGAACACCAAAGATGCTGCTACTACTGAGCCCACGTGCTGCAACCACTGAAGACCTTGCGCCTAGAGCCTGTGCGCCACGAGAGAAGTGACTGCACTGAGAAGACAGTGTATTGCAACTGGAGGAAGCCCACACACAGCATCAAAGACCCAGCGCAACCAAAAAAGAGAAATCTTTGTTTCACAAGACAATATTTAATATGTGAGTGTCAGCCTTATAGTCATGACAGCTACAAGTTTCATGGACTTTTGTTTTGCATCTTTGTGTATGCCAGAAGCATGGTGCTAATAGGTAGCCCAGTTTTATAAAAGGGTTCAGCATTGAAGAAGCTATATTGATTGTAAGCTTTTGATTTCCACCTCTGCTTTTCCTGTAACATTGAGCAAGTCAGTAGCTCTTTAGTTCCTCATTTGCAAATCAGAGGTAATGGTCAATGTTACTCCTAACAGTGGTTTGTAGGAAATGAAATTATATAAATTTTCAGAGATGAAAATGAATTTCTCATATAGATACTTTAATTGAAATAAATGCTACATGAAGTACATGTAGCCATCTCTAGAAAATTTTGCCTTGTGGAGAATATTGCCATTTTATGTCACACCACAGTACTCCAGACACATACTTGATTCGGAACTTAGCAGACATGTTTTTAATGAATTTTGGTGAAAGGGGTTTGTCAACCAACAAGAGCTATATTGTAAGTCCAAAAAGGCTATGTCTGAAATGATAGACCTTAAGAATACTAGTTAATAACCTTCTAGTCGTTTTGAGTGGTCTCCAACAGGCCTGGGGAAAACCTAGATGAATCACAGCTATGTCCTAACTGTTTAATACACTAACCAAGTGAATTTCCTGGCTTAGGTTCAATCTTTGATCAGTTAACAGATTCTACAAGCCACTCGCTATGACCAAAAAAGAGAAGAAAAATCTTGGATACTTAGGCTGAAATCGAAAGCTCAGATGAATTGTATGTACCTAAATTTGATTGCTGGGAGGGATTGGGGGCAGGAGGAGAAGTGGACGACAGAGAATGAGATGGCTGGATGGAATCACTGACTCTGGACGTGAGTCTGAGTGAACTCCGGGAGTTGGTGATGGACAGAGAGGCCTGGTGTGCTGCAATTCATGGGGTCGCAAAGAGTCGGACACGACTGAGATACTGAACTGAACTGAAGTTTGATTAGCAAATCTAAAGAACTTTGATCAGAGCACATAAAATATTCCATGCTTTAAAACTTTTGATTCTCCATTGTACTCCACCCATTTCCATTCAGAAATGCAAATTTCTATTTTCTGGTTTAAAGGACTGTTGTCTCCAGTGCCTGCTGAGTCCTCAGTATGCTTACTTAACAAAACCTTGGCTGAGTTCTGCCCTCTCCAGGGCTCCAACCTCAACACTCTGTGTTCTTGAATTCTGTTCAATCCATCTGTTGCCTTTTTAAGGTCATCTTTTAGAATGTGGCTCTGGCTCATCCCCTATGCCAGCTCTACTGCTGGGAAGCTATGCATCAGGGCCAAATATCACAAGCTTTAACGTGCCTAGGAATCACCTGAGGCTCTTGGTAAATTGCAGATCTGAGTAAGTAGGTCTGGGATGAGGTCCAGACCTCCAGCAAGCTCTTGGATGATGTGTGGAGATAACATTTAGGGTAGTAAAGTATTCAGAGCCTGTATACCTACCTGAAACTGGATTTCTCTGAGAATTAGAGAATGTAAAGGGGTTTTTGAAAGCCATTAATTTCCTTCTAACATTCCTTGAACATTCCCCTTTCCAGTTGAAGACCTTTCTGTGTGTTCTATCACTAATGCCAGTAGTAATATGGACTTAGTATTTGTTTAGTGATGAATGAATGGCTTGTGGAGGAATTAAGTAGGCTTATGTGTTATTCAGATGAAAGTAAAATTAATGCTACTTCTGATTTTTTATTAATGTTTTAAGTGATAGATCCAGGTTTTGGAACACAACACGGTTTTGTATCTTATTTTGTCATGTGGCCATTCTCTGTAAGCTCTGTTACCAAAAGTCAAATACAACTTTATTCTCAATAGTTTTTTGTTCAAAAATGTATTTGGCAGCAAGTGTCAAATAGTAATTCTTCTGGAGCATTTTATACTGAGTTTGGTTTCAAGGAGAAACTAGAAGTACAGTTGTCCCTTGAACAACATGGGTTTGAAGTGCACAGCTCCAATTATATAAGAACTTTTTTCAGTAGTAAATACTACAGTACGCAGATGTGGAAATGCAGGTATGGCAGGCCAACTGTAAAGTTACATGCAGGTTTTCAACTATGGGGGTCAGTGCTCCTAACCCTTGCTGTTGATCAAGGATCAACTAATTAGAACAGTGAATATTATTACTAATTTGTGGGAATTATAATCACCTGGGGCTTCCCTGATGGCTCTGACAGTAAAGAATTTGCCTGCAATGCAGGAGGCCTGGGTTCCATCCCTGGATTGGGAAGATCCCCTGGAGAAGGAAATGGTAACCCACTGCAGTACTCTTGCCTGGAGAACTCCATGGACAGAGGAGCCTGGCAGGTGACAGTCTGTGAGGTCACAAAAGGTCAAACACGACTGAGCAACTGACACTTTATAATCACCTGGAGAACACTAAAAGGTAAATTACTTGGGTAGATCTAGGATGTAGTGCCCAAGAGTAATGCATTTTCACAAGTTTGCAACTGGTGATGGGTACAACTTGACTTCAGGGTGGACTGCCTTCTGTTATTTTGCTGTCCCTGTGGTACTCCAACTAGAACCTAAATTGATAGCCAGGAAGTCAGACCTGTGTACTCTGTTAAGGACCAGGGACTTTGCTAGCAGTCCAATGGTTAAGACCCCACTTCTGGAGACAGCGCTGGTTCAATCCCTGGTTGGGGAACTAGGATCCTACATCTGTGCAGTATCACCAAAAAATAAAAATTTCTAAAAATGAGGACCACCAGGATACCAGCATCAGACAGTGGCTATATTGTTTCAGTGTAAGTAGAGGAGGCCCTGGGGCTGGGCATTTAATCAGGTCAATGCTCTTCCCACACAAATAAGGAAAGGTTTGAATAGGTACAAGAAATACAATTATCACAATTGTTCCCTGTCCAGAAGAATTTGCGTTCTAAGGAATGAATTTAGTTGCTGATTCTGCAAGTGTTCTGTGCCTATTTGGTGTATAAAAAAATGAAAAAAATCTTGCTGTTTTGTTTGTGAGACCAAAACACCAGATATGAAGCAGCACACAACATATTGCAAAACGCATAGAAAAGCATCTTTTGAAAGAAACATCAATAAGATAAATTTATGAACTAGTCCCAGACATGCAAATGGCTGCGTATTTCTGTCTTCCTTTGACTATCAACGTACTAAACCAGTGCTCATACCAGCATCACCATTTTTGTCTATTGTTATATAGTATTTTTCTTTGGCATACGTAGTTTCTTTCTTGCTGGTTTGTTTTGCTGTTTTATTACAAAGCTGCAGTGAATGTTTTCTGCATGTTTATCTTCATGTACTTATGTTTCTGTAGGATAAATTTCTAGGTGTAAAATTACTGTATCAAAGGGATTAAGTGTAAAATAGTGCCAGTTTGCTTCCAAAATATTGTAGATGGTTGTATACTCCAACCAGTAGTGTTAAGAGAAGGCTCCTGTTTTAGGAACAGTCTCATAATTGTCTTTTTGTTATCCCAGTCTCTTTCTTGCTAACACAATTTTGCATATGGTTTTTTAAAATACTAATTTAAATTAAGTGGCTTTAAATTAGATAATTTTCCCTTTCTACCTTTTGAAATTCAGTAGTCGAAATACACAAGAGGATTCCAGTTTATCAGAATAGAACTGAATCATACACTCGCATCCAACCCTCCAAAGGGAGAATTTGAGTAGAAAAAGGTAAATTTTCTTCAACAACTATACCACTAGGTGCCAGAAAATACAAATTAATGACTCCCACCCCAGGTTTGTGCAGAGAACAACTTGCACAGTTGTAAGCACAGCCCTGCATCTCTGGTTCTTTATAGTCTGCTATCATTTATTGGAAAATATGGACAGGGAGGCCTGGTGTGCTGTGGTTTATGGGGTTGCAAAGAGGCGGACACGACTGAGCGACTGAACTGACCTGAAGCCTAAAATGATAATTGTCATTTATTGAGCACTTATAATGTGTCATGTGCTGTTAAATTTTAGTCAAACAACAATTTCTAACAAATACTCTTATGCCCCCTTTACATGTGAGAATGCACAGAGAGGTTTAGGAACTTCGTCAATACCATTACAATCGTTACAAATGCTTCTTGTTGAAGAAAAAAATGAACAATGTGAAAGTTTCAAGTTAAGTTTTATTTTGAGCAATATGAGGACTGCAGCCTCTGAGACAGGTTTCAGATAGCTCGGAGAAACTGCTCTGAGTTGGGGGCTAGGATTTATAGGGGTTTTGCAACAAATGGCAGGAACATCAAAAGGTTGTTAATTAAAACTAGATAGAAATTTAGCACTTTACTATGTATGGAAATATGCAAGAGTCTGGGCTCACTGCAGTTATTCCCTTGATATGCTCCTCAGCTATCTGGGGCCAGTATCCTGTGTTTTCACATCCTGAGTTTCCTCAGGGCTCACCATACGGAATGGCTGCAGTCTGATGCCTGCTTGATAGCAGGTGTTTTCTTTCCTGAGCTTCCTCAGGACTGACCAGCTCAGGCTGGAAGGCTATAATTGTTGACTCTGATGACTGTGACATCCTTGTTTACTGATAGAGCAGGACATGTTCCATTTCTCACTCTAATGCTACTGCCCTATGATTCTGAAAAGTGCATGCTGAAACATTTTCTTAGTAGCCTCGGGATAATTGGAATCCTGTTGAAATATGTGCAGGTGAGTATATGGATGTAATTTTTTTCCCCTGTATGCTTGAAAATAATTGTAATTAAAAGTTTTAATATTTTTAAAGCAATAGCATGCTATTTTTTTTTTTTTTTGGCTTTAATTCTGTGTTCTTTTTACTGAAAACTTTTAAGATTGCTACAGCATTGATGGTCAACAAGCAACTGGGGAAACCCACTACAGTCCAGGCACTTGTTAGATGGCCAGAGTCAAGGAAACAGATTCAGCAGTGGCTGCCCTCAAGGAGTTTATAAAGTGAGCTTCAAGCCTCACACCTCTTCGGATGAAGGTCATGTTCTCTTTTTAAGTCTTTTTTGTTCTAAGGAAGGGGAAATTCAGGGAAACAACAAGCAGAAATCTCAGTAGAAGACAAGAAATACGGAAATTATGAAGATAGAAGCTGGAAAGTAGAATTTGCCTTTATGGAAATTCTGAAGAAAGTAAAGCACAGCAGAAATAACAGCAGCAGAGACCTACCCTTTGGCAGGTAATAGAGTTTTTAGTGGGTTTCCCTGGTGGCTCAGAATCTCCCTGGTGGCTCAGATGGTAAAGAATCTGGCTACAATGCAGGAGACCTGGGTTCGATCCTTCAGTTGGTAAGATCCCCTGAAGGAGGGCATGGCAACCTACTCCAATATTCTTGCCTGGAGAATCCCCATGGGCAGAGGAGCCTGGTGGGCTACAGTCCATGGGGTCACAAAGAGTCGGACACAACTGAGTGACTAAGCACAGCGCAACACAGAGTTGTTGGTACAGCTGCATCCTTACCCTGCAACTGCTCTTCAACAGCCTTTGAGCCTTGGCGATTTGGTACTCACTTGGAGCTCTGCTATGACACAGAACTGTGGGGAAGCCATCCTGTGAGTTCTTGGGACCTCAAAACTCCTGCCTTCTTAACCTGAACCAAGAAGCAAGTGTGTGCGTGTGTATGTACTCACTTGTTCACTTGTGTCCAACTCTTTGTAACCCCATGGACTGCAGTCAGCCAGGCTCCTCTGTCTATGGTAAACATTAAATGTACCTGACTTCAGGAAAAAAAAATTGGTCAGACAACAAATACATCTATTTATATCCTATAATCTGCTAGGCCAGCAACATGCTAATAACCAGCTGGGCATGATAGAGAGGCTGCAAGCCGGCTGTCAGAATTGGAAGATCCTAAACTAGTGGTTAGAGAAAGTAATTCACGTGAAAGTGCTGCTTACACCAAAAAATACTGTATAAATATCCTTCCTTTTAGTATGAGCTGTTCAATTGCTCAGTCGTGTCTGACTCTTTGCAACCCCATGGACTGCTTACAACAGGCTTCCCTGTCCATCACCAGTTCATCTCCTTGGACAAGTTGACCTATGCCCTCTTGGAGCCTCAATTTCTGCATCTATAAAATGAAAATAATAGTTAACTATTTACACCATTTGTGTAAAATTTTTGAAAGGATATGTATGTAATTTTTTCCCCCCACTGGATCCATATATAAGAAACAATTATTAACAGTTGACACCATTTGAGAGAGTGATTGGAAATTTGAGGATCAGAGGATAGGGAGAAAGATCTTTGCTTTCCATTCATTCCTGTATGGCTTCATTTTATAAAAATCATGCCCTTGTGTTGTTTTTCACATGTATTATTTTTATATTTTTTAATATAAAATAAGTGAAGGCATAGTCCAAAGCTACCACAATATATGTTGTATCTAAAGCCATGATTCTGGCTATTTATTTTGTTGTTTGTTGATTTAGTTTTTTCCCTGCAGAGAGCCAGAGAGATATATATATTTTTGTTAGCTTTGTGGTTTCACCAGTGTAATCACCAAGCCTTTTCAAATAAAGAACAGAGTGGGGAGCATAAAGTATGAACAAATTATTTGAAATGTATCAGTTGCCTGTACATGTTCTCCCTAAGCCCCCAATTACTAGTCTTTACACTTTATTCTGAGAAATCACCCTATGATTTTGAAGATATTAGGGTCTCACCCCATTTTATAGCAGAACTAGAATCACAGAAGGGTCACCTGTTCAATATAATGGAGAAAAACTAATCTATATGAAATGCTAGTCTCTGATCACGTTGGGGTCACCAAAAAAAAAAAAAAAAAGAAATGCTAGTCTCTGAACCAAAGGGTTGTAGTAAATTAAGGCAGATAATCTGATTTGATCTTAAATGATCTGTCATAATTTGGAAGAAAGCTTTTGTTATCCAGCCTCGTCTTGTTCTTGTGCTTTTCTTTCTCATGCTCTTACTTAGTGCTTTCCCCCATCTCTTTCATCAGTTCTTAGCGTTGGATTTTCTTTCCTCTTCCCAAATCACAGAAGTTTTCCCACCCTGTGAAATGTAGTGACTGGCTGGCCAGAGCACTACCACAATTGTGTTCTTCTGAAGGAAATCCTTTTTTTAACTGCCAGGAATTTCAGGCTCCAAACTGGGAGGTGGAAGGAGGATGGAAGGGGGAATTTTTGGCATACCGCCAGGTAACTGCCTTCTTTTCCCTTCAGCCATCTGAAGGAGACTGGCTGGAGCCCAAGGATAAAACCACAGCCTAGCAGGGCTGGAAGGGACAGATTTTCAGGAATCCTGGGAGGCTGAGACCAGTCACTTCCCTCCTTACAGACAGGACCTCTTTAAACCACAGCCTGGCCTAACCCCAGTGCTTTCCAAAAAGAAAAGTCATATCAATTCTGTTGATCACATATTCCAGTGTTGAAAAACAATAACATAAAACCTTTCTTTCATCTAAATCAGAGTTTGGCAAACTTTCTGCAAAGGATCAGTAAATATTTTGGACTTCACAGACCATATGCTCTCTCTTGCAACCATTTAACTCTACCCCTGTAGAGCAAAAATAGCCATGGACAATATCTAAACAAATGAGATTGGCTATACTCCAATAAAACTTTATAGACAATGAAATTTGAATTTTTTCTAATTTTTACATGGCATGTAAAAGAATCCTTTTCTTCCTCCAGCCATTTAAAACTGGAAAAACCATTCTTAACTTGTGGTAAACTGGAAAAATCATTCTTAATTCATAGTCCATACAAAAATAGGCAGCCAGAAAAAAAAAAATAGGCAGCCAGGTAAGGTTTATTGACCCCTGATTTAAGCCACTAGTTTTCAACTTGCTTTGGCAAGTCCTCTGAGGGGTGAAAGAGCTGGTGTGCTAGGCTGTCCCCACTCAGGCTTCCATTAGTCATTCTCCTTTTCTCTGTTTTATGTGTTGGATTCTTAGGTTTTGTTTTTTTTTAATTTATTTTTTAATATAAATTTATTTATTTTAATTGGAGGCTAATTACTTTACAATATTGTATTGGTTTTGCCATACATCAACATGAATCCGCCACGGGTGTACACATGTTCCCCATCCTGAACCCCCCTCCCACCTCCTTCCCCGTACCATCCCTCTGGGTCATCCCAGTGCACCAGCCCCGAGCATCCTGTATCATGCATTGAACCTGGACTGGTGATTCGTTTCACATATGATATTATACATGTTTCAATGCCATTCTCCCAAATCATCCCACCCTCGCCCTCTCCCACAGAGTCCGAAAGACTGTTCTATACATCTGTCTCTTTTGCTGTCTCACATACAGGGTTATCGTTACCTCTTTCTAAATTCCATATACATGCGTTAGTATACTGTATTGGTGTTTTTCTTTCTGGCTTACTTCACTCTGTATAATAGGCTCCAGTTTCATCTACCTCATTAGAACTGATTCAAATGTATTCTTTTTAATGGCTGAGTAATACTCCATTGTGTATATGTACCACAGCTTTCTTATCCATTCATCTGCTGATGGACATCTAGGTTGCTTCCATGTCCTGGCTATTATGAACAGTGCTAGGTTTTTGTTTTGTTTTTTTGGTTTTTTTTTTTAAGAAAGTGTTCTATTGCCAAGAGTTTAAAAGTCACTGATCTAACCAGAATCTCCTCTTTTCAACTTAAGCCCGTTTTCTTCTTCTCTTCCCTCAGTGGAGACAAAGAATAGTTTGTTATCTAACTCATTTTAAGAGCCTCCCAAGAAATAATCTACCATTCAGTCTTAAATAAGCCTTGTCTTTTCATCTACTCCATAAGTCTGTCCTATTTTGCCAACCCTTTATTTTGCATTTGTGATCTTTTTGTCCAAGTTCTCAAAGTCCTATAGAATTCTAAAAAATGAAATAATACTTCACAGGGAAAAGCACCTTGCTGTGTGTACCCCAGCCTCTTTTCTCTATCATTCAGGGTGGTCAGCAGCACCATGGCCTATGGGAGAGTCCAAACTGTGCCAGAAGGAAGAACCGAGTGGCAAGGCCAAAGAGACTGTGCTTGGAGTTTGGTCTGAGCCCCTAAATGGGGGGAAAAAGAGCTCCTGATGTCATAATCTAAAAGTCTTTTCTTTTAAAAAAAAAATTATTTATTTTTAAATGAAACAAAGATGAATATTTTTAATGATAAAAAGTATAATTCACAAAGAAGATAGACATCATATGCCATTAGACACCTAACAAGAGAACAAAGATACACATAAAGCAAAATTCAGAAGACATATAAGGGAAAGAAAAAATATATAGTCGTAGTGAGACATACTAACATTCCTCTGAGAATATTTTATAAAATGCAGAAAAAAATAAGAATACGAACATCTTGAGTGATGTCTTCAAGAAAATTAGAGATACCAAGGGAACATTTAATGCAAAGATAGGCACAATAAAGGACAGAAATGGTACGGACCTTCCAGATGTTCAAGCTGGTTTTAGAAAAGGCAGAAGAACCAGAGATCAAATTGCCAACATCCACTGGATCATCAAAAAAGCAAGAGAGCTCCAGAAAAACGTCTATTTCTGCTTTATTGACTATGCCAAAGCCTTTGACTGTGTGGATCACAATAAACTATGGAAAATTCTTCAAGAGATGGGAATACCAGACCACCTGACCTGCTCCTTGAGAAACCTGTATGCCGGTCAGGAAGCAACAGTTAGAACTGGACATGGAACAACAGACTGGTTCCAAATAGGAAAAGGAATACGTCAAGGCTGTATATTGTCACCCTGCTTATTTAACTTATATGCAGAGTACATCATGAGAAACGCTGGGCTGGAAGAAGCACAGGCTGGGATCAAGATTGCAGGGAGAAATATCAATCATCTCAGATATGCAGATGACACCACCCTTATGGCAGAAAGTGAAGAAGAACCAAAGAGCCTCTTGATGAAAGTGAAAGAGGAGCGTGAAAAAGTTGGCTTAAAACTCAACATTCAGAAAACCAAGATCATGGCATTTGGTCCCATCACTTCATGACAAATAGGTGTGGAAATGATGGAAACAGTGTCAGACTTTATTTTGGGGGGCTCCACAATCACTGCAGATGGTGATTGCAGCCATGAAATTAATAGACGCTTGCTCCTTGGAAGAAAAGCTATGACCAGACTAGACAGCGTACTAAAAAGCGGAGACGTTACTTTGCCAACAAAGGTCCAAAGTCAAGGCTATGGTTTTTCCAGTAGTCATGTATGCATGTGAGAGTTAGACTATAAAGAAAGCTGAGTGCTGAAGAATTGATGCTTTTGAACTGTGCTGTTGGAGAAGACTCTTGAGAGTTCCCTGGACTGCAAGGAGATCCAACCAGCTCATCCTAAAGGAAATCAGTCCTGAATATTCATTGGAAGGACTGATGCTGAAGCTGAAACTCCAATGTTTTGGCCACCTGATGCGAAGAACTGACTCATTTGAAAAGACCCTGATGCTGGGAAAGATTGAAGGCAGGAGGAGAAGGGGACAAGAGAAGATGAGATGGTTGGATGGCATCACCAACTCAATGGACGTGAGTTAGAGTAAACTCCGGGAGTTGGTGATAGACAGGGAGGCCTCATGTGCTGCAGTCCATGAGGTAGCAAAAAGTTGGATATGACTGAGCGACTGAACTGAACTCAATGATGTCATTAATAATTTAAATATAATAGATTTATATCCATATTAATCATATCCTACACAAATATATTTAAAATTTTGTATTTCATACTTTGTTATTAGATGTCCATAGAACATTTAGAAAAACTGGCAAAAAGATAAACATTACTAAATTTCAAAAAGTAGAATTCCTTTTTGTGTGTGTGATTCAGTTATACATATACACATATATTATTTTTGAAGTTATTTTCCATCAGAATTTAAAAAATCTTGAATGGACAAGAAACAAAGTGGGAAGTAGATTAAGAGCAAGGAATTTAGGATGCATGCCCTGAGCAACACAGGGATACCTCACGATCCTCTCCTATGCCTCCTTGATACACAGATAATACATGTTCATCACAGCACATATACAATAAAAAGAATTAAAATCACCCATAATCCTGCCACTCAGACATAATAACTTAAAATTTAGGAGTAAGGCTTTCCAGAATATTTTCTATGAACATACATATGTATAAATTTTATATACTCATCATTGCTACTTAGATGTCTCAAAGGCAATTCAAATTCACCATGTGCCAAAAAAAGTTCTTCATCTTCTCTAAACCTGCTTTACTCACACTCACTGCCCATTTCAAAACCTAGGAAGGCGTAACTTACCTTGGGTCTACCTCAGCATCAATTCATGGCTCACCAGCTTTCCTTGTTAGCTCTTTTCTTCCCAGTGTCAGAATACTCACACTCTGACCCATTCTTTTAAAACTGATATCTGATTCTTAAGCAAATAGAAAACATGTTTGTTTCAAAGAGAGTCTTTTCATTTGCATAACTAAAAACCAGGCATAGATTGGGCAGTGTCTCTGCCAGGTAATATTCTGCTGTACATCTGAAAGTTGTCTTTGTCAGGGAAACCAATAAAGACTGATGCAAAGCTTTTTTCGAGACATTCCCTAGTGACTCATATGGGAAAGAATCCACCTGCAATGCAGGAGACCTGGGTTCGATCTTGGGTTGGGAAGATCCCCTGGAAAAGGGAATGGCTACCCCCTCCAGTATTCTGGTAGATTTCCAGGGAGAGGAGAAGCCTGGCAGGCTATAGTCCATGGGTTGCAGTCAGACACGACCAAGCGACTTTCACTTCACAACAGAATGAGCCAATCTGGGCTTTTGAAGAGACTCCCAGTGCAGAGTTAGCTGCCCTGGACATTAAGGCCAGAAATCTACCAGGTATCCAGTCTCCTATGTCTACCACTCTGCAAGTTCATCAGCTGATGCTCATCTCCTAATTTAACAATCCATATGCAGAGTTAACGGAAACCTTTAGGATTACAAAAACACTGTAGGGAATTCCGTGGTGGTCCAGTGGCTAAGACTCTGCACCCCCAATACAGGGGAGCTGGGTTCGTTCCCTGGTCAGGGAACTAGATCCCACGTACCACAACTAAGACTCTATGCAGCCAAATAAATAAAAATAAATATTAAAAACAAAAGTACTGTCATCACATATAGCACTCACTTCAATCATTCATTGCCCTTGCAAGCCACCAAGTGCCTGAAGGTCAGTTACATACTCATTCAGCAGCTATGTATCAAGCACTGTGTTTCAGGCCTTGTGTCAGATGCTGGATACACAGTGAACAAGAAAACTAAAATCTCTATTTTCACGGAGCATAGGAGAGCTTCCCAGGTGGCTCAGTGGTAAAGAGCCCGCCTACAAATGCAGTAGACACAGGTTTGATCCCTGGGTTGGGAAGACCCCCTGGAAAGGGAAATGGCAACCCACTCCAGTATTCTTGCCTGAAGAATCCCATGGACAGAACAGCCTGGCGGGCTATAGTCCATGGGGTCGCAAAGAGTTGGAGGTAACTGAGCATGCACGCAAGGGGGTAAATCACACGGTAGAGGAATGCTGTGATGGGAAAGTACAGGACTCCAGGAAAACACAGGAGGTCAGGGAAAGTCTCCTTGAGGAAGTAACTTTTAAGTTCAACCCTGAAGAAATAATTATTGGCCACATGAAAGAGGAAGTAATAAAAGGTAAGCAATCTAGGTAGAGGAAAGCCTAATGGCAAGGATGTGGAAAAGCTGCCAGAGAAGGAGGAGAATAAGGTCAGCAGTTGGAAGGGAAAGTGAGATCCAGGAAGAGGTCGTTGTTTTTCTTATTTGACTGTGCTGGGTCTTAGTTGCAACACACAGATAGATCTTCAGTCTTCGTTTTGGCATTTGGGATCTTTAGTTTCTTTTTTTGTTTTGTTTGTTTGTTTGTTTGTTTTGGGGGGGGGGATCTTTAGTTTCAACATGTGGGATCTAGTTCCCTGACCAGGGATTGAACCCAGGACCCCTGCATTGGGAACACACAGTCTTAGCCACTGGACCACTAAAGGAATCCCAGGGACAGGTTTTTGCTGTTGGTATATTTGTTTACAAGATGGGAGAGGTTTTATAAGATGCGAGAAAAACAAATAAGGATAAAATATAAACAATTGGTTAGGGACTTCCAAATGTATAAATATTAAAAAAAAAAAAGTTGGTGAATTTGAGTAAAGGTGTATGGAAAAGGGGGCTTCCCTGATAGCTCAGTTGTAAAGAATCTGCCTGCAATGCAGGAGATCCAGGTTCAATTCCTGGGTCGGGACAATCTGCTGGAGAAGAAATAGGGTACCCACTGCAGTATTCTTGGGCTTCCCTTGTGGCTCAGCTGGTAAAGAATCCGCCTGCAATGCAGGAGACCTGGGTTTGATTCCTGGGTTGAAAAGATCCCCTATTGAAGGGAAAGGGAACCCACTCCGGTGTTCTGGCCTGGAGAATTCCATGGATTGCATGGTCCTTGGGGTCGTGAAGAGTTGGACACGACTGAGTGACTTTCACTCACTCACTCACTCATATGGAAAAGGATATATATCCTCCAAAAAAAACTGATCGTGTTGGTCCCCTGGTAGTAACTCTCTGATGGCTTACCAAGATGTGAAAATGAAGACTCATTAGGACATACAAAGTCCCTGAGAAGTAGAACCTGCTTACCTTCCAGGCCTTATCTCCTTCTGTTCTTTTAACACAGCCTTCCAGCCACATAGCTCCCTGAGTACTTTAAACTCATTTCTGCCTCAGGGTCCTAGGATTTCTGGTTCCCTCAGTCTGAAAAATTCTTTCTATAACTCACCAGGCTGATTCTTCATTCAGATTGCAGTACATGCATTACCTTTTCAAAGAGCCTTCTCCAACCACGTTTCTTACATTAGTCTCATCCCTCTACCCCAAATTTTTCAGAACCCAAGTTCTTTATCGATGTTACTTGTCTATGCTTGTGTCCTTTGGTACACTGTAAATTCCCCAAGAGCAGGATCTGTTTCATCTTGTCCATCACTGTATCTCTTGCACTTCATTCAGTATAAGAGGATGTGTTCAATAAATAGTTTTTTAATAAATGAACAAACAAGGAAGGAGACTGTGGCCAGAGAGCACATTAGTGAAGGAAGTAGAGCAGTCCTGATGATAAGGTCCGGGTATAAAAGTGGGTGTGAGTCCCTGAAGTGCAGGGGAGGCTCTTCAAGTGCTCTTTGAATGAGTGAAGAGAGCAGATGTCTATGAAGTAAGGAACAATGGTGTTGCATAGAAGAAGACAGTTTTTATTGTTTCCCCATTTATCTCCCTTCCTTGGAAGCTGGAAAGGAGCTGCCAGGGATTAAGGCATTTGCTTCTGCTCACTGTTAAAGCTTCATCTGAATCTTTGCAGCACTCCTAAAATGTAGAAGCTGGAAAACAGCCCAACAGAGTCAAAATCCTGACTTTGATTCATACACATGTTTAAAAAGGGTGGGGTGAGGGGGGATGGAGAAAGAAAGAAAAAGAGAAATTATACATATGACCTAACTGTAGTCAAGAAATCTCTTTGACTTCCATTGGTTTGGTGTTAATGGAAGCCTTTTATCTTCAGAACTTTGTACTTGTGCTGCCAAGCGGAGAGAGAGAAAATGCAGCAAGCTCAGCCTGCATCATCAGCCCCTACTGGCCCTCCCCAGATTCAGAGCTCCACATGAAGGCTCACCCCCTGGTTCTCAGAGGCCCCAGGCTAGCATGAGAAATCAGTGGGAAAATGTTCCTTTAGATGTCAAATCCATACTTTCTACCAGAGAACAAGGACAGATGAATAAGGCCTCAGGCAAGGACAGGCAGACCCTTATGTTGCTTCTGTGAACTTTCCTCATAAGTGCTTAGCCTGGAGTTCTTAGACCAAATGCTAATATGTTCTGACCTAAAGCACAGTTTATAAAATTAAAGGATCTTTTCCAAGGGTGCCTAATCTTCACCTTCATAGCCACTATTTCTTGCTTGGTAGGACCAATTTCAAGAGGGAATAATTTATACAAAACCATATTTTACAACCTGAGGCTCTCTCCAAAAAATAACTTTTCCTAGTAAGAATTTTCTAAATAAAAGCTTTAATTTGGAAATAACTTCAGACTTAACAGAAAAGTCGCATCAATAATACAGTTACCATAGACGACTCATTCAGTTTCTCCTGTCTTTAACATTTTATGTTACTATAGGACTCTTGTCACAGCTAAGGAACCAACACTGGTCCACAGATATTAAGTAAGCCCCACACTTTGTAGATTTCACTAGTTTTCCCTTAATATCTTTTATCTAGTCCAGATTTCATCCAGGGTGCCACACAACATTTGAATATCATGAATCTTTAGGCTCCTCTGGGCTATGAAAGTTTCTCAGATGTTCCCTGTATTTTGATGACCTTGATAGTTTTGAGGAGTACTGGTCAAATACTTCGTAGAATGTCCCTCAAGTTAGGATTTCTCTGTTCTGGCGTGTTTTTTTTTTTTTTTTTTTCTATTGTAAATAGATTGGAGTTATGGGTTTTTGAAACTGAACACTTTAGAGATGAAGTGCCTTTCTTATATCAAGGGTAGATGACCTTAGGTAACATCACTAGAGAAATTAACCTTTATCACTAGGTTGAGGCAAAATTTGCCAGATTTCTCGACTATAATATTACTTTTTTTCTCTTATCTATTTTTTTTTTTTTTTTGAAGCAAGCCAATAAATCTAGACTACTCAGAAGAAGGTAGAGGAGGAACAGGATGGGGGAGGAGTAGAGATTAGACTCTTCTGGAAGAGGGCCAATCTATATATACATCAAATGGAATTCTGTCAGGAAGATTTGTTTCTTCTTCTCCATTCATTTACTTATTCATTAATTCATTTGTATCTGTGTGGACTCATATATACTAAACTTTACTCTGAGTTATATAATCCAACACTATGTTATTACGCTGCTAACACTGTCCCAGTTTTGCCTGTCTGGAGTTCTTTCAGTTTGTCCCTTTGATGTGCTCCTTTCCTAGGTGTTGTAAAGCTGGTGCTGGCCTGCTAGGGACTGGGGCTAGACCTCTTGGGTATTGGCATGCTGGTGGGCAGGGCCAGGTCACAACATGCCTGGCTGCACCATCTAAAATGTCGCGATGCTGGTGTTCATTGACTTAGGTTAGGCTGTTTCTGGTGCTGGCCGATTGGTGGGTGGAGCCAGGTCACAAGGTCTCTGACTGTAGGATCTTGGGGGTCATGGAGCTAGTGCTGGAGCACTGGTGTATAGGGCAGAGTTCTGGGCCATCTGGTGGACAGGGTTGGGCCCCATGGTAGGTGTGGGCATAGAGGGATTTAAGACAGCAGGCCCATGGACGTGTTGGTGTCACATGATTGCTGACGTGTGGCAGAGACTTGGTGTCCACCCATAATTGTGTTCTTTTTTTCCTGACTGCATAGCTAGAATCCATCTTCCAACTTGCACTACACCTAGATGTGACTGTGTTCTGATCAATGGAATGTGAGCAGGCGTGGTAGGAACAATGTCTGGGTCCATTAAAACCTCCCGAACACAATCCTCCGTCTTTCACTACCCATTCTCCTGCTGAATGGAGAGGACTTTAAGGACAAAGACATGGGTGGAAGGGGTGCCCCCATGGCTCAGCTGGTAAAGAATTTGCCTGCAATGCAGGAGACACAGGAGCCATGGGTTTGATCCCTGTGTTAGGAAGATCCCCCGGAGAAGGAAATGATAACCCACTCCAGTATTTCTACCTGAAAAATCCCATAGACAGAGGAGCCTGGTGGGCTATAGTCCAATGCGGTTGCAAAGAGTTGCAAAGAATGACTAAACACAGGATAGAACAAGGTGGAAAAACTTATCCAAAATGTGAAAGTGCCAAAGATAGCTTTGCTTATCTCCAGTAAGAGCTGGCTTAATACTCAGAAAATGTCTGAGTACTTGTTCTTGTTCTATGTACTTGTTCTATGCATGAAGACAGTGGAACTGATGTTGACACTAATCTGAAGGGTAAATAATGCATGCTAGATGCTCAAGACTGGGTGGGATGGGAGAGTGGGAGGGAGGCTCATGAGGGAGGGGATATATGTATGCATATAGCTGATTAACGTTGTTGTACAGCAGAAACTAATAGAACATTGTAAAGCAATTATACTCCAATTAAAAATAAATGTAAAAAAAAGACTGACAATAATAGTGATTTCAAATTAAAAGAATAACTAGGGACTTCCTTGGTGGTCCAGTGGTTAAGACTCTGCACTTCCACTGCAGGAGTCAAGGGTTCTATCCCTGGTCCGAGAACTAAGATCCCACATGCTACTCGGCTCTACCAAAAGAAAAAATAAATGAATAAAAGGAGAATGTTTAAAAAAAAAAAAAGATGAACAATAGTACTTTACCTTTATAAGAGCATCTGAGAATGTGCAAAGCATCTGTGCATCCATTAATTTATTTAGACCTGACTGAGATAGTGAGGAAAAAGGACACTGAGGTTCTGAAAGAGTGTTTGATCACTAGCTCAAGGATCACTCTCATAACTATCTAAGCTCGACTAGACTCCAGGCATCTTGACTAGGACTAGCATCTTTTCATTTCACTTCTGGAACAAATCTGACCCTCAGGGTGACATGATGAGAGACTTTCAGAAGAATCCACAGGAAGGGATATTACAATAATAGAGAGTTCAAAGCAAAAATTGTGAAAAATTACAGTGTTCTGAAAAACAAAGGCCCAAACCATGTAATGTTGGATGATTGTTTTTGAATTCCCTTGATTCCACATCAAGTTAGGTCCTGCACAGACATTCAGGTTTACTCTTTGTTTATTACTTGGCTGGAGACACTAAAGTCAGATCACACAGTTATACTGTGCAGTCCAAACACCTGAGGGCTGATTTTCTTCCCACTTCTGCTTTGTGATGAAGATTTCTCAAGTGAGTAGGTGTTATTTGCCATGATGGAACTTCATTTAAAAATGCTTAACAGGAGTGAAGAGTCCTAGTTTCTTCCTAGGAAATTTTTAGGTAAATTAGTAGGGAAACTCAGTTAACATTTTTTAAAAATACAATTCATTTGGGTGAAACTGTATTATTTGAGAAGTTTACTTCCTTTTATCATAGCATTTCCTATTCAAGAGAGTTCTTGAACTTAAATCATTTGGAGGTCAGTTAGAGTAGTACTTCTCTGGGTAATAGTCTACAAAATGTGTGCCATGCTCGGTCACTTCTGTCATGTCCAACTCTGTGACACCCCATGGACTGTAACCCGCCAGGCTCCCCTGTCCATGGGATTCTCCAGGCAAGAATATTGGAGTGGGTTGCCATGCTCTCATCCAGGGGATTGTCCTAACCCAGGGATGGAACCCAAATTTCTTGAATCTCCTGCATTGGTAGGCAGAATTCTTTACCACTAGCACCACCTGGGAAGCCACAAAATATACATGGAGAGTATATTTTCTGGGTCCTTGAAAGAATGAAGAACATGTGAAGATACTTTCTGTTGTACAGCTTGTGAAGAACCGCATAGCTGGAAATAGACTGTTGGATCACAATCATTTTTCCTCAAATTTTGTGGGTCTTACTTCACTGTATTCTGTTACTTGTTGTTAAAGGGGAGGAATGTGATTATATTTGATTCATTTTCTTCGCAGTAGCTTTTAAAATAAGTATCTCAATATTTGTCAGGTTTCTTTTATCTATATTTAATTTAAAAAAAAAATTCTGATCATGAAAGTGTGATTGGAGATTACAGAAAATTTGGACAGTACAGAAAATTTAAAGAATAACATTAAAAATAATCAATGAACCTACTATCTCAGGATAATTTTAATTTTTTAAATTAAAAAATTTATTTTTTTACATTTTTAAAAAACTTATTTTAATTGGAAGACAATTGTTTACAATGTTGTATTGGTCTCTGCCATACAACAATGTGAGTTAGACATAAGTAAATATATGTCCTCTCCCTCTTGAACCTCCCTCCAACCCCTCATTCCACCCCCCTCTCTCTGTGTGTGTGCTCAGCTGTGTCCAACTCTTTTTGACTGCATGAACTGTAGCCCACCAGGCTTCTCTGTCCATGGAATTTTTCAGGCAAGAATACTGGAATGGGTTGCTACTCCAGGGGATCTGCCCAACCCAGGGATTGAACCAGTGCCTCTTCTGTTTCGTGCAGTAGCAGGTGGGGTCTTTACCACTGTACCACCAGGGAAGCCCCTCCCACACCCCGAGCTTGGTACCAGGTTGAGCTCCCTGTGCTGTACAGCAACTTCCCACTAGCTATCTGTTTTACATATGGCAATGCAAATGTTTCAGTGCTCCTCTTTCACTTTGTCCCACCACCTTCCCCTGCTGCGTCCACAAGTGTGTTTTCTATGTCTGTGTCTCTATTTCTGCCATGTTTCCTTCTAGCCTTTTAGTGTATTTTTAATACAGTTAATCCTTGAACACAGGTTTAAATTGATGGATCCACTTATGTGCAGATTTTTTTCAATAAGTATATTGGAAAAATATTTGGACATTTGTCACAATTTGAAAAAATAAACTGCATACTCTAAAAATGTTGAAAAAATTAAGAACAAGTTAACTAGGTCATGAATGCATAAAATATATGCAGATACTAGTCTATCCTTAGAAGAAGGCAATGGCAACCCACTCCAGTACTCTTGCCTGGAAAATCCCATGAATGGAGGAGCCTGGTAGGCTTCAGTCCATGGGGTCGCAAAGAGTCAGACATGACTGAGCGACTTCACTTTTACTTTTCACTTTTATGCACTGGAGAAGGAAATGGCAACCCACTCCAGTGTTCTTGCCTGGAGAATCCCAGGGACGGCAGAGCCTGGTGGGCTGCCATCTATGGGGTTGCACAGAGTCGGACACGACTGAAGTGACTTAGCAGTAGCAGCAGTCTATCCTTACATAAGCATAAGGTGAGTAATAGTTAATATAAAATTTATAATATTTTAGTTTCCTTACTATTTTATAATTTTGCTTTCAAAAAATTTAATTACTGTACAGTATGCTTCTCTCTGGTCATTGGAGAAACTGTGTTTCAGCCTGTCTTCACAGGTAAGTGTTTTTGGTTTTATTTTTTTTTAAGTAACAGCATTTCCAATACTGTATTATGAATATGACTGTAATACTGTATGCCATAAAAATGTTATAACAACTCATTCATTATTATATAGACTGGCTGCCATTAAGCAATCATATTGGTTACACGAGGCCATGGGAAAGTAATCATATTGCTACTTCTTCATTATCAGTGAATGAATCTTCATACCTGTATATAAATACAAATTTCTTTTTCACATTATCTTTACATTTTTGATGTCTATTGTTAGTAATTTGTATAGCATCTATGATGTTTTATATCATATAAGACAATATTGATGTAGGTAATGACAGATGATTCATCTTATAAACAGTGCAGTTGAAACAACTTTTAACCTCAGTTGAGAAAGTTCCACATTATGCTGCTACATCTAGGCTGACCAAGAAATAATAGTGACCGGATATAATAGTGACCACCACAGTCTGGAGACTGTTATTCT
Source organism: Bubalus kerabau (assembly GCF_029407905.1). Taxonomy (NCBI): domain Eukaryota; kingdom Metazoa; phylum Chordata; class Mammalia; order Artiodactyla; family Bovidae; genus Bubalus; species Bubalus kerabau. The sequence goes on from NC_073626.1 coordinate 144,812,247, forward strand.
GAGCTCTACCATCACTGCCTTGTCATGGCAAAAGGGACTTGCTTAATTCAATGAAGCTATGAGCAATGCCGTGTAGGACTACCCAAGACGGGTCATACTGGAGAGTTGTGACCAAACGCAGTCCACTGGAGGAGGGAACGGCAGACCACCCAGTATACTTGCCGTGAGAACCTCATGAACTATACCATTAATAGAGGGCTAAAAAAAATTTGCTTTGAGTCTCTTGGGTGCATAAAGAAAGCAAATGTTGGTGATTATAAAACAGCACCCAACTTTTTGGAACTTCTCCCATTCATTGGTGAAGTCTATGTCTTTCCTTGAAACTGGAGAAACGGAATTAAAGGACAGAACATGAAAATGGTAAGTAACTAACTCTCAGCACTGGATCCTTGTATTACTTTGTTGATAAGTCTCTCCCTTATTCACTTAGTCTCATTACAGCCTATGCCTGATTCTGTCAAGTTACTGTTGAATGTGTTTCTAAAGTTTGGAGATGTTCACTCATGTTAATTTTCTAGCTGCTCAAACATTGTTATTTATTTATTTATTCCTGGCTGCACTGGGTGTTTGTTGCTACACGTGGGCTTTTTTCTAGCTGTGGTGAGCAGGGACTGCTCTCTAGTTGGGGTGCTCCAGCTTCTCATTCCGGTGCCTTCTTTGGTTGCAGAGCATAGCCTCCAGAGCGAGGAGGCTCAGCAGTTGTGGCTCACGGGCTTAGTTGCCCTATGCCATGTGGAATCTTCCCGGATCAGGGATCAAACTCATGTCCCCTACTTTGACAGGTGGATTCTTAACCACTGGACCACTGGAGAAGTCCTGGTGAAAAGGTTTTGGATTTGGAAGACAAAGTACAATGAAATATAAGATTAGATTAACTTATTTCCCTTTTATTTTGCTTTCCAGGCTTTTGAGATCCTAGTTCCACAATCAGGGATTGAAAGCTTGAAGTCCTAACCACTGAACTGCCAGAGAATTCTTGATTAACTTTTATTTTTAAATTATTGGTTAGAAAGATACATCATTAATGGTAATTGGGAAGGCTGGTACTAATGAAGCCAGTAAACACAAACAGTAGACCAGTTTGCAAAGAAATAAAAATGCTTGCTACAAGAAGATACTGTCAGTTAACCACATCAAAGGAATACCCAAATGCTAATTTTGACTAGGACCCAAAGGTACTACTTACATAAATGTGTCACATGGTGTTTAACCCAAGTATCCTAAAATGAATGCCACACACATGATCTACATTTGGAATTAGATGATAAAATAGGGAATAGCTCTCAGAATTATAATATTGGCCAGGGCAGTTAAAGTCAAATCTATCATAAATTCATTTTTGTATTACACTGAGAATTTTGGTATTGGAGAAGACTCTTGAGAGTCCCTTGGACTGCAAGGAGATCAAACCAGTCAATCCTAAAGGAAATCAACCCTGAATATTCGTTGGAAGGACTGATGCTGAAGCTGAACTTTTAGTACTTCGGCCACCTGATGCAAAGAGCTGACTCATTGGAAAACACCCTGTTGCTAGGAAAGATTGAAGGCAGTGGGGAAGGGGGGAGACAGAAGATGAGATGGTTGGATGGCATCACCGATTCAATGGACATGAAATGAGCAAACTCCTGGAGATAGTGAAGGACAGGAAAGACTGGCTTGCTGCAGTCCATGGAATTGCAAAGAGTCAGACATGATTTAGCAACTGAACAACAATAACAAGTGTTTCATAAAATAAGATATAGAATTTTCTTATTAACTAGAATGTCTTGCTTTGACTTTACCATGCTACCATAAATAAATGAGCAGAAATGAGCAAGGTACTGATAGACATGAATTAAAGGGAATACCAGACCACCTGACCTGACTCTTGAGAAACCTATATGCAGGTCAGGAAGCAACAGTTAGACCTGTACATGGAACAGCAGACTGGTTCCAAATAGGAAAAGGAGTACGTCAAGGCTGTATATTGTCACACTGCTTAATTTACTTATATGCAGAGTACATCATGAGAAATGCTGGGCTGGAAGAAGCACAAGATGGAATCAAGATTGCCGGGAGGAATATCAATCACCTCAGATATGCAGATGACACCACCCTTATGGCAGAAAGTGAAGAGGAACTAAAGAGCTTCTTAATGAAAGTGAGAGTGAAAAAGTTGGCTTTAAAGCTCAACATTCAGAAAACTAAGATCGTGGCATCTAGTCCCATCACTTGATGGGAAATAGATGGGGAAACAGTGGAAATAGTGGCTGACTTTATTTTTGGGGGCTTCAGAATCACTGTAGATGGTGACTGCAGCCATGAAATTAAAAGATGCTTACTCCTTGGAAGGGAAGTTATGACCAAGCTAGATAGCATATTCAAAAGCAGAGACATTACTTTGCCAACAAAGGTCCGTCTAGTCAAGGCTATGGTTTTTCCTGTGGTCATGTATGGATGTGAAAGTTGGACTGTGAAGAAAGCTGAGTGCCAAAGAATTGATGCTTTTGAACTGGGGTGTTGGAGAAGACTCTTGAGAGTCCCTTGGACTACAAGAAGATCCAACCAGCCCATTCTAAAGGAGATCAGCCCTGGGTGTTCTTTGGAAGGAATGATGCTAAAGCTGAAACTCCTCAATACTTAGGCCACCTCATGCGAAGAGTTGACTCATTAGAAAAGACTCTGATGCTGGGAGGGATTGGGGGCAGGAGGAGAAGGGGACGACAGAGGATGAGATGGCTGGATGGCATCACCGACTCGATGGACATGAGTTTGGGTAAACTCTGGGAGTTGGTGATGGACAGGGAGGCCTGGCATGCTGCAATTCATGGGGTTGCAGAGTCGGACACAACTGAGTGACTGAACTGAACTTAACTGAAAGTTTGTCATTTGGCATATAGACATAAAAAAGGAGGAAACTTTTCAAGGTAGCAATAGAAAAACAAGTATGGCAATACAGGATTCATAACCTGGTTTCTGGATATGCACACAGCACTAAGCTATATTTATATTTGAAATTAATGATACCCTACAGGTAGTAACCAAATATTTTGGTGTTTGGCATCTCTTATGCCTAACTGGACAGAGAAGGTAAGTATTCAGAGAGCTAGGAGATTTTTTAATCTTTTTATTTATTTGGCTGTGTCATGTCTTAGTCGTTGCACACAGGATCTTTGATCTTTGCAGTATGTGGCATTTTTAGTTGTGTATTGTTCCCTGACCAAACATTGAATCCAGTCTTCCTGCATTTGGAGCACATAGTCTTAGCCACTGGACCAACAGGGAAGTCCCCAAATTCTGTATTTTTTCACAGCCTGTTTCTAGATGGCAAGACTGAAGTCAGTAAGATGGATTTCGAGGGATTTGGGGATAATATTGGTATAGCAAAAGTCCTAAAAGAAATCATGAGTAAATATATTAACAAAATTTTAAAGAGAACAACTCAAGCTGCTTCTTTTATGCAGAAATTGACAAGTTGATTCCAAATTTCCTATGGAAATGGAAGGAGCCCATTAAAGCCAAAAACAATCTTGAAGAACAAGGGGTAAGATTCACGCTTCTTGATCCCAAAACTTACTACAAAGTGACAGTAAATCAAGACTCTATGGAGTCATAAAGCAACCCAAATTTATTTATTTATATAAATATTTATTCTTATTTATTTATTTGGCTGCATCAATCTTACTTGTGACACATTAAAAAAAGACTCTATGTTACTGGCATAAGCAGAAATATTAAGATCAATGGAATAAAATTGAGAATTCAGAAATAAACCCATACATGAAGGATCAACTAATCTTTTAAAAACAATATATTTATTTATTTATTTGTTTGCTGAACTCCAGGCTTGTGAGATCACAGTTCCCTGACCAGGGATCACAGCCATGCCTCTTACACTGGAAGTGCAGAACCTTAACCACTGGACTGCCAGAGAATTTCCAGGATCAACTAATTTTGTTTTTTTAATGTTTGTTTGTTTGGCTGCACTAGGTCTTAGTTGTGGCATATGGGATCTAGTTCCCTGATCAGGATCATCCAGGCCCCCTGCATTGGAAGCCCAGGGTCCCCAGGATCAACTAATTTTTTATAATAATGCTGAAATAGCTCAAAAGATAAAGAATCCTCTTTCCTGGGAGCTTCCCTGGCATCCACTGGTTAAGATTCCAAGCTTCTGCTGCTGAGGGCACAGGTTCCATAACGGGTCCCGGAACTAAGATTCTTCATGCCAAGTGGCCAAAAAAATTTAAAGAAAAAAAATTGTCTTTTCAAGCAGTGGTGCTGAGACCAATGGGTACATTGGGTGTATTCTCAGTCACTCAGTCGTGTCCAACTCTTTGGGACCCCATGGACTGCAGCCCACCAGGCTCCTCTGTCCATGGAACTTTCCAGGCAAGAATACTGGAGTGGGTGGCCATTTCCTTCTCCAGGGAATCCTCGAAATCCAGGATCGAACCTGTTTCTCTTGCATCTCCTGCATTGGCAGGAAGATTCTTTACCACTGAGCCACTTGGAAAGCCTAGGACCACTGGTTACCTATACACAAAACAATGAAGTTGGACCTCTACCTCACTTAATACACAAAAATTAACTTAAAATGGGCCCCAAACCTAAAACTAAGAGCTAAAACTGTACAACTCTTAGGAAAAAACATAATAATAAGTATGATCTTGGATAAGGTAATAGTTTCATGGATATGATACCAAAAGCACAAGCAAGTAAAAGAAAACATAAATAATTGGATTTTATAAAAATTATCAAAATTGGGTTTAAATTTTGATATAAAAATTATCAAAATTCAAAAATATTCTACTTTTTTAAGTATAAACACTACTTTTTAAGTATAAAGAACACTACCAAGGAAAAGACAACCCACATAATGGGAAAAAGTACTTGAAAATTACATATATAATTAGGCTCTAGTATCCAGGACATCTATTTCTGCTTTATTGACTATGCCAAAACCTTTGACTGTGGGGATCACAATAAACTGTGGGAAATTCTGAAAGAGATGGGAATACCAGACCACCTGATCTGCCTTTTGAGAAATTTGTATGCAGGTCAGGAAGCAACAGTTAGAACTGGACATGGAACAACAGACTGGTTCCAAATAGGAAAAGGAGTTCGTCAAGGCTGTATATTGTCACCCTGTTTATTTAACTTATATGCAGAGTACATCATGAGAAACGCTGGACTGGAAGAAGCACAAGCTGGAATCAAGATTGCCGGGAGAAATATCAATAACCTCAGATAGGCAGATGACATCACCCTTATGGCAGAAAGTGAAGAGAAACTCAAAAGCCTCTTGATGAAAGCAAAAGAGGAGAGTGAAAAAGTTGGCTTAAAGCTCAACATTCAGAAAATGAAGATCATGGCATCCGGTCCCACCACTTCATGGGAAATAGATAGGGAAACAGTGGAAACAGTGTCAGACTTTATTTTTCTGGGCTCCAAAATCACTACAGATGGTGACTGCAGCCATGAAATTAAAAGACACTTACTCCTTGGAAGGAAAGTTATGACCAACCTAGACAGCATATTCAAAAGCAGAGACATTACTTTGCCAACAAAGGTCCGTCTAGTCAAGGCTATGGTTTTTCCTGTGGTCATGTATGGATGTGAGAGTTGGACTGTGAAGAAGGCTGAGTGCCGAAGAATTGATGCTTTTGAACTGTGGTGTTGGAGAAGACTCTTGAGAGTCCCTTGGACTGCAAGGAGATCCAACCAGTCCATTCTGAAGGAGATCAGCCCTGGGATTTCTTTGGAAGGAATGATGCTAAAGCTGAAACTCCAGTACTTTGGCCACTTCATGCGAAGAGTTGATTCATTGGAAAAGACTCTGATGCTGGGAGGGATTGGGGGCAGGAGGAGAAGGGGATGACAAAGGATGAGATGGCTGGATGGCATCACTGACTCGATGGACGTGAATCTCAGTGAACTCCAGGAGTTGGTGATGGACAGGGAGGCCTAGCGTGCTGCGATTCATGGGGTCGCAAAGAGTCGGACACGACTGAGCGACTGATCTGATCTGATCTGATCCAGGATATATAAGCTTATATATTCCTGGAACAGGAAGATCCCCTGGAGTGGAAATGGCAAGCCATTCAAGTATTCTCGCCTGGAAAATTCCATGGACAGAGGAGCCTGGAAGACTGCAGTTCATGGGGTAACAAAGAGTCAGATATGATTGAGTGACTGAGCGTTCACTCACGCACACACATCCAGGATATATAAAGAACTCAACCCAACAACAACAAATCCAGTTAACAAATGAGAAAAGGATTTCAACTGACCTTTGTCCAAAGAAACTAGACAAATCACCAATAAGCACATGAAAAAATGCTCAACATTATTACCATTCAGTTCAGTTCAGTTCAGTCACTCAGTCGTGTCCGACTCTCTACGACCCCATTGAACCACAGCACGCCAGGCCTCCCTGTCCATCACCAACTCCCAGAGTCCACCCAAACCCACGTCCATCGAGTCGGTGATGCCATCCAACCATCTCATCCTCTGTCGTACCCTTCTCCTCCTGCCCTCAATCTTTCCCAACATCAGGGTCTTTTCAAATGAGGCAGCCGGGAAATGTAAATCATGACCACGATGAGAGACCACTTCACACCTAGTAGAATGGCTAAAACTTAAGTGGCAAACAATAAGAAATATGACAGAAGTTCCCTAGTGGTCCAGTGGTTGGACTTAAGAGTTCTATTGACATGGCCCACGTTCAATCCCTGATTGGGGAACTAAGATCCTACAAATCAGGTAACATGGCAAAAAAAAAAAAAAAAAAAATGACAAGAATGTGGAGAAATTGGAAACGTAATATTAATACATTACTGGTGGGATTGTTAAATACTACAGCTGCTTGGGACACAGGAAGTTCCTCAAAAATGTCAAACATAGAGTTACCAGATAACCCAGCAATTCTACTTCCAGGTATCTACCCAAAATAATTGAAAATAGGTGTTCAAACAAAAATGTGTATACTGATGTTTATAGTTTATAGAAGTGTTTTGTATTTTTTTTTTTTTTTGGCTGCAGGTCTTAGTTCCCTGACCAGGGATCAAACCCAGGCCCTTGGCAGTGAGAGTTCAGGGTCCTAATCACTGGACTGCCAGGGAACTCCTGCAGCATTAATCACAATAGGCCAAAAGTGGAAACAACTCAAATATCCATTAATTGTTATAGCTGTAAACAATATTATTCAGCTGTGTAAAGGAATTAATAACAGATACACGCCACAATGTGAATATAACTTGAAAACATTATGCTAAGTGAAGGAAGCCAAGCACAGATCAGATCAGATCAGATCATATATGCAAATGGCACCACCCTAATGGCAGAAAGTGAAGAGGAACTAAAGAGCATCTTGATGAAGGTGAAAGAGGAGAGTGAAAAAACTGGATTAAAACTCAACATTCAAATCATGAAGATCATGGCATTGGTCCCATCACTTCACAGCAAATAGATAGGGGGACAAATGGAAACAGTGACAGACTTTATTTTCTTGGGCTCCAAAATCACTGGGGATGGTGACTGCAGCCATGAAATTAAAGGATGCTTGCTCCTTGGAAGAAAAGTTATGACCAACCTAGACAGAGTATTATAAAGTAGAGATATCATTTTGCCAACAAAGGTCTGTATAGTCAAAGCTATGGTTTTTCCAGTAGTCATGTATAGATGTGAAAGTTGGACCATAAGGAAGGCTAAGTGTGGAAGAATTGATGCCTTCAAACTGTGGTGTTGGAGAAGACTCTTGAGAGTCCCTTGAACAGCAAGGAGATCAAACCAATTAATCCTAAAGGAAATCAATCCTGAATATTCATTAGAAGGACTGAAACTGAAGCTCTTATACTTTGGCCACCTGATGCACAAGAGCCAACTCACTAGAAAAGATCCCAATGCTAGGAAAGATTGAAGGCAGGAGGAGACGGGGATGACAGAGAAAGAGATGGTTGGATGGCATCACTGATTCAATGGACATAAGTTTGAGCAAACTCTGGGTGATAGTGAAGGACAAGGAAGCCTGGCATGCTGCAGTCCATGGGGTTGCAAAGAGTCGAACACGACTGAACGACTGAACAGTGAACAGCCACAAAATTAGAAACAAATGTCCTTCAAAAGGTGATTGGGTAGGGACTTTCCTGGTAGTCCAGTGGTTAAAACTTCAAACTGTCAGTGCAGGGGCCTTGGGTTTGATCTCTGGCCATGGAACTAAGATGCACAGCCAAAAGATGTTTTTTAAAAGGTGATAGGAGAAGGCAATGGCACCCCACTCCAGTACTCTTGCCTGGAGAATCCCATGGACGGAGGGGCCTGGTGGGCTGCAGTCCATGGGGTCGCTAGGAGTCGGACAAGACTGAGCGATTTCACTTTATTTTTTCACTTTCATGCATTGGAGAAGGAAATGGCAACCCACTTCAGTGTTCTTGCCTGGAGAATCCCAGGGACGGGGGAGCCTGGTGGGCTGCCGTCTATGGGGTCGCACAGGGTCGGACACGACTGAAGCGACTTAGCAGCAGCAGCAGCAGGATAAATAAGTTTTGATCTATTCATAAACAGAAGGTTATTCAGTCACTGGAAGGAGTTCTATATGGAAAGATACTCAAGATAAAATAACTACAAGAAAATAAAATGCTGTTTGCAGAAGGGACTGGAATTAATTGAGGCAAGACCTAGGCCTGGTACACAATACCTAAGGAGGCACACGCCTTTAGCACAATAAGAGTGCAGGGTTGGTCCCGGAGAGTGGAGTCCTTAAATTTTACTTTTTAGTCTCTCTCTCACTTGCCTCATTCTAGTCTCGGCCCTGTAGTATAGTACACATAATATAATCCTATATTTTTAAATAATATATATATGTATATGTCATTGTGTAAATCGGTACAAATTTTTTGGAGGATGTATACACACACACACTATTGAACAACTGGGAGGGGGTGGTTAGTGGCGCCAACCCCCTGTGCAGTTGAAAATCCAAGTGCTGTAATCTTGCCACAAAAACAAAGGAATTGGTAAATGACTCATTCAAGGACAGGAAGCTGAAACAGTTTGGATAGACTCACAACTCAAACCCTAGTTGTTTTGATTCCACATATTGTGATCGCTGCTGCTGCTGCTAAGTCACTTCAGTTGTGTCCGACTCTGTGCGACTCCATAGACGCAGCCCACCAGGCTCCCTCGTCCCTGGGATTCTCCAGGCAAGAACACTGGAGTGTGTTGCCATTTCCTTCTCCAATGCATGTGATCACTAATCAGACACAAATTCTCCCCGCACACTTAGTTAATTTAAAGGTCTATAAACAATAATACCGTTACCGTATTTATTGAAAAAAAATCCTCATGTAAGTGGACCTGTGTTGGTCAAACCATGTTGTTCAAGGTTTAACTGTACATACACATATACACATTAGTTACGTAATATATATTAGTTACCACTTTGTGTGTGTGTGTGTTAAATGGGAAATAAAAAGAAATATATACCAAACTACTAGCAGTGGTTTTCTGGGGCATGGGATTATAAGGGATTTTATCAGCCATATACATCTTTTTTTTTTATTCATTTATGTGTTTGGCTGTGCCAGATCTTCACTGTGGCATTTGGGATCTTTCACTGTGGCATGTAAACTCTTAGTTGCAGCATGTGGGATCCAGTTCCCTGAACAGGGATCCAACTCAACCCTCTGCAATGGGAGTGTGGAGTTTCTTAGCCACTGGACCACCAAGCAAGTCCCTATATTTTTCTTTTTTAAAAAAATTTATTTATTTTATTGAAGTATAATTGATTTACAATGTTAATTTCTACTCTATAGCAATGTGATTCAGTTACACACACACACACACATACACACACATATATATATTCTTTTTCATATTCTTTTCCCTTATGGTTTATCACAAGCTATTAAATATACAGTGCTATACAGTAAGACCTTGTTGTTTATTCATTATATATATAATAGTTTGCATCTACTAATCCCAAACTCCCTTCCCTCGCAAAGCCTGTTTTTTGTTTTTTTTTTACCTCCATGTGCGGCAGGTAGTATCTTAGTTCCTGGACCAGGGATTGAACTTGTATCCCCTGCAACAGAAATGAGGTATCTTAACCACTGGACCACCAGGGAAGTACTGGGAATCCTATTGTTAAGGATCCTGGCTTGGCACATTGAAAGGATAAAACAAATTCTTAGACAAGACAGGGTTAAAATATCCTTTCCTGTGCCACAAGTATACTGACCACTCTCTACGCATTATTTCATTAAATCCACAACGTGATGAAGCAGTTCTTATCATTGTGCTTCTCATTTTACAGATAAAGAGAGAGCCTGATAGTGAGACTTACTTAACATTACATAATCACATTACATAAGGTAAGAATGCAAGGCAGGATTCTAAAAATCAAGTTGGTAATGCTGAATTTGATCTTGCCGCTTTCTCCTCCTTGTTTTTTCTTTTTTATAATTTCTGCCACTTGGATCAGGCACATGATTTTAATTTGCCATTTTGAGTGGATATATTTATGAATATATCCATTTAAACAATAATTATAAACAGTTTAATTAATGAGCACGTTTCTATGCCGAACAGTGAAACTATTTCCAATTTTTTCTGTTCTCATTTTTTAAAAATTTTATTTATTTATTTTGGCTGCCCTGGGTCTTGGTTTATGCATGAGCTTTTACTCTAGTTTCGGAGTGGGGGCTACGCTCTAGTTGCAGTGCGTGGTCTTCTCGTTGTGGTGGCTTTCCTTGTTGTGGAGCATGGGCTCTCAGCACGAAGGCTTCAGTATTTGCAGCACTTGGGCTCCGTAGTTGCGGCTCCCAGCCTCTAGAGCACAGGCTTAATAGTTGTGGCACACGGGCTTAGATCTTTGCACCATGTGGGATCTTCCCTCATCAGTGATTGAACCTGTGTCCCTGGCATGGGCAGGTAGATTCTTAACCACTGAGCCACCAGGGAAGACTCTCTAGTCTCATTTTTATTATGCTGAAATGACTATGCTCAGGATCAACTTTTTCCATGTATATTTTACAATCAGATTTGTTTCTGTCATCAGGTTTTCATCCTTATAAAGCTGTCAATTTTAACTACTTCGATGGTAAACTTTCTTTTGTAACTAATATTCTATTCAGTTCAGTCGTTCAATCATGTCCGACTGTTTGTGACCCTGTGAACTGCAGCACGCCAGGCCTCCCTGTCCATCACCAACTCCCGGAATTTACCCAAACCAATGTCCATTGAGTCGGTGATGCCATCCAACCATCTTATCCTCTGTCGTTCCCTTCTCCTCCTGCCCTCAATCTTTCCCAGCATCAGGATCTTTTCCAATGAGTCAACTCTTCACATGAGGTGGCCACAGTACTGGAGTTTCAGCTTCAACATCAGTCCTTCCAATGAACATCCAGGACTGATTTCCTTTAGGATGGACTGGTTAGATCTCCTTGCAGTCCAAGGGACTCTCAAGAGTCTTCTCCATCACCACAGTTCAAAAGCATCAATTCTTCGGCACTCAGCTTTCTTTATAGTCCAACTCTCACATCCATATATGACCACTGGAAAAACCATGGCCTTAACTAGATGGACCTTTGTTGACAAAGTAACATTTCTGCTTTTCAATATGCTATCTAGGTTGGTCATAAATTTCGTTCCAAGGAGTAAGCGTCTTTTAATTTCATGGCTGCAGTCACCATCTGCAGTGATTTTGGAGCCCAGAAAAATAAACTCAGCCACTGTTCCCCATCTATTTGCTATGAAGTGATGAGACTGGAGGCCATGATCTTAGTTTTCTGAATGTTGAGCTTTAAGCCAACTTTTTCACTCTCCTCTTTCACTTTCATCAAGAGGCTCTTTAGTTCCTCTTCACTTTCTGCCATAAGGGTGGTGTCATCTGCATATCTGAGGTGATTGATATTTCTCCCTGCAATCTTGATCTCAGCTTGTGCTTCTTCCAGCCCAGCGTTTCTCATGATGTACTCTGCATAGAAGTTAAATAAGCAGGGTGACAATATACAGCCTTGACGTATTCCTTTTCCTATTTGGAACCAGTCTGTTGTTCCATGTCCAGTTCTAACTGTTGCTTCCTAACCTGCATATAGGTTTCTCAAGAGACAGGTCAGGTGGTCTGGTATTCCCATCTCTTGAAGAATTTTCCATAGTTTATTGTGATCCACACAGTCAAAGGCTTTGGCATAGTCAATAAAGCAGAAATAGACGTTTTTCTGGAGCTCTCTTGCTTTTTCGATGATCCAGCGGATGTTGGCAATTTGATCTCTGGTTCCTCTGCCTTTTCTAAAGCCAGCTTGAACATCTGCAAGTTCATGGTTCACATATTGCTGAAGCCTGGCTTGGAGAATTTTGAGCATTACTTTACTAGTGTGTGAGATGAGTGCAATTGTGTGGTAGTTTGAGCATTCTTTGGCATTGCCTTTCTTTGGGATTGGAATGAAAACTGACCTTTTCCAGTCCTGTGGCCACTGCTGAGTTTTCCAAATTGCTGGCATATTGAGTGCAGCACTTTCACAGCATCATCTTTCAGGATTTGAAAGAGCTCAACTGGAATTCCATCACCTCCACTAGCTTTGCTTGTAGTGATGCTTTCTAAGGCCCACTTGACTTCACATTCCAGGATGTCTGGCTCTAGGTGAGTGATCACACCATCGTGATTATCTGGGTCGTGAAAATCTTTTTTGTACAGTTCTTCTGTGTATTCTTGCCACCTCTTCTTAGTATCTTCTGCTTCTGTTAGGTCCATACCATTTCTGTCCTTTATTGAGCCAATCTTTGCATGAAATGTTCCCTTGGTATCTTTAATTTTCTTGAAGAGATCTCTAATCTTTCCCATTCTATTGTTTTCCTCTATTTCTTTGTATTGATTGATTGCTGAGGAAGGCTTTCTTATCTCTCCTTGCCATTCTTTGGAACTCTGCATTCAAATGGGTATATCTTTCCTTTTCTCCTTTGCTTTTTGCTTCCCTTCTTTTCACAGCTATTTGTAAGGCCTCCTCAGACAGCCATTTTGCTTTTTTGCATGTCTTTTTCTTTTTTTTTTTTTTTGCATTTCTTTTTCTTGGGGATGGTCTTGATTCCTGTCTCCTGTACAATATCACGAACCTCCATCCATAGTTCATCAGGCACTCTGTCTATTAGATCTAGTCCTTTAAATCTATTTCCCACTTCCACTGTATAGTAATAAGGGATTTGATTTAGGTCATACCTGAATGGTGTAGTGGTTTTCTCCACTTTCTTCAATTTAAGTCTGAATTTGGCAATAAGGAGTTCATGATCTGAGCCACAGTCAGCTCCTGGTCTTGTTTTTGCTGACTGTATAGACTTTTCTATCTTTGGCTGCAAAGTATATAATCAATCTGATTTTGGTGTTGACCATCTGGTGATGTCCGTGTGTAGAGTCTTCTCTTGTGTTGTTGGAAGAGGGTGTTTGCTATGACCAGTGCGTTCTCTTGGCAAAACTCTATTAGCCTTTGCCCTGCCTCATTCTGTACTCCAAGGCCAAATTTTTCTGTTACTCCAGATGTTTCTTGACTTTCTACTTTTGCATTGCAGTCCCCTATAATGAAAAGGACATCTGTTTTGAGTGTTGGTTCTAGAAAGTCTTGTAGGTCTTCATAGGACTGTTCAGCTTCTTCAGCATTACTGGTCAGGGCATAGACTTGGATTACTGTGATATTGAATGGTTTGCCTTGGAAATGAACAGAGATCATTCTGTCATTTTGAGATTGCATCCAAGTATTGCATTTTGGACTCTTTTGTCTACTATGATGGCTATTCCATTTCTTCTAAGGGATTCCTGCCCACAGTAGTAGATATAATGGACATCTGAGTTAAATTCACACATTCCATGACATTTTATTTTTCTGTGACCTAGTCAGAACATTCATTGGGTTAACATGCTCAAGTCAAAATATCTTTTTGCTAGGTAGAAGAATTCAATATAGGTCATTTTTATGTTAATGGATGATGAGACAAGAAATACTTGCTCTAGCTGCCTATCCAGGGAGACGCTCAAATGGAAAAAAATAAATGTGAAAGTGCTTTGTAATCTGTAAAAGTTAGGTAAATGTCACTTTACTAATTGTTAAAACAAATCATATAAATCCATCCTCCTGGAACTGTTCTAGAAGGCAAACATCTTCGTCTTCCTGTTTTGATATTATTTGCAAAAATGCTAGCAGACTTCATCTGCCTTTCTCAGTATTTCCTAGTGAGATAGTGACCACTCACTCCCTGTTCTCTTGTCATTTGCCTTCCATTCTGACCTCATTAACTTTCTTTTTCTTTAGTCCTAGTACTTAAATCCTCTGTGATGTAGAGACCAACACTGACACTGTAATGAAGTCATACTCTTGGTTATCAGTTTCATCATCTTGGTTGCTGTAATTGTTGCATGGGATTGAATGATAGTATTACTGGCTGGCTGTTCTTTGAGAAAAATTAAAACTAGTCTCACCAAATCAATGATATCTCAGCAGGGGTGCAGGTACACTGTTATTCTTAATACAAACTTCAAGAGCAGGATAAAATTAGGGTGATGAAATTGGATCTCCTACTCCACATGGGTCTTTACCTGATATTATTGGCATATTTATAAACAATTTGGTTTGTTGAAAACAATGTTTGAAATCTTAAGCTGTTTTAGGATATACGAAGGGGAGAGAAACCTTTAAGCTGCAAACTTTGGCCTTAAAGTAAATACCAGAATTTGTAAGCGTCCCTTAAATTACCAATGGCCTTTCTACTTACTTCAAACTCTTATATAAGTAAATGGTATATTAAGCAAAAGATAGAGCTGTGATCAGAGAAGGCAATGGCACCCCACTCCAGTACTCTTGCCTGGAAAATCCATGGACAGGGGAGCCTGGTAGGCTGCAGTCCATGGGGTCGCTAAGAGTCGGACACAACTGAGCGACTTTACTTTCACTTTTCACTTTCATGCATTGGAGAAGGAAATGGCAATCCACTCCAGTGTTCTTGCCTGGAGAATCCCAGGGACGGGGAAGCCTGGTGGGCTGCCGTCTATGGGGTCGCACAGAGTCGGACACGACTGAAGCGACTTAGCAGCAGCAGCAGCAGAGCTGTGATACAAGGAGAATTTCTTACAATAACAGATTTTTCCTTTAAGAACCTGCTGTATTTCTCAAGTATCTTCATGTTATTTAAAAATATTCTCATTTCGATATATGGCAAAACCAATACAATATTGTAAAGTTAAAAAATAAAATAAAATTAAAAAAAAAAGAAAAAAATATTCTGCAAAAGAAAATTTTGAGGATTAGCAATGTAATTGTTACTGGCAAAATGCTTTTTAGTTCCCTTTTTTAAAAATATCTTTACTGAGATAAAATTCACATAGAATAAATCATCCATTTAAAGTAGACAATTGAATAATTTTTAGCATATTCATAAAGTTGTGCAACCATTATGACAATCAGTTTTAGAACATTTCATCATCCCAAAAAGAAACTCCTTACCCAGTACCAGTCACTCCCCATTTATTCCCAACTCCCCTTTGCTCTGGCTTCCCTAGTTGCTCAGTGGTAAAGAATCTGCCTGCAGTGCAGGAGACCCAGATTCGATTCCTGGGTTGGGAAGACTCCCCTGGAGGAAGAAATGGCAACCCATTCCAGTACTCCTGCCTGGAAAATCCCATGGACAGAGGAGCCTGGCAGGCTATACCCCAACGGGTCTCAGAGTCAGACATGACTTAGTGACTGAGCACACACACACACACCCCCACACACACCCCTTTCCTTCTAACCCTAGGAAACCACCAGTTTACTTTCTAACTCCAGATTTGCCTATTCTAGACATTTTATATATAGAAATCATAAAGCTTGTGGTCATTTGAGATTGGCTTCTTTCATTCAACATCATGTTGTAGAATGTGTATGTACTTCAAATCCTTTTTGTAGTTAAAATAGCATTTCACTGCATGAATATAACACATGGACATTTGAGTTGTTTCTCCTTTATGGTTATTATGAATAGTGCTGCTATGAATGTTTGTGTAGACAAGTTCTCATTTCTCATGGGTATATACCTAAGAATGAAATTGCAGTGTCATGTGGTACCTCTGTGCTTAACTTTTGAAGAATTGTCAAACTGCTTTCCAAAGCAGGTACATCATATTACATTCCTACCAATAATATGTCAGGTTCTAATTTCTCTATATCATTGTCAACACTTTTATCTGTCTTTTTTATCTTAGCCACTTTAGTGAGTGTGAAGTGGTATCTCAAGGTTTTGATTTGTATTTCTCTAATGCTGTTAACATCTCTTCATGTTTTTAAAGGTCATTTGTATATTCTTTGGAGAAATGTCTATATAGCTCCTTTGCCTATTTTAAAAATTGGTTGACTTTTAGTTCAGGAAATCACCATATATATATATATATATATATGAATATATATATATATATATATATATATATATATATATATATGAAGTGAAAGTTGTTCAGTCGTGTTTGACTTTGCAACCCCATACAGTCCATGGAATTCTCCAGGCCAGAATACTGGAATGGGGAGCTGTTCCCTTCTCCAGGGGATCTTCCTAACCCAGGGATTCTTTACCAAAATCTGTCTGTAATGCAGGAGACCTGGGTTTGATCCCTGGGTTGGAAGATTCCCCTGGAGAAGGGAACAGCTCCCCAACTCCAGTGTTCTGGCCTGGAGAATTCCATGGACAGAGGAGAATGGTGGGCTACAGTCCATGAGGTTGCAAAGAGTCAGACATGACTGAGCGACTAACAATTTTCACTTTTCATATATATATATGTCATCCTGTGCAGTTTGTAGGATCTTAGTTCCCTGAGCAGGGACTGAACCTGTGCCCTCTGCAGTGAAATTGCAGAATCCTAACCACTCGACTGCTAGGGAATTTCCCCCTCATTTTATATTTTTAATTAATTTGAAAAATTCTCCTGATGCTTCTCTGTGTCTTAAAAGGTATGATTTAGTTGTTCATTTATTTACTCAAAATAAATACTGAATTTTTGAGGACCTAAAATGTGTCAGATTTATGCTAAATCCTGAGACTAAAATCCATTTCCTTAAGGAGTTGATCATCTCCTGGCTTCCTAAGGAGGTAATTTGCAATACAATGGTGTAAGTGCTATCATGGACCTCACAGTGTAAGATTAAAATGGCTCTACGGTATATCCTTGCAGGGATGTGGACATGAACGTTTTAACTGTTACAGAGGAAATATAATGGAGACTATGTTTTTGCTCAAGGTGGAAAAAGTCAAAATATACAGATTACACCTCTCACCAGTCAGTAGTTACAGAAAATACTGACCACATCAAGCCTGGAGACAGCTGAGTAAGAGACCCTGGCACAGAGCAGAGCTTGCAGTGCAGAGCACTGGCCTAGCCTCCTGGCCAATACAACTGATAGAGTCTCTGTTTGAAGTGATCATTCAGCAATTACAAGTTAAAGTATCTCTGCTTTTGCAAATAATAATAAACTCATTGATCTCAGATGCCACCTTGCATCCCAGTCAGATCTGCATGGTACAAGAACAGTATACATGAAAGGAAATCAGCACTGGATGATGCAAGAAGATAAACTGAGATAGAAAACACGACAGTCATCTATGGCTAAGGGTTTTTACCACTTCTATAATGAAGAGGAGACAGAAATAAATATAGGAATCATTTACACATCAGTTACGGCTTATTGCATACAGACATGCTTATGTTGACTGCCTACAGGAGCTCTTTTAAACTAAGGATTTTAGCCACTTGGATAGCTATTTTGCTGTGTTCATGATGTCTTGCTCTGAAGAAGCATTCCCATTCCACTTAAATATGTGGATCTAGTGGAACCTGCCAGGGACAGTTAAAATTCTAGGTCCCTAGTGGCTTATTTATACCTTTTCTATTCCACCAAGGGCTTGAGGAATGATACAATACATGAACAATATAATACAATAGAATAGAAGAAAATAAAATCACACACATAACTAATAATAAACCATAATATTAAATAGAACACTAACATAGCCAGAAGATTTAAATAAATATTTGGATACAGTGCCAATGAAAAAGTATTATCTGTGAAGTAATTTGTTTTTTGATGATATGCAGAGAATTTGTTTAATTTTTTGCATTTTCTTACCTTGAGTGTAATTTTTGTTCTGAATGCCAAAGATTGCTTGTTTTTTATTTTCTTTGTCCTGAACTATTGTCATATTTGTATTTTTCTAATTAAAAATACAATACATTGTAGGAAGTCAAAATATATGGAAAAAGTATAAAGAAGAAAGGTCTTTCCAGGTGGCTCAGATGGTAAAGAGTCTGCCTGCAGTGTGGGAAACCTGGATTCAATCCCTGGTTCAGGAAGATCCCCTGGAGAAGGGCATGTATTCTTGCCTGGAGAATTTCAAGCACAGATGAGCCTGGCAGGTTACTGTCCATGGAGTCACAAAGAGTCATAGACATGACTGAACAACTAACACACACACTTTCACATAAAGAAGAAAATAAAATTACCCACAACCCCCTCCCTTCCCAAATCAAAATTAGGAACAATAAAAATAGAAGATTAAAAAATTAATAAATAAAAGAGGAATGTTACACTGCTCCAGAGTGTGAAGGGAGGACAAGACAGGTAATGTTGACCCGGGAATTGGAGAACGCTTAACCTGGGATGTAACAATTAGGCTGGGTTTTGAAAAAAGTATAGAGATTGCCTGAAGAAGGGGCAGGAAAAGGCTTTGCCAGTGAAATAACTAATCTTTAGAAAATTATAGATGTCTCTTTACCTTTTAAAAATTAAAAAAAAAAATTAAGTTATAAAGAAGGTAAGATTTAGAAAAGGGCCTGGATTATTTAGCAAATTGTAAGAGGTTTAGTCTGTCTGGATTTCTGGACTCTTGTGGGTAAAAAAGAGGTATAAAGCTGGAACTACTGTGAGGACTTTTGTTCATAAGGCTACAGAATTGTCCTTAGTTATACTGAGATAAGTGAGGTAAAGGATAACTGGAAATGTGATGTTAATCATTAGCCTTTTAATTAGAAAATTGTTACTTAGCCTAATCACCTCATCAGATTTACCCCTCCTTTCCCATTTTTCTATTACTGAAGTTTGGTGGCCAAGAGAAAAAAACTCCTTTTAGGGAGATGTAGGAAGGCGAGACAATGGCAAATAAGATTTCTTACAGATGTTCTACATAAAAACTTGGCAAACAAAATGCATATGAGTAATCCTTAGCTGTGAAACTGTTCTAGTAATAGTTTGTGTTTAGTGCATTTTCCTAAAGGCATTTATTTTTGGTATATGGAAAGATTATTCTGTAATATTTAAAAGAGAAAAAATCCACAAGTCTGGTAGTTCCATATTTTTAAATTCTGTGCTTTAAGAAGAATAAATGTATAGAGCCTGTTTCTGTATGGTAGCAGATATATTCTGAAAAAAATGATTAATATGAGAACTATATATGAGCAAACAGTCCCCTCAAGAGCAACAGTTAGACAGTGGAAGGCAATGATGGTTTTGAAGCAAAAGAATATTAAAGATGCCAGAGATACTGTAAGCCTCATGCTGAGTGAAATAGTGATATGCCCTGAGAGTAGCCCATGATCAATCTTTTTTTTTAAATTTATTTATTGTAACTGAAGGCTAATTACTTTACAATATTGTGGTGGTTTTGGCCATACATTGACATGAATCAGCCACGGGTGTACACGTGTCCCCCCATCCTCAGCGCCCCTCCCAAGTCCCTCTGGGTTGTCCCAGAGAACCAGCTTTGAGTGCCCTGCTTTATGTATTGAACTTGCACTGGTCATCTATTTTACATCTGGTAATATACATTCAACCTTCTTTTAAACTGTTATTTTTAAAAACTGAAAACTGGATTTCTCTCCATAAAAAAGAATAGGTAGTCACCTTGCTTTTTGAACATTTTTAGACCAAATTGAGACGAAAGTTTTATCCTAAATTTGTTGTAGCACTTGATTTCCTACTGCAAAAGAGGTTTTAAAAATGATCTTTTACATATCTGTAACTTACATAATATTGTACATCAACTATACTTCAATAAAATAATAAAGCCCACTGAAGTATACACTTAAAAATGGTCGTTTAGGTGCAGGGAAAAGGAACTCATTGAATTGGAAGAAGTTCAAATTTTAAAGCATGATTAGTTTTGTTTAGAATCTAGCTTTAAATATCTAATCAGTTTTTAATTAGGGAAATTAAAGATTAAGAAAGAAGAAAGTAAGTTTTGATGTGGCTATTTCTGTGTTTCAGGGGCATCTAAAAGGATGAATATGTACTTGTTTGGCACAGGGTGAAGGTTGTCAGGATGAGTATTACAGTAGCTTCAGCTGCTCCTGAAATTATTTGTGTAATTTCTGCAAGCAGATATGTAATGCAGTTATTTGGAGGTCATTATGAAAGGCCAGATAAATATTTATCAAAAGTCAGAAAAACTAGAATGCAAGGCTGTAAAACACTCTTTTTCTCTAACATCAGTGTATTTCAAATGCTTATGCAACAGCCTTAGCAATCTAAGTGAGAAACTATTGATATGCTTAATAACTGACAGAAGTATATAAAAAGTATTAAACTTTTGAAAATGTGCAATAAGAAAAAAAATAATTCTAATTTTTTCCCTAATCCTCAAGATACAAATAAGCTGCTGCTACTGCTAAGTCACTTCAGTCGTGTCCGACTCTGTGCGACTCCACAGACGGCAGGCAGCCCACCAGGCTCCGCCGTCCCCAGGATTCCCCAGCCAAGAACACTGGAATGGGGTGCCATTTCCTTCTCCAATGCATGAAAGTGAAAAGTGAAAGTGAAGTCGCTCAGTCGTGTCCAACTCTTAGCGACCCCATGGACTGCAGCCTACCAGGCTCCTCCGTCCTTGGGATTTTCCAGGCACGAGTACTGGAGTGGGGTGCCATTGCCTTCTCCAACAAATAAGCTATGTAGGGTCAAATATTTTTGCCTTGTTTTGTGTCAATTGGCTTTTCACTTAAGTTACTATCTATTGAACATTTTCTGGGTATGTAGTGGCAAATGATTTAGCCACTGCTCTCCAGTATTACAGGACTTCCCTCATAGCTCAGTTGGTAAAGAATCTGCCTGCAATGCAGGAGACCTGGGTTCATTCCCTGGATTGGGAAGATCCCCTGGAAAAGGAAATGGCAGCCCACTCCAGTATTCTTGCCTGGAGAATCCCATGGACAGAGGAGCCTGGCAGGCTACAATCCATGGGGTCTCAAGAGGCGACACAACTTAGCGACTAAACCACTACCACCACTAGTATTATGAGTCTTTCTGGGAAAATAAGATTTTAACATGTCAAATAATTGTACATGAAATAATTAGGAATATCTCATGCCTTTAAATTTCTTGAAAACATTATGTTATGCTCACCATACTGAAATAGAGAGCTTTAAAAATTAGTATTGTTATAGGACTTCCCTGGTGACACTGTGGGCAAGAATTTGCCTGCCAGTACAGGGGACACAGGTTCATTCCCTGGTCTGGGATGATTCCACATGCAGTGAAGCGGCTGGGTCCATGCACCACAACTACTGAGCCAGTGCTCTAGAGCCTGTGAGCCGCGACTACTGAGCCAGAGTGCTGCAGCTACTGAAGTTTGTGTACCCAGAGCCTGTGCTCCACCACAAGAGAAGCCACTGCAATGAGAATCCCATGCACCTCAATAAAGAGTAGTCCCCACTTGCCCCAACTGGAGAAAAGGCCGTAGAAAGTAACAAAGCCCCAGCACAGCCAAAAAAAAAATTAGTATTGTTATAGCATTTGTATAAAGTTACACACTGAAGCAACTTAGCAGCAGCAGCAGCAGACATAAGGTTCGGAGAAGACAATGGCACCCCACTCCGGTACTCTTGCCTGGAAAATCCCATGGATGGAGGAGCCTGGTGGGCTGCAGTCCATGGGGTCACTAAGAGTCGGACACAACTGAGCGACTTCACTTTCACTTTTCACTTTCATGCATTGGAGAAGGAAATGGCAACCCACTCCAGTGTTCTTGCCTGGAGAATCCCAGGGATGGGGGAGCTTGGTGGGCTGCACAGGGTCTCTGAGGTCTCACAGAGTCAGACATGACTGAAGCGACTTAGCAGCAGCACCACACACCCAAAGGGATTCAATAAACATTCACTGATATATATATATGTGTTACACACACACACACACACACACACACACACACACACACACATGTTTACTGGCCGCACTACTCGAGGGATCTTAGTTCCCTGACCAGGAATCAAACCTATGCCCCCTGCAATGGAAGGGCAGAGTCCTAACCACTGGACTGCAAGGGAAATTTCAAGTCTTTGTATTTCTGAGGACGTTGTGAGGTATGATTCGTACCTTTCTGGGCATCATAAAGGGCAAATTGTGTACTCTGAGCAGATATTAGAATATAACTGGGCAAATCTGTTGCTTCTACATTTTGGCTATGAACAGCAAGAATCATGATTTTTTTAAGAAGAAAAATGCAAAAACAACAATTTCTTTTTTTAAAATTGCTTAACTCAGGATTCGACATTATACAAATAGCTCCAACTATTTCGTGAAATAATTTTTTAAAAATCACTACATTTTTCACTAATATAAAGTAATATACAGTAGAAAAGCTTTTTTCTCAAATATTGTTGTTTTCAACTTATGTCATTTAGGGTAAAAATGAAACCTGTCATAAATAATTTTCTTAATATAGGAAAGTCAGTGATGTAAATAAATAATGGATTTTAAAGTTGGAGGGAAACAGGGCTAGATAGTCCACAATTATTTTACAGATAAAGAATTGAGGTCTACAGAAGTGAAATGATTTGCTTGATGTCACAGAATCAGTGACAGTAGAGCTGTTCCTAAAGCTTTGGGTTAATGTTTTTTCTCCCACTACATCTAGTTGCTTCCTTTAATCACAAATGAGAGAGATTTCGATAGCTTACTGACTTGAGGAGGTAGAGCTCTACAGTTGCCAAATTTTGCCATTTGGCTTAGTGTTTTGTTTTGTTTTTTTTAAAGATATGGCTTGAACTGGTCCAGTTAACTGATAGCTTGATATGGTTCTCTTACTATTTGTTGTTGTTTAGTGGCTAAGTCCGGAGAAGGCAATGGCACCCCACTCCAGTACTCTTGCCTGGAAAATCCCATGGATGGAGGAGCCTAGTAGGCTGCAGTTCATGGGGTCGCACAGAGTTGGACACGACTGAAGAGACTTAGCAGCAGCAGCAGTGGCTAAGTCTATCTGTTTTGTGACCCCATGGATGGCAGCCCAGCAGCGTCTGTCCATGGGATTTCCCAGGAAAGAATACTGGAGTGGATTTCATTTTCTCCTTCAGAGGATCTTCCATGACCCAGGGATCCAACTCGAACTCTTTTTTCCTGTATTGTAGGTGGATTCTTTACTACTGAGCCATGGGAGAAGAAGCCCTCTCTTACTATGTAAACAATCTAATCCTAAATTTGCAAAACTCCCCCAAATTCCACTTTCATATTCTTCCATCGCCCACTGGTGACTCTTTTAAACCATAATAGTTTCAGATGATTTTCTTCTGATGGTCAGTCTTTGTAATTTGCCTGTATCTGATGTTCCCTTGGCACCCATGACTAAGGTCAGGTGTTCCAGATCCTTAGGTTGATCCTCAGGTATTCTTTGTACTTTTTAATGAGATGTTTCAGTAATTAAAAAAAAAAAAATTAGCTATTCTCCTTCATGATTCTTATTTGTGAATTATGACCGTGTTCTGTAAAAATGCGCTGACATGATATTAATACTAGATGTAATATACCGATGTAGCCTGTCACTTGAGTACTATATCTGTTGAAACTAACATGACTGAGTATACACACACATAGACTAGGTTATGCTCAATAACTATTCTGTAATTTCTGTATCTTAATATAAAGGTGTATTTTTCACTCAAGATGCATGTCCAGCAAAGGTTAATGTGGACTTCCATTCAGTTATAAGAGAACTGAGGTAATGGATGCTGTAGTTGTACTACCTAGAATACTTGACCTTCGTGGTTCTTGTGGGAAAGGCTGGAGTATAATACTGACTCTTCTGTGCTTTGGCTGGAAGTGACACACATTACTTCTACTACAGCTTCACAAAGGAGCTAGAAAAACTGGGGAGCAGATAATATGTTTGTGGAGCACCAATGTCTTTGCTACTAATGTCAAAGTAGCCACACTTCCTATAGGACAGTCGCCTATTGTCCAGACTCTGCATCCTTCTCCCCAGAGTTTACCTGAGTTCCAGCTACAAGCCTAGTTTCACCTTTTCCCCTGAGCACGGACAAGAAGGGATTCTGCAATGATAGTCCTGGGGTTTAGCATTTTAACCTTTGGGTTAAAACTCACTCCGGGTTTAAGTTTCTCTCTCTTTCTGACAGTAGAGTAGCCACCTTGTGTCCTGTTTCATCCTTATTTTATTCCTTGTACCTGAATTCCTATTTTAACTGGTAATTTTGAGACTGATACAAAGAACTAGTCTAAAGTAGAGCTGAAGTATACCAGAAAATGTTGCTGGTTTTTAGTAATTAGCTACAATCATGAACTATTGGTTCTATTATTAACTTCTGGTTACATAGGTCTTTTGGTCTAAGTGATTCTTTTTTTTTCTTTAATAATCTTTATTTATTTATTTTTGGCTGTTTTGGGTCTTCACTGTTGCATGGGCTTTTCTTTAGTTGCAAACAGTCGGGGCTACTCTTCATTGCAGTGCTTCTCATTGCGATGACTTCTCTTGTCGTGGCTTGAGGGATCTAGAGCACAGGGTCGGTAGCTGTGGTTCATGGGCTTAGTTACTCTGCAGCATGTGGGATCTTCCCTGTTCAAGGTTCAAACCCATGTTTCTGGCATGGGCAGGTGGATTCTTTACCACTGAGCCACCAAGGAATCCCCTAAGGGATTCTTAACATAAAGATCTCTCCTCCCGGCTAGGTAGCCTCCCAGCTGATCCCTTGATCCACTCATTCTAAACCAATCTCTATCTAGCAGTCAGAACCACTTATTCTAAACCAGTCTCTAGCAGTCTGATGATTTGTGCAAAATGCATATTTGATCATGCTACTCCTCTGCTTAACACACTTCAGGTTAACTCAAAAGCATCGAAAACATTCCAGGAAAACTTTTTCTTCTTTTCATGAACTTTTATAGACTGGTTATTACATTTAACTCACTATTGCTTTGACATGCTGTGTGTCTTTAATACAAGTCCTACAAGTCAGACCTCATTGACTCATTGTCTCAGGTGCCCTTTCACCTGATTTAATCCAAATTAGTAAACGTTTGTCATATTACCTCCTACTTGCTTTCTTAGACTCTTAGGTCTAGAGAACTAATAGTTTCTAATTAATAATGTCTAAAATCATTAGTGATTATAATCTGAAAAAGGCTATTTTAGGGTAGAAGGAAACCTAAAAGTATCCTTAAAATGTATTGATATGAGAAAAAGTACTAGCTGTTCAGTCATGTTCATCTCTTTGTGACCCCATAGACTGTAGCCCACCAGGTTCCTCTGTCCATGGATTCTCCAGGCAAGAATACTGGAGTGGGTTGCTATTTCCTTCTCCAGGGGATCTTCCCAACCCAGGGACTGAACCGGTATCTCTTATGTCTCCTGCATTGGCAGGCAGGTTCTTTACCACTAGGGCCACCTGGGAAGCCCTATATTGATATAAGGAGAGGCAAATCAGCTGTTAATCCTAACTACCTCATTCCTAGATTATAAGGAAGATTCATAGAGTCTAGAAAATCCAAGATCTCAACACCCACCTCATTGTTAACACTGTCATAAGGGTGATCATAAACAGTTCAATTCATTTCTACAGTCTTTATTGAGAACCTATTCTGTGCTAGGTATTGTGCTTATTGCTGGGGATAGAGTGATAAATAAGAGTTCATCCCTCTTTTTAAATTGCTCACAATCTATTAAGGGAGAAAAGGAAAGCAGATAATAAAAATGCAGCCTGAAAAGTGCAATACTAGAAGCTTATAAAAGCCACAGAGGTAACACAAAGAGGGAATAATTCTGATTGGGATTTGGGGTCTGGGAAATATTCTTAAAGGTAGTACTGTCTGACCTGGATGTTGTGTGATGAAAAAAAATTAATAAGACAACAAGAGGGGAAAAGGGCATTCTTGGTTGATACAAGGTTAAGCATAAAGACACAAAGGTGTGTGTGTTTGAGGAACTGTAAATTCTTTGCTAGCATAAAGGTCTAGAGAATAGAAGTTTTTACTAGCATAGTACAGATCCTGGAGCACAGTAGACAATAAATACTTGCTGAACAAAGGAGTAAATGAGAGGAGCTTGGACTGAATCTTGTACCTCCCATTGGGTGAACCTAATTAGAAGCCAGTGGGCAATGGAGTCATGAAAATTTAATTTGTAGGAATCAGTCTCTGACAAAGGAGAAAAGGGGAGGGACTGGAACTGAGAACAAATAGGCACATGATCTACATCCTTATTATGGCCTATTAACCTTGTAAGGCATGCCTACTTCTCTTAACTGTATCTCCTGCTGCTGCTGCTAAGTCGCTTCAGTAGTGTCCAACTCTGTGTGACCCCATAGATGGCAGCCCACTAGGCTCCCCCGTCCCTGGGATTCTCCAGGCAAGAACACTGAAGTGGGTTGCCATTTCCTTCTCCAATGGAGGAAAGTGAAAAGTGAAAGTGAAGTTGCTCAGTCATGTCCAAGTCTTCGCGACCCCATGGACTGCAGCCTACCAGGCTCCTCCATCCATGGGATTTTCCAGGCAAGAGTACTGGAGTGGGGTGCCATTGCCTTCTCCAACTGTATCTCTTATGCTCCAATAAATGGGCCCCCTTTTCATTAGCCAGACATACCAAGATTGTCCTAACTAGTTCAGGGCTTTTGCTTGTTTCCTAAGCCAAAAAGGCTCTTTTACCAGATCTCTAGTAGAGATCATTCTGGTGGAATCCTTTTCATCATTCAAATCCCAGGTCAAGTGACACTTCCTCAGGTAAGACTTCTCTGATAAGTCATTTTAAGGTAGAATATGACTCTCCCTCTCATATTTTTCTCCTTGCTAAAAGGTAATGTGATGAACATAACCTAAGGTGACCCCCAATTATCCACATCCTTTTAAAATCCCTTCCCTTGGAGTGTGGGTGGAAACTATGATGTGCTTCTAATCAACAGAATATGGCAAAGGAGATAGGATGCCACTCTCATGATTATGTTATTTATACAAGACTCAGTCTTAGCAGACTCCAGCAAGAGAGACTCTCCCTGTTGCCTTGGCATAAATCAGTTACTATACTGTGAAAACAGTTATGGAGAAGGCCATATGGCAAGCAACTGTAGGGGCCTCTAGGAGCTTAGAGCAGTCCCTGGCAGACAGTCAACATGTTAATGAGCTTAAAAGGAGATTCTTCCCCAGTCAGTCCTTCAGATGAGAACACAGCCTGGCTGACACCATGATTGCAACCTTGAGAGATTCTGAGCAGAGAACCCAGCTAAACTGTGCCTGGACTCTTGATCCATAGAAACTGTGAGATAATAAGTATGTGTGGTTTGGGGCTGCTAAGTTTGTGGAAATTTGTTAAACAACAATAGAAAAAAAACCACAAGTGTCATGAAAGGATGAGCATAACGAACCTAGCTCCCTTGTTCATTTCTGTATCATTATTTCTAGAATAGTAACTAGAACATAGTTCAGTGAAATGTTTATTGATTATATAAATAAAAGAATGAAGGGCAGATAGGTGGATGAATGGATGAACTTTAGCTAAATATAGCAAGAGGACAAGACTGGATCCTAGAAAAATGGCTAGTGGCTATAGGCTAAGGAATACTACTTTCAAAGGGAAAAGTGGATACATTGGGCAGGTATTGGTGTGTTTCAAAGACTACAGGGAGCCAGGATATCTCATATTCTAAGATTTCTTTTATTATGTTAAACTTCAAAAAAATTTTAAGTCTTAGTAAAAATTTTAATCATATTTTAGAGTAGCTTAAGAAGTAAAGAAAGGGTCCTGTTGCTACTCCTGGGAGGAAAGCAGAGCTCAGTGTCTGACATCTGCAAGAAAAAGCTCTTACAAGGTGTTAGTAGAGAAGTTCAGACCAAATCAGATAAATCTGTGGAAAACATAAGCCCTCCATTTCAGGTTTGGGATCTTTCACATGCTTAGGGAGAGGCTGGGTTCTCCTGTTGTGAGTCACTCAGGATGGGAGGCTCAGATGATTTTATTTTGTACTTACAGGGAAGGGTTACCCCAGAAGCTAGGCTAACTAATATTTCAAAAGTTATATACGAAAAGTAGGAAAGAGATGGGGCAATAGATCTATGTTCCAAATTTTTTTGTTTGTTTTATTTTTAAAGCTTTGCTTGTTTCAGAGAGAGACTTAAGTTTGCTTTTAGATCCAGAGCATGTTGGGGTGAGTGGAGGTCAATTTCCAATTTGATTTTCCTCATATTTCACATCTGGGTTTTCCCCTTTCCCCAGAACTAAAACTTAGTCTTATAATAGGAGACAGTGCCATATTGCATATTGCTCAATTATATCCTAAAGATTAAATCTTAAAGTGTCTAAGCAGCTTTAAGTTGCCTTCTGTTACTAGACCCTGAAGGTTGTTTCAATGCTAACTTCTGGGCATCTGTATTTTTTTTATTCTAGAGTTAAGAGTTTTTCTATTTTTCCTTGACACCACTGCTTTATGATGATAAAGTTTGTTCTTAAAAGTATTCAGTATCTCTGCGCCCAGGTAACTCCTACTAGTCCTCATAGAGCATAATAGGGTTTCTGTCCTTATTCTGATCCTAGTTCTAATAATCTGCTTAGTCCCCCCAGACCCCTCCTAAACCCAGGGCCTTACTTTGTTTTTGCAAGTCTTCCACCTCAGAGGAAACATATAATCCATAGTGACACATCTTGGTCTGTTCACCTGAATGTCATGTTGCTCCCTTCATTTTCCAGTTTCTTACCCTAGAGTTTTTCTCATATGTTAGAAAACCCTCCTATACTATTTGTTGGGCTTTTGATTAGAGGTCCAAGGATTAACTTCCCCTTGGACACCATGGTAGTTATTAGAGTTGTTCACAGATTTTCATGTTCTCTTCTTTCTAGTCATGTTCGATAGCATTACATTTCCCTTTTCTCTTGAAGTTAGGTTTAGCCATGTTGACTTCTTTGGCCAATAACATGTGAGTGGAAGTGAAGCATATTCCTCCTGGGAGGAAGCATTTTAATGGCTAATACAAGACACTGTAAACTAGCAGTTAAATTTTACGATCCCTATTGCGGTAATCCTGAAAGCACGTATCTTAGTGAAGCCTCCACCAGTCTGGGGACTTAAGTGATTACAATGAGCAGAGTCCATGTAGTGGATGTTGTGCTGAACTCCAAGATTCACCATTTAGAATTAAACACCATCTCTCCCAACTGCTGGAAATATTGGTAGCTGACAGTCCTCAGCTGTATCCCTCTCTGGAGGTGTTGCTTTTGGATAAAGACAGCCCTTTCACCCAAGGAGCACCTCCCTTCCCTGGTGCTGCCCGTATCCAATGATGGGTTGATATGAGGATATAAAGACCTAGCTCCTTGCCTCTATTTAGGACAATGTTGAAGGGCCATGCTAGTGCCAGAGCTCTCTGCAGAACTGCCTGAAGCCTCAGTGGTAACTATGCTGACAACTTCTCCCTCTGCCTGATCTTGTAACCCGCAGTCTTCAGAAATTGTTCTTGAGAGCATTACCCCCAAATCTCCTACGTTTTGGTTTGGTTTCCAGTGAACCACATTTGTGATAGGCTTCCTAACCACTTGTATCAAACATGTAACATGTGTGAGAACTAAATTTTGTTGTAATAAGCTGCTGTTTGTTATAACCCAGTTTATCCTAACTAGGACAGATAACAAACTTTCCTGCCCTGCCAGTATCTTTCTCACCTGAGTTTGACTTGTATTGTCTGTCTTGTCTTTTTGAACAGATTGATTGCCAAGTTCTAGTTCTTCTAGAGAAGGAAATGGCAACCCACTCCAGTATTCTTGCCTGGAGAATCCCAGGAACAGAGGAGCCTAGTGGGCTGCTGTCTATGGGGTCGCACAGAGTTGGACACAACTGAAGCGACTTAGCAGCAGCAGTTCTTCTCTGATGTTATTTCTCATAATGAGTGAACAGCCATGTCCCAATTGAGATATTACAAGGAAAAACAGAAAAGGGAAGGGGGTTGTATATCTAGTTATCTACTAATTATTCATATCAAGTTGGTGGCATAATTTTTTCATGTAAATTTTCTAGGACTCACTTCTTTTCTATATAACTTATTATACATTTATAAATATATAAGGGTACACTGTTTCTTAGGAGAATTTTTGTGCAAGTAAAAAGAGTAATCAAAGACTTAATCCTAATTTTAGAAAGTAAAACAGTATACTACCACTGTCTACGTGCTTACCTCTGACGTGCTTACTTCCTGTTACTCTGAGTGCTCAATCTTATTTCTTTCTTTTCTTTTTTTTTTATTTCTTGAAAATCAAATGGTAAAACAATTTTGAGTCTTTGGGCAATATACACACACACACACACACACACACACACATATACACAGATATACATACACACGTATACGGCGTTGTGCTCAGCTGTGTCTGATTCTTTGCGACTCCATGGACTCTAGGCCACCAGGCTCCTCTGTCCATGGAATTTTCCAGGCAAGAATACTGGGTTGGGTTGCCATTTTCCTCCTCCAGAGGATCTTCCCGACCCAAGGATCAAACCCTCCTCTCCTGCTTTGGCAGGCAGATTCTTTAGCACTGAGCCCCTGGGAAGCCACGCGCGCGCACGCGCACACACATACACCATAAAGCTCGTGAATCAAAGCCTTTGCTCCTTTTTTTTTTCTTCTCTGTTTAAAGGATTTTACTACAAAAAACCCTCTCCGCCTTAAGGGTAAACAGTATAAAAATATTTCCACTAAAAAGGGTCTGAGAATTCTGAGCTGGGATTACCACAACCCCTAATTATATAAGATACTTAGTATGATAACACCAACTAGTGTAAGGAATGTGCAGATTTATTTACATCAAGTTCAGATAAAGAGATAAAAGGGGACTTGAATAAGCAAGCAAAGATTAGGACTTCAGGAGTGTATATTTGAAGGTATCTTTGGAACTGCCCCTTAGCTACAATGAAAGACCAGTAAAACCAGCCTTCAGAATAACCCTTCTGCTTAGTAGAAGGGAAGGCTAGAATTCACCTCTAAGATCGCCCTCCCACGCAGATTTTCCACCTAGCAGCTAAGAATTAAACCCAGACTTCCGATCATGGCGCCACGCACGTCACCTTCTCCCTCTTCGCCTAGCAAAATCCCACCCAAGTCGACCAGATCCTGCAGGAGTGTGTAGAAGCTGCAGGGCGGGGGGAGAATTCCCTTCCACAATCCTGGTAGCTTGGGGTTTTGCAATTCAAAAAAACCTGCTAAATAGATCCGAGCCAGATTCAAAGGAGGCTTAGATACCAGCAAGACCTGCTCTTTCCCTTGGGTGCGTAGACTCGACCCCACTCTTTACCCTGAGAGGCTACTCCTCACCGCAAATTTCCTTTCAAATGCCTTAGGGGCTTCCAAGGCTCCCAGCCTTTGTGAATAAAGGCCCACCCTCGAAGTGGAAACCTCGCTGCATAAGAAATATGCACAGACAGCAGGACAGCGAACAGAATTGCAAAAGAACGAGTTCTTTCTAGCTTTGCATCCTTTCGAATGTTCAATATTCCTGTTAGCCAAGAAGGGTTCCGGTAATGGGTACTTGAGGGAAGCAGACCACCGATTAGAGCAAAAAACATCAATACAGCGGTGGTCTTTCCAATTCCGGCTTTTGTTTGAGTCAGTGAGGGTAGCCCGAGGAGGCCAAAGTCTCTGGTTCTGGGAAAGGCGGGTCCGTCCCGATTCTTTTAGCTACGGAGAGGCAGGCGCCGGCCCCCAAAAACAAAGGGGGTAGTTCTGCCCCTCCAGGCTTTTACTCCAGGAGTCCCAGAGGAGTCAGAGGCTAAATCACTGATCTCGGAAGTTTGCCAAAGGTTGGACAACAGACGCGGCTGTCCTCTCTTAAGCACACAAATCCCACGCGTGCCCGTCTAGAAGGTATGTGAGCGTCAAGGAGAAAGGCCATTGCTGCCCATCGCGGGCGTCCAGCCCCGCCCTACTCTCGGTGGCTGGGGGGAGACTCGCAGCGCGAGAGCCCGGGAGTCAGCCTCAGCAAGCCCGGGAGCGAGGGGTGGGGACGGGCGGGGCCGCGAGAGCGCAGGCGCAGTGCGGGCCTTGTCGCGCCGCCGCTGCTGCCGCCGCCCGCGCTGCACCACAGGCCCGAGACAGACAGGGCCGGGAAGAGCTGGAGACTGAGGAGGAGGCGGAGGCGGCGGCGGAGGCGGGGCGACTCCGGTGACCGGGAGCGCCGCAGACTGGCAGCTGCGGCGACTCCCCCCTTTGTGTCTGGTCTGCTCGGAGCCTCTGGAAGTGCTTCCCGGAGGGGCGCGGGGTGTTTCGCCGCCTCCCTAGCCACCTACATCCGCCCTCCCGCCGCCCCCCGCCCTCGGCCCGCGACACCCGAGCTCCGCCCGGAGCCTAGAGCTGCGGGAAAAGGAGGCGGCGGCGGCGGCGGCTTCCTCTGGGGAGGGGGTTGTGATTCGCTCACCGGAGCCCTTGAAGGCAGAAGACGAAGCTTTTACGGTGGAATTTACCTCAGGCAAGATGGAGCGGCAGCAATAAAAAAGAGAAAGAGCGAGGAGCGCACCCAGGAGAGCTAGAAAGGGTAGCTTGCCGACCCCTCCCCTCCCCCGCTTCCCACCGCCCCTCAGCCCTCCGGCTGGGACCTGCCCAACCCTCGCAGGATTGTTCCGCGAAGGCGTGAAGGCGGTGGGTTTGTCCATGGAGGCAGGCACCTTTTTCGATCCAGTCAAGGAGGAGGATTTGCTGTGCTCAAGATCGGAGTAAGGGAAGCACCGAAGCGAAAGTTAAAAGGATTCTTGCCCTCCCGGAGCACAGGCGATGCGCCTCGGGTCGCCGGGCGCCGCCGCCGGCCGTCCGGCTTCACCCTTCCCGGCAGTCGGGAACTTGTTCTGATCCTCGGCGCCCCTCGAATGCCCGCTGCCCACCCTTCGGCACCCTGGATATGTTTTCTCCCAGACCTGGATATTTCTTCGATATCGTGAAACTACGGGGGAAATAACTGCGGGGCTTTTTTTTTTTCCCTAGTCTCCGTGCTTCTCCCCACGGACATGCCTTCAGTTTGGGGCGCCAAGGCACCCAGTCCTGGGCGAATGAACACCCCCAGCCGCGAGGGAGAGAAATGAAGGGAATTTGTGCAGCGGAATGAAAACTCTGCCGCTCGGTCCTCCCATCTGCCATTTGTCCTTTCAAACTGCATTGTAGTACGGGCCGGAGAAGTCCGACGAGAGCGAGGACTAGCCTCCCGGCCGCGTTTCTCCGCCCGTATTCACTTTCCGTGTTTCTTTTTCTCTGCTCTCCTTGGCTGACATAGGGATGACTTCGTCGCCGCGGCGGCCCCGGCGGGTGCCCTCGCTGCTGTGGACCGTCCTGCTGGTCAGCGCTGCGGCCGGTGAGTCGCCCCGGGTGGCGCGTCCGGGCCACTTCCCTGCGGCTGGCGGGGTGGGAGCCCGCAGAGGCCGAGGCCTGCGCTCGCCCTTCTCCGCGCGTCCCCTGATCGGCCCGGACCTGCTCCTTTCCCGGTCCTCCCGGAGAGCTAACCTTTCACGTTTTCATGGAGTTTCAAATCCCCACACCTCGTATTCCTCACCCCCGACTCCCCCCACCGGGCCGGGGGGGTGGGGGGGGGGGAGAAAGACACGTAGGGTGTGGTATCTTGACATTTTTAGCTGTGAGGTAATGCAGGGATTAAAAATAATATTTTAATCACCAGTGAACAGTGCCTATTAGGAGATCTTTGGGAACAGACCTGTAGTTTTTTTTTTTTTTTAATATAAAGAAGCAGAATTGGCTGTAAGTAGAAAGGACATCCACTGTAGAACACACACTTGAAGCTTATTTTTAGATGTAGATCACTCTTTGAGAATCCCTGGTACTTTGATTATTCCAAAAAATGTTGAGGAAGGCAGATCTGAGAGATTCTTAATACATTGTATACTACTGTTAATCGTTGTTACCATTATTTTGTTTTGAAGTATATTAGTAATTTTTATTTTTTCAATCTGGACACATATTTTGTATACTTTTGAATTACTTTTGGGCTTAGAAGTGTTTTCGGTAAGTTTTAGTCATCTGGCTTTCTATTGGCTTTCCTGTCATTGAGGCAACTTTGACCTCACATCAAGACTTCTAGGAGATTTGAGTCCTGAAAGTCTTTTGACATTTTACTGAAGCTTAAAGGGAAGCTTCAGTAAATATCCTTTCTTAAGGATATTTTGTTCTTTAGTTCTCAGACACCTTTAGGAAAAAACCTCGTTTTGTTTGCAATTACTTTTCAAGCAGTCTTTTGGTGATTTGCTTTTAGAAATTTTAGGGAGTGAATTATGCATGTAATTTTTAAATTGGGTTTAGGATGGCCAGATAGATTATACATTTAGAAATGAATAGAGGACAACATAACACCTTTCCAGTTATTTTTTCTTAATAAGTATAATTTTCACATTCAATAAAATTCTCAATGCTGTGTTAGATTTGGAGATTGCATATTTCCATTTAAAAACTGCATATTTTCACATTCAGTAAATTTCTCATTGTGTTAGATATGGAGATTTCATATTTCCATTTGGAAAACACTGAAAAAAATTTTGAACTTTTGTGCTTTTGATATTGTTGATTGATGTCTATTATGTTTATGATAGTTGGGTTAAAATGATATGAACTTCTGAATTTATTTTAACACTGATATTTTAATATTACTAATCATCACAATTCCTTTTGGGGAAAAGTGAATGATTTTTCTCTAGATTACTTTATATTGTGTTACCTCTTTAAATTCTCTAGTAATAAGCCATGTGGTTGGTCCCTGTAAAATAAGAAGACAGTAAAAGGCTTTAAGTTTAAGCAGTCATTCTAAGGGCAGAAATCTCAGAGCATACACTTTTCACTGTTGGTTATTCTTGACTTTTGTACAACACAGATTCTAATTTATAGTTGACAGAATTATTATTTTGTGATTAGAACTGATAAACGTAAGAGAAAGATCAATTGACTTAAAAAAATGTGATTTGTTTGGTAAATGAAATATTAGAATAATGGTCCTTAAGAGGGATAGATTAATTACTGTTTAAAAGTGATTTTAGTCATCTTTTTTTTCTTCAGTATTACTAATTACCAGATGCTAAAATTTGTGAAGTTGGATTTCAGATCTGTAACAATAATAGTAACAACAGTATTTACTAAGTGCTAGCTACGTGCCAGGAACTGTTCTAGTAGCCTTACATGTATTTTCTCATTTGATCCCCATGACAGTTCTTTACTCCAGGTTCAGTTATGCTCCTTTTATAGAGAGTGAAGTACTCTGTGCATCCCCATGGACTTTAGCCCACCGGGCTCCTCTGTCCATGGAATTCTCCAGGAAAGAAGACTGGAGTGGGTTGCCATGTCCTTCTCCAGGGCATCTTCCCCACCCAGGGATTGAACCGGGGTCTCCTGTGTTGCAGGCAGATTCTTTACCATCTGAGCCACTTGGGAAGCCCCGAGTGAGGTACAGAGAATTTAAATAACTCACCACACAGTAAATTGTGGAGCTAAAATTACAACCTGCACCTACCATGTTACCTACCATGTTAATGAAGGCAACAACTTCTCAGTCTAATTGGGAACATGAGATAGAGTTAGTGTCTTCAGATTAACCTTTGAAAAGAAGCCGGGACTCTTGACACGATCTTAGTACAGCACTTGTTATGCAAATGTCATGGTTCTAAATGTGTAAAACTTTGCCTAATATTGGAGTGGTTAGTGCAGTTTCATTAAGTGTAAGGTAGCTAGAGAGGGCCTGTGTGAATTTGGGATGTACAGATGCAGTGATGTAACTAGACAGGTGCAAATGGTGCAGCTGAACAGGAAAATAACACTGGGAGATTGACATCACATCCCTCTGTGGGGTCATGGATAAATCCTATTTCTTTTGGGTCCCTCTTTCCCACTTATTCTATCTAGTTCTTGGATCCTTAATTCTAGGAACAGTTAGTATGCAGAAATTAGAATTTATAGAAAATACATGCTGGTTTGGTTTGTAAATAAAGTCTTAATTTTAATAAAAGGATGCGATATAATGCAGTAGTTATTTAAGAGTCAGCTTCTGTTAAAAAATTTTTTTTATTTAAGTTGCCAAGCTGTTCATTTAGGTTGTAATGGTTACAAATAACAGATGTAACCTTGTGTCCTTCTCCACCATATGAGGAACCAGACTCAGCTACTCTTTTTTCCTCTAGTCTTCGTTCTTGTTTTCATCCTTCTTGTCCTTCCTGCCATCTTTGTTGGCCTCAGAGGCCAGTGAGTCCGTGGTATTTCGAATGGTCTCATTTTTGGGATCCAAACCTGGAAGGCTCTCCAGGACCCAGAGGAGTTCAGGAGTCCTACATCCTTTCTTAATCCTCTCTCCTTGTCTGGCTCAGTTGTGTCCATGGCTCAGTTGGCACCCATGTTAGCTGATTCTGCCTCATCGGTGTCAGCTGATTCTTCCTGCATTTGAAATAGTTCACTTGACTAGGTTTCAGTTTTACATACATCTCTTCAGCAACACACACG
Source organism: Bubalus kerabau (assembly GCF_029407905.1). Lineage (NCBI taxonomy): Eukaryota > Metazoa > Chordata > Mammalia > Artiodactyla > Bovidae > Bubalus > Bubalus kerabau. Next base: position 144,848,951 of record NC_073626.1, read on the forward strand.
TTGTCTACAAAAGCTATCATGGCATGTGGATTGTGGTGGTGGTGGTATTGTTGGAGTGGGTGTTGGTGTGTGTGTGTGTGTGTGTGTGTAAAATGTGGGGAGAGAGATGTTTATTCCAGCTTTACTACATTAAAGGCCAACTTTCTTAACCGTGAAAGATGATGGGTAAGTTTTAATTATAAAAGGTACAGAATGAAGTCAGTGTAAATCAGTTAATTTTATAACTGGCCATATCACTTTTTTAAAAAAATAGAAATATAGTTGACTTACAGTGTTATGTTAATTTCTGATGTAGAGCAAAGTAATTCAGTTGTACATATTTCATATTCTTTCCCATTATGCTTTATTATAGAATATTGAATATAGTTCCCTGTGCTATACAGTTGGACCTTATTGCTTATATATTATATATATAGTAGTTTGTATCTGCTAATCCCAAACTCCTAATTTATCTCTCCCTCACTGCCTTTCTCTTTAGTTCTCTAAGTCTATGAATCTGTTTCTGTTTAGTAAATAAATTCATTTGTATCCTATTTTAGGGTCCACATACAAGTGATATCATATGGTATTTGTGTTTCTCTTTCTGACTTAAACTTCATTTAGTATGATAATCTGTAGGTCCATCCATGTTGCTGCAAATGGCATTATTTCATTCTGTTACCAAGTAGTATTCCATTTGTATATATACCACGTCTTCTTTATCTATTAGTTTGTTGATGGACATTTAGGTTACTTCCATGTCTTGGCTATTATAAATAGTGCTATGATCATTGAGGTGCTTATATCTTTTCAAATTATAGTTTTCTCTGTATATATGCCCAGGAGTGGAATTGCTGGATCATATGGCAACTCTAGTTTTTTAAGGAACCACCATATTGCTTTCATTAGTGGCTGCACCAATTTATATTCCCACCAGCAGTATAGGAGAGTTCCCTTTTCTCCACACGCTTTCTAACATTTATTTTTTGTGTTCTTTTTAGTGATGGCCATTTTGACTGGTGTGAGATGATACTTCATTGTAGCTTTTGATTTGCATTTCTCTAGTAGTTAGTAAAGTTGAACATCTTTTAATGTGCCTGTTGGCCATCTGTATATTTATTTAGGTCTTCTGCCCATTTTTGATTTTTTGTTGTTGTTGTTATTGAGTTACATGAACTGTTTATATATTTTGAAAATTAAGTCCTTATTGGTCATATTATTTGCAGATATTTTCTTCCAGTTCTTAGTTTGTCTTTTTATTTTGTTTATGGTTTCCTTTGCTGTACAAAAGCTTCTAAGTTTGATTAGATCCCATTTTTGCTTTTATTTATTTATTTTTTTGGCCACAACGTGTAGGATCTTAATTCCCTGCCTGGGGATTGAACCCAACCAGGGATTGAACCCACACGAGTAGAAGTGTAGAGTCTTAACTGCTAGTTTACCAGGGAAGTCTCTATTTTTGTTTTTATTTCTGTTGCCTTTGGAGACTGACCTAAGAAAGCATTGTTAGGATTTATGTCAGAGAATGTTTTGTGCATGTTCTCTTCTAGAAATTTTATGGTGTCATGTCTTACATTTATGTCTTTAAGCTATTTTGAGGTTATTTTTGTGTAGTGTGAGGGAGTGTTCTAACTGCATTGGTTTACATTCAGTTGTCTAGCTTTCCTAGCACCACTTGCTGAAGAGACTCTTTTTCTCTGTTGTATATTCTTGCCTCCTTTCTCAGAGATTAATGACTAGGTTTGTGGGTTTATTTTTGGGCTCTCCTTCTGTTCCATTGATCTATATGTCTGTTTTTGTGCCAGTACCATGCTGTTTTAATTACTGTAGCTTTGTAGTATTGTTTGAAGTCTGGGAGGGTTATGCCTCCATTTTTTTCCTTTTTCTTCAGGATTACTTTGGCAATTCTGGGTCTTTTATCGTTCCTTATAAATTTTAGGATTATTCTTTTAAGTTCTGTGAAAAATATCATGGGTAATTTGATAGGGATCTCATTAAGTCTGTAGATTGCTTTAGGGTAGTGGCCATACCACTAATTTTGGTGCTTACTCATGTATTGCCTTGCTTTTGGTGATTAGTTTTGTGTATTTGCCTTGTCCTCCTAGGGCCTCCCTTTGGCTCAGCTGGTAAAGAATCCGCCTGCAATGTGGGAGACCTAGGTTCAATCCCTGGGTTGGGAAGATCCTCTAGATAAGGGAAAGGCTACCCACTCCAGTATTCTGTCCTGGAGAAGTCCGTGGACTATATATAGTCCATGGAATTGCAGAGTCTGACATGACTGAGCAACTTTGACTTCACTTCACTTGTCCTCCTAATTGATAATTACCTCTAGAAGACAGGGTTCATATCTTAAATTGTTTTGTAATATAGCATTTTGCTAGGCACATACAAGAATTTAAGAGTTACTAAATGAATTAATAATAAAAAAGAATTCTAAAATTGCTCAATACAGCAGATTATGTATTAGTAACATATTCTTTCTTTGTCTCAGGCCTTTTAACTACAAAATAGTTTAAATGGTATACTAGGAAGAGTACTGTCTTGAGTTAAGGAGACTTGCATTCTGTGTGCTTCTGGATAAATAGACTATTTAACATAGTATTCTTAGTTGCAGTATTATGGAATTGGACAAGATTATATTTGAAATGCAGATTCCTGGACACCAACCCAGACCCACTTAATATTGAATGGCATTGAGTTTTAAGAATCTGCATTTTAAACAGATTTCCCGCAAGTAAAACTTATGTATCTTAAAAGTTTGAGAACTACTGGATCTAAGATTTTTTTCTGAGATTTTACTTTATTTATTTTCTTACTTTTTGTGCCAGTTGTAACCTATTCTGGACCTTCTAATCAGTCAGTACTGATAACCAAACTTTTCTTATTTTTGTGCTCTCAGTAACTACCCAAAACCTTGTTCTTAAAATTTGAACAATTTTTTTTATTGATTGTTCTTAGTCCTAATGTTCTTGCCTGGAGAATCCAGGGATGGAGGAGCTTGGTAGGCTGCAGTCCATGGGGTCACACAGAGTCAGACACGACTGAAGTGACTTAGCAGCAGCAGCAGTCTTAAGGATGATATGTTATTTATTGAAGTGTTTTACTCACCTCGTATTATGTTATGTTTATTTAGTTTGTACTTTTATTTGGGCCATTTTCCTTTTCCTTCTGCCAAAAAGGAAGAAAGAAGTGGTTTTTTTCTAGTAAGTTTAGGTGAGAACTGTTGATGAAGTTTAGAAAAAAGAACTAGTGCTAAGCTAAACTAGAATATATTAATGTAACATTGTTTTGGTTTTCAGTTACAAATTAGTAATACATGGAGACCTTCAGGTGGATATATTGCATATATTAAATTTCTGTCTACCAAAGAAGAAATATTTGATTGGTATCTTCTGGAAGAAAATAAGTATAGGTGAATATGAAGAAAATGAATATAGTATCTAGAAATTCATGAGATTTGACCATCTTGCATAGCACTTACACATGCCGAAGAGACTCATATTATCAAAGTATTTCCCCCTCTTAGTTAAATAATCTAAATAGTTTTTTAATTGCTTTCTAAAAGGTGACTTTGGTAGACATTTGAGTGCAATAGACTTAACTTTGTTTTTTTTTAAACTTTTGTTTGGTCTGTGAGATGGATATGACAGCTAAGATTACAACAAAATATATATATGTAGTCTATGTAAGGTTAGAAATAAGCCAGTAAATAAATGATATGAACATTTTGGAATACATTACCTCATCAAGAATACTAGAATACAACATTTATTGCTTGCTCTTAATTGCAATACAGTAATTGTTTGACTGGAAGTGTTTTGTGTTAGACCCAGTTTCTATTCCAATATGCACTCATGGGAGCAGCTAGAAAGGTATGGGGACATTAATAGGACAGATACAGGACTTTCGGAAGGAGAACTAAAATGTCCAGCTAACAAATATTTATTAGTGCTTCCTTTGTGCATAGTTCTTTTCTAAATGTTGGTGGAGTCAAAGAAAAATAAGAAACGCTGCTTCGCTTCTCCAAACTGTCTCATGCCATAATCTATATCACTTTATGAAAGGGAATTCAATCCTAGGCTGTTGTAAGCATGGGTAGGTATTTTGCTATCTTGTAAACCCTTTAGCGTTGTATTATTTTCTCCCTCTGCCTGTCTTTCAGGATGAGAAATTCCTGTAGATATTCTCCAGTATAGGAAAAGAGACTGTGTTCTTGTGTGTCTTCTAGCTGATCCACACTTTTTAATTTTTTTTGGTGAGTTTGCACTCTGCAAAATCTTAACTTTCCAACCACTGAAAACTTGGAATCCTAGCCGCTGGACCGCCAGAGAACTCTCCTTTTATATCTATCTTCTCTGTTAATCTTCTTAAAGAAAGAGCAGTGAACACTTCTTGATTTCCGTATCCTTAACTCTTTACTTGCCCTCCTGACCCCACACTGTATGTTAGGTGAGCAGTGACTTCCTAATTGCCAAATCCAGTCACTTTTCAGTCTTGTTCTCTTTGACTTTTCTACTGAATTTGGTAGTTTGATCACTCTTTGCTTACGACT